>NW_022993942.1:0-612500 GCF_012275295.1 Melopsittacus undulatus
GCTTTAAAATTCTTAGAGAAGAGCAAAATTGGGTTAGAAACGCCAAAACCGGCTTCACATTGATGAGAGAAGTGCAAAACTGTGTTAGAAATTGCCAAAAATGGCATAAAACAGGAAACAAAACTGTGTTAGACAAGGCTAGAAAGAGCTAAAAATGACTTATAATGAGTTAGAAGTGAGTAGAAAAATAGGTTAGAAATGGTCAAACTTGGCTTAAAATGGGTGGGAAATAGGCAACAATAGTTTAGAAAAGGAAAAAGCAGGCTGAAAATTGGTTAGAAATTGACAAAATTGTTTAGAGAATGAAAAAAAAGGGCTTAAAAAACGCGTTGAAAGTGGGCCACAAATGGTTAGAAAGAGGGAAAAAATGGCTTTATGAATGGTGAGAGAAGTGCAACAACTGGGTTTAGAGATGGACACAAATGGTTAAAAAGTGTTAGGGAGGGCAAAACAGGTGTAGAAATGGCCAAAGATTGCTTGAAGGGGGTTAAAAATAGGTTATAAAGGGTTAGAAATTCTAAAGGATGAGTTAAGAAGGGATAGAGAAACCCCAAAATGAGTTAGATATGGCTAAATTGGGCTGAGATTTATTAGAGATGCGCAAAAAACGGGTTAGAAAAGGAAAACTACGGCTTCAAACGGGTTGCAATTGGGCAAAATGTTTTAGAAATAGCCAGAAGTGGCTTTAAAATTCTTAGAGAAGAGCAAAATTGGGTTAGAAACGGCCAAAACCGGCTTCACATTGATGAGAGAAGTGCAAAACTGTGTTAGAAATTGCCAAAAAATGGCTTAAAACCGGAACAAAACTGTGTTAGACAAGGCTAGAAAGAGCTAAAATGACTTAAAATGAGTTAGAAGTGAGTAAAAATAGGTTAGAAATGGTCAAACTTGGCTTAAATGGGTGGGAAATAGGCAACAATAGTTTAGAAAAAGGAAAAGAAGGCTGAAAATTGGTTAGAAATTGACAAAATTGTTTAGAGAATGAAAAAAAGGGCTTAAAACGCGTTGAAAGTGGGCCAAAATGGTTAGAAAGAGGAAAAATGGCTTTATGACGGTGAGAGAAGTGCAAAACTGGGTTAGAGATGGACACAATGGTTTAAAAAGTGTTAGGGAGGGCAAAAGTGGGTTAGAGATGGACACAAATGGTTAAAAAGTTGTTAGAGAAGTGCAAAACTGGGTTAGAGATGGACACAAATGGTTAAAAAGGGTTAGGGAGGTGCAAAAACAGGTGTAGAAATGGCCAAAGATGGCTTGAAGGGGGTTAAAAATAGGTTATAAAGGGTTAGAATTTCTCAAGGATGGGTTAAGAAGGGATAGAGAAACACCAAAATGGGTTAGATATGGCCAAAATTGGGCCCAGATTTCCTAGAGAGATGTGCAAAAACGGGTTAGAAAAGGAAAACTACGGCTTGAAACGGGTTGCAATTGGGCAAAAATGGTTTAGAAATAGCCAGAAGTGGCTTTAAAAATTCTTAGAGAAGAGCAAAATTGGGTTAGAAACGGCCAAAACACCGGCTTCACATTGATGAGAGAAGTGCAAAACTGTGTTAGAAATTGCCAAAAATGGCATAAAAACAGGAACAAACTGTGTTAGACAAGGCTAGAAAGAGCTAAAAATGACTTATAATGAGTTAGAAAGTGAGTAAAAATAGGTTAGAAATGGTCAAACTTGGCTTAAAATGGGTGGGAAATAGGCAACAATAGTTTAGAAAAGGAAAAAAGAAGGCTGAAAATTGGTTAGAAATTGACAAAATTGTTTAGAGAATGAAAAAAGGGCTTAAAACGCGTGATGAAAGGTGGGCCAAATGGTTTTAGAAAGAGGAAAAAAAAATGGCTTTATGATGGTGAGAGAAGTGCAAAACTGGGTTAGAGATGGACACAAATGGTTAAAAGTGTTAGGGAGGGCAAAAGTGGGGTTAGAGATGGACACAATGGTTAAAAAGTGTTAGAGAAGTGCAAAACTTTGTTAGAGATGGACACAAATGGTTAAAAAGGGTTAGGGAGGTGCAAAACAGGTGTAGAAATGGCCAAAGATGGCTTGAAGGGGGTTAAAAATAGGTTATAAAGGGTTAGAATTTCTCAAGGATGGGTTAAGAAGGGATAGAGAAACCCCAAAATGGGTTAGATATGGCCAAAATTGGGCCCAGATTATTAGAAAATGTGCAAAAACGGGTTAGAAAAGGAAAACTACGGCTTGAAACGGGTTTGCAATTGGGCAAAAATGTTTTAGACAATAGCCAAAAGTGGCTTTAAATTCTTAGAGAAGAGCAAAATTGGGTTAGAAACGGCCAAAACTAGCTTAATATTGATGAGAGAAGTGCAAAACTGTGTTAGGATATTGCCAAAAATGGCTTATAAACAGGAACAAAACTGTGTTAGACAAGCTAGAAAGAGCTAAAAATGAATTAAAATGAGTTAGAAGTGAGTAAAAATAGGTTAGAAATGGTCAAACTTGGCTTAAAATGGGTGGGAAATAGGCAACAATAGTTTAGAAAAGGAAAAAGAAGGCTGAAAATTGGTTAGAAATTGACAAAATTGTTTTAGAGAATGAAAAAAAAAGGGCTTAAAACGCGTTGAAAGTGGGCCAAAATGGTTTAGAAAGAGGAAAAATGGCTTTATGATGGTGAGAGAAGTGCAAAACTGGGTTTAGAGATGGACACAATGGTTAAAAAGTGTTAGGGAGGGCAAAAGTGGTTAGAGATGGACACACAATGGTTAAAAAGTGTTAGAGAAGTGCAAACTGGGTTAGAGATGGACACAAATGGTTAAAAAGGGTTAGGGAGGTGCAAAACAGCTGTAGAAATGGCCAAAGATGGCTTGAAGGGGGTTAAAAATAGGTTATAAAGGGTTAGAATTTCTCAAGGATGGGTTAAGAAGGATAGAGAAACCCCAAATGGGTAGATATGGCCAAAATTGGGCCCAGATTCTTAGAGATGTGCAAAAACGGGTTAGAAAAGGAAAACTACGGCTTGAAACGGGTTGCAATTGGGCAAAATGTTTTAGAAATAGCCAAAAGTGGCTTTATAAATTCTTAGAGAAGAGCAAAATTGGGTTAGAAACGGCCAAAACTAGCTTAATATTGATGAGAGAAGTGCAAAACTGTGTTAGATATTGCCAAAAATGGCTTAAAACAGGAACAAAACTGTGTTAGACAAGCTAGAAAGAGCTAAAAATGAATTAAAATGAGTTAGAAGTGAGTAAAAATAGGTTAGAAATGGTCAAAACTTGGCTTAAAATGGGTGGGAAATAGGCAACAATAGTTTAGAAAAGGAAAAATAAGGCTGAAAATTGGTTAGAAATTGACAAGAATTGTTTAGAGAATGAAAAAAAGGGCTTAAACAAAACAGCGTTGAAAGTGGGCCAAATGGTTTAGAAAGAGGAAAAATGGCTTTATGATGGTGAGAGAAGTGCAAAAACTGGGTTAGAGATGGACACAAATGGTTAAAAAGTGTTAGGGAGGGCAAAAGTGGTTAGAGATGGACACAAAATGGTTAAAAAGTGTTAGAGAAGTGCAAAACGGGTTTAGAGATGGACACAAATGGTTAAAAAAGGGTTAGGGAGGTGCAAACAAGCTGTAGAGAATGGCCAAAGATGGCTTGAAGGGGGTTAAAAAATAGGTTATAAAGGGTTAGAATTTCTCAAGGATGGGTTAAGAAGGGATAGAGAAACCCAAAATGGGTTAGATATGGCCAAAATTGGGCCCAGATTTCTTAGAGATGTGCAAACAACGGGTAGAAAAGGAAAAACTACGGCTTGAAACGGGTTGCAATGGGCAAAAAATGGTTTAGAAAATAGCCAGAAGTGGCTTTAAAATTCTTAGAGAAGAGCAAAATTGGGTTAGAACGGCCAAAACCGGCTTCACATTGATGAGAGAAGTGCAAAACTGTGTTAGAAATTGACCAAAAATGGCATAAAACAGGAACAAAACTGTGTTAGACAAGGCTAGAAAGAGCTAAAAATGACTTATAATGAGTTAGAAGTGAGTCAAAAATAGGTTAGAAATGGTCAAACTTGGCTTAAAATGGGTGGGAAATAGGCAACAATAGTTTAGAAAAAGGAAAAAAAGAAGGCTGAAAATTGGTTAGAAATTGACAAAATTGTTTAGAGAATGAAAAAAAAGGGCTTAAAACGCGTTGAAAGGGGCCAAAATGGTTTAGAAAGAGGAAAAAAAATGGCTTTATGATGGTGAGAGAAGTGCAAAACTGGGTTAGAGATGGACACAAATGGTTAAAAAGTGTTAGGGAGGGCAAACAGGTGTAGAAATGGCCAAAGATGGCTTGAAGGGGGTTAAAAATAGGTTATAAAGGGTTAGAAATTCTAAAGGATGAGTTAAGAAGGGATAGAGAAACCCCAAAATGGGTTTAGATATGGCCAAAATTGGGCCACAGATTTCTTAGAAATGTGCAAAAAAGGGTTAGAAAAGGAAAACTACGGCTTGAAAACGGGTTGCAATTGGGCAAAAATGGTTTTAGAAATAGCCAGAAGTGCTTTTAAAATTCTAGAGAACGAGCAAAAGTGGTTAGAAACGGCCAAAACCGGCTTCACATTGATGATGAGAAGTGCAAAATGGGTTAGAAATTGCCAAAAATGGCTTAAACAGGAACAAAACTGTGTTAGACAAGGCTAGAAAGAGCTAAAAATGAATTAAAATGAGTTAGAAGTGAGTAAAAATAGGTTAGAAATGGTCATAACTTGGCTTAAAATGGGTGGTGAAATAGGCAACAATAGTTTAGAAAAGGAAAAAGAAGCTGAAAATTGGTTAGAAATTGACAAAATTGTTTAGAGAATGAAAAAAAGGGCTTAAACAGCGTTGAAAGTGGGCCAAAATGGTTTAGAAAGAGGAACAAATGGCTTTATGACGGTGAGGAGAAGTGCAAAACTGGGTTAGAGATGGACACAAAATGGTTTAAAAAGTAGTTAGGGAGTGCAAAAGTGGGTTAGAGATGGACACAATGGTTAAAAAGTGTTAGAGAAGTGCAAAAACGGGGTTAGAGATTGACACAAATGGTTAAAAAGGGTTAGGGAGGTGCAAAACAGGTGTAGAAAGGGCAAGATGCTTGAAGGGGGTTAAAAATAGGTGATAAAGGGTTAGAATTTCTCAAGGATGGGTTAAGAAGGTATAGAGAAACCCCAAAATGGGTTAGATATGGCCAAAATTGGGCCCAGATTTATTAGAAATGTGCAAAAACGGGTTAGAAAGGAAAAACTACGGCTTGAAACGGGTTGCAATTGGGCAAAAATGTTTTAGAAATAGCCAAAAAGTGGCTTTAAAATTCTTAGAGAAGAGCAAAATTGGGTTAGAAACGGCCAAAACTAGCTTAATATTGATGAGAGAAGTGCAAAACTGTGTTAGATATTGCCAAAAATGGCTTAAAACAGGAACAAAACTGTGTTAGACAAGCTAGAAAGAGCTAAAAATGAATTAAAATGAGTTAGAAGTGAGTAAAAATAGGTTAGAAATGGTCAAACTTGGCTTAAAATGGGTGGGAAATAGGCAACAATAGTTTAGAAAAGGAAAAAGAAGGCTGAAAATTGGTTAGAAATTGACAAAATTGTTTAGAGAATGAAAAAAAGGGCTTAAAACGCATTGAAAGTGGGCCAAAATGGTTTAGAAAGAGGAAAAATGGCTTTATGATGGTGAGAGAAGTGCAAAAACTGGGTTAGAGATGGACACAAATGGTTTAAAAAGTGTTAGGGAGGGCAAAAGTGGGTAGAGATGGACACAAAATGGTTAAAAAGTGTTAGAGAAGTTGCAAAACTGGGTTAGAGATGGACACAAATGGTTAAAAAGGGTTAGGGAGGTGCAAAACAGGGTGTAGAAAAGGCCCAAAGATGGCTTGAAGGGGGTTAAAACTAGGTTATAAAGGGTTAGAATTTCTCAAGGATGGGTTAAGAAGGGATAGAGAAACCCAAAATGGGTTAGATATGGCCAAAATTGGGCCCAGATTTCTTAGAGATGTGCAAAAACGGGTTAGAAAAGGAAAACTACGGCTTGAAACGGGTTGCAATTGGGCAAAATGGTTTTAGAACATAGCCAGAAGTGGCTTTAAAATTCTTAGAGAAGAGCAAAATTGGGTAGAAACGGCCAAAACCGGCTTCACATTGAATGAGAGAAGTGCAAAACTAGTGTTAGAAAATTGCCAAAAATGGCATAAAACAGGAACAAAACTGTGTTAGACAAGGCTAGAAAGAGCTAAAAATGACTTATAATGAGTTAGAAGTGAGTAAAAAATAGGTTTAGAAAATGGTCAAACTTGGCTTAAATGGGTGGGAAATAGGCAACAATAGTTTAGAAAAGGAAAAAAGAAGGCTGAAAATTGGTTAGAAATTGACAAAATTGTTTAGAGAATGAAAAAAAGGGCTTAAAAACGCGTGTGAAAGTGGGCCAAAAGGTTTAGAAAGAGGAAAAAATGGCTTTATGATGGTGAGAGAAGTTGCAAAACTTGGTTAGAGATGGACCAAATGGTTAAAAAGTGTTAGGTAGGGCAAAACAGGTGTAGAAATGGCCAAAGATGGCTTGAAGGGGGGTTAAAAATAGGTTATAAAGGGTTAGAAATTCTAAAGGATTGAGTTAAGAAGGGATAGAGAAACCCCAAAATGGGTTAGATATGGCTCAAAATTGGGCCCAGATTTATTAGAAATGTGCAAAAAACGGGTTAGAAAAGGAAAAACTACGGCTGAAACGGGTTGCAATTGGGCAAAAATGTTTTAGAAATAGCCAAAAGTGGCTTTAAAAAATTCTTAGAGAAGAGCCAAAATTGGGTTAGAAACGGCCAAAACTAGCTTAATATTGATGAGAGAAGTGCAAAAACTGTGTTAGATATTGCCAAAAATGGCTTAAAAACAGGAACAAAACTGTGTTAGACAAGCTAGAAAGAGCTAAAAAATGAATTAAAATGAGTTAGAAGTGAGTAAAATAGGTTAGAAATGGTCAAACTTGGCTTAAAATGGGTGGGAAATAGGCAACAATAGTTTAGAAAAGGAAAAAGAAGGCTGAAAATTGGTTAGAAATTGACAAAATTGTTTAGAGAATGAAAAAAAAGGGCTTAAAAACCGCGTTGAAAGTGGGGCCAAAATGGTTTAGAAAGAGGAAAAAAATGGCTTTATGATGGTGAGAGAAGTGCAAAACTGGGTTAGAGAATGGACACAAATGGTTAAAAAGTGTTAGGGAGGGCAAAACAGGTGTAGAAGAAATGGCCAAAGATGGCTTGAAGGGGGTTAAAAATAGGTTATAAAGGGTTAGAAATTCTAAAGGATGAGTTAAGAAGGGATAGAGAAACCCCAAAATGGGTTAGATATGGCCAAAATTGGGCCCAGATTTATTAGAAATGTGCAAAAAAACGGGTTAGAAAAGGAAAACTACGGCTTGAAACGGGTTTGCAATTGGGCAAAAATGTTTTAGAAATAGCCAGAAGTGGCTTTAAAAATTCTTAGAGAAGAGCAAAATTGGGTTAGAAACGGCCAAAAACCGGCTTCACATTGATGAGAGAAGTGCAAAACTGGGTTAGAAATTGCCAAAAATGGCTTAAAACAGGAACAAAACTGTGTTAGACAAGGCTAGAAAGAGCTAAAAATGAATTAAAATGAGTTAGAAGTGAGTAAAAATAGGTTAGAAATGGTCAAACTTGGCTTAAAATGGGTGGGAAATAGGCAACAATAGTTTAGAAAAGGAAAAAGAAGGCTGAAAATTGGTTAGAAATTGACAAAATTGTTTAGAGAATGAAAAAAGGGCTTTAAAAACGCGTTGAAAGTGGGCCAAAATGGTTTTAGAAAGAGGAAAAATGGCTTTATGACGGTGAGAGAAGTGCAAAACTGGGTTAGAGATGGACACAAATGGTTAAAAAGTGTTAGGGAGGGCAAAAGTGGGTTAGAGATGGACACAAATGGTTAAAAAGTGTTTAGAGAAGTGCAAAACTGGGTTAGAGATGGACACAAATGGTTAAAAAGGGTTAGGGAGGTGCAAAACAGGTGTAGAAATGGCCAAAAGATGGCTTGAAGGGGGTTAAAAATAGGTGATAAAGGGTTAGAATTTCTCAAGGATGGGTTAAGAAGGGATAGAGAAACCCCAAAATGGGTTAGATATGGCCAAAATTGGGCCCAAGATTTTATTAGAAATGTGCAAAACACGGGTTAGAAAAGGAAAAACTACGGCTTGAAACGGGTTGCAATTGGGCAAAAATGTTTTAGAAATAGCCAAAAGTGGCTTTAAAATTCTTAGAGAAGAGCAAAATTGGGTTAGAAAACGGCCAAAACTAGCTTAATATTGATGAGAGAAGTGCAAAACTGTGTTAGATATTGCCAAAAATGGCTTAAAACAGGAACAAAACTGTGTTAGACAAGCTAGAAAGAGCTAAAATGAATTAAAATGAGTTAGAAGTGAGTAAAAATAGGTTAGAAATGGTCAAACTTGCTTTAAATGGGTGGGAAATAGGCAACAATAGTTTAGAAAAGGAAAAAGAAGGCTGAAAATTGGTTAGAAATTGACAAAATTGTTTAGAGAATGAAAAAAGGGCTTAAAACGCGTTGAAAGTGGGCCAAAATGGTTTAGAAAGAGGAAAAATGGCTTTATGATGGTGAGAGAAGTGCAAAACTGGGTTAGAGATGGACACAAATGGTTAAAAAAGTGTTAGGGAGGGCAAAAGTGGGTTAGAGATGGACACAAATGGTTAAAAAGTGTTAGAGAAGTGCAAAACTGGGTTAGAGATGGACACAAATGGTTAAAAAGGGTTAGGGAGGTGCAAAACAGGTGTAGAAAAGGCCAAAGATGGCTTGAAGGGGGTTAAAAATAGGTTATAAAGGGTTAGAATTTCTCAAGGATGGGTTAAGAAGGGATAGAGAAACCCCAAAATGGGTTAGATATGGCCAAAATTGGGCCCAGATTTCTTAGAGATGTGCAAAAAACGGGTTAGAAAAGGAAAACTACGGCTTGAAACGGGTTGCAATTGGGCAAAAATGGTTTAGAAATAGCCAGAAGTGGCTTTAAAATTCTTAGAGAAGAGCAAAATTGGGTTAGAAACGGCCAAAACCGGCTTCACATTGATGAGAGAAGTGCAAAACTGTGTTAGAAATTGCCAAAAATGGCATAAAACAGGAACAAAACTGTGTTAGACAAAGCTAGAAAGAGCTAAAAATGACTTATAATGAGTTAGAAGTGAGTAAAAATAGGTTAGAAATGGTCAAACTTGGCTTAAAATGGGTGGGAAATAGGCAACAATAGTTTAGAAAAGGAAAAAGAAGGCTGAAAATTGGTTAGAAATTGACAAAATTGTTTAGAGAATGAAAAAAAGGGCTTAAAACGCGTTGAAAGTGGGCCAAAATGGTTTAGAAAGAGGAAAAAAATGGCTTTATGATGGTGAGAGAAGTGCAAAACTGGGTTTAGAGATGGACACAAATGGTTAAAAAGTGTTAGGGAGGGGCAAAACAGGTGTAGAAATGGCCAAAGATGGCTTGAAGGGGGTTAAAAATAGGTTATAAAGGGTTAGAAATTCTAAAGGATGAGTTAAGAAGGGATAGAGAAACCCCAAAATGGGTTAGATATGGCCAAAATTGGGCCCAGATTTATTAGAAATGTGCAAAAACGGGTTAGAAAAGGAAAACTACGGCTTGAAACGGGTTGCAATTGGGCAAAAATGTTTTAGAAATAGCCAAAAGTGGCTTTAAAATTCTTAGAGAAGAGCAAAATTGGGTTAGAAACGGCCAAAACTAGCTTAATATTGATGAGAGAAGTGCAAAACTGTGTTAGATATTGCCAAAAATGGCTTAAAAACAGGAACAAAACTGTGTTAGACAAGCTAGAAAGAGCTAAAAATGAATTAAAATGAGTTAGAAGTGAGTAAAAATAGGTTAGAAATGGTCAAACTTGGCTTAAAATGGGTGGGAAATAGGCAACAATAGTTTAGAAAAGGAAAAAGAAGGCTGAAAATTGGTTAGAAATTGACAAAATTGTTTAGAGAATGAAAAAAAGGGCTTAAAACGCGTTGAAAGTGGGCCAAAATGGTTTAGAAAGAGGAAAAAATGGCTTTATGATGGTGAGAGAAGTGCAAAACTGGGTTAGAGATGGACACAAATGGTTAAAAAGTGTTAGGGAGGGCAAAACAGGTGTAGAAATGGCCAAAGATGGCTTGAAGGGGGTTAAAAATAGGTTATAAAGGGTTAGAAATTCTAAAGGATGAGTTAAGAAGGGATAGAGAAACCCCAAAATGGGTTAGATATGGCCAAAATTGGGCCCAGATTTATTAGAAATGTGCAAAAACGGGTTAGAAAAGGAAAACTACGGCTTGAAACGGGTTGCAATTGGGCAAAAATGGTTTAGAAATAGCCAGAAGTGGCTTTAAAATTCTTAGAGAAGAGCAAAATTGGGTTAGAAACGGCCAAAAACCGGCTTCACATTGATGAGAGAAGTGCAAAAACTGGGTTAGAAATTGCCAAAAATGGCTTAAAACAGGAACAAAACTGTGTTAGACAAGGCTAGAAAGAGCTAAAAATGAATTAAAATGAGTTAGAAGTGAGTAAAAATAGGTTAGAAATGGTCAAACTTGGCTTAAATGGGTGGGAAATAGGCAACAATAGTTTAGAAAAGGAAAAAGAAGGCTGAAAATTGGTTAGAAATTGACAAAATTGTTTAGAGAATGAAAAAAGGGCTTAAAACGCGTTGAAAGTGGGCCAAAATGGTTTAGAAAGAGGAAAAATGGCTTTATGACGGTGAGAGAAGTGCAAAACTGGGTTAGAGATGGACACAAATGGTTAAAAAGTGTTAGGGAGGGCAAAAGTGGGTTAGAGATGGACACAAATGGTTAAAAAGTGTTAGAGAAGTGCAAAACTGGGTTAGAGATGGACACAAATGGTTAAAAAAGGGTTAGGGAGGTGCAAAACAGGTGTAGAAATGGCCAAAGATGGCTTGAAGGGGGTTAAAAATAGGTTATAAAGGGTTAGAATTTCTCAAGGATGGGTTAAGAAGGGATAGAGAAACCCCAAAATGGGTTAGATATGGCCAAAATTGGGCCCAGATTTATTAGAAATGTGCAAAAACGGGTTAGAAAAGGAAAACTACGGCTTGAAACGGGTTGCAATTGGGCAAAAATGTTTTAGAAATAGCCAAAAGTGGCTTTAAAATTCTTAGAGAAGAGCAAAATTGGGTTAGAAACGGCCAAAACTAGCTTAATATTGATGAGAGAAGTGCAAAACTGTGTTAGATATTGCCAAAAATGGCTTAAAACAGGAACAAAACTGTGTTAGACAAGCTAGAAAGAGCTAAAAATGAATTAAAATGAGTTAGAAGTGAGTAAAAATAGGTTAGAAATGGTCAAACTTGGCTTAAAATGGGTGGGAAATAGGCAACAATAGTTTAGAAAAGGAAAAAGAAGGCTGAAAATTGGTTAGAAATTGACAAAATTGTTTAGAGAATGAAAAAAGGGCTTAAAACGCGTTGAAAGTGGGCCAAAATGGTTTAGAAAGAGGAAAAATGGCTTTATGATGGTGAGAGAAGTGCAAAACTGGGTTAGAGATGGACACAAATGGTTAAAAAGTGTTAGGGAGGGCAAAAGTGGGTTAGAGATGGACACAAATGGTTAAAAAGTGTTAGAGAAGTGCAAAACTGGGTTAGAGATGGACACAAATGGTTAAAAAGGGTTAGGGAGGTGCAAAACAGGTGTAGAAATGGCCAAAGATGGCTTGAAGGGGGTTAAAAATAGGTTATAAAGGGTTAGAATTTCTCAAGGATGGGTTAAGAAGGGATAGAGAAACCCCAAAATGGGTTAGATATGGCCAAAATTGGGCCCAGATTTCTTAGAGATGTGCAAAAACGGGTTAGAAAAGGAAAACTACGGCTTGAAACGGGTTGCAATTGGGCAAAAATGGTTTAGAAATAGCCAGAAGTGGCTTTAAAAATTCTTAGAGAAGAGCAAAATTGGGTTAGAAACGGCCAAAACCGGCTTCACATTGATGAGAGAAGTGCAAAACTGTGTTAGAAATTGCCAAAATGGCATAAAACAGGAACAAAACTGTGTTAGACAAGGCTAGAAAGAGCTAAAAATGACTTATAATGAGTTAGAAGTGAGTAAAAATAGGTTAGAAATGGTCAAACTTGGCTTAAAATGGGTGGGAAATAGGCAACAATAGTTTAGAAAAGGAAAAAGAAGGCTGAAAATTGGTTAGAAATTGACAAAATTGTTTAGAGAATGAAAAAAAGGGCTTAAAAGGCGTTGAAAGTGGGCCAAAATGGTTTAGAAAGAGGAAAAAATGGCTTTATGATGGTGAGAGAAGTGCAAAACTGGGTTAGAGATGGACACAAATGGTTAAAAAGTGTTAGGGAGGGCAAAACAGGTGTAGAAATGGCCAAAGATGGCTTGAAGGGGGTTAAAAATAGGTTATAAAGGGTTAGAAATTCTAAAGGATGAGTTAAGAAGGGATAGAGAAACCCCAAAATGGGTTAGATATGGCCAAAATTGGGCCCAGATTTATTAGAAATGTGCAAAAACGGGTTAGAAAAGGAAAACTACGGCTTGAAACGGGTTGCAATTGGGCAAAAATGTTTTAGAAATAGCCAGAAGTGGCTTTAAAATTCTTAGAGAAGAGCAAAATTGGGTTAGAAGCGGCCAAAACTAGCTTAATATTGATGAGAGAAGTGCAAAACTGTGTTAGATATTGCCAAAAATGGCTTAAAACAGGAACAAAACTGTGTTAGACAAGCTAGAAAGAGCTAAAAATGAATTAAAATGAGTTAGAAGTGAGTAAAAATAGGTTAGAAATGGTCAAACTTGGCTTAAAATGGGTGGGAAATAGGCAACAATAGTTTAGAAAAGGAAAAAGAAGGCTGAAAATTGGTTAGAAATTGACAAAATTGTTTAGAGAATGAAAAAAGGGCTTAAAAACGCGTTGAAAGTGGGCCAAAATGGTTTAGAAAGAGGAAAAATGGCTTTATGACGGTGAGAGAAGTGCAAAACTGGGTTAGAGATGGACACAAATGGTTAAAAAGTGTTAGGGAGGGCAAAACAGGTGTAGAAATGGCCAAAGATGGCTTGAAGGGGGTTAAAAATAGGTTATAAAGGGTTAGAAATTCTAAAGGATGAGTTAAGAAGGGATAGAGAAACCCCAAAATGGGTTAGATATGGCCAAAATTGGGCCCAGATTTATTAGAAATGTGCAAAAACGGGTTAGAAAAGGAAAACTACGGCTTGAAACGGGTTGCAATTGGGCAAAAATGGTTTAGAAATAGCCAGAAGTGGCTTTAAAATTCTTAGAGAAGAGCAAAATTGGGTTAGAAACGGCCAAAACCGGCTTCACATTGATGAGAGAAGTGCAAAACTGGGTTAGAAATTGCCAAAAATGGCTTAAAACAGGAACAAAACTGTGTTAGACAAGGCTAGAAAGAGCTAAAAATGAATTAAAATGAGTTAGAAGTGAGTAAAAATAGGTTAGAAATGGTCAAACTTGGCTTAAAATGGGTGGGAAATAGGCAACAATAGTTTAGAAAAGGAAAAAGAAGGCTGAAAATTGGTTAGAAATTGACAAAATTGTTTAGAGAATGAAAAAAAGGGCTTAAAACGCGTTGAAAGTGGGCCAAAATGGTTTAGAAAGAGGAAAAATGGCTTTATGACGGTGAGAGAAGTGCAAAACTGGGTTAGAGATGGACACAAATGGTTAAAAAGTGTTAGGGAGGGCAAAAGTGGGTTAGAGATGGACACAAATGGTTAAAAAGTGTTAGAGAAGTGCAAAACTGGGTTAGAGATGGACACAAATGGTTAAAAAGGGTTAGGGAGGTGCAAAACAGGTGTAGAAATGGCCAAAGATGGCTTGAAGGGGGTTAAAAATAGGTTATAAAGGGTTAGAATTTCTCAAGGATGGGTTAAGAAGGGATAGAGAAACCCCAAAATGGGTTAGATATGGCCAAAATTGGGCCCAGATTTATTAGAAATGTGCAAAAACGGGTTAGAAAAGGAAAACTACGGCTTGAAACGGGTTGCAATTGGGCAAAAATGTTTTAGAAATAGCCAAAAGTGGCTTTAAAATTCTTAGAGAAGAGCAAAATTGGGTTAGAAACGGCCAAAACTAGCTTAATATTGATGAGAGAAGTGCAAAACTGTGTTAGATATTGCCAAAAATGGCTTAAAACAGGAACAAAACTGTGTTAGACAAGCTAGAAAGAGCTAAAAATGAATTAAAATGAGTTAGAAGTGAGTAAAAATAGGTTAGAAATGGTCAAACTTGGCTTAAAATGGGTGGGAAATAGGCAACAATAGTTTAGAAAAGGAAAAAGAAGGCTGAAAATTGGTTAGAAATTGACAAAATTGTTTAGAGAATGAAAAAAGGGCTTAAAACGCGTTGAAAGTGGGCCAAAATGGTTTAGAAAGAGGAAAAATGGCTTTATGATGGTGAGAGAAGTGCAAAACTGGGTTAGAGATGGACACAAATGGTTAAAAAGTGTTAGGGAGGGCAAAAGTGGGTCAGAGATGGACACAAATGGTTAAAAAGTGTTAGAGAAGTGCAAAACTGGGTTAGAGATGGACACAAATGGTTAAAAAGGGTTAGGGAGGTGCAAAACAGGTGTAGAAATGGCCAAAGATGGCTTGAAGGGGGTTAAAAATAGGTTATAAAGGGTTAGAATTTCTCAAGGATGGGTTAAGAAGGGATAGAGAAACCCCAAAATGGGTTAGATATGGCCAAAATTGGGCCCAGATTTCTTAGAGATGTGCAAAAACGGGTTAGAAAAGGAAAACTACGGCTTGAAACGGGTTGCAATTGGGCAAAAATGGTTTAGAAATAGCCAGAAGTGGCTTTAAAATTCTTAGAGAAGAGCAAAATTGGGTTAGAAACGGCCAAAACCGGCTTCACATTGATGAGAGAAGTGCAAAACTGTGTTAGAAATTGCCAAAAATGGCATAAAACAGGAACAAAACTGTGTTAGACAAGGCTAGAAAGAGCTAAAAATGACTTATAATGAGTTAGAAGTGAGTAAAAATAGGTTAGAAATGGTCAAACTTGGCTTAAAATGGGTGGGAAATAGGCAACAATAGTTTAGAAAAGGAAAAAGAAGGCTGAAAATTGGTTAGAAATTGACAAAATTGTTTAGAGAATGAAAAAAAAGGGCTTAAAACGCGTTGAAAGTGGGCCAAAATGGTTTAGAAAGAGGAAAAAAATGGCTTTATGATGGTGAGAGAAGTGCAAAACTGGGTTAGAGATGGACACAAATGGTTAAAAAGTGTTAGGGAGGGCAAAACAGGTGTAGAAATGGCCAAAGATGGCTTGAAGGGGGTTAAAAATAGGTTATAAAGGGTTAGAAATTCTAAAGGATGAGTTAAGAAGGGATAGAGAAACCCCAAAATGGGTTAGATATGGCCAAAATTGGGCCCAGATTTATTAGAAATGTGCAAAAACGGGTTAGAAAAGGAAAACTACGGCTTGAAACGGGTTGCAATTGGGCAAAAATGTTTTAGAAATAGCCAAAAGTGGCTTTAAAATTCTTAGAGAAGAGCAAAATTGGGTTAGAAACGGCCAAAACTAGCTTAATATTGATGAGAGAAGTGCAAAACTGTGTTAGATATTGCCAAAAATGGCTTAAAACAGGAACAAAACTGTGTTAGACAAGCTAGAAAGAGCTAAAAATGAATTAAAATGAGTTAGAAGTGAGTAAAAATAGGTTAGAAATGGTCAAACTTGGCTTAAAATGGGTGGGAAATAGGCAACAATAGTTTAGAAAAGGAAAAAGAAGGCTGAAAATTGGTTAGAAATTGACAAAATTGTTTAGAGAATGAAAAAAAAGGGCTTAAAACGCGTTGAAAGTGGGCCAAAATGGTTTAGAAAGAGGAAAAAAATGGCTTTATGATGGTGAGAGAAGTGCAAAACTGGGTTAGAGATGGACACAAATGGTTAAAAAGTGTTAGGGAGGGCAAAACAGGTGTAGAAATGGCCAAAGATGGCTTGAAGGGGGTTAAAAATAGGTTATAAAGGGTTAGAAATTCTAAAGGATGAGTTAAGAAGGGATAGAGAAACCCCAAAATGGGTTAGATATGGCCAAAATTGGGCCCAGATTTATTAGAAATGTGCAAAAACGGGTTAGAAAAGGAAAACTACGGCTTGAAACGGGTTGCAATTGGGCAAAAATGTTTTAGAAATAGCCAGAAGTGGCTTTAAAATTCTTAGAGAAGAGCAAAATTGGGTTAGAAACGGCCAAAACCGGCTTCACATTGATGAGAGAAGTGCAAAACTGGGTTAGAAATTGCCAAAAATGGCTTAAAACAGGAACAAAACTGTGTTAGACAAGGCTAGAAAGAGCTAAAAATGAATTAAAATGAGTTAGAAGTGAGTAAAAATAGGTTAGAAATGGTCAAACTTGGCTTAAAATGGGTGGGAAATAGGCAACAATAGTTTAGAAAAGGAAAAAGAAGGCTGAAAATTGGTTAGAAATTGACAAAATTGTTTAGAGAATGAAAAAAGGGCTTAAAACGCGTTGAAAGTGGGCCAAAATGGTTTAGAAAGAGGAAAAATGGCTTTATGACGGTGAGAGAAGTGCAAAACTGGGTTAGAGATGGACACAAATGGTTAAAAAGTGTTAGGGAGGGCAAAAGTGGGTTAGAGATGGACACAAATGGTTAAAAAGTGTTAGAGAAGTGCAAAACTGGGTTAGAGATGGACACAAATGGTTAAAAAGGGTTAGGGAGGTGCAAAACAGGTGTAGAAATGGCCAAAGATGGCTTGAAGGGGGTTAAAAATAGGTTATAAAGGGTTAGAATTTCTCAAGGATGGGTTAAGAAGGGATAGAGAAACCCCAAAATGGGTTAGATATGGCCAAAATTGGGCCCAGATTTATTAGAAATGTGCAAAAAACGGGTTAGAAAAGGAAAACTACGGCTTGAAACGGGTTGCAATTGGGCAAAAATGTTTTAGAAATAGCCAAAAGTGGCTTTAAAATTCTTAGAGAAGAGCAAAATTGGGTTAGAAACGGCCAAAACTAGCTTAATATTGATGAGAGAAGTGCAAAACTGTGTTAGATATTGCCAAAAATGGCTTAAAACAGGAACAAAACTGTGTTAGACAAGCTAGAAAGAGCTAAAAATGAATTAAAATGAGTTAGAAGTGAGTAAAAATAGGTTAGAAATGGTCAAACTTGGCTTAAAATGGGTGGGAAATAGGCAACAATAGTTTAGAAAAGGAAAAAGAAGGCTGAAAATTGGTTAGAAATTGACAAAATTGTTTAGAGAATGAAAAAAGGGCTTAAAACGCGTTGAAAGTGGGCCAAAATGGTTTAGAAAGAGGAAAAATGGCTTTATGATGGTGAGAGAAGTGCAAAACTGGGTTAGAGATGGACACAAATGGTTAAAAAGTGTTAGGGAGGGCAAAAGTGGGTTAGAGATGGACACAAATGGTTAAAAAGTGTTAGAGAAGTGCAAAACTGGGTTAGAGATGGACACAAATGGTTAAAAAGGGTTAGGGAGGTGCAAAACAGGTGTAGAAATGGCCAAAGATGGCTTGAAGGGGGTTAAAAATAGGTTATAAAGGGTTAGAATTTCTCAAGGATGGGTTAAGAAGGGATAGAGAAACCCCAAAATGGGTTAGATATGGCCAAAATTGGGCCCAGATTTCTTAGAGATGTGCAAAAAACGGGTTAGAAAAGGAAAACTACGGCTTGAAACGGGTTGCAATTGGGCAAAAATGGTTTAGAAATAGCCAGAAGTGGCTTTAAAATTCTTAGAGAAGAGCAAAATTGGGTTAGAAACGGCCAAAACCGGCTTCACATTGATGAGAGAAGTGCAAAACTGTGTTAGAAATTGCCAAAAATGGCTTAAAACAGGAACAAAACTGTGTTAGACAAGCTAGAAAGAGCTAAAAATGAATTAAAATGAGTTAGAAGTGAGTAAAAATAGGTTAGAAATGGTCAAACTTGGCTTAAAATGGGTGGGAAATAGGCAACAATAGTTTAGAAAAGGAAAAAGAAGGCTGAAAATTGGTTAGAAATTGACAAAATTGTTTAGAGAATGAAAAAAAGGGCTTAAAACGCGTTGAAAGTGGGCCAAAATGGTTTAGAAAGAGGAAAAAATGGCTTTATGATGGTGAGAGAAGTGCAAAACTGGGTTAGAGATGGACACAAATGGTTAAAAAGTGTTAGGGAGGGCAAAACAGGTGTAGAAATGGCCAAAGATGGCTTGAAGGGGGTTAAAAATAGGTTATAAAGGGTTAGAAATTCTAAAGGATGAGTTAAGAAGGGATAGAGAAACCCCAAAATGGGTTAGATATGGCCAAAATTGGGCCCAGATTTATTAGAAATGTGCAAAAAACGGGTTAGAAAAGGAAAACTACGGCTTGAAACGGGTTGCAATTGGGCAAAAATGTTTTAGAAATAGCCAGAAGTGGCTTTAAAATTCTTAGAGAAGAGCAAAATTGGGTTAGAAACGGCCAAAACCGGCTTCACATTGATGAGAGAAGTGCAAAACTGGGTTAGAAATTGCCAAAAATGGCTTAAAACAGGAACAAAACTGTGTTAGACAAGGCTAGAAAGAGCTAAAAATGAATTAAAATGAGTTAGAAGTGAGTAAAAATAGGTTAGAAATGGTCAAACTTGGCTTAAAATGGGTGGGAAATAGGCAACAATAGTTTAGAAAAGGAAAAAGAAGGCTGAAAATTGGTTAGAAATTGACAAAATTGTTTAGAGAATGAAAAAAGGGCTTAAAACGCGTTGAAAGTGGGCCAAAATGGTTTAGAAAGAGGAAAAATGGCTTTATGACGGTGAGAGAAGTGCAAAACTGGGTTAGAGATGGACACAAATGGTTAAAAAGTGTTAGGGAGGGCAAAAGTGGGTTAGAGATGGACACAAATGGTTAAAAAGTGTTAGAGAAGTGCAAAACTGGGTTAGAGATGGACACAAATGGTTAAAAAGGGTTAGGGAGGTGCAAAACAGGTGTAGAAATGGCCAAAGATGGCTTGAAGGGGGTTAAAAATAGGTTATAAAGGGTTAGAATTTCTCAAGGATGGGTTAAGAAGGGATAGAGAAACCCCAAAATGGGTTAGATATGGCCAAAATTGGGCCCAGATTTATTAGAAATGTGCAAAAACGGGTTAGAAAAGGAAAACTACGGCTTGAAACGGGTTGCAATTGGGCAAAAATGTTTTAGAAATAGCCAAAAGTGGCTTTAAAATTCTTAGAGAAGAGCAAAATTGGGTTAGAAACGGCCAAAACTAGCTTAATATTGATGAGAGAAGTGCAAAACTGTGTTAGATATTGCCAAAAATGGCTTAAAACAGGAACAAAACTGTGTTAGACAAGCTAGAAAGAGCTAAAAATGAATTAAAATGAGTTAGAAGTGAGTAAAAATAGGTTAGAAATGGTCAAACTTGGCTTAAAATGGGTGGGAAATAGGCAACAATAGTTTAGAAAAGGAAAAAGAAGGCTGAAAATTGGTTAGAAATTGACAAAATTGTTTAGAGAATGAAAAAAGGGCTTAAAACGCGTTGAAAGTGGGCCAAAATGGTTTAGAAAGAGGAAAAATGGCTTTATGATGGTGAGAGAAGTGCAAAACTGGGTTAGAGATGGACACAAATGGTTAAAAAGTGTTAGGGAGGGCAAAAGTGGGTTAGAGATGGACACAAATGGTTAAAAAGTGTTAGAGAAGTGCAAAACTGGGTTAGAGATGGACACAAATGGTTAAAAAGGGTTAGGGAGGTGCAAAACAGGTGTAGAAATGGCCAAAGATGGCTTGAAGGGGGTTAAAAATAGGTTATAAAGGGTTAGAATTTCTCAAGGATGGGTTAAGAAGGGATAGAGAAACCCCAAAATGGGTTAGATATGGCCAAAATTGGGCCCAGATTTCTTAGAGATGTGCAAAAACGGGTTAGAAAAGGAAAACTACGGCTTGAAACGGGTTGCAATTGGGCAAAAATGGTTTAGAAATAGCCAGAAGTGGCTTTAAAATTCTTAGAGAAGAGCAAAATTGGGTTAGAAACGGCCAAAACCGGCTTCACATTGATGAGAGAAGTGCAAAACTGTGTTAGAAATTGCCAAAAATTGCATAAAACAGGAACAAAACTGTGTTAGACAAGGCTAGAAAGAGCTAAAAATGACTTATAATGAGTTAGAAGTGAGTAAAAATAGGTTAGAAATGGTCAAACTTGGCTTAAAATGGGTGGGAAATAGGCAACAATAGTTTAGAAAAGGAAAAAGAAGGCTGAAAATTGGTTAGAAATTGACAAAATTGTTTAGAGAATGAAAAAAAAGGGCTTAAAACGCGTTGAAAGTGGGCCAAAATGGTTTAGAAAGAGGAAAAAATGGCTTTATGATGGTGAGAGAAGTGCAAAACTGGGTTAGAGATGGACACAAATGGTTAAAAAGTGTTAGGGAGGGCAAAACAGGTGTAGAAATGGCCAAAGATGGCTTGAAGGGGGTTAAAAATAGGTTATAAAGGGTTAGAATTTCTCAAGGATGGGTTAAGAAGGGATAGAGAAACCCCAAAATGGGTTAGATATGGCCAAAATTGGGCCCAGATTTCTTAGAGATGTGCAAAAACGGGTTAGAAAAGGAAAACTACGGCTTGAAACGGGTTGCAATTGGGCAAAAATGTTTTAGAAATAGCCAAAAGTGGCTTTAAAATTCTTAGAGAAGAGCAAAATTGGGTTAGAAACGGCCAAAACTAGCTTAATATTGATGAGAGAAGTGCAAAACTGTGTTAGATATTGCCAAAAATGGCTTAAAACAGGAACAAAACTGTGTTAGACAAGCTAGAAAGAGCTAAAAATGAATTAAAATGAGTTAGAAGTGAGTAAAAATAGGTTAGAAATGGTCAAACTTGGCTTAAAATGGGTGGGAAATAGGCAACAATAGTTTAGAAAAGGAAAAAGAAGGCTGAAAATTGGTTAGAAATTGACAAAATTGTTTAGAGAATGAAAAAAAGGGCTTAAAACGCGTTGAAAGTGGGCCAAAATGGTTTAGAAAGAGGAAAAAATGGCTTTATGATGGTGAGAGAAGTGCAAAACTGGGTTAGAGATGGACACAAATGGTTAAAAAGTGTTAGGGAGGGCAAAACAGGTGTAGAAATGGCCAAAGATGGCTTGAAGGGGGTTAAAAATAGGTTATAAAGGGTTAGAATTTCTCAAGGATGGGTTAAGAAGGGATAGAGAAACCCCAAAATGGGTTAGATATGGCCAAAATTGGGCCCAGATTTATTAGAAATGTGCAAAAACGGGTTAGAAAAGGAAAACTACGGCTTGAAACGGGTTGCAATTGGGCAAAAATGTTTTAGAAATAGCCAAAAGTGGCTTTAAAATTCTTAGAGAAGAGCAAAATTGGGTTAGAAACGGCCAAAACTAGCTTAATATTGATGAGAGAAGTGCAAAACTGTGTTAGATATTGCCAAAAATGGCTTAAAACAGGAACAAAACTGTGTTAGACAAGCTAGAAAGAGCTAAAAATGAATTAAAATGAGTTAGAAGTGAGTAAAAATAGGTTAGAAATGGTCAAACTTGGCATAAAATGGGTGGGAAATAGGCAACAATAGTTTAGAAAAGGAAAAAGAAGGCTGAAAATTGGTTAGAAATTGACAAAATTGTTTAGAGAATGAAAAAAGGGCTTAAAACGCGTTGAAAGTGGGCCAAAATGGTTTAGAAAGAGGAAAAATGGCTTTATGATGGTGAGAGAAGTGCAAAACTGGGTTAGAGATGGACACAAATGGTTAAAAAGTGTTAGGGAGGGCAAAAGTGGGTTAGAGATGGACACAAATGGTTAAAAAGTGTTAGAGAAGTGCAAAACTGGGTTAGAGATGGACACAAATGGTTAAAAAGGGTTAGGGAGGTGCAAAACAGGTGTAGAAATGGCCAAAGATGGCTTGAAGGGGGTTAAAAATAGGTTATAAAGGGTTAGAATTTCTCAAGGATGGGTTAAGAAGGGATAGAGAAACCCCAAAATGGGTTAGATATGGCCAAAATTGGGCCCAGATTTCTTAGAGATGTGCAAAAAACGGGTTAGAAAAGGAAAACTACGGCTTGAAACGGGTTGCAATTGGGCAAAAATGGTTTAGAAATAGCCAGAAGTGGCTTTAAAATTCTTAGAGAAGAGCAAAATTGGGTTAGAAACGGCCAAAACCGGCTTCACATTGATGAGAGAAGTGCAAAACTGTGTTAGAAATTGCCAAAAATGGCATAAAACAGGAACAAAACTGTGTTAGACAAGGCTAGAAAGAGCTAAAAATGACTTATAATGAGTTAGAAGTGAGTAAAAATAGGTTAGAAATGGTCAAACTTGGCTTAAAATGGGTGGGAAATAGGCAACAATAGTTTAGAAAAGGAAAAAGAAGGCTGAAAATTGGTTAGAAATTGACAAAATTGTTTAGAGAATGAAAAAAAGGGCTTAAAACGCGTTGAAAGTGGGCCAAAATGGTTTAGAAAGAGGAAAAAAATGGCTTTATGATGGTGAGAGAAGTGCAAAACTGGGTTAGAGATGGACACAAATGGTTAAAAAGTGTTAGGGAGGGCAAAACAGGTGTAGAAATGGCCAAAGATGGCTTGAAGGGGGTTAAAAATAGGTTATAAAGTGTTAGAATTTCTCAAGGATGGGTTAAGAAGGGATAGAGAAACCCCAAAATGGGTTAGATATGGCCAAAATTGGGCCCAGATTTCTTAGAGATGTGCAAAAACGGGTTAGAAAAGGAAAACTACGGCTTGAAACGGGTTGCAATTGGGCAAAAATGTTTTAGAAATAGCCAAAAGTGGCTTTAAAATTCTTAGAGAAGAGCAAAATTGGGTTAGAAACGGCCAAAACTAGCTTAATATTGATGAGAGAAGTGCAAAACTGTGTTAGATATTGCCAAAAATGGCTTAAAACAGGAACAAAACTGTGTTAGACAAGCTAGAAAGAGCTAAAAATGAATTAAAATGAGTTAGAAGTGAGTAAAAATAGGTTAGAAATGGTCAAACTTGGCTTAAAATGGGTGGGAAATAGGCAACAATAGTTTAGAAAAGGAAAAAGAAGGCTGAAAATTGGTTAGAAATTGACAAAATTGTTTAGAGAATGAAAAAAAGGGCTTAAAACGCGTTGAAAGTGGGCCAAAATGGTTTAGAAAGAGGAAAAAATGGCTTTATGATGGTGAGAGAAGTGCAAAACTGGGTTAGAGATGGACACAAATGGTTAAAAAGTGTTAGGGAGGGCAAAACAGGTGTAGAAATGGCCAAAGATGGCTTGAAGGGGGTTAAAAATAGGTTATAAAGGGTTAGAAATTCTAAAGGATGAGTTAAGAAGGGATAGAGAAACCCCAAAATGGGTTAGATATGGCCAAAATTGGGCCCAGATTTATTAGAAATGTGCAAAAACGGGTTAGAAAAGGAAAACTACGGCTTGAAACGGGTTGCAATTGGGCAAAAATGTTTTAGAAATAGCCAGAAGTGGCTTTAAAATTCTTAGAGAAGAGCAAAATTGGGTTAGAAACGGCCAAAACCGGCTTCACATTGATGAGAGAAGTGCAAAACTGGGTTAGAAATTGCCAAAAATGGCATAAAACAGGAACAAAACTGTGTTAGACAAGGCTAGAAAGAGCTAAAAATGAATTAAAATGAGTTAGAAGTGAGTAAAAATAGGTTAGAAATGGTCAAACTTGGCTTAAAATGGGTGGGAAATAGGCAACAATAGTTTAGAAAAGGAAAAAGAAGGCTGAAAATTGGTTAGAAATTGACAAAATTGTTTAGAGAATGAAAAAAAGGGCTTAAAACGCGTTGAAAGCGGGCCAAAATGGTTTAGAAAGAGGAAAAATGGCTTTATGACGGTGAGAGAAGTGCAAAACTGGGTTAGAGATGGACACAAATGGTTAAAAAGTGTTAGGGAGGGCAAAAGTGGGTTAGAGATGGACACAAATGGTTAAAAAGTGTTAGAGAAGTGCAAAACTGGGTTAGAGATGGACACAAATGGTTAAAAAGGGTTAGGGAGGTGCAAAACAGGTGTAGAAATGGCCAAAGATGGCTTGAAGGGGGTTAAAAATAGGTTATAAAGGGTTAGAATTTCTCAAGGATGGGTTAAGAAGGGATAGAGAAACCCCAAAATGGGTTAGATATGGCCAAAATTGGGCCCAGATTTATTAGAAATGTGCAAAAACGGGTTAGAAAAGGAAAACTACGGCTTGAAACGGGTTGCAATTGGGCAAAAATGTTTTAGAAATAGCCAAAAGTGGCTTTAAAATTCTTAGAGAAGAGCAAAATTGGGTTAGAAACGGCCAAAACTAGCTTAATATTGATGAGAGAAGTGCAAAACTGTGTTAGATATTGCCAAAAATGGCTTAAAACAGGAACAAAACTGTGTTAGACAAGCTAGAAAGAGCTAAAAATGAATTAAAATGAGTTAGAAGTGAGTAAAAATAGGTTAGAAATGGTCAAACTTGGCTTAAAATGGGTGGGAAATAGGCAACAATAGTTTAGAAAAGGAAAAAGAAGGCTGAAAATTGGTTAGAAATTGACAAAATTGTTTAGAGAATGAAAAAAAGGGCTTAAAACGCGTTGAAAGTGGGCCAAAATGGTTTAGAAAGAGGAAAAATGGCTTTATGATGGTGAGAGAAGTGCAAAACTGGGTTAGAGATGGACACAAATGGTTAAAAAGTGTTAGGGAGGGCAAAAGTGGGTTAGAGATGGACACAAATGGTTAAAAAGTGTTAGAGAAGTGCAAAACTGGGTTAGAGATGGACACAAATGGTTAAAAAGGGTTAGGGAGGTGCAAAACAGGTGTAGAAATGGCCAAAGATGGCTTGAAGGGGGTTAAAAATAGGTTATAAAGGGTTAGAATTTCTCAAGGATGGGTTAAGAAGGGATAGAGAAACCCCAAAATGGGTTAGATATGGCCAAAATTGGGCCCAGATTTCTTAGAGATGTGCAAAAACGGGTTAGAAAAGGAAAACTACGGCTTGAAACGGGTTGCAATTGGGCAAAAATGGTTTAGAAATAGCCAGAAGTGGCTTTAAAATTCTTAGAGAAGAGCAAAATTGGGTTAGAAACGGCCAAAACCGGCTTCACATTGATGAGAGAAGTGCAAAACTGTGTTAGAAATTGCCAAAAATGGCATAAAACAGGAACAAAACTGTGTTAGACAAGGCTAGAAAGAGCTAAAAATGACTTATAATGAGTTAGAAGTGAGTAAAAATAGGTTAGAAATGGTCAAACTTGGCTTAAAATGGGTGGGAAATAGGCAACAATAGTTTAGAAAAGGAAAAAGAAGGCTGAAAATTGGTTAGAAATTGACAAAATTGTTTAGAGAATGAAAAAAAGGGCTTAAAACGCGTTGAAAGTGGGCCAAAATGGTTTAGAAAGAGGAAAAAATGGCTTTATGATGGTGAGAGAAGTGCAAAACTGGGTTAGAGATGGACACAAATGGTTAAAAAGTGTTAGGGAGGGCAAAACAGGTGTAGAAATGGCCAAAGATGGCTTGAAGGGGGTTAAAAATAGGTTATAAAGGGTTAGAAATTCTAAAGGATGAGTTAAGAAGGGATAGAGAAACCCCAAAATGGGTTAGATATGGCCAAAATTGGGCCCAGATTTATTAGAAATGTGCAAAAACGGGTTAGAAAAGGAAAACTACGGCTTGAAACGGGTTGCAATTGGGCAAAAATGTTTTAGAAATAGCCAAAAGTGGCTTTAAAATTCTTAGAGAAGAGCAAAATTGGGTTAGAAACGGCCAAAACTAGCTTAATATTGATGAGAGAAGTGCAAAACTGTGTTAGATATTGCCAAAAATGGCTTAAAACAGGAACAAAACTGTGTTAGACAAGCTAGAAAGAGCTAAAAATGAATTAAAATGAGTTAGAAGTGAGTAAAAATAGGTTAGAAATGGTCAAACTTGGCTTAAAATGGGTGGGAAATAGGCAACAATAGTTTAGAAAAGGAAAAAGAAGGCTGAAAATTGGTTAGAAATTGACAAAATTGTTTAGAGAATGAAAAAAAAGGGCTTAAAACGCGTTGAAAGTGGGCCAAAATGGTTTAGAAAGAGGAAAAAATGGCTTTATGATGGTGAGAGAAGTGCAAAACTGGGTTAGAGATGGACACAAATGGTTAAAAAGTGTTAGGGAGGGCAAAACAGGTGTAGAAATGGCCAAAGATGGCTTGAAGGGGGTTAAAAATAGGTTATAAAGGGTTAGAAATTCTAAAGGATGAGTTAAGAAGGGATAGAGAAACCCCAAAATGGGTTAGATATGGCCAAAATTGGGCCCAGATTTATTAGAAATGTGCAAAAACGGGTTAGAAAAGGAAAACTACGGCTTGAAACGGGTTGCAATTGGGCAAAAATGTTTTAGAAATAGCCAGAAGTGGCTTTAAAATTCTTAGAGAAGAGCAAAATTGGGTTAGAAACGGCCAAAACCGGCTTCACATTGATGAGAGAAGTGCAAAACTGGGTTAGAAATTGCCAAAAATGGCTTAAAACAGGAACAAAACTGTGTTAGACAAGGCTAGAAAGAGCTAAAAATGACTTAAAATGAGTTAGAAGTGAGTAAAAATAGGTTAGAAATGGTCAAACTTGGCTTAAAATGGGTGGGAAATAGGCAACAATAGTTTAGAAAAGGAAAAAGAAGGCTGAAAATTGGTTAGAAATTGACAAAATTGTTTAGAGAATGAAAAAAGGGCTTAAAACGCGTTGAAAGTGGGCCAAAATGGTTTAGAAAGAGGAAAAATGGCTTTATGACGGTGAGAGAAGTGCAAAACTGGGTTAGAGATGGACACAAATGGTTAAAAAGTGTTAGGGAGGGCAAAAGTGGGTTAGAGATGGACACAAATGGTTAAAAAGTGTTAGAGAAGTGCAAAACTGGGTTAGAGATGGACACAAATGGTTAAAAAGGGTTAGGGAGGTGCAAAACAGGTGTAGAAATGGCCAAAGATGGCTTGAAGGGGGTTAAAAATAGGTTATAAAGGGTTAGAATTTCTCAAGGATGGGTTAAGAAGGGATAGAGAAACCCCAAAATGGGTTAGATATGGCCAAAATTGGGCCCAGATTTATTAGAAATGTGCAAAAACGGGTTAGAAAAGGAAAACTACGGCTTGAAACGGGTTGCAATTGGGCAAAAATGTTTTAGAAATAGCCAAAAGTGGCTTTAAAATTCTTAGAGAAGAGCAAAATTGGGTTAGAAACGGCCAAAACCGGCTTCACATTGATGAGAGAAGTGCAAAACTGTGTTAGAAATTGCCAAAAATGGCTTAAAACAGGAACAAAACTGTGTTAGACAAGCTAGAAAGAGCTAAAAATGAATTAAAATGAGTTAGAAGTGAGTAAAAATAGGTTAGAAATGGTCAAACTTGGCTTAAAATGGGTGGGAAATAGGCAACAATAGTTTAGAAAAGGAAAAAGAAGGCTGAAAATTGGTTAGAAATTGACAAAATTGTTTAGAGAATGAAAAAAAGGGCTTAAAACGCGTTGAAAGTGGGCCAAAATGGTTTAGAAAGAGGAAAAAATGGCTTTATGATGGTGAGAGAAGTGCAAAACTGGGTTAGAGATGGACACAAATGGTTAAAAAGTGTTAGGGAGGTGCAAAACAGGTGTAGAAATGGCCAAAGATGGCTTGAAGGGGGTTAAAAATAGGTTATAAAGGGTTAGAAATTCTAAAGGATGAGTTAAGAAGGGATAGAGAAACCCCAAAATGGGTTAGATATGGCCAAAATTGGGCCCAGATTTATTAGAAATGTGCAAAAACGGGTTAGAAAAGGAAAACTACGGCTTGAAACGGGTTGCAATTGGGCAAAAATGTTTTAGAAATAGCCAAAAGTGGCTTTAAAATTCTTAGAGAAGAGCAAAATTGGGTTAGAAACGGCCAAAACTAGCTTAATATTGATGAGAGAAGTGCAAAACTGTGTTAGATATTGCCAAAAATGGCTTAAAACAGGAACAAAACTGTGTTAGACAAGCTAGAAAGAGCTAAAAATGAATTAAAATGAGTTAGAAGTGAGTAAAAATAGGTTAGAAATGGTCAAACTTGGCTTAAAATGGGTGGGAAATAGGCAACAATAGTTTAGAAAAGGAAAAAGAAGGCTGAAAATTGGTTAGAAATTGACAAAATTGTTTAGAGAATGAAAAAAAGGGCTTAAAACGCGTTGAAAGTGGGCCAAAATGGTTTAGAAAGAGGAAAAAAATGGCTTTATGATGGTGAGAGAAGTGCAAAACTGGGTTAGAGATGGACACAAATGGTTAAAAAGGGTTAGGGAGGGCAAAAGTGGGTTAGAGATGGACACAAATGGTTAAAAAGTGTTAGAGAAGTGCAAAACTGGGTTAGAGATGGACACAAATGGTTAAAAAGGGTTAGGGAGGTGCAAAACAGGTGTAGAAATGGCCAAAGATGGCTTGAAGGGGGTTAAAAATAGGTTATAAAGGGTTAGAATTTCTCAAGGATGGGTTAAGAAGGGATAGAGAAACCCCAAAATGGGTTAGATATGGCTAAAATTGGGCTGAGATTTATTAGAGATGCGCAAAAAACGGGTTAGAAAAGGAAAACTACGGCTTGAAACGGGTTGCAATTGGGCAAAAATGTTTTAGAAATAGCCAAAAGTGGCTTTAAAATTCTTAGAGAAGAGCAAAATTGGGTTAGAAACGGCCAAAACCGGCTTCACATTGATGAGAGAAGTGCAAAACTGTGTTAGAAATTGCCAAAAATGGCTTAAAACAGGAACAAAACTGTGTTAGACAAGCTAGAAAGAGCTAAAAATGAATTAAAATGAGTTAGAAGTGAGTAAAAATAGGTTAGAAATGGTCAAACTTGGCTTAAAATGGGTGGGAAATAGGCAACAATAGTTTAGAAAAGGAAAAAGAAGGCTGAAAATTGGTTAGAAATTGACAAAATTGTTTAGAGAATGAAAAAAAGGGCTTAAAACGCGTTGAAAGTGGGCCAAAATGGTTTAGAAAGAGGAAAAAATGGCTTTATGATGGTGAGAGAAGTGCAAAACTGGGTTAGAGATGGACACAAATGGTTAAAAAGTGTTAGGGAGGGCAAAACAGGTGTAGAAATGGCCAAAGATGGCTTGAAGGGGGTTAAAAATAGGTTATAAAGGGTTAGAAATTCTAAAGGATGAGTTAAGAAGGGATAGAGAAACCCCAAAATGAGTTAGATATGGCTAAAATTGGGCTGAGATTTATTAGAGATGCGCAAAAACAGATTAGAAAAGGAAAACTACGGCTTCAAACGGGTTGCAATTGGGCAAAAATGTTTTAGAAATAGCCAGAAGTGGCTTTAAAATTCTTAGAGAAGAGCAAAATTGGGTTAGAAACGGCCAAAACCGGCTTCACATTGATGAGAGAAGTGCAAAACTGTGTTAGAAATTGCCAAAAATGGCTTAAAACAGGAACAAAACTGTGTTAGACAAGGCTAGAAAGAGCTAAAAATGACTTAAAATGAGTTAGAAGTGAGTAAAAATAGGTTAGAAATGGTCAAACTTGGCTTAAAATGGGTGGGAAATAGGCAACAATAGTTTAGAAAAGGAAAAAGAAGGCTGAAAATTGGTTAGAAATTGACAAAATTGTTTAGAGAATGAAAAAAAGGGCTTAAAACGCGTTGAAAGTGGGCCAAAATGGTTTAGAAAGAGGAAAAATGGCTTTATGACGGTGAGAGAAGTGCAAAACTGGGTTAGAGATGGACACAAATGGTTAAAAAGTGTTAGGGAGGGCAAAACAGGTGTAGAAATGGCCAAAGATGGCTTGAAGGGGGTTAAAAATAGGTTATAAAGGGTTAGAAATTCTAAAGGATGAGTTAAGAAGGGATAGAGAAACCCCAAAATGAGTTAGATATGGCTAAAATTGGGCTGAGATTTATTAGAGATGCGCAAAAACAGATTAGAAAAGGAAAACTACGGCTTGAAACGGGTTGCAATTGGGCAAAAATGTTTTAGAAATAGCCAGAAGTGGCTTTAAAATTCTTAGAGAAGAGCAAAATTGGGTTAGAAACGGCCAAAACTAGCTTAATATTGATGAGAGAAGTGCAAAACTGTGTTAGATATTGCCAAAAATGGCTTAAAACAGGAACAAAACTGTGTTAGACAAGGCTAGAAAGAGCTAAAAATGAATTAAAATGAGTTAGAAGTGAGTAAAAATAGGTTAGAAATGGTCAAACTTGGCTTAAAATGGGTGGGAAATAGGCAACAATAGTTTAGAAAAGGAAAAAGAAGGCTGAAAATTGGTTAGAAATTGACAAAATTGTTTAGAGAATGAAAAAAGGTCTTAAAACGCGTTGAAAGTGGGCCAAAATGGTTTAGAAAGAGGAAAAATGGCTTTATGACGGTGAGAGAAGTGCAAAACTGGGTTAGAGATGGACACAAATGGTTAAAAAGGGTTAGGGAGGGCAAAAGTGGGTTAGAGATGGACACAAATGGTTAAAAAGTGTTAGAGAAGTGCAAAACTGGGTTAGAGATGGACACAAATGGTTAAAAAGGGTTAGGGAGGTGCAAAACAGGTGTAGAAATGGCCAAAGATGGCTTGAAGGGGGTTAAAAATAGGTTATAAAGGGTTAGAATTTCTCAAGGATGGGTTAAGAAGGGATAGAGAAACCCCAAAATGGGTTAGATATGGCTAAAATTGGGCTGAGATTTATTAGAGATGCGCAAAAACGGGTTAGAAAAGGAAAACTACGGCTTGAAACGGGTTGCAATTGGGCAAAAATGTTTTAGAAATAGCCAAAAGTGGCTTTAAAATTCTTAGAGAAGAGCAAAATTGGGTTAGAAACGGCCAAAACCGGCTTCACATTGATGAGAGAAGTGCAAAACTGTGTTAGAAATTGCCAAAAATGGCTTAAAACAGGAACAAAACTGTGTTAGACAAGCTAGAAAGAGCTAAAAATGAATTAAAATGAGTTAGAAGTGAGTAAAAATAGGTTAGAAATGGTCAAACTTGGCTTAAAATGGGTGGGAAATAGGCAACAATAGTTTAGAAAAGGAAAAAGAAGGCTGAAAATTGGTTAGAAATTGACAAAATTGTTTAGAGAATGAAAAAAAGGGCTTAAAACGCGTTGAAAGTGGGCCAAAATGGTTTAGAAAGAGGAAAAAATGGCTTTATGATGGTGAGAGAAGTGCAAAACTGGGTTAGAGATGGACACAAATGGTTAAAAAGTGTTAGGGAGGGCAAAACAGGTGTAGAAATGGCCAAAGATGGCTTGAAGGGGGTTAAAAATAGGTTATAAAGGGTTAGAAATTCTAAAGGATGAGTTAAGAAGGGATAGAGAAACCCCAAAATGAGTTAGATATGGCTAAAATTGGGCTGAGATTTATTAGAGATGCGCAAAAACAGATTAGAAAAGGAAAACTACGGCTTCAAACGGGTTGCAATTGGGCAAAAATGTTTTAGAAATAGCCAGAAGTGGCTTTAAAATTCTTAGAGAAGAGCAAAATTGGGTTAGAAACGGCCAAAACCGGCTTCACATTGATGAGAGAAGTGCAAAACTGTGTTAGAAATTGCCAAAAATGGCTTAAAACAGGAACAAAACTGTGTTAGACAAGGCTAGAAAGAGCTAAAAATGACTTAAAATGAGTTAGAAGTGAGTAAAAATAGGTTAGAAATGGTCAAACTTGGCTTAAAATGGGTGGGAAATAGGCAACAATAGTTTAGAAAAGGAAAAAGAAGGCTGAAAATTGGTTAGAAATTGACAAAATTGTTTAGAGAATGAAAAAAAGGGCTTAAAACGCGTTGAAAGTGGGCCAAAATGGTTTAGAAAGAGGAAAAATGGCTTTATGACGGTGAGAGAAGTGCAAAACTGGGTTAGAGATGGACACAAATGGTTAAAAAGTGTTAGGGAGGGCAAAACAGGTGTAGAAATGGCCAAAGATGGCTTGAAGGGGGTTAAAAATAGGTTATAAAGGGTTAGAAATTCTAAAGGATGAGTTAAGAAGGGATAGAGAAACCCCAAAATGAGTTAGATATGGCTAAAATTGGGCTGAGATTTATTAGAGATGCGCAAAAACAGATTAGAAAAGGAAAACTACGGCTTGAAACGGGTTGCAATTGGGCAAAAATGTTTTAGAAATAGCCAGAAGTGGCTTTAAAATTCTTAGAGAAGAGCAAAATTGGGTTAGAAACGGCCAAAACTAGCTTAATATTGATGAGAGAAGTGCAAAACTGTGTTAGATATTGCCAAAAATGGCTTAAAACAGGAACAAAACTGTGTTAGACAAGCTAGAAAGAGCTAAAAATGAATTAAAATGAGTTAGAAGTGAGTAAAAATAGGTTAGAAATGGTCAAACTTGGCTTAAAATGGGTGGGAAATAGGCAACAATAGTTTAGAAAAGGAAAAAGAAGGCTGAAAATTGGTTAGAAATTGACAAAATTGTTTAGAGAATGAAAAAAAGGGCTTAAAACGCGTTGAAAGTGGGCCAAAATGGTTTAGAAAGAGGAAAAAATGGCTTTATGACGGTGAGAGAAGTGCAAAACTGGGTTAGAGATGGACACAAATGGTTAAAAAGTGTTAGGGAGGGCAAAAGTGGGTTAGAGATGGACACAAATGGTTAAAAAGTGTTAGAGAAGTGCAAAACTGGGTTAGAGATGGACACAAATGGTTAAAAAGGGTTAGGGAGGTGCAAAACAGGTGTAGAAATGGCCAAAGATGGCTTGAAGGGGGTTAAAAATAGGTTATAAAGTGTTAGAATTTCTCAAGGATGGGTTAAGAAGGGATAGAGAAACCCCAAAATGGGTTAGATATGGCCAAAATTGGGCCCAGATTTATTAGAGATGTGCAAAAACGGGTTAGAAAAGGAAAACTACGGCTTGAAACGGGTTGCAATTGGGCAAAAATGGTTTAGAAATAGCCAGAAGTGGCTTTAAAATTCTTAGAGAAGAGCAAAATTGGGTTAGAAACGGCCAAAACCGGCTTCACATTGATGAGAGAAGTGCAAAACTGTGTTAGAAATTGCCAAAAATGGCATAAAACAGGAACAAAACTGTGTTAGACAAGGCTAGAAAGAGCTAAAAATGACTTATAATGAGTTAGAAGTGAGTAAAAATAGGTTAGAAATGGTCAAACTTGGCTTAAAATGGGTGGGAAATAGGCAACAATAGTTTAGAAAAGGAAAAAGAAGGCTGAAAATTGGTTAGAAATTGACAAAATTGTTTAGAGAATGAAAAAAAGGGCTTAAAACGCGTTGAAAGTGGGCCAAAATGGTTTAGAAAGAGGAAAAAATGGCTTTATGATGGTGAGAGAAGTGCAAAACTGGGTTAGAGATGGACACAAATGGTTAAAAAGTGTTAGGGAGGGCAAAACAGGTGTAGAAATGGCCAAAGATGGCTTGAAGGGGGTTAAAAATAGGTTATAAAGGGTTAGAAATTCTAAAGGATGAGTTAAGAAGGGATAGAGAAACCCCAAAATGGGTTAGATATGGCCAAAATTGGGCCCAGATTTATTAGAAATGTGCAAAAACGGGTTAGAAAAGGAAAACTACGGCTTGAAACGGGTTGCAATTGGGCAAAAATGTTTTAGAAATAGCCAAAAGTGGCTTTAAAATTCTTAGAGAAGAGCAAAATTGGGTTAGAAACGGCCAAAACTAGCTTAATATTGATGAGAGAAGTGCAAAACTGTGTTAGATATTGCCAAAAATGGCTTAAAACAGGAACAAAACTGTGTTAGACAAGGCTAGAAAGAGCTAAAAATGACTTATAATGAGTTAGAAGTGAGTAAAAATAGGTTAGAAATGGTCAAACTTGGCTTAAAATGGGTGGGAAATAGGCAACAATAGTTTAGAAAAGGAAAAAGAAGGCTGAAAATTGGTTAGAAATTGACAAAATTGTTTAGAGAATGAAAAAAAGGGCTTAAAACGCGTTGAAAGTGGGCCAAAATGGTTTAGAAAGAGGAAAAAATGGCTTTATGATGGTGAGAGAAGTGCAAAACTGGGTTAGAGATGGACACAAATGGTTAAAAAGTGTTAGGGAGGGCAAAAGTGGGTTAGAGATGGACACAAATGGTTAAAAAGTGTTAGAGAAGTGCAAAACTGGGTTAGAGATGGACACAAATGGTTAAAAAGGGTTAGGGAGGTGCAAAACAGGTGTAGAAATGGCCAAAGATGGCTTGAAGGGGGTTAAAAATAGGTTATAAAGGGTTAGAATTTCTCAAGGATGGGTTAAGAAGGGATAGAGAAACCCCAAAATGGGTTAGATATGGCCAAAATTGGGCCCAGATTTCTTAGAGATGTGCAAAAACGGGTTAGAAAAGGAAAACTACGGCTTGAAACGGGTTGCAATTGGGCAAAAATGGTTTAGAAATAGCCAGAAGTGGCTTTAAAATTCTTAGAGAAGAGCAAAATTGGGTTAGAAACGGCCAAAACCGGCTTCACATTGATGAGAGAAGTGCAAAACTGTGTTAGAAATTGCCAAAAATGGCATAAAACAGGAACAAAACTGTGTTAGACAAGGCTAGAAAGAGCTAAAAATGACTTAAAATGAGTTAGAAGTGAGTAAAAATAGGTTAGAAATGGTCAAACTTGGCTTAAAATGGGTGGGAAATAGGCAACAATAGTTTAGAAAAGGAAAAAGAAGGCTGAAAATTGGTTAGAAATTGACAAAATTGTTTAGAGAATGAAAAAAAGGGCTTAAAAAGCGTTGAAAGTGGGCCAAAATGGTTTAGAAAGAGGAAAAAACGGCTTTATGATGGTGAGAGAAGTGCAAAACTGGGTTAGAGATGGACACAAATGGTTAAAAAGTGTTAGGGAGGGCAAAACAGGTGTAGAAATGGCCAAAGATGGCTTGAAGGGGGTTAAAAATAGGTTATAAAGGGTTAGAATTTCTCAAGGATGGGTTAAGATGGGATAGAGAAACCCCAAAATGGGTTAGATATGGCCAAAATTGGGCCCAGATTTATTAGAAATGTGCAAAAACGGGTTAGAAAAGGAAAACTACGGCTTGAAACGGGTTGCAATTGGGCAAAAATGTTTTAGAAATAGCCAAAAGTGGCTTTAAAATTCTTAGAGAAGAGCAAAATTGGGTTAGAAACGGCCAAAACTAGCTTAATATTGATGAGAGAAGTGCAAAACTGTGTTAGATATTGCCAAAAATGGCTTAAAACAGGAACAAAACTGTGTTAGACAAGCTAGAAAGAGCTAAAAATGAATTAAAATGAGTTAGAAGTGAGTAAAAATAGGTTAGAAATGGTCAAACTTGGCTTAAAATGGGTGGGAAATAGGCAACAATAGTTTAGAAAAGGAAAAAGAAGGCTGAAAATTGGTTAGAAATTGACAAAATTGTTTAGAGAATGAAAAAAGGGCTTAAAACGCGTTGAAAGTGGGCCAAAATGGTTTAGAAAGAGGAAAAATGGCTTTATGACGGTGAGAGAAGTGCAAAACTGGGTTAGAGATGGACACAAATGGTTAAAAAGTGTTAGGGAGGGCAAAAGTGGGTTAGAGATGGACACAAATGGTTAAAAAGTGTTAGGGAGGGCAAAAGTGGGTTAGAGATGGACACAAATGGTTAAAAAGTGTTAGAGAAGTGCAAAACTGGGTTAGAGATGGACACAAATGGTTAAAAAGGGTTAGGGAGGTGCAAAACAGGTGTAGAAATGGCCAAAGATGGCTTGAAGGGGGTTACAAATAGGTTATAAAGGGTTAGAATTTCTCAAGGATGGGTTAAGAAGGGATAGAGAAACCCCAAAATGGGTTAGATATGGCCAAAATTGGGCCCAGATTTATTAGAAATGTGCAAAAACGGGTTAGAAAAGGAAAACTACGGCTTGAAACGGGTTGCAATTGGGCAAAAATGTTTTAGAAATAGCCAAAAGTGGCTTTAAAATTCTTAGAGAAGAGCAAAATTGGGTTAGAAACGGCCAAAACTAGCTTAATATTGATGAGAGAAGTGCAAAACTGTGTTAGAAATTGCCAAAAAATGGCTTAAAACAGGAACAAAACTGTGTTAGACAAGCTAGAAAGAGCTAAAAATGAATTAAAATGAGTTAGAAGTGAGTAAAAATAGGTTAGAAATGGTCAAACTTGGCTTAAAATGGGTGGGAAATAGGCAACAATAGTTTAGAAAAGGAAAAAGAAGGCTGAAAATTGGTTAGAAATTGACAAAATTGTTTAGAGAATGAAAAAAAGGGCTTAAAACGCGTTGAAAGTGGGCCAAAATGGTTTAGAAAGAGGAAAAAATGGCTTTATGACGGTGAGAGAAGTGCAAAACTGGGTTAGAGATGGACACAAATGGTTAAAAAGTGTTAGGGAGGGCAAAACAGGTGTAGAAATGGCCAAAGATGGCTTGAAGGGGGTTAAAAATAGGTTATAAAGGGTTAGAAATTCTAAAGGATGAGTTAAGAAGGGATAGAGAAACCCCAAAATGAGTTAGATATGGCTAAAATTGGGCTGAGATTTATTAGAGATGCGCAAAAACAGATTAGAAAAGGAAAACTACGGCTTCAAACGGGTTGCAATTGGGCAAAAATGTTTTAGAAATAGCCAGAAGTGGCTTTAAAATTCTTAGAGAAGAGCAAAATTGGGTTAGAAACGGCCAAAACCGGCTTCACATTGATGAGAGAAGTGCAAAACTGTGTTAGAAATTGCCAAAAATGGCTTAAAACAGGAACAAAACTGTGTTAGACAAGCTAGAAAGAGCTAAAAATGAATTAAAATGAGTTAGAAGTGAGTAAAAATAGGTTAGAAATGGTCAAACTTGGCTTAAAATGGGTGGGAAATAGGCAACAATAGTTTAGAAAAGGAAAAAGAAGGCTGAAAATTGGTTAGAAATTGACAAAATTGTTTAGAGAATGAAAAAAGGGCTTAAAACGCGTTGAAAGTGGGCCAAAATGGTTTAGAAAGAGGAAAAATGGCTTTATGACGGTGAGAGAAGTGCAAAACTGGGTTAGAGATGGACACAAATGGTTAAAAAGTGTTAGGGAGGGCAAAAGTGGGTTAGAGATGGACACAAATGGTTAAAAAGTGTTAGAGAAGTGCAAAACTGGGTTAGAGATGGACACAAATGGTTAAAAAGGGTTAGGGAGGTGCAAAACAGGTGTAGAAATGGCCAAAGATGGCTTGAAGGGGGTTAAAAATAGGTTATAAAGGGTTAGAATTTCTCAAGGATGGGTTAAGAAGGGATAGAGAAACCCCAAAATGGGTTAGATATGGCCAAAATTGGGCCCAGATTTATTAGAAATGTGCAAAAACGGGTTAGAAAAGGAAAACTACGGCTTGAAACGGGTTGCAATTGGGCAAAAATGTTTTAGAAATAGCCAAAAGTGGCTTTAAAATTCTTAGAGAAGAGCAAAATTGGGTTAGAAACGGCCAAAACTAGCTTAATATTGATGAGAGAAGTGCAAAACTGTGTTAGAAATTGCCAAAAATGGCTTAAAACAGGAACAAAACTGTGTTAGACAAGCTAGAAAGAGCTAAAAATGAATTAAAATGAGTTAGAAGTGAGTAAAAATAGGTTAGAAATAGTCAAACTTGGCTTAAAATGGGTGGGAAATAGGCAACAATAGTTTAGAAAAGGAAAAAGAAGGCTGAAAATTGGTTAGAAATTGACAAAATTGTTTAGAGAATGAAAAAAAGGGCTTAAAAGGCGTTGAAAGTGGGCCAAAATGGTTTAGAAAGAGGAAAAAATGGCTTTATGATGGTGAGAGAAGTGCAAAACTGGGTTAGAGATGGACACAAATGGTTAAAAAGGGTTAGGGAGGTGCAAAACAGGTGTAGAAATGGCCAAAGATGGCTTGAAGGGGGTTAAAAATAGGTTATAAAGGGTTAGAATTTCTCAAGGATGGGTTAAGAAGGGATAGAGAAACCCCAAAATGGGTTAGATATGGCCAAAATTGGGCCCAGATTTATTAGAAATGTGCAAAAACGGGTTAGAAAAGGAAAACTACGGCTTGAAACGCGTTGCAATTGGGCAAAAATGTTTTAGAAATAGCCAAAAGTGGCTTTAAAATTCTTAGAGAAGAGCAAAATTGGGTTAGAAACGGCCAAAACTAGCTTAATATTGATGAGAGAAGTGCAAAACTGTGTTAGAAATTGCCAAAAATGGCTTAAAACAGGAACAAAACTGTGTTAGACAAGCTAGAAAGAGCTAAAAATGAATTAAAATGAGTTAGAAGTGAGTAAAAATAGGTTAGAAATGGTCAAACTTGGCTTAAAATGGGTGGGAAATAGGCAACAATAGTTTAGAAAAGGAAAAAGAAGGCTGAAAATTGGTTAGAAATTGACAAAATTGTTTAGAGAATGAAAAAAAGGGCTTAAAAACGCGTTGAAAGTGGGCCAAAATGGTTTAGAAAGAGGAAAAAAATGGCTTTATGACGGTGAGAGAAGTGCAAAACTGGGTTAGAGATGGACACAAATGGTTAAAAAGTGTTAGGGAGGGCAAAACAGGTGTAGAAATGGCCAAAGATGGCTTGAAGGGGGTTAAAAATAGGTTATAAAGGGTTAGAAATTCTAAAGGATGAGTTAAGAAGGGATAGAGAAACCCCAAAATGAGTTAGATATGGCTAAAATTGGGCTGAGATTTATTAGAGATGCGCAAAAAACAGATTAGAAAAGGAAAACTACGGCTTCAAACGGGTTGCAATTGGGCAAAAATGTTTTAGAAATAGCCAGAAGTGGCTTTAAAATTCTTAGAGAAGAGCAAAATTGGGTTAGAAACGGCCAAAACCGGCTTCACATTGATGAGAGAAGTGCAAAACTGTGTTAGAAATTGCCAAAAATGGCTTAAAACAGGAACAAAACTGTGTTAGACAAGCTAGAAAGAGCTAAAAATGAATTAAAATGAGTTAGAAGTGAGTAAAAATAGGTTAGAAATGGTCAAACTTGGCTTAAAATGGGTGGGAAATAGGCAACAATAGTTTAGAAAAGGAAAAAGAAGGCTGAAAATTGGTTAGAAATTGACAAAATTGTTTAGAGAATGAAAAAAAGGGCTTAAAACGCGTTGAAAGTGGGCCAAAATGGTTTAGAAAGAGGAAAAAATGGCTTTATGACGGTGAGAGAAGTGCAAAACTGGGTTAGAGATGGACACAAATGGTTAAAAAGTGTTAGGGAGGGCAAAACAGGTGTAGAAATGGCCAAAGATGGCTTGAAGGGGGTTAAAAATAGGTTATAAAGGGTTAGAAATTCTAAAGGATGAGTTAAGAAGGGATAGAGAAACCCCAAAATGAGTTAGATATGGCTAAAATTGGGCTGAGATTTATTAGAGATGCGCAAAAAACAGATTAGAAAAGGAAAACTACGGCTTCAAACGGGTTGCAATTGGGCAAAAATGTTTTAGAAATAGCCAGAAGTGGCTTTAAAATTCTTAGAGAAGAGCAAAATTGGGTTAGAAACGGCCAAAACCGGCTTCACATTGATTAGAGAAGTGCAAAACTGTGTTAGAAATTGCCAAAAATGGCTTAAAACAGGAACAAAACTGTGTTAGACAAGCTAGAAAGAGCTAAAAATGAATTAAAATGAGTTAGAAGTGAGTAAAAATAGGTTAGAAATGGTCAAACTTGGCTTAAAATGGGTGGGAAATAGGCAACAATAGTTTAGAAAAGGAAAAAGAAGGCTGAAAATTGGTTAGAAATTGACAAAATTGTTTAGAGAATGAAAAAAGGGCTTAAAAACGCGTTGAAAGTGGGCCAAAATGGTTTAGAAATAGGAAAAATGGCTTTATGACGGTGAGAGAAGTGCAAAACTGGGTTAGAGATGGACACAAATGGTTAAAAAGTGTTAGGGAGGGCAAAAGTGGGTTAGAGATGGACACAAATGGTTAAAAAGTGTTAGAGAAGTGCAAAACTGGGTTAGAGATGGACACAAATGGTTAAAAAGGGTTAGGGAGGTGCAAAACAGGTGTAGAAATGGCCAAAGATGGCTTGAAGGGGGTTAAAAATAGGTTATAAAGGGTTAGAATTTCTCAAGGATGGGTTAAGATGGGATAGAGAAACCCCAAAATGGGTTAGATATGGCCAAAATTGGGCCCAGATTTATTAGAAATGTGCAAAAAACGGGTTAGAAAAGGAAAACTACGGCTTGAAACGGGTTGCAATTGGGCAAAAATGTTTTAGAAATAGCCAAAAGTGGCTTTAAAATTCTTAGAGAAGAGCAAAATTGGGTTAGAAACGGCCAAAACTAGCTTAATATTGATGAGAGAAGTGCAAAACTGTGTTAGATATTGCCAAAAATGGCTTAAAACAGGAACAAAACTGTGTTAGACAAGCTAGAAAGAGCTAAAAATGAATTAAAATGAGTTAGAAGTGAGTAAAAATAGGTTAGAAATGGTCAAACTTGGCTTAAAATGGGTGGGAAATAGGCAACAATAGTTTAGAAAAGGAAAAAGAAGGCTGAAAATTGGTTAGAAATTGACAAAATTGTTTAGAGAATGAAAAAAAAGGGCTTAAAACGCGTTGAAAGTGGGCCAAAATGGTTTAGAAAGAGGAAAAAAATGGCTTTATGATGGTGAGAGAAGTGCAAAACTGGGTTAGAGATGGACACAAATGGTTAAAAAGTGTTAGGGAGGGCAAAACAGGTGTAGAAATGGCCAAAGATGGCTTGAAGGGGGTTAAAAATAGGTTATAAAGGGTTAGAAATTCTAAAGGATGAGTTAAGAAGGGATAGAGAAACCCCAAAATGAGTTAGATATGGCTAAAATTGGGCTGAGATTTATTAGAGATGCGCAAAAACAGATTAGAAAAGGAAAACTACGGCTTCAAACGGGTTGCAATTGGGCAAAAATGTTTTAGAAATAGCCAGAAGTGGCTTTAAAATTCTTAGAGAAGAGCAAAATTGGGTTAGAAACGGCCAAAACCGGCTTCACATTGATGAGAGAAGTGCAAAACTGTGTTAGAAATTGCCAAAAATGGCTTAAAACAGGAACAAAACTGTGTTAGACAAGGCTAGAAAGAGCTAAAAATGACTTATAATGAGTTAGAAGTGAGTAAAAATAGGTTAGAAATGGTCAAACTTGGCTTAAAATGGGTGGGAAATAGGCAACAATAGTTTAGAAAAGGAAAAAGAAGGCTGAAAATTGGTTAGAAATTGACAAAATTGTTTAGAGAATGAAAAAAGGGCTTAAAACGCGTTGAAAGTGGGCCAAAATGGTTTAGAAAGAGGAAAAATGGCTTTATGACGGTGAGAGAAGTGCAAAACTGGGTTAGAGATGGACACAAATGGTTAAAAAGTGTTAGGGAGGGCAAAAGTGGGTTAGAGATGGACACAAATGGTTAAAAAGTGTTAGAGAAGTGCAAAACTGGGTTAGAGATGGACACAAATGGTTAAAAAGGGTTAGGGAGGTGCAAAACAGGTGTAGAAATGGCCAAAGATGGCTTGAAGGGGGTTAAAAATAGGTTATAAAGGGTTAGAATTTCTCAAGGATGGGTTAAGAAGGGATAGAGAAACCCCAAAATGGGTTAGATATGGCCAAAATTGGGCCCAGATTTCTTAGAGATGTGCAAAAACGGGTTAGAAAAGGAAAACTACGGCTTGAAACGGGTTGCAATTGGGCAAAAATGGTTTAGAAATAGCCAGAAGTGGCTTTAAAATTCTTAGAGAAGAGCAAAATTGGGTTAGAAACGGCCAAAACCGGCTTCACATTGATGAGAGAAGTGCAAAACTGTGTTAGAAATTGCCAAAAATGGCATAAAACAGGAACAAAACTGTGTTAGACAAGGCTAGAAAGAGCTAAAAATGACTTATAATGAGTTAGAAGTGAGTAAAAATAGGTTAGAAATGGTCAAACTTGGCTTAAAATGGGTGGGAAATAGGCAACAATAGTTTAGAAAAGGAAAAAGAAGGCTGAAAATTGGTTAGAAATTGACAAAATTGTTTAGAGAATGAAAAAAAGGGCTTAAAACGCGTTGAAAGTGGGCCAAAATGGTTTAGAAAGAGGAAAAAATGGCTTTATGATGGTGAGAGAAGTGCAAAACTGGGTTAGAGATGGACACAAATGGTTAAAAAGTGTTAGGGAGGGCAAAACAGGTGTAGAAATGGCCAAAGATGGCTTGAAGGGGGTTAAAAATAGGTTATAAAGGGTTAGAAATTCTAAAGGATGAGTTAAGAAGGGATAGAGAAACCCCAAAATGGGTTAGATATGGCCAAAATTGGGCCCAGATTTATTAGAAATGTGCAAAAAACGGGTTAGAAAAGGAAAACTACGGCTTCAAACGGGTTGCAATTGGGCAAAAATGGTTTAGAAATAGCCAGAAGTGGCTTTAAAATTCTTAGAGAAGAGCAAAATTGGGTTAGAAACGGCCAAAACCGGCTTCACATTGATGAGAGAAGTGCAAAACTGTGTTAGAAATTGCCAAAAATGGCTTAAAACAGGAACAAAACTGTGTTAGACAAGGCTAGAAAGAGCTAAAAATGACTTAAAATGAGTTAGAAGTGAGTAAAAATAGGTTAGAAATGGTCAAACTTGGCTTAAAATGGGTGGGAAATAGGCAACAATAGTTTAGAAAAGGAAAAAGAAGGCTGAAAATTGGTTAGAAATTGACAAAATTGTTTAGAGAATGAAAAAAAGGGCTTAAAACGCGTTGAAAGTGGGCCAAAATGGTTTAGAAAGAGGAAAAAATGGCTTTATGATGGTGAGAGAAGTGCAAAACTGGGTTAGAGATGGACACAAATGGTTAAAAAGTGTTAGGGAGGGCAAAACAGGTGTAGAAATGGCCAAAGATGGCTTGAAGGGGGTTAAAAATAGGTTATAAAGGGTTAGAAATTCTAAAGGATGAGTTAAGAAGGGATAGAGAAACCCCAAAATGGGTTAGATATGGCCAAAATTGGGCCCAGATTTATTAGAAATGTGCAAAAACGGGTTAGAAAAGGAAAACTACGGCTTGAAACGGGTTGCAATTGGGCAAAAATGTTTTAGAAATAGCCAAAAGTGGCTTTAAAATTCTTAGAGAAGAGCAAAATTGGGTTAGAAACGGCCAAAACTAGCTTAATATTGATGAGAGAAGTGCAAAACTGTGTTAGATATTGCCAAAAATGGCTTAAAACAGGAACAAAACTGTGTTAGACAAGCTAGAAAGAGCTAAAAATGAATTAAAATGAGTTAGAAGTGAGTAAAAATAGGTTAGAAATGGTCAAACTTGGCTTAAAATGGGTGGGAAATAGGCAACAATAGTTTAGAAAAGGAAAAAGAAGGCTCAAAATTGGTTAGAAATTGACAAAATTGTTTAGAGAATGAAAAAAAGGGCTTAAAAGGCGTTGAAAGTGGGCCAAAATGGTTTAGAAAGAGGAAAAAATGGCTTTATGATGGTGAGAGAAGTGCAAAACTGGGTTAGAGATGGACACAAATGGTTAAAAAGTGTTAGGGAGGGCAAAACAGGTGTAGAAATGGCCAAAGATGGCTTGAAGGGGGTTAAAAATAGGTTATAAAGGGTTAGAAATTCTAAAGGATGAGTTAAGAAGGGATAGAGAAACCCCAAAATGAGTTAGATATGGCTAAAATTGGGCTGAGATTTATTAGAGATGCGCAAAAACAGATTAGAAAAGGAAAACTACGGCTTCAAACGGGTTGCAATTGGGCAAAAATGTTTTAGAAATAGCCAGAAGTGGCTTTAAAATTCTTAGAGAAGAGCAAAATTGGGTTAGAAACGGCCAAAACCGGCTTCACATTGATGAGAGAAGTGCAAAACTGTGTTAGAAATTGCCAAAAATGGCTTAAAACAGGAACAAAACTGTGTTAGACAAGGCTAGAAAGAGCTAAAAATGACTTAAAATGAGTTAGAAGTGAGTAAAAATAGGTTAGAAATGGTCAAACTTGGCTTAAAATGGGTGGGAAATAGGCAACAATAGTTTAGAAAAGGAAAAAGAAGGCTGAAAATTGGTTAGAAATTGACAAAATTGTTTAGAGAATGAAAAAAGGGCTTAAAACGCGTTGAAAGTGGGCCAAAATGGTTTAGAAAGAGGAAAAATGGCTTTATGACGGTGAGAGAAGTGCAAAACTGGGTTAGAGATGGACACAAATGGTTAAAAAGTGTTAGGGAGGGCAAAAGTGGGTTAGAGATGGACACAAATGGTTAAAAAGTGTTAGAGAAGTGCAAAACTGGGTTAGAGATGGACACAAATGGTTAAAAAGGGTTAGGGAGGTGCAAAACAGGTGTAGAAATGGCCAAAGATGGCTTGAAGGGGGTTAAAAATAGGTTATAAAGGGTTAGAATTTCTCAAGGATGGGTTAAGAAGGGATAGAGAAACCCCAAAATGGGTTAGATATGGCCAAAATTGGGCCCAGATTTCTTAGAGATGTGCAAAAACGGGTTAGAAAAGGAAAACTACGGCTTGAAACGGGTTGCAATTGGGCAAAAATGGTTTAGAAATAGCCAGAAGTGGCTTTAAAATTCTTAGAGAAGAGCAAAATTGGGTTAGAAACGGCCAAAACCGGCTTCACATTGATGAGAGAAGTGCAAAACTGTGTTAGAAATTGCCAAAAATGGCATAAAACAGGAACAAAACTGTGTTAGACAAGGCTAGAAAGAGCTAAAAATGACTTATAATGAGTTAGAAGTGAGTAAAAATAGGTTAGAAATGGTCAAACTTGGCTTAAAATGGGTGGGAAATAGGCAACAATAGTTTAGAAAAGGAAAAAGAAGGCTGAAAATTGGTTAGAAATTGACAAAATTGTTTAGAGAATGAAAAAAAGGGCTTAAAACGCGTTGAAAGTGGGCCAAAATGGTTTAGAAAGAGGAAAAAATGGCTTTATGATGGTGAGAGAAGTGCAAAACTGGGTTAGAGATGGACACAAATGGTTAAAAAGTGTTAGGGAGGGCAAAACAGGTGTAGAAATGGCCAAAGATGGCTTGAAGGGGGTTAAAAATAGGTTATAAAGGGTTAGAAATTCTAAAGGATGAGTTAAGAAGGGATAGAGAAACCCCAAAATGGGTTAGATATGGCCAAAATTGGGCCCAGATTTATTAGAAATGTGCAAAAAACGGGTTAGAAAAGGAAAACTACGGCTTGAAACGGGTTGCAATTGGGCAAAAATGTTTTAGAAATAGCCAAAAGTGGCTTTAAAATTCTTAGAGAAGAGCAAAATTGGGTTAGAAACGGCCAAAACTAGCTTAATATTGATGAGAGAAGTGCAAAACTGTGTTAGATATTGCCAAAAATGGCTTAAAACAGGAACAAAACTGTGTTAGACAAGCTAGAAAGAGCTAAAAATGAATTAAAATGAGTTAGAAGTGAGTAAAAATAGGTTAGAAATGGTCAAACTTGGCTTAAAATGGGTGGGAAATAGGCAACAATAGTTTAGAAAAGGAAAAAGAAGGCTGAAAATTGGTTAGAAATTGACAAAATTGTTTAGAGAATGAAAAAAAGGGCTTAAAACGCGTTGAAAGTGGGCCAAAATGGTTTAGAAAGAGGAAAAAATGGCTTTATGATAGTGAGAGAAGTGCAAAACTGGGTTAGAGATGGACACAAATGGTTAAAAAGTGTTAGGGAGGGCAAAAGTGGGTTAGAGATGGACACAAATGGTTAAAAAGTGTTAGAGAAGTGCAAAACTGGGTTAGAGATGGACACAAATGGTTAAAAAGGGTTAGGGAGGTGCAAAACAGGTGTAGAAATGGCCAAAGATGGCTTGAAGGGGGTTAAAAATAGGTTATAAAGGGTTAGAATTTCTCAAGGATGGGTTAAGAAGGGATAGAGAAACCCCAAAATGGGTTAGATATGGCCAAAATTGGGCCCAGATTTATTAGAAATGTGCAAAAAACGGGTTAGAAAAGGAAAACTACGGCTTGAAACGGGTTGCAATTGGGCAAAAATGGTTTAGAAATAGCCAGAAGTGGCTTTAAAATTCTTAGAGAAGAGCAAAATTGGGTTAGAAACGGCCAAAACCGGCTTCACATTGATGAGAGAAGTGCAAAACTGTGTTAGAAATTGCCAAAAATGGCTTAAAACAGGAACAAAACTGTGTTAGACAAGGCTAGAAAGAGCTAAAAATGACTTAAAATGAGTTAGAAGTGAGTAAAAATAGGTTAGAAATGGTCAAACTTGGCTTAAAATGGGTGGGAAATAGGCAACAATAGTTTAGAAAAGGAAAAAGAAGGCTGAAAATTGGTTAGAAATTGACAAAATTGTTTAGAGAATGAAAAAAAAGGGCTTAAAACGCGTTGAAAGTGGGCCAAAATGGTTTAGAAAGAGGAAAAAATGGCTTTATGATGGTGAGAGAAGTGCAAAACTGGGTTAGAGATGGACACAAATGGTTAAAAAGTGTTAGGGAGGGCAAAACAGGTGTAGAAATGGCCAAAGATGGCTTGAAGGGGGTTAAAAATAGGTTATAAAGGGTTAGAAATTCTAAAGGATGAGTTAAGAAGGGATAGAGAAACCCCAAAATGGGTTAGATATGGCCAAAATTGGGCCCAGATTTATTAGAAATGTGCAAAAACGGGTTAGAAAAGGAAAACTACGGCTTGAAACGGGTTGCAATTGGGCAAAAATGTTTTAGAAATAGCCAAAAGTGGCTTTAAAATTCTTAGAGAAGAGCAAAATTGGGTTAGAAACGGCCAAAACTAGCTTAATATTGATGAGAGAAGTGCAAAACTGTGTTAGATATTGCCAAAAATGGCTTAAAACAGGAACAAAACTGTGTTAGACAAGCTAGAAAGAGCTAAAAATGAATTAAAATGAGTTAGAAGTGAGTAAAAATAGGTTAGAAATGGTCAAACTTGGCTTAAAATGGGTGGGAAATAGGCAACAATAGTTTAGAAAAGGAAAAAGAAGGCTCAAAATTGGTTAGAAATTGACAAAATTGTTTAGAGAATGAAAAAAAAGGGCTTAAAAGGCGTTGAAAGTGGGCCAAAATGGTTTAGAAAGAGGAAAAAAATGGCTTTATGATGGTGAGAGAAGTGCAAAACTGGGTTAGAGATGGACACAAATGGTTAAAAAGTGTTAGGGAGGGCAAAACAGGTGTAGAAATGGCCAAAGATGGCTTGAAGGGGGTTAAAAATAGGTTATAAAGGGTTAGAAATTCTAAAGGATGAGTTAAGAAGGGATAGAGAAACCCCAAAATGAGTTAGATATGGCTAAAATTGGGCTGAGATTTATTAGAGATGCGCAAAAACAGATTAGAAAAGGAAAACTACGGCTTCAAACGGGTTGCAATTGGGCAAAAATGTTTTAGAAATAGCCAGAAGTGGCTTTAAAATTCTTAGAGAAGAGCAAAATTGGGTTAGAAACGGCCAAAACCGGCTTCACATTGATGAGAGAAGTGCAAAACTGTGTTAGAAATTGCCAAAAATGGCTTAAAACAGGAACAAAACTGTGTTAGACAAGGCTAGAAAGAGCTAAAAATGACTTATAATGAGTTAGAAGTGAGTAAAAATAGGTTAGAAATGGTCAAACTTGGCTTAAAATGGGTGGGAAATAGGCAACAATAGTTTAGAAAAGGAAAAAGAAGGCTGAAAATTGGTTAGAAATTGACAAAATTGTTTAGAGAATGAAAAAAGGGCTTAAAACGCGTTGAAAGTGGGCCAAAATGGTTTAGAAAGAGGAAAAATGGCTTTATGACGGTGAGAGAAGTGCAAAACTGGGTTAGAGATGGACACAAATGGTTAAAAAGTGTTAGGGAGGGCAAAAGTGGGTTAGAGATGGACACAAATGGTTAAAAAGTGTTAGAGAAGTGCAAAACTGGGTTAGAGATGGACACAAATGGTTAAAAAGGGTTAGGGAGGTGCAAAACAGGTGTAGAAATGGCCAAAGATGGCTTGAAGGGGGTTAAAAATAGGTTATAAAGGGTTAGAATTTCTCAAGGATGGGTTAAGAAGGGATAGAGAAACCCCAAAATGGGTTAGATATGGCCAAAATTGGGCCCAGATTTCTTAGAGATGTGCAAAAACGGGTTAGAAAAGGAAAACTACGGCTTGAAACGGGTTGCAATTGGGCAAAAATGGTTTAGAAATAGCCAGAAGTGGCTTTAAAATTCTTAGAGAAGAGCAAAATTGGGTTAGAAACGGCCAAAACCGGCTTCACATTGATGAGAGAAGTGCAAAACTGTGTTAGAAATTGCCAAAAATGGCATAAAACAGGAACAAAACTGTGTTAGACAAGGCTAGAAAGAGCTAAAAATGACTTATAATGAGTTAGAAGTGAGTAAAAATAGGTTAGAAATGGTCAAACTTGGCTTAAAATGGGTGGGAAATAGGCAACAATAGTTTAGAAAAGGAAAAAGAAGGCTGAAAATTGGTTAGAAATTGACAAAATTGTTTAGAGAATGAAAAAAAGGGCTTAAAACGCGTTGAAAGTGGGCCAAAATGGTTTAGAAAGAGGAAAAAAATGGCTTTATGATGGTGAGAGAAGTGCAAAACTGGGTTAGAGATGGACACAAATGGTTAAAAAGTGTTAGGGAGGGCAAAACAGGTGTAGAAATGGCCAAAGATGGCTTGAAGGGGGTTAAAAATAGGTTATAAAGGGTTAGAAATTCTAAAGGATGAGTTAAGAAGGGATAGAGAAACCCCAAAATGGGTTAGATATGGCCAAAATTGGGCCCAGATTTATTAGAAATGTGCAAAAACGGGTTAGAAAAGGAAAACTACGGCTTGAAACGGGTTGCAATTGGGCAAAAATGTTTTAGAAATAGCCAAAAGTGGCTTTAAAATTCTTAGAGAAGAGCAAAATTGGGTTAGAAACGGCCAAAACTAGCTTAATATTGATGAGAGAAGTGCAAAACTGTGTTAGATATTGCCAAAAATGGCTTAAAACAGGAACAAAACTGTGTTAGACAAGCTAGAAAGAGCTAAAAATGAATTAAAATGAGTTAGAAGTGAGTAAAAATAGGTTAGAAATGGTCAAACTTGGCTTAAAATGGGTGGGAAATAGGCAACAATAGTTTAGAAAAGGAAAAAGAAGGCTGAAAATTGGTTAGAAATTGACAAAATTGTTTAGAGAATGAAAAAAAGGGCTTAAAACGCGTTGAAAGTGGGCCAAAATGGTTTAGAAAGAGGAAAAAATGGCTTTATGATAGTGAGAGAAGTGCAAAACTGGGTTAGAGATGGACACAAATGGTTAAAAAGTGTTAGGGAGGGCAAAAGTGGGTTAGAGATGGACACAAATGGTTAAAAAGTGTTAGAGAAGTGCAAAACTGGGTTAGAGATGGACACAAATGGTTAAAAAGGGTTAGGGAGGTGCAAAACAGGTGTAGAAATGGCCAAAGATGGCTTGAAGGGGGTTAAAAATAGGTTATAAAGGGTTAGAATTTCTCAAGGATGGGTTAAGAAGGGATAGAGAAACCCCAAAATGGGTTAGATATGGCCAAAATTGGGCCCAGATTTATTAGAAATGTGCAAAAACGGGTTAGAAAAGGAAAACTACGGCTTGAAACGGGTTGCAATTGGGCAAAAATGGTTTAGAAATAGCCAGAAGTGGCTTTAAAATTCTTAGAGAAGAGCAAAATTGGGTTAGAAACGGCCAAAACCGGCTTCACATTGATGAGAGAAGTGCAAAACTGTGTTAGAAATTGCCAAAAATGGCATAAAACAGGAACAAAACTGTGTTAGACAAGGCTAGAAAGAGCTAAAAATGACTTATAATGAGTTAGAAGTGAGTAAAAATAGGTTAGAAATGGTCAAACTTGGCTTAAAATGGGTGGGAAATAGGCAACAATAGTTTAGAAAAGGAAAAAGAAGGCTGAAAATTGGTTAGAAATTGACAAAATTGTTTAGAGAATGAAAAAAAGGGCTTAAAAGGCGTTGAAAGTGGGCCAAAATGGTTTAGAAAGAGGAAAAAATGGCTTTATGATGGTGAGAGAAGTGCAAAACTGGGTTAGAGATGGACACAAATGGTTAAAAAGTGTTAGGGAGGGCAAAACAGGTGTAGAAATGGCCAAAGATGGCTTGAAGGGGGTTAAAAATAGGTTATAAAGGGTTAGAAATTCTAAAGGATGAGTTAAGAAGGGATAGAGAAACCCCAAAATGGGTTAGATATGGCCAAAATTGGGCCCAGATTTATTAGAGATGTGCAAAAACGGGTTAGAAAAGGAAAACTACGGCTTGAAACGGGTTGCAATTGGGCAAAAATGGTTTAGAAATAGCCAGAAGTGGCTTTAAAATTCTTAGAGAAGAGCAAAATTGGGTTAGAAACGGCCAAAACCGGCTTCACATTGATGAGAGAAGTGCAAAACTGTGTTAGAAATTGCCAAAAATGGCATAAAACAGGAACAAAACTGTGTTAGACAAGGCTAGAAAGAGCTAAAAATGACTTAAAATGAGTTAGAAGTGAGTAAAAATAGGTTAGAAATGGTCAAACTTGGCTTAAAATGGGTGGGAAATAGGCAACAATAGTTTAGAAAAGGAAAAAGAAGGCTGAAAATTGGTTAGAAATTGACAAAATTGTTTAGAGAATGAAAAAAGGGCTTAAAACGCGTTGAAAGTGGGCCAAAATGGTTTAGAAAGAGGAAAAATGGCTTTATGACGGTGAGAGAAGTGCAAAACTGGGTTAGAGATGGACACAAATGGTTAAAAAGTGTTAGGGAGGGCAAAAGTGGGTTAGAGATGGACACAAATGGTTAAAAAGTGTTAGAGAAGTGCAAAACTGGGTTAGAGATGGACACAAATGGTTAAAAAGTGTTAGGGAGGGCAAAACAGGTGTAGAAATGGCCAAAGATGGCTTGAAGGGGGTTAAAAATAGGTTATAAAGGGTTAGAATTTCTAAAGGATGAGTTAAGAAGGGATAGAGAAACCCCAAAATGGGTTAGATATGGCCAAAATTGGGCCCAGATTTCTTAGAGATGTGCAAAAACGGGTTAGAAAAGGAAAACTACGGCTTGAAACGGGTTGCAATTGGGCAAAAATGTTTTAGAAATAGCCAAAAGTGGCTTTAAAATTCTTAGAGAAGAGCAAAATTGGGTTAGAAACGGCCAAAACTAGCTTAATATTGATGAGAGAAGTGCAAAACTGTGTTAGATATTGCCAAAAATGGCTTAAAACAGGAACAAAACTGTGTTAGACAAGCTAGAAAGAGCTAAAAAATGAATTAAAATGAGTTAGAAGTGAGTAAAAATAGGTTAGAAATGGTCAAACTTGGCTTAAAATGGGTGGGAAATAGGCAACAATAGTTTAGAAAAGGAAAAAGAAGGCTGAAAATTGGTTAGAAATTGACAAAATTGTTTAGAGAATGAAAAAAAGGGCTTAAAACGCGTTGAAAGTGGGCCAAAATGGTTTAGAAAGAGGAAAAAATGGCTTTATGATAGTGAGAGAAGTGCAAAACTGGGTTAGAGATGGACACAAATGGTTAAAAAGTGTTAGGGAGGGCAAAAGTGGGTTAGAGATGGACACAAATGGTTAAAAAGTGTTAGAGAAGTGCAAAACTGGGTTAGAGATGGACACAAATGGTTAAAAAGGGTTAGGGAGGTGCAAAACAGGTGTAGAAATGGCCAAAGATGGCTTGAAGGGGGTTAAAAATAGGTTACAAAGGGTTAGAATTTCTCAAGGATGGGTTAAGAAGGGATAGAGAAACCCCAAAATGGGTTAGATATGGCCAAAATTGGGCCCAGATTTCTTAGAGATGTGCAAAAACGGGTTAGAAAAGGAAAACTACGGCTTGAAACGGGTTGCAATTGGGCAAAAATGGTTTAGAAATAGCCAAAAGTGGCTTTAAAATTCTTAGAGAAGAGCAAAATTGGGTTAGAAACGGCCAAAACTAGCTTAATATTGATGAGAGAAGTGCAAAACTGTGTTAGAAATTGCCAAAAATGGCTTAAAACAGGAACAAAACTGTGTTAGACAAGGCTAGAAAGAGCTAAAAATGACTTAAAATGAGTTAGAAGTGAGTAAAAATAGGTTAGAAATGGTCAAACTTGGCTTAAAATGGGTGGGAAATAGGCAACAATAGTTTAGAAAAGGAAAAAGAAGGCTGAAAATTGGTTAGAAATTGACAAAATTGTTTAGAGAATGAAAAAAGGGCTTAAAACGCGTTGAAAGTGGGCCAAAATGGTTTAGAAAGAGGAAAAATGGCTTTATGACGGTGAGAGAAGTGCAAAACTGGGTTAGAGATGGACACAAATGGTTAAAAAGTGTTAGGGAGGGCAAAAGTGGGTTAGAGATGGACACAAATGGTTAAAAAGTGTTAGAGAAGTGCAAAACTGGGTTAGAGATGGACACAAATGGTTAAAAAGTGTTAGGGAGGGCAAAACAGGTGTAGAAATGGCCAAAGATGGCTTGAAGGGGGTTAAAAATAGGTTATAAAGGGTTAGAATTTCTAAAGGATGAGTTAAGAAGGGATAGAGAAACCCCAAAATGGGTTAGATATGGCCAAAATTGGGCCCAGCTTTATTAGAAATGTGCAAAAACGGGTTAGAAAAGGAAAACTACGGCTTGAAACGGGTTGCAATTGGGCAAAAATGGTTTAGAAATAGCCAGAAGTGGCTTTAAAATTCTTAGAGAAGAGCAAAATTGGGTTAGAAACGGCCAAAACCGGCTTCACATTGATGAGAGAAGTGCAAAACTGTGTTAGAAATTGCCAAAAATGGCATAAAACAGGAACAAAACTGTGTTAGACAAGGCTAGAAAGAGCTAAAAATGACTTATAATGAGTTAGAAGTGAGTAAAAATAGGTTAGAAATGGTCAAACTTGGCTTAAAATGGGTGGGAAATAGGCAACAATAGTTTAGAAAAGGAAAAAGAAGGCTGAAAATTGGTTAGAAATTGACAAAATTGTTTAGAGAATGAAAAAAGGGCTTAAAACGCGTTGAAAGTGGGCCAAAATGGTTTAGAAAGAGGAAAAATGGCTTTATGACGGTGAGAGAAGTGCAAAACTGGGTTAGAGATGGACACAAATGGTTAAAAAGTGTTAGGGAGGGCAAAAGTGGGTTAGAGATGGACACAAATGGTTAAAAAGTGTTAGAGAAGTGCAAAACTGGGTTAGAGATGGACACAAATGGTTAAAAAGTGTTAGGGAGGGCAAAACAGGTGTAGAAATGGCCAAAGATGGCTTGAAGGGGGTTAAAAATAGGTTATAAAGGGTTAGAATTTCTAAAGGATGAGTTAAGAAGGGATAGAGAAACCCCAAAATGGGTTAGATATGGCCAAAATTGGGCCCAGATTTCTTAGAGATGTGCAAAAACGGGTTAGAAAAGGAAAACTACGGCTTGAAACGGGTTGCAATTGGGCAAAAATGTTTTAGAAATAGCCAAAAGTGGCTTTAAAATTCTTAGAGAAGAGCAAAATTGGGTTAGAAACGGCCAAAACTAGCTTAATATTGATGAGAGAAGTGCAAAACTGTGTTAGATATTGCCAAAAATGGCTTAAAACAGGAACAAAACTGTGTTAGACAAGCTAGAAAGAGCTAAAAATGAATTAAAATGAGTTAGAAGTGAGTAAAAATAGGTTAGAAATGGTCAAACTTGGCTTAAAATGGGTGGGAAATAGGCAACAATAGTTTAGAAAAGGAAAAAGAAGGCTGAAAATTGGTTAGAAATTGACAAAATTGTTTAGAGAATGAAAAAAAAGGGCTTAAAACGCGTTGAAAGTGGGCCAAAATGGTTTAGAAAGAGGAAAAAATGGCTTTATGATAGTGAGAGAAGTGCAAAACTGGGTTAGAGATGGACACAAATGGTTAAAAAGTGTTAGGGAGGGCAAAAGTGGGTTAGAGATGGACACAAATGGTTAAAAAGTGTTAGAGAAGTGCAAAACTGGGTTAGAGATGGACACAAATGGTTAAAAAGTGTTAGGGAGGGCAAAACAGGTGTAGAAATGGCCAAAGATGGCTTGAAGGGGGTTAAAAATAGGTTATAAAGGGTTAGAAATTCTAAAGGATGAGTTAAGAAGGGATAGAGAAACCCCAAAATGGGTTAGATATGGCCAAAATTGGGCCCAGATTTATTAGAGATGTGCAAAAAACGGGTTAGAAAAGGAAAACTACGGCTTGAAACGGGTTGCAATTGGGCAAAAATGGTTTAGAAATAGCCAGAAGTGGCTTTAAAATTCTTAGAGAAGAGCAAAATTGGGTTAGAAACGGCCAAAACCGGCTTCACATTGATGAGAGAAGTGCAAAACTGTGTTAGAAATTGCCAAAAATGGCATAAAACAGGAACAAAACTGTGTTAGACAAGGCTAGAAAGAGCTAAAAATGACTTAAAATGAGTTAGAAGTGAGTAAAAATAGGTTAGAAATGGTCAAACTTGGCTTAAAATGGGTGGGAAATAGGCAACAATAGTTTAGAAAAGGAAAAAGAAGGCTGAAAATTGGTTAGAAATTGACAAAATTGTTTAGAGAATGAAAAAAAGGGCTTAAAACGCGTTGAAAGTGGGCCAAAATGGTTTAGAAAGAGGAAAAAATGGCTTTATGACGGTGAGAGAAGTGCAAAACTGGGTTAGAGATGGACACAAATGGTTAAAAAGTGTTAGGGAGGGCAAAAGTGGGTTAGAGATGGACACAAATGGTTAAAAAGTGTTAGAGAAGTGCAAAACTGGGTTAGAGATGGACACAAATGGTTAAAAAGTGTTAGGGAGGGCAAAACAGGTGTAGAAATGGCCAAAGATGGCTTGAAGGGGGTTAAAAATAGGTTATAAAGGGTTAGAATTTCTAAAGGATGAGTTAAGAAGGGATAGAGAAACCCCAAAATGGGTTAGATATGGCCAAAATTGGGCCCAGATTTCTTAGAGATGTGCAAAAACGGGTTAGAAAAGGAAAACTACGGCTTGAAACGGGTTGCAATTGGGCAAAAATGTTTTAGAAATAGCCAAAAGTGGCTTTAAAATTCTTAGAGAAGAGCAAAATTGGGTTAGAAACGGCCAAAACTAGCTTAATATTGATGAGAGAAGTGCAAAACTGTGTTAGATATTGCCAAAAATGGCTTAAAACAGGAACAAAACTGTGTTAGACAAGCTAGAAAGAGCTAAAAATGAATTAAAATGAGTTAGAAGTGAGTAAAAATAGGTTAGAAATGGTCAAACTTGGCTTAAAATGGGTGGGAAATAGGCAACAATAGTTTAGAAAAGGAAAAAGAAGGCTGAAAATTGGTTAGAAATTGACAAAATTGTTTAGAGAATGAAAAAAAAGGGCTTAAAAACGCGTTGAAAGTGGGCCAAAATGGTTTAGAAAGAGGAAAAAAATGGCTTTATGATAGTGAGAGAAGTGCAAAACTGGGTTAGAGATGGACACAAATGGTTAAAAAGTGTTAGGGAGGGCAAAAGTGGGTTAGAGATGGACACAAATGGTTAAAAAGTGTTAGAGAAGTGCAAAACTGGGTTAGAGATGGACACAAATGGTTAAAAAGGGTTAGGGAGGTGCAAAACAGGTGTAGAAATGGCCAAAGATGGCTTGAAGGGGGTTAAAAATAGGTTACAAAGGGTTAGAATTTCTCAAGGATGGGTTAAGAAGGGATAGAGAAACCCCAAAATGGGTTAGATATGGCCAAAATTGGGCCCAGATTTCTTAGAGATGTGCAAAAACGGGTTAGAAAAGGAAAACTACGGCTTGAAACGGGTTGCAATTGGGCAAAAATGGTTTAGAAATAGCCAAAAGTGGCTTTAAAATTCTTAGAGAAGAGCAAAATTGGGTTAGAAACGGCCAAAACTAGCTTAATATTGATGAGAGAAGTGCAAAACTGTGTTAGAAATTGCCAAAAATGGCTTAAAACAGGAACAAAACTGTGTTAGACAAGGCTAGAAAGAGCTAAAAATGACTTAAAATGAGTTAGAAGTGAGTAAAAATAGGTTAGAAATGGTCAAACTTGGCTTAAAATGGGTGGGAAATAGGCAACAATAGTTTAGAAAAGGAAAAAGAAGGCTGAAAATTGGTTAGAAATTGACAAAATTGTTTAGAGAATGAAAAAAGGGCTTAAAACGCGTTGAAAGTGGGCCAAAATGGTTTAGAAAGAGGAAAAATGGCTTTATGACGGTGAGAGAAGTGCAAAACTGGGTTAGAGATGGACACAAATGGTTAAAAAGTGTTAGGGAGGGCAAAAGTGGGTTAGAGATGGACACAAATGGTTAAAAAGTGTTAGAGAAGTGCAAAACTGGGTTAGAGATGGACACAAATGGTTAAAAAGTGTTAGGGAGGGCAAAACAGGTGTAGAAATGGCCAAAGATGGCTTGAAGGGGGTTAAAAATAGGTTATAAAGGGTTAGAATTTCTAAAGGATGAGTTAAGAAGGGATAGAGAAACCCCAAAATGGGTTAGATATGGCCAAAATTGGGCCCAGCTTTATTAGAAATGTGCAAAAACGGGTTAGAAAAGGAAAACTACGGCTTGAAACGGGTTGCAATTGGGCAAAAATGGTTTAGAAATAGCCAGAAGTGGCTTTAAAATTCTTAGAGAAGAGCAAAATTGGGTTAGAAACGGCCAAAACCGGCTTCACATTGATGAGAGAAGTGCAAAACTGTGTTAGAAATTGCCAAAAATGGCTTAAAACAGGAACAAAACTGTGTTAGACAAGGCTAGAAAGAGCTAAAAATGACTTAAAATGAGTTAGAAGTGAGTAAAAATAGGTTAGAAATGGTCAAACTTGGCTTAAAATGGGTGGGAAATAGGCAACAATAGTTTAGAAAAGGAAAAAGAAGGCTGAAAATTGGTTAGAAATTGACAAAATTGTTTAGAGAATGAAAAAAGGGCTTAAAACGCGTTGAAAGTGGGCCAAAATGGTTTAGAAAGAGGAAAAATGGCTTTATGACGGTGAGAGAAGTGCAAAACTGGGTTAGAGATGGACACAAATGGTTAAAAAGTGTTAGGGAGGGCAAAAGTGGGTTAGAGATGGACACAAATGGTTAAAAAGTGTTAGAGAAGTGCAAAACTGGGTTAGAGATGGACACAAATGGTTAAAAAGTGTTAGGGAGGGCAAAACAGGTGTAGAAATGGCCAAAGATGGCTTGAAGGGGGTTAAAAATAGGTTATAAAGGGTTAGAATTTCTAAAGGATGAGTTAAGAAGGGATAGAGAAACCCCAAAATGGGTTAGATATGGCCAAAATTGGGCCCAGATTTCTTAGAGATGTGCAAAAACGGGTTAGAAAAGGAAAACTACGGCTTGAAACGGGTTGCAATTGGGCAAAAATGTTTTAGAAATAGCCAAAAGTGGCTTTAAAATTCTTAGAGAAGAGCAAAATTGGGTTAGAAACGGCCAAAACTAGCTTAATATTGATGAGAGAAGTGCAAAACTGTGTTAGATATTGCCAAAAATGGCTTAAAACAGGAACAAAACTGTGTTAGACAAGCTAGAAAGAGCTAAAAATGAATTAAAATGAGTTAGAAGTGAGTAAAAATAGGTTAGAAATGGTCAAACTTGGCTTAAAATGGGTGGGAAATAGGCAACAATAGTTTAGAAAAGGAAAAAGAAGGCTGAAAATTGGTTAGAAATTGACAAAATTGTTTAGAGAATGAAAAAAAGGGCTTAAAACGCGTTGAAAGTGGGCCAAAATGGTTTAGAAAGAGGAAAAAAATGGCTTTATGATAGTGAGAGAAGTGCAAAACTGGGTTAGAGATGGACACAAATGGTTAAAAAGTGTTAGGGAGGGCAAAAGTGGGTTAGAGATGGACACAAATGGTTAAAAAGTGTTAGAGAAGTGCAAAACTGGGTTAGAGATGGACACAAATGGTTAAAAAGGGTTAGGGAGGTGCAAAACAGGTGTAGAAATGGCCAAAGATGGCTTGAAGGGGGTTAAAAATAGGTTACAAAGGGTTAGAATTTCTCAAGGATGGGTTAAGAAGGGATAGAGAAACCCCAAAATGGGTTAGATATGGCCAAAATTGGGCCCAGATTTCTTAGAGATGTGCAAAAACGGGTTAGAAAAGGAAAACTACGGCTTGAAACGGGTTGCAATTGGGCAAAAATGGTTTAGAAATAGCCAGAAGTGGCTTTAAAATTCTTAGAGAAGAGCAAAATTGGGTTAGAAACGGCCAAAACTAGCTTAATATTGATGAGAGAAGTGCAAAACTGTGTTAGAAATTGCCAAAAATGGCTTAAAACAGGAACAAAACTGTGTTAGACAAGGCTAGAAAGAGCTAAAAATGACTTAAAATGAGTTAGAAGTGAGTAAAAATAGGTTAGAAATGGTCAAACTTGGCTTAAAATGGGTGGGAAATAGGCAACAATAGTTTAGAAAAGGAAAAAGAAGGCTGAAAATTGGTTAGAAATTGACAAAATTGTTTAGAGAATGAAAAAAGGGCTTAAAACGCGTTGAAAGTGGGCCAAAATGGTTTAGAAAGAGGAAAAATGGCTTTATGACGGTGAGAGAAGTGCAAAACTGGGTTAGAGATGGACACAAATGGTTAAAAAGTGTTAGGGAGGGCAAAAGTGGGTTAGAGATGGACACAAATGGTTAAAAAGTGTTAGAGAAGTGCAAAACTGGGTTAGAGATGGACACAAATGGTTAAAAAGTGTTAGGGAGGGCAAAACAGGTGTAGAAATGGCCAAAGATGGCTTGAAGGGGGTTAAAAATAGGTTATAAAGGGTTAGAATTTCTAAAGGATGAGTTAAGAAGGGATAGAGAAACCCCAAAATGGGTTAGATATGGCCAAAATTGGGCCCAGCTTTATTAGAAATGTGCAAAAACGGGTTAGAAAAGGAAAACTACGGCTTGAAACGGGTTGCAATTGGGCAAAAATGTTTTAGAAATAGCCAAAAGTGGCTTTAAAATTCTTAGAGAAGAGCAAAATTGGGTTAGAAACGGCCAAAACTAGCTTAATATTGATGAGAGAAGTGCAAAACTGTGTTAGATATTGCCAAAAATGGCTTAAAACAGGAACAAAACTGTGTTAGACAAGCTAGAAAGAGCTAGAAATGAATTAAAATGAGTTAGAAGTGAGTAAAAATAGGTTAGAAATGGTCAAACTTGGCTTAAAATGGGTGGGAAATAGGCAACAATAGTTTAGAAAAGGAAAAAGAAGGCTGAAAATTGGTTAGAAATTGACAAAATTGTTTAGAGAATGAAAAAAAAGGGCTTAAAACGCGTTGAAAGTGGGCCAAAATGGTTTAGAAAGAGGAAAAAATGGCTTTATGATAGTGAGAGAAGTGCAAAACTGGGTTAGAGATGGACACAAATGGTTAAAAAGTGTTAGGGAGGGCAAAAGTGGGTTAGAGATGGACACAAATGGTTAAAAAGTGTTAGAGAAGTGCAAAACTGGGTTAGAGATGGACACAAATGGTTAAAAAGGGTTAGGGAGGTGCAAAACAGGTGTAGAAATGGCCAAAGATGGCTTGAAGGGGGTTAAAAATAGGTTATAAAGGGTTAGAATTTCTCAAGGATGGGTTAAGAAGGGATAGAGAAACCCCAAAATGGGTTAGATATGGCCAAAATTGGGCCCAGATTTCTTAGAGATGTGCAAAAACGGGTTAGAAAAGGAAAACTACGGCTTGAAACGGGTTGCAATTGGGCAAAAATGGTTTAGAAATAGCCAGAAGTGGCTTTAAAATTCTTAGAGAAGAGCAAAATTGGGTTAGAAACGGCCAAAACCGGCTTCACATTGATGAGAGAAGTGCAAAACTGTGTTAGAAATTGCCAAAAATGGCATAAAACAGGAACAAAACTGTGTTAGACAAGGCTAGAAAGAGCTAAAAATGACTTATAATGAGTTAGAAGTGAGTAAAAATAGGTTAGAAATGGTCAAACTTGGCTTAAAATGGGTGGGAAATAGGCAACAATAGTTTAGAAAAGGAAAAAGAAGGCTGAAAATTGGTTAGAAATTGACAAAATTGTTTAGAGAATGAAAAAAAAAGGGCTTAAAACGCGTTGAAAGTGGGCCAAAATGGTTTAGAAAGAGGAAAAAAATGGCTTTATGATGGTGAGAGAAGTGCAAAACTGGGTTAGAGATGGACACAAATGGTTAAAAAGTGTTAGGGAGGGCAAAACAGGTGTAGAAATGGCCAAAGATGGCTTGAAGGGGGTTAAAAATAGGTTATAAAGGGTTAGAAATTCTAAAGGATGAGTTAAGAAGGGATAGAGAAACCCCAAAATGGGTTAGATATGGCCAAAATTGGGCCCAGATTTATTAGAGATGTGCAAAAACGGGTTAGAAAAGGAAAACTACGGCTTGAAACGGGTTGCAATTGGGCAAAAATGTTTTAGAAATAGCCAAAAGTGGCTTTAAAATTCTTAGAGAAGAGCAAAATTGGGTTAGAAACGGCCAAAACTAGCTTAATATTGATGAGAGAAGTGCAAAACTGTGTTAGAAATTGCCAAAAATGGCTTAAAACAGGAACAAAACTGTGTTAGACAAGGCTAGAAAGAGCTAAAAATGACTTAAAATGAGTTAGAAGTGAGTAAAAATAGGTTAGAAATGGTCAAACTTGGCTTAAAATGGGTGGGAAATAGGCAACAATAGTTTAGAAAAGGAAAAAGAAGGCTGAAAATTGGTTAGAAATTGACAAAATTGTTTAGAGAATGAAAAAAGGGCTTAAAACGCGTTGAAAGTGGGCCAAAATGGTTTAGAAAGAGGAAAAATGGCTTTATGACGGTGAGAGAAGTGCAAAACTGGGTTAGAGATGGACACAAATGGTTAAAAAGTGTTAGGGAGGGCAAAAGTGGGTTAGAGATGGACACAAATGGTTAAAAAGTGTTAGAGAAGTGCAAAACTGGGTTAGAGATGGACACAAATGGTTAAAAAGGGTTAGGGAGGTGCAAAACAGGTGTAGAAATGGCCAAAGATGGCTTGAAGGGGGTTAAAAATAGGTTATAAAGGGTTAGAATTTCTCAAGGATGGGTTAAGAAGGGATAGAGAAACCCCAAAATGGGTTAGATATGGCCAAAATTGGGCCCAGATTTATTAGAAATGTGCAAAAAACGGGTTAGAAAAGGAAAACTACGGCTTGAAACGGGTTGCAATTGGGCAAAAATGTTTTAGAAATAGCCAAAAGTGGCTTTAAAATTCTTAGAGAAGAGCAAAATTGGGTTAGAAACGGCCAAAACTAGCTTAATATTGATGAGAGAAGTGCAAAACTGTGTTAGATATTGCCAAAAATGGCTTAAAACAGGAACAAAACTGTGTTAGACAAGCTAGAAAGAGCTAAAAATGAATTAAAATGAGTTAGAAGTGAGTAAAAATAGGTTAGAAATGGTCAAACTTGGCTTAAAATGGGTGGGAAATAGGCAACAATAGTTTAGAAAAGGAAAAAGAAGGCTGAAAATTGGTTAGAAATTGACAAAATTGTTTAGAGAATGAAAAAAAGGGCTTAAAACGCGTTGAAAGTGGGCCAAAATGGTTTAGAAAGAGGAAAAAATGGCTTTATGATAGTGAGAGAAGTGCAAAACTGGGTTAGAGATGGACACAAATGGTTAAAAAGTGTTAGGGAGGGCAAAAGTGGGTTAGAGATGGACACAAATGGTTAAAAAGTGTTAGAGAAGTGCAAAACTGGGTTAGAGATGGACACAAATGGTTAAAAAGGGTTAGGGAGGTGCAAAACAGGTGTAGAAATGGCCAAAGATGGCTTGAAGGGGGTTAAAAATAGGTTATAAAGGGTTAGAATTTCTCAAGGATGGGTTAAGAAGGGATAGAGAAACCCCAAAATGGGTTAGATATGGCCAAAATTGGGCCCAGATTTCTTAGAGATGTGCAAAAACGGGTTAGAAAAGGAAAACTACGGCTTGAAACGGGTTGCAATTGGGCAAAAATGGTTTAGAAATAGCCAGAAGTGGCTTTAAAATTCTTAGAGAAGAGCAAAATTGGGTTAGAAACGGCCAAAACCGGCTTCACATTGATGAGAGAAGTGCAAAACTGTGTTAGAAATTGCCAAAAATGGCATAAAACAGGAACAAAACTGTGTTAGACAAGGCTAGAAAGAGCTAAAAATGACTTATAATGAGTTAGAAGTGAGTAAAAATAGGTTAGAAATGGTCAAACTTGGCTTAAAATGGGTGGGAAATAGGCAACAATAGTTTAGAAAAGGAAAAAGAAGGCTGAAAATTGGTTAGAAATTGACAAAATTGTTTAGAGAATGAAAAAAAAGGGCTTAAAAGGCGTTGAAAGTGGGCCAAAATGGTTTAGAAAGAGGAAAAAATGGCTTTATGATGGTGAGAGAAGTGCAAAACTGGGTTAGAGATGGACACAAATGGTTAAAAAGTGTTAGGGAGGGCAAAACAGGTGTAGAAATGGCCAAAGATGGCTTGAAGGGGGTTAAAAATAGGTTATAAAGGGTTAGAAATTCTAAAGGATGAGTTAAGAAGGGATAGAGAAACCCCAAAATGGGTTAGATATGGCCAAAATTGGGCCCAGATTTATTAGAGATGTGCAAAAACGGGTTAGAAAAGGAAAACTACGGCTTGAAACGGGTTGCAATTGGGCAAAAATGTTTTAGAAATAGCCAAAAGTGGCTTTAAAATTCTTAGAGAAGAGCAAAATTGGGTTAGAAACGGCCAAAACCGGCTTCACATTGATGAGAGAAGTGCAAAACTGTGTTAGAAATTGCCAAAAATGGCTTAAAACAGGAACAAAACTGTGTTAGACAAGGCTAGAAAGAGCTAAAAATGACTTAAAATGAGTTAGAAGTGAGTAAAAATAGGTTAGAAATGGTCAAACTTGGCTTAAAATGGGTGGGAAATAGGCAACAATAGTTTAGAAAAGGAAAAAGAAGGCTGAAAATTGGTTAGAAATTGACAAAATTGTTTAGAGAATGAAAAAAAAGGGCTTAAAACGCGTTGAAAGTGGGCCAAAATGGTTTAGAAAGAGGAAAAAATGGCTTTATGATGGTGAGAGAAGTGCAAAACTGGGTTAGAGATGGACACAAATGGTTAAAAAGTGTTAGGGAGGGCAAAACAGGTGTAGAAATGGCCAAAGATGGCTTGAAGGGGGTTAAAAATAGGTTATAAAGGGTTAGAAATTCTAAAGGATGAGTTAAGAAGGGATAGAGAAACCCCAAAATGGGTTAGATATGGCCAAAATTGGGCCCAGATTTATTAGAGATGTGCAAAAACGGGTTAGAAAAGGAAAACTACGGCTTGAAACGGGTTGCAATTGGGCAAAAATGTTTTAGAAATAGCCAAAAGTGGCTTTAAAATTCTTAGAGAAGAGCAAAATTGGGTTAGAAACGGCCAAAACTAGCTTAATATTGATGAGAGAAGTGCAAAACTGTGTTAGAAATTGCCAAAAATGGCTTAAAACAGGAACAAAACTGTGTTAGACAAGGCTAGAAAGAGCTAAAAATGACTTAAAATGAGTTAGAAGTGAGTAAAAATAGGTTAGAAATGGTCAAACTTGGCTTAAAATGGGTGGGAAATAGGCAACAATAGTTTAGAAAAGGAAAAAGAAGGCTGAAAATTGGTTAGAAATTGACAAAATTGTTTAGAGAATGAAAAAAGGGCTTAAAACGCGTTGAAAGTGGGCCAAAATGGTTTAGAAAGAGGAAAAATGGCTTTATGACGGTGAGAGAAGTGCAAAACTGGGTTAGAGATGGACACAAATGGTTAAAAAGTGTTAGGGAGGGCAAAACAGGTGTAGAAATGGCCAAAGATGGCTTGAAGGGGGTTAAAAATAGGTTATAAAGGGTTAGAAATTCTAAAGGATGAGTTAAGAAGGGATAGAGAAACCCCAAAATGGGTTAGATATGGCCAAAATTGGGCCCAGATTTATTAGAGATGTGCAAAAACGGGTTAGAAAAGGAAAACTACGGCTTGAAACGGGTTGCAATTGGGCAAAAATGTTTTAGAAATAGCCAAAAGTGGCTTTAAAATTCTTAGAGAAGAGCAAAATTGGGTTAGAAACGGCCAAAACTAGCTTAATATTGATGAGAGAAGTGCAAAACTGTGTTAGAAATTGCCAAAAATGGCTTAAAACAGGAACAAAACTGTGTTAGACAAGGCTAGAAAGAGCTAAAAATGACTTAAAATGAGTTAGAAGTGAGTAAAAATAGGTTAGAAATGGTCAAACTTGGCTTAAAATGGGTGGGAAATAGGCAACAATAGTTTAGAAAAGGAAAAAGAAGGCTGAAAATTGGTTAGAAATTGACAAAATTGTTTAGAGAATGAAAAAAAGGGCTTAAAACGCGTTGAAAGTGGGCCAAAATGGTTTAGAAAGAGGAAAAAATGGCTTTATGATGGTGAGAGAAGTGCAAAACTGGGTTAGAGATGGACACAAATGGTTAAAAAGTGTTAGGGAGGGCAAAACAGGTGTAGAAATGGCCAAAGATGGCTTGAAGGGGGTTAAAAATAGGTTATAAAGGGTTAGAAATTCTAAAGGATGAGTTAAGAAGGGATAGAGAAACCCCAAAATGGGTTAGATATGGCCAAAATTGGGCCCAGATTTATTAGAGATGTGCAAAAACGGGTTAGAAAAGGAAAACTACGGCTTGAAACGGGTTGCAATTGGGCAAAAATGTTTTAGAAATAGCCAAAAGTGGCTTTAAAATTCTTAGAGAAGAGCAAAATTGGGTTAGAAACGGCCAAAACTAGCTTAATATTGATGAGAGAAGTGCAAAACTGTGTTAGAAATTGCCAAAAATGGCTTAAAAACAGGAACAAAACTGTGTTAGACAAGGCTAGAAAGAGCTAAAAATGACTTAAAATGAGTTAGAAGTGAGTAAAAATAGGTTAGAAATGGTCAAACTTGGCTTAAAATGGGTGGGAAATAGGCAACAATAGTTTAGAAAAGGAAAAAGAAGGCTGAAAATTGGTTAGAAATTGACAAAATTGTTTAGAGAATGAAAAAAGGGCTTAAAACGCGTTGAAAGTGGGCCAAAATGGTTTAGAAAGAGGAAAAATGGCTTTATGACGGTGAGAGAAGTGCAAAACTGGGTTAGAGATGGACACAAATGGTTAAAAAGTGTTAGGGAGGGCAAAAGTGGGTTAGAGATGGACACAAATGGTTAAAAAGTGTTAGAGAAGTGCAAAACTGGGTTAGAGATGGACACAAATGGTTAAAAAGGGTTAGGGAGGTGCAAAACAGGTGTAGAAATGGCCAAAGATGGCTTGAAGGGGGTTAAAAATAGGTTATAAAGGGTTAGAATTTCTCAAGGATGGGTTAAGAAGGGATAGAGAAACCCCAAAATGGGTTAGATATGGCCAAAATTGGGCCCAGATTTATTAGAAATGTGCAAAAACGGGTTAGAAAAGGAAAACTACGGCTTGAAACGGGTTGCAATTGGGCAAAAATGTTTTAGAAATAGCCAAAAGTGGCTTTAAAATTCTTAGAGAAGAGCAAAATTGGGTTAGAAACGGCCAAAACTAGCTTAATATTGATGAGAGAAGTGCAAAACTGTGTTAGATATTGCCAAAAATGGCTTAAAACAGGAACAAAACTGTGTTAGACAAGCTAGAAAGAGCTAAAAATGAATTAAAATGAGTTAGAAGTGAGTAAAAATAGGTTAGAAATGGTCAAACTTGGCTTAAAATGGGTGGGAAATAGGCAACAATAGTTTAGAAAAGGAAAAAGAAGGCTGAAAATTGGTTAGAAATTGACAAAATTGTTTAGAGAATGAAAAAAAGGGCTTAAAACGCGTTGAAAGTGGGCCAAAATGGTTTAGAAAGAGGAAAAAATGGCTTTATGATAGTGAGAGAAGTGCAAAACTGGGTTAGAGATGGACACAAATGGTTAAAAAGTGTTAGGGAGGGCAAAAGTGGGTTAGAGATGGACACAAATGGTTAAAAAGTGTTAGAGAAGTGCAAAACTGGGTTAGAGATGGACACAAATGGTTAAAAAGGGTTAGGGAGGTGCAAAACAGGTGTAGAAATGGCCAAAGATGGCTTGAAGGGGGTTAAAAATAGGTTATAAAGGGTTAGAATTTCTCAAGGATGGGTTAAGAAGGGATAGAGAAACCCCAAAATGGGTTAGATATGGCCAAAATTGGGCCCAGATTTCTTAGAGATGTGCAAAAAACGGGTTAGAAAAGGAAAACTACGGCTTGAAACGGGTTGCAATTGGGCAAAAATGGTTTAGAAATAGCCAGAAGTGGCTTTAAAATTCTTAGAGAAGAGCAAAATTGGGTTAGAAACGGCCAAAACCGGCTTCACATTGATGAGAGAAGTGCAAAACTGTGTTAGAAATTGCCAAAAATGGCATAAAACAGGAACAAAACTGTGTTAGACAAGGCTAGAAAGAGCTAAAAATGACTTATAATGAGTTAGAAGTGAGTAAAAATAGGTTAGAAATGGTCAAACTTGGCTTAAAATGGGTGGGAAATAGGCAACAATAGTTTAGAAAAGGAAAAAGAAGGCTGAAAATTGGTTAGAAATTGACAAAATTGTTTAGAGAATGAAAAAAAAGGGCTTAAAAGGCGTTGAAAGTGGGCCAAAATGGTTTAGAAAGAGGAAAAAATGGCTTTATGATGGTGAGAGAAGTGCAAAACTGGGTTAGAGATGGACACAAATGGTTAAAAAGTGTTAGGGAGGGCAAAACAGGTGTAGAAATGGCCAAAGATGGCTTGAAGGGGGTTAAAAATAGGTTATAAAGGGTTAGAAATTCTAAAGGATGAGTTAAGAAGGGATAGAGAAACCCCAAAATGGGTTAGATATGGCCAAAATTGGGCCCAGATTTATTAGAGATGTGCAAAAACGGGTTAGAAAAGGAAAACTACGGCTTGAAACGGGTTGCAATTGGGCAAAAATGTTTTAGAAATAGCCAAAAGTGGCTTTAAAATTCTTAGAGAAGAGCAAAATTGGGTTAGAAACGGCCAAAACTAGCTTAATATTGATGAGAGAAGTGCAAAACTGTGTTAGAAATTGCCAAAAATGGCTTAAAACAGGAACAAAACTGTGTTAGACAAGGCTAGAAAGAGCTAAAAATGACTTAAAATGAGTTAGAAGTGAGTAAAAATAGGTTAGAAATGGTCAAACTTGGCTTAAAATGGGTGGGAAATAGGCAACAATAGTTTAGAAAAGGAAAAAGAAGGCTGAAAATTGGTTAGAAATTGACAAAATTGTTTAGAGAATGAAAAAAGGGCTTAAAACGCGTTGAAAGTGGGCCAAAATGGTTTAGAAAGAGGAAAAATGGCTTTATGACGGTGAGAGAAGTGCAAAACTGGGTTAGAGATGGACACAAATGGTTAAAAAGTGTTAGGGAGGGCAAAAGTGGGTTAGAGATGGACACAAATGGTTAAAAAGTGTTAGAGAAGTGCAAAACTGGGTTAGAGATGGACACAAATGGTTAAAAAGGGTTAGGGAGGTGCAAAACAGGTGTAGAAATGGCCAAAGATGGCTTGAAGGGGGTTAAAAATAGGTTATAAAGGGTTAGAATTTCTCAAGGATGGGTTAAGAAGGGATAGAGAAACCCCAAAATGGGTTAGATATGGCCAAAATTGGGCCCAGATTTATTAGAAATGTGCAAAAACGGGTTAGAAAAGGAAAACTACGGCTTGAAACGGGTTGCAATTGGGCAAAAATGTTTTAGAAATAGCCAAAAGTGGCTTTAAAATTCTTAGAGAAGAGCAAAATTGGGTTAGAAACGGCCAAAACTAGCTTAATATTGATGAGAGAAGTGCAAAACTGTGTTAGATATTGCCAAAAATGGCTTAAAACAGGAACAAAACTGTGTTAGACAAGCTAGAAAGAGCTAAAAATGACTTATAATGAGTTAGAAGTGAGTAAAAATAGGTTAGAAATGGTCAAACTTGGCTTAAAATGGGTGGGAAATAGGCAACAATAGTTTAGAAAAGGAAAAAGAAGGCTGAAAATTGGTTAGAAATTGACAAAATTGTTTAGAGAATGAAAAAAAGGGCTTAAAAGGCGTTGAAAGTGGGCCAAAATGGTTTAGAAAGAGGAAAAAAATGGCTTTATGATGGTGAGAGAAGTGCAAAACTGGGTTAGAGATGGACACAAATGGTTAAAAAGTGTTAGGGAGGGCAAAACAGGTGTAGAAATGGCCAAAGATGGCTTGAAGGGGGTTAAAAATAGGTTATAAAGGGTTAGAAATTCTAAAGGATGAGTTAAGAAGGGATAGAGAAACCCCAAAATGGGTTAGATATGGCCAAAATTGGGCCCAGATTTATTAGAGATGTGCAAAAACGGGTTAGAAAAGGAAAACTACGGCTTGAAACGGGTTGCAATTGGGCAAAAATGTTTTAGAAATAGCCAAAAGTGGCTTTAAAATTCTTAGAGAAGAGCAAAATTGGGTTAGAAACGGCCAAAACTAGCTTAATATTGATGAGAGAAGTGCAAAACTGTGTTAGAAATTGCCAAAAATGGCTTAAAACAGGAACAAAACTGTGTTAGACAAGGCTAGAAAGAGCTAAAAATGACTTAAAATGAGTTAGAAGTGAGTAAAAATAGGTTAGAAATGGTCAAACTTGGCTTAAAATGGGTGGGAAATAGGCAACAATAGTTTAGAAAAGGAAAAAGAAGGCTGAAAATTGGTTAGAAATTGACAAAATTGTTTAGAGAATGAAAAAAGGGCTTAAAACGCGTTGAAAGTGGGCCAAAATGGTTTAGAAAGAGTAAAAATGGCTTTATGACGGTGAGAGAAGTGCAAAACTGGGTTAGAGATGGACACAAATGGTTAAAAAGTGTTAGGGAGGGCAAAAGTGGGTTAGAGATGGACACAAATGGTTAAAAAGTGTTAGAGAAGTGCAAAACTGGGTTAGAGATGGACACAAATGGTTAAAAAGGGTTAGGGAGGTGCAAAACAGGTGTAGAAATGGCCAAAGATGGCTTGAAGGGGGTTAAAAATAGGTTATAAAGGGTTAGAATTTCTCAAGGATGGGTTAAGAAGGGATAGAGAAACCCCAAAATGGGTTAGATATGGCCAAAATTGGGCCCAGATTTATTAGAAATGTGCAAAAACGGGTTAGAAAAGGAAAACTACGGCTTGAAACGGGTTGCAATTGGGCAAAAATGTTTTAGAAATAGCCAAAAGTGGCTTTAAAATTCTTAGAGAAGAGCAAAATTGGGTTAGAAACGGCCAAAACTAGCTTAATATTGATGAGAGAAGTGCAAAACTGTGTTAGAAATTGCCAAAAATGGCTTAAAACAGGAACAAAACTGTGTTAGACAAGCTAGAAAGTGCTAAAAATGAATTAAAATGAGTTAGAAGTGAGTAAAAATAGGTTAGAAATGGTCAAACTTGGCTTAAAATGGGTGGGAAATAGGCAACAATAGTTTAGAAAAGGAAAAAGAAGGCTGAAAATTGGTTAGAAATTGACAAAATTGTTTAGAGAATGAAAAAAAGGGCTTAAAACGCGTTGAAAGTGGGCCAAAATGGTTTAGAAAGAGGAAAAAAATGGCTTTATGATGGTGAGAGAAGTGCAAAACTGGGTTAGAGATGGACACAAATGGTTAAAAAGTGTTAGGGAGGGCAAAACAGGTGTAGAAATGGCCAAAGATGGCTTGAAGGGGGTTAAAAATAGGTTATAAAGGGTTAGAAATTCTAAAGGATGAGTTAAGAAGGGATAGAGAAACCCCAAAATGAGTTAGATATGGCTAAAATTGGGCTGAGATTTATTAGAGATGCGCAAAAACAGATTAGAAAAGGAAAACTACGGCTTCAAACGGGTTGCAATTGGGCAAAAATGTTTTAGAAATAGCCAGAAGTGGCTTTAAAATTCTTAGAGAAGAGCAAAATTGGGTTAGAAACGGCCAAAACCGGCTTCACATTGATGAGAGAAGTGCAAAACTGTGTTAGAAATTGCCAAAAATGGCTTAAAACAGGAACAAAACTGTGTTAGACAAGGCTAGAAAGAGCTAAAAATGACTTATAATGAGTTAGAAGTGAGTAAAAATAGGTTAGAAATGGTCAAACTTGGCTTAAAATGGGTGGGAAATAGGCAACAATAGTTTAGAAAAGGAAAAAGAAGGCTGAAAATTGGTTAGAAATTGACAAAATTGTTTAGAGAATGAAAAAAGGGCTTAAAACGCGTTGAAAGTGGGCCAAAATGGTTTAGAAAGAGGAAAAATGGCTTTATGACGGTGAGAGAAGTGCAAAACTGGGTTAGAGATGGACACAAATGGTTAAAAAGTGTTAGGGAGGGCAAAAGTGGGTTAGAGATGGACACAAATGGTTAAAAAGTGTTAGAGAAGTGCAAAACTGGGTTAGAGATGGACACAAATGGTTAAAAAGTGTTAGGGAGGGCAAAACAGGTGTAGAAATGGCCAAAGATGGCTTGAAGGGGGTTAAAAATAGGTTATAAAGGGTTAGAATTTCTCAAGGATGGGTTAAGAAGGGATAGAGAAACCCCAAAATGGGTTAGATATGGCCAAAATTGGGCCCAGATTTATTAGAAATGTGCAAAAAACGGGTTAGAAAAGGAAAACTACGGCTTGAAACGGGTTGCAATTGGGCAAAAATGTTTTAGAAATAGCCAAAAGTGGCTTTAAAATTCTTAGAGAAGAGCAAAATTGGGTTAGAAACGGCCAAAACTAGCTTAATATTGATGAGAGAAGTGCAAAACTGTGTTAGAAATTGCCAAAAATGGCTTAAAACAGGAACAAAACTGTGTTAGACAAGCTAGAAAGTGCTAAAAATGAATTAAAATGAGTTAGAAGTGAGTAAAAATAGGTTAGAAATGGTCAAACTTGGCTTAAAATGGGTGGGAAATAGGCAACAATAGTTTAGAAAAGGAAAAAGAAGGCTGAAAATTGGTTAGAAATTGACAAAATTGTTTAGAGAATGAAAAAAAAGGGCTTAAAACGCGTTGAAAGTGGGCCAAAATGGTTTAGAAAGAGGAAAAAATGGCTTTATGATGGTGAGAGAAGTGCAAAACTGGGTTAGAGATGGACACAAATGGTTAAAAAGTGTTAGGGAGGGCAAAAGTGGGTTAGAGATGGACACAAATGGTTAAAAAGTGTTAGAGAAGTGCAAAACTGGGTTAGAGATGGACACAAATGGTTAAAAAGGGTTAGGGAGGTGCAAAACAGGTGTAGAAATGGCCAAAGATGGCTTGAAGGGGGTTAAAAATAGGTTATAAAGGGTTAGAATTTCTCAAGGATGGGTTAAGAAGGGATAGAGAAACCCCAAAATGGGTTAGATATGGCCAAAATTGGGCCCAGATTTCTTAGAGATGTGCAAAAACGGGTTAGAAAAGGAAAACTACGGCTTGAAACGGGTTGCAATTGGGCAAAAATGGTTTAGAAATAGCCAGAAGTGGCTTTAAAATTCTTAGAGAAGAGCAAAATTGGGTTAGAAACGGCCAAAACCGGCTTCACATTGATGAGAGAAGTGCAAAACTGTGTTAGAAATTGCCAAAAATGGCATAAAACAGGAACAAAACTGTGTTAGACAAGCTAGAAAGAGCTAAAAATGAATTAAAATGAGTTAGAAGTGAGTAAAAATAGGTTAGAAATGGTCAAACTTGGCTTAAAATGGGTGGGAAATAGGCAACAATAGTTTAGAAAAGGAAAAAGAAGGCTGAAAATTGGTTAGAAATTGACAAAATTGTTTAGAGAATGAAAAAAAAGGGCTTAAAACGCGTTGAAAGTGGGCCAAACTGGTTTAGAAAGAGGAAAAAATGGCTTTATGATGGTGAGAGAAGTGCAAAACTGGGTTAGAGATGGACACAAATGGTTAAAAAGTGTTAGGGAGGGCAAAACAGGTGTAGAAATGGCCAAAGATGGCTTGAAGGGGGTTAAAAATAGGTTATAAAGGGTTAGAAATTCTAAAGGATGAGTTAAGAAGGGATAGAGAAACCCCAAAATGAGTTAGATATGGCTAAAATTGGGCTGAGATTTATTAGAGATGTGCAAAAACAGATTAGAAAAGGAAAACTACGGCTTCAAACGGGTTGCAATTGGGCAAAAATGCTTAAGAAATAGCCAGAAGTGACTTTAAAATTCTTAGAGAAGAGCAAAATTGGGTTAGAAACGGCCAAAACCGGCTTCACATTGATGAGAGAAGTGCAAAACTGTGTTAGAAATTGCCAAAAATGGCTTAAAACAGGAACAAAACTGTGTTAGACAAGGCTAGAAAGAGCTAAAAATGACTTAAAATGAGTTAGAAGTGAGTAAAAATAGGTTAGAAATGGTCAAACTTGGCTTAAAATGGGTGGGAAATAGGCAACAATAGTTTAGAAAAGGAAAAAGAAGGCTGAAAATTGGTTAGAAATTGACAAAATTGTTTAGAGAATGAAAAAAGGGCTTAAAACGCGTTGAAAGTGGGCCAAAATGGTTTAGAAAGAGGAAAAATGGCTTTATGACGGTGAGAGAAGTGCAAAACTGGGTTAGAGATGGACACAAATGGTTAAAAAGTGTTAGGGAGGGCAAAAGTGGGTTAGAGATGGACACAAATGGTTAAAAAGTGTTAGAGAAGTGCAAAACTGGGTTAGAGATGGACACAAATGGTTAAAAAGGGTTAGGGAGGTGCAAAACAGGTGTAGAAATGGCCAAAGATGGCTTGAAGGGGGTTAAAAATAGGTTATAAAGGGTTAGAATTTCTCAAGGATGGGTTAAGAAGGGATAGAGAAACCCCAAAATGGGTTAGATATGGCCAAAATTGGGCCCAGATTTATTAGAAATGTGCAAAAAACGGGTTAGAAAAGGAAAACTACGGCTTGAAACGGGTTGCAATTGGGCAAAAATGGTTTAGAAATAGCCAGAAGTGGCTTTAAAATTCTTAGAGAAGAGCAAAATTGGGTTAGAAACGGCCAAAACCGGCTTCACATTGATGAGAGAAGTGCAAAACTGTGTTAGAAATTGCCAAAAATGGCTTAAAACAGGAACAAAACTGTGTTAGACAAGGCTAGAAAGAGCTAAAAATGACTTATAATGAGTTAGAAGTGAGTAAAAATAGGTTAGAAATGGTCAAACTTGGCTTAAAATGGGTGGGAAATAGGCAACAATAGTTTAGAAAAGGAAAAAGAAGGCTGAAAATTGGTTAGAAATTGACAAAATTGTTTAGAGAATGAAAAAAAGGGCTTAAAACGCGTTGAAAGTGGGCCAAAATGGTTTAGAAAGAGGAAAAAAATGGCTTTATGATGGTGAGAGAAGTGCAAAACTGGGTTAGAGATGGACACAAATGGTTAAAAAGTGTTAGGGAGGGCAAAACAGGTGTAGAAATGGCCAAAGATGGCTTGAAGGGGGTTAAAAATAGGTTATAAAGGGTTAGAAATTCTAAAGGATGAGTTAAGAAGGGATAGAGAAACCCCAAAATGGGTTAGATATGGCCAAAATTGGGCCCAGATTTATTAGAAATGTGCAAAAACGGGTTAGAAAAGGAAAACTACGGCTTGAAACGGGTTGCAATTGGGCAAAAATGTTTTAGAAATAGCCAAAAGTGGCTTTAAAATTCTTAGAGAAGAGCAAAATTGGGTTAGAAACGGCCAAAACTAGCTTAATATTGATGAGAGAAGTGCAAAACTGTGTTAGAAATTGCCAAAAATGGCTTAAAACAGGAACAAAACTGTGTTAGACAAGGTAGAAAGTGCTAAAAATGAATTAAAATGAGTTAGAAGTGAGTAAAAATAGGTTAGAAATGGTCAAACTTGGCTTAAAATGGGTGGGAAATAGGCAACAATAGTTTAGAAAAGGAAAAAGAAGGCTGAAAATTGGTTAGAAATTGACAAAATTGTTTAGAGAATGAAAAAAAGGGCTTAAAACGCGTTGAAAGTGGGCCAAAATGGTTTAGAAAGAGGAAAAAATGGCTTTATGATAGTGAGAGAAGTGCAAAACTGGGTTAGAGATGGACACAAATGGTTAAAAAGTGTTAGGGAGGGCAAAAGTGGGTTAGAGATGGACACAAATGGTTAAAAAGTGTTAGAGAAGTGCAAAACTGGGTTAGAGATGGACACAAATGGTTAAAAAGGGTTAGGGAGGTGCAAAACAGGTGTAGAAATGGCCAAAGATGGCTTGAAGGGGGTTAAAAATAGGTTATAAAGGGTTAGAATTTCTCAAGGATGGGTTAAGAAGGGATAGAGAAACCCCAAAATGGGTTAGATATGGCCAAAATTGGGCCCAGATTTCTTAGAGATGTGCAAAAACGGGTTAGAAAAGGAAAACTACGGCTTGAAACGGGTTGCAATTGGGCAAAAATGGTTTAGAAATAGCCAGAAGTGGCTTTAAAATTCTTAGAGAAGAGCAAAATTGGGTTAGAAACGGCCAAAACCGGCTTCACATTGATGAGAGAAGTGCAAAACTGTGTTAGAAATTGCCAAAAATGGCATAAAACAGGAACAAAACTGTGTTAGACAAGCTAGAAAGAGCTAAAAATGAATTAAAATGAGTTAGAAGTGAGTAAAAATAGGTTAGAAATGGTCAAACTTGGCTTAAAATGGGTGGGAAATAGGCAACAATAGTTTAGAAAAGGAAAAAGAAGGCTGAAAATTGGTTAGAAATTGACAAAATTGTTTAGAGAATGAAAAAAAAGGGCTTAAAACGCGTTGAAAGTGGGCCAAAATGGTTTAGAAAGAGGAAAAAAATGGCTTTATGATGGTGAGAGAAGTGCAAAACTGGGTTAGAGATGGACACAAATGGTTAAAAAGTGTTAGGGAGGGCAAAACAGGTGTAGAAATGGCCAAAGATGGCTTGAAGGGGGTTAAAAATAGGTTATAAAGGGTTAGAAATTCTAAAGGATGAGTTAAGAAGGGATAGAGAAACCCCAAAATGGGTTAGATATGGCCAAAATTGGGCCCAGATTTATTAGAAATGTGCAAAAACGGGTTAGAAAAGGAAAACTACGGCTTGAAACGGGTTGCAATTGGGCAAAAATGTTTTAGAAATAGCCAAAAGTGGCTTTAAAATTCTTAGAGAAGAGCAAAATTGGGTTAGAAACGGCCAAAACTAGCTTAATATTGATGAGAGAAGTGCAAAACTGTGTTAGAAATTGCCAAAAATGGCTTAAAACAGGAACAAAACTGTGTTAGACAAGCTAGAAAGTGCTAAAAATGAATTAAAATGAGTTAGAAGTGAGTAAAAATAGGTTAGAAATGGTCAAACTTGGCTTAAAATGGGTGGGAAATAGGCAACAATAGTTTAGAAAAGGAAAAAGAAGGCTGAAAATTGGTTAGAAATTGACAAAATTGTTTAGAGAATGAAAAAAAGGGCTTAAAACGCGTTGAAAGTGGGCCAAAATGGTTTAGAAAGAGGAAAAAATGGCTTTATGATAGTGAGAGAAGTGCAAAACTGGGTTAGAGATGGACACAAATGGTTAAAAAGTGTTAGGGAGGGCAAAAGTGGGTTAGAGATGGACACAAATGGTTAAAAAGTGTTAGAGAAGTGCAAAACTGGGTTAGAGATGGACACAAATGGTTAAAAAGGGTTAGGGAGGTGCAAAACAGGTGTAGAAATGGCCAAAGATGGCTTGAAGGGGGTTAAAAATAGGTTATAAAGGGTTAGAATTTCTCAAGGATGGGTTAAGAAGGGATAGAGAAACCCCAAAATGGGTTAGATATGGCCAAAATTGGGCCCAGATTTCTTAGAGATGTGCAAAAAACGGGTTAGAAAAGGAAAACTACGGCTTGAAACGGGTTGCAATTGGGCAAAAATGGTTTAGAAATAGCCAGAAGTGGCTTTAAAATTCTTAGAGAAGAGCAAAATTGGGTTAGAAACGGCCAAAACCGGCTTCACATTGATGAGAGAAGTGCAAAACTGTGTTAGAAATTGCCAAAAATGGCATAAAACAGGAACAAAACTGTGTTAGACAAGCTAGAAAGAGCTAAAAATGAATTAAAATGAGTTAGAAGTGAGTAAAAATAGGTTAGAAATGGTCAAACTTGGCTTAAAATGGGTGGGAAATAGGCAACAATAGTTTAGAAAAGGAAAAAGAAGGCTGAAAATTGGTTAGAAATTGACAAAATTGTTTAGAGAATGAAAAAAAGGGCTTAAAACGCGTTGAAAGTGGGCCAAAATGGTTTAGAAAGAGGAAAAAATGGCTTTATGATGGTGAGAGAAGTGCAAAACTGGGTTAGAGATGGACACAAATGGTTAAAAAGTGTTAGGGAGGGCAAAACAGGTGTAGAAATGGCCAAAGATGGCTTGAAGGGGGTTAAAAATAGGTTATAAAGGGTTAGAAATTCTAAAGGATGAGTTAAGAAGGGATAGAGAAACCCCAAAATGAGTTAGATATGGCTAAAATTGGGCTGAGATTTATTAGAGATGTGCAAAAACAGATTAGAAAAGGAAAACTACGGCTTCAAACGGGTTGCAATTGGGCAAAAATGCTTAAGAAATAGCCAGAAGTGACTTTAAAATTCTTAGAGAAGAGCAAAATTGGGTTAGAAACGGCCAAAACCGGCTTCACATTGATGAGAGAAGTGCAAAACTGTGTTAGAAATTGCCAAAAATGGCTTAAAACAGGAACAAAACTGTGTTAGACAAGGCTAGAAAGAGCTAAAAATGACTTAAAATGAGTTAGAAGTGAGTAAAAATAGGTTAGAAATGGTCAAACTTGGCTTAAAATGGGTGGGAAATAGGCAACAATAGTTTAGAAAAGGAAAAAGAAGGCTGAAAATTGGTTAGAAATTGACAAAATTGTTTAGAGAATGAAAAAAGGGCTTAAAACGCGTTGAAAGTGGGCCAAAATGGTTTAGAAAGAGGAAAAATGGCTTTATGACGGTGAGAGAAGTGCAAAACTGGGTTAGAGATGGACACAAATGGTTAAAAAGTGTTAGGGAGGGCAAAAGTGGGTTAGAGATGGACACAAATGGTTAAAAAGTGTTAGAGAAGTGCAAAACTGGGTTAGAGATGGACACAAATGGTTAAAAAGGGTTAGGGAGGTGCAAAACAGGTGTAGAAATGGCCAAAGATGGCTTGAAGGGGGTTAAAAATAGGTTATAAAGGGTTAGAATTTCTCAAGGATGGGTTAAGAAGGGATAGAGAAACCCCAAAATGGGTTAGATATGGCCAAAATTGGGCCCAGATTTATTAGAAATGTGCAAAAACGGGTTAGAAAAGGAAAACTACGGCTTGAAACGGGTTGCAATTGGGCAAAAATGGTTTAGAAATAGCCAGAAGTGGCTTTAAAATTCTTAGAGAAGAGCAAAATTGGGTTAGAAACGGCCAAAACCGGCTTCACATTGATGAGAGAAGTGCAAAACTGTGTTAGAAATTGCCAAAAATGGCTTAAAACAGGAACAAAACTGTGTTAGACAAGGCTAGAAAGAGCTAAAAATGACTTATAATGAGTTAGAAGTGAGTAAAAATAGGTTAGAAATGGTCAAACTTGGCTTAAAATGGGTGGGAAATAGGCAACAATAGTTTAGAAAAGGAAAAAGAAGGCTGAAAATTGGTTAGAAATTGACAAAATTGTTTAGAGAATGAAAAAAAGGGCTTAAAACGCGTTGAAAGTGGGCCAAAATGGTTTAGAAAGAGGAAAAAAATGGCTTTATGATGGTGAGAGAAGTGCAAAACTGGGTTAGAGATGGACACAAATGGTTAAAAAGTGTTAGGGAGGGCAAAACAGGTGTAGAAATGGCCAAAGATGGCTTGAAGGGGGTTAAAAATAGGTTATAAAGGGTTAGAAATTCTAAAGGATGAGTTAAGAAGGGATAGAGAAACCCCAAAATGGGTTAGATATGGCCAAAATTGGGCCCAGATTTATTAGAGATGTGCAAAAACGGGTTAGAAAAGGAAAACTACGGCTTGAAACGGGTTGCAATTGGGCAAAAATGTTTTAGAAATAGCCAAAAGTGGCTTTAAAATTCTTAGAGAAGAGCAAAATTGGGTTAGAAACGGCCAAAACTAGCTTAATATTGATGAGAGAAGTGCAAAACTGTGTTAGAAATTGCCAAAAATGGCTTAAAACAGGAACAAAACTGTGTTAGACAAGGCTAGAAAGAGCTAAAAATGACTTAAAATGAGTTAGAAGTGAGTAAAAATAGGTTAGAAATGGTCAAACTTGGCTTAAAATGGGTGGGAAATAGGCAACAATAGTTTAGAAAAGGAAAAAGAAGGCTGAAAATTGGTTAGAAATTGACAAAATTGTTTAGAGAATGAAAAAAAGGGCTTAAAACGCGTTGAAAGTGGGCCAAAATGGTTTAGAAAGAGGAAAAAAATGGCTTTATGATGGTGAGAGAAGTGCAAAACTGGGTTAGAGATGGACACAAATGGTTAAAAAGTGTTAGGGAGGGCAAAACAGGTGTAGAAATGGCCAAAGATGGCTTGAAGGGGGTTAAAAATAGGTTATAAAGGGTTAGAAATTCTAAAGGATGAGTTAAGAAGGGATAGAGAAACCCCAAAATGGGTTAGATATGGCCAAAATTGGGCCCAGATTTATTAGAGATGTGCAAAAATGGGTTAGAAAAGGAAAACTACGGCTTGAAACGGGTTGCAATTGGGCAAAAATGTTTTAGAAATAGCCAAAAGTGGCTTTAAAATTCTTAGAGAAGAGCAAAATTGGGTTAGAAACGGCCAAAACTAGCTTAATATTGATGAGAGAAGTGCAAAACTGTGTTAGAAATTGCCAAAAATGGCTTAAAACAGGAACAAAACTGTGTTAGACAAGGCTAGAAAGAGCTAAAAATGACTTAAAATGAGTTAGAAGTGAGTAAAAATAGGTTAGAAATGGTCAAACTTGGCTTAAAATGGGTGGGAAATAGGCAACAATAGTTTAGAAAAGGAAAAAGAAGGCTGAAAATTGGTTAGAAATTGACAAAATTGTTTAGAGAATGAAAAAAAGGGCTTAAAACGCGTTGAAAGTGGGCCAAAATGGTTTAGAAAGAGGAAAAAATGGCTTTATGATGGTGAGAGAAGTGCAAAACTGGGTTAGAGATGGACACAAATGGTTAAAAAGTGTTAGGGAGGGCAAAACAGGTGTAGAAATGGCCAAAGATGGCTTGAAGGGGGTTAAAAATAGGTTATAAAGGGTTAGAAATTCTAAAGGATGAGTTAAGAAGGGATAGAGAAACCCCAAAATGGGTTAGATATGGCCAAAATTGGGCCCAGATTTATTAGAAATGTGCAAAAACGGGTTAGAAAAGGAAAACTACGGCTTGAAACGGGTTGCAATTGGGCAAAAATGTTTTAGAAATAGCCAAAAGTGGCTTTAAAATTCTTAGAGAAGAGCAAAATTGGGTTAGAAACGGCCAAAACTAGCTTAATATTGATGAGAGAAGTGCAAAACTGTGTTAGATATTGCCAAAAATGGCTTAAAACAGGAACAAAACTGTGTTAGACAAGGCTAGAAAGAGCTAAAAATGACTTAAAATGAGTTAGAAGTGAGTAAAAATAGGTTAGAAATGGTCAAACTTGGCTTAAAATGGGTGGGAAATAGGCAACAATAGTTTAGAAAAGGAAAAAGAAGGCTGAAAATTGGTTAGAAATTGACAAAATTGTTTAGAGAATGAAAAAAAGGGCTTAAAACGCGTTGAAAGTGGGCCAAAATGGTTTAGAAAGAGGAAAAAAATGGCTTTATGATGGTGAGAGAAGTGCAAAACTGGGTTAGAGATGGACACAAATGGTTAAAAAGTGTTAGGGAGGGCAAAACAGGTGTAGAAATGGCCAAAGATGGCTTGAAGGGGGTTAAAAATAGGTTATAAAGGGTTAGAAATTCTAAAGGATGAGTTAAGAAGGGATAGAGAAACCCCAAAATGGGTTAGATATGGCCAAAATTGGGCCCAGATTTATTAGAGATGTGCAAAAATGGGTTAGAAAAGGAAAACTACGGCTTGAAACGGGTTGCAATTGGGCAAAAATGTTTTAGAAATAGCCAAAAGTGGCTTTAAAATTCTTAGAGAAGAGCAAAATTGGGTTAGAAACGGCCAAAACTAGCTTAATATTGATGAGAGAAGTGCAAAACTGTGTTAGAAATTGCCAAAAATGGCTTAAAACAGGAACAAAACTGTGTTAGACAAGGCTAGAAAGAGCTAAAAATGACTTAAAATGAGTTAGAAGTGAGTAAAAATAGGTTAGAAATGGTCAAACTTGGCTTAAAATGGGTGGGAAATAGGCAACAATAGTTTAGAAAAGGAAAAAGAAGGCTGAAAATTGGTTAGAAATTGACAAAATTGTTTAGAGAATGAAAAAAAGGGCTTAAAACGCGTTGAAAGTGGGCCAAAATGGTTTAGAAAGAGGAAAAAATGGCTTTATGATGGTGAGAGAAGTGCAAAACTGGGTTAGAGATGGACACAAATGGTTAAAAAGTGTTAGGGAGGGCAAAACAGGTGTAGAAATGGCCAAAGATGGCTTGAAGGGGGTTAAAAATAGGTTATAAAGGGTTAGAAATTCTAAAGGATGAGTTAAGAAGGGATAGAGAAACCCCAAAATGGGTTAGATATGGCCAAAATTGGGCCCAGATTTATTAGAAATGTGCAAAAACGGGTTAGAAAAGGAAAACTACGGCTTGAAACGGGTTGCAATTGGGCAAAAATGTTTTAGAAATAGCCAAAAGTGGCTTTAAAATTCTTAGAGAAGAGCAAAATTGGGTTAGAAACGGCCAAAACTAGCTTAATATTGATGAGAGAAGTGCAAAACTGTGTTAGAAATTGCCAAAAATGGCTTAAAACAGGAACAAAACTGTGTTAGACAAGCTAGAAAGAGCTAAAAATGAATTAAAATGAGTTAGAAGTGAGTAAAAATAGGTTAGAAATGGTCAAACTTGGCTTAAAATGGGTGGGAAATAGGCAACAATAGTTTAGAAAAGGAAAAAGAAGGCTGAAAATTGGTTAGAAATTGACAAAATTGTTTAGAGAATGAAAAAAAGGGCTTAAAACGCGTTGAAAGTGGGCCAAAATGGTTTAGAAAGAGGAAAAAATGGCTTTATGATAGTGAGAGAAGTGCAAAACTGGGTTAGAGATGGACACAAATGGTTAAAAAAGTGTTAGGGAGGGCAAAAGTGGGTTAGAGATGGACACAAATGGTTAAAAAGTGTTAGAGAAGTGCAAAACTGGGTTAGAGATGGACACAAATGGTTAAAAAGGGTTAGGGAGGTGCAAAACAGGTGTAGAAATGGCCAAAGATGGCTTGAAGGGGGTTAAAAATAGGTTATAAAGGGTTAGAATTTCTCAAGGATGGGTTAAGAAGGGATAGAGAAACCCCAAAATGGGTTAGATATGGCCAAAATTGGGCCCAGATTTATTAGAAATGTGCAAAAACGGGTTAGAAAAGGAAAACTACGGCTTGAAACGGGTTGCAATTGGGCAAAAATGTTTTAGAAATAGCCAAAAGTGGCTTTAAAATTCTTAGAGAAGAGCAAAATTGGGTTAGAAACGGCCAAAACTAGCTTAATATTGATGAGAGAAGTGCAAAACTGTGTTAGAAATTGCCAAAAATGGCTTAAAACAGGAACAAAACTGTGTTAGACAAGCTAGAAAGAGCTAAAAATGAATTAAAATGAGTTAGAAGTGAGTAAAAATAGGTTAGAAATGGTCAAACTTGGCTTAAAATGGGTGGGAAATAGGCAACAATAGTTTAGAAAAGGAAAAAGAAGGCTGAAAATTGGTTAGAAATTGACAAAATTGTTTAGAGAATGAAAAAAAAGGGCTTAAAACGCGTTGAAAGTGGGCCAAAATGGTTTAGAAAGAGGAAAAATGGCTTTATGATGGTGAGAGAAGTGCAAAACTGGGTTAGAGATGGACACAAATGGTTAAAAAGTGTTAGGGAGGGCAAAACAGGTGTAGAAATGGCCAAAGATGGCTTGAAGGGGGTTAAAAATAGGTTATAAAGGGTTAGAAATTCTAAAGGATGAGTTAAGAAGGGATAGAGAAACCCCAAAATGAGTTAGATATGGCTAAAATTGGGCTGAGATATATTAGAGATGCGCAAAAACAGATTAGAAAAGGAAAACTACGGCTTCAAACGGGTTGCAATTGGGCAAAAATGGTTTAGAAATAGCCAGAAGTGGCTTTAAAATTCTTAGAGAAGAGCAAAATTGGGTTAGAAACGGCCAAAACCGGCTTCACATTGATGAGAGAAGTGCAAAACTGTGTTAGAAATTGCCAAAAATGGCATAAAACAGGAACAAAACTGTGTTAGACAAGCTAGAAAGAGCTAAAAATGAATTAAAATGAGTTAGAAGTGAGTAAAAATAGGTTAGAAATGGTCAAACTTGGCTTAAAATGGGTGGGAAATAGGCAACAATAGTTTAGAAAAGGAAAAAGAAGGCTGAAAATTGGTTAGAAATTGACAAAATTGTTTAGAGAATGAAAAAAAGGGCTTAAAACGCGTTGAAAGTGGGCCAAAATGGTTTAGAAAGAGGAAAAAATGGCTTTATGATGGTGAGAGAAGTGCAAAACTGGGTTAGAGATGGACACAAATGGTTAAAAAGTGTTAGGGAGGGCAAAACAGGTGTAGAAATGGCCAAAGATGGCTTGAAGGGGGTTAAAAATAGGTTATAAAGGGTTAGAAATTCTAAAGGATGAGTTAAGAAGGGATAGAGAAACCCCAAAATGGGTTAGATATGGCCAAAATTGGGCCCAGATTTCTTAGAGATGTGCAAAAACGGGTTAGAAAAGGAAAACTACGGCTTCAAACGGGTTGCAATTGGGCAAAAATGTTTTAGAAACAGCCAGAAGTGGCTTTAAAATTCTTAGAGAAGAGCAAAATTGGGTTAGAAACGGCCAAAACTAGCTTAATATTGATGAGAGAAGTGCAAAACTGTGTTAGAAATTGCCAAAAATGGCTTAAAACAGGAACAAAACTGTGTTAGACAAGGCTAGAAAGAGCTAAAAATGACTTAAAATGAGTTAGAAGTGAGTAAAAATAGGTTAGAAATGGTCAAACTTGGCTTAAAATGGGTGGGAAATAGGCAACAATAGTTTAGAAAAGGAAAAAGAAGGCTGAAAATTGGTTAGAAATTGACAAAATTGTTTAGAGAATGAAAAAAGGGCTTAAAACGCGTTGAAAGTGGGCCAAAATGGTTTAGAAAGAGGAAAAATGGCTTTATGACGGTGAGAGAAGTGCAAAACTGGGTTAGAGATGGACACAAATGGTTAAAAAGTGTTAGGGAGGGCAAAAGTGGGTTAGAGATGGACACAAATGGTTAAAAAGTGTTAGAGAAGTGCAAAACTGGGTTAGAGATGGACACAAATGGTTAAAAAGGGTTAGGGAGGTGCAAAACAGGTGTAGAAATGGCCAAAGATGGCTTGAAGGGGGTTAAAAATAGGTTATAAAGGGTTAGAATTTCTCAAGGATGGGTTAAGAAGGGATAGAGAAACCCCAAAATGGGTTAGATATGGCCAAAATTGGGCCCAGATTTCTTAGAGATGTGCAAAAACGGGTTAGAAAAGGAAAACTACGGCTTGAAACGGGTTGCAATTGGGCAAAAATGTTTTAGAAATAGCCAAAAGTGGCTTTAAAATTCTTAGAGAAGAGCAAAATTGGGTTAGAAACGGCCAAAACTAGCTTAATATTGATGAGAGAAGTGCAAAACTGTGTTAGAAATTGCCAAAAATGGCTTAAAACAGGAACAAAACTGTGTTAGACAAGCTAGAAAGAGCTAAAAATGAATTAAAATGAGTTAGAAGTGAGTAAAAATAGGTTAGAAATGGTCAAACTTGGCTTAAAATGGGTGGGAAATAGGCAACAATAGTTTAGAAAAGGAAAAAGAAGGCTGAAAATTGGTTAGAAATTGACAAAATTGTTTAGAGAATGAAAAAAAGGGCTTAAAACGCGTTGAAAGTGGGCCAAAATGGTTTAGAAAGAGGAAAAAATGGCTTTATGATGGTGAGAGAAGTGCAAAACTGGGTTAGAGATGGACACAAATGGTTAAAAAGTGTTAGGGAGGGCAAAACAGGTGTAGAAATGGCCAAAGATGGCTTGAAGGGGGTTAAAAATAGGTTATAAAGGGTTAGAAATTCTAAAGGATGAGTTAAGAAGGGATAGAGAAACCCCAAAATGAGTTAGATATGGCTAAAATTGGGCTGAGATTTATTAGAGATGCGCAAAAACAGATTAGAAAAGGAAAACTACGGCTTCAAACGGGTTGCAATTGGGCAAAAATGTTTTAGAAATAGCCAGAAGTGGCTTTAAAATTCTTAGAGAAGAGCAAAATTGGGTTAGAAACGGCCAAAACCGGCTTCACATTGATGAGAGAAGTGCAAAACTGTGTTAGAAATTGCCAAAAATGGCTTAAAACAGGAACAAAACTGTGTTAGACAAGGCTAGAAAGAGCTAAAAATGACTTAAAATGAGTTAGAAGTGAGTAAAAATAGGTTAGAAATGGTCAAACTTGGCTTAAAATGGGTGGGAAATAGGCAACAATAGTTTAGAAAAGGAAAAAGAAGGCTGAAAATTGGTTAGAAATTGACAAAATTGTTTAGAGAATGAAAAAAGGGCTTAAAACGCGTTGAAAGTGGGCCAAAATGGTTTAGAAAGAGGAAAAATGGCTTTATGACGGTGAGAGAAGTGCAAAACTGGGTTAGAGATGGACACAAATGGTTAAAAAGTGTTAGGGAGGGCAAAAGTGGGTTAGAGATGGACACAAATGGTTAAAAAGTGTTAGAGAAGTGCAAAACTGGGTTAGAGATGGACACAAATGGTTAAAAAGGGTTAGGGAGGTGCAAAACAGGTGTAGAAATGGCCAAAGATGGCTTGAAGGGGGTTAAAAATAGGTTATAAAGGGTTAGAATTTCTCAAGGATGGGTTAAGAAGGGATAGAGAAACCCCAAAATGGGTTAGATATGGCCAAAATTGGGCCCAGATTTCTTAGAGATGTGCAAAAACGGGTTAGAAAAGGAAAACTACGGCTTGAAACGGGTTGCAATTGGGCAAAAATGTTTTAGAAATAGCCAAAAGTGGCTTTAAAATTCTTAGAGAAGAGCAAAATTGGGTTAGAAACGGCCAAAACTAGCTTAATATTGATGAGAGAAGTGCAAAACTGTGTTAGAAATTGCCAAAAATGGCTTAAAACAGGAACAAAACTGTGTTAGACAAGCTAGAAAGAGCTAAAAATGAATTAAAATGAGTTAGAAGTGAGTAAAAATAGGTTAGAAATGGTCAAACTTGGCTTAAAATGGGTGGGAAATAGGCAACAATAGTTTAGAAAAGGAAAAAGAAGGCTGAAAATTGGTTAGAAATTGACAAAATTGTTTAGAGAATGAAAAAAAGGGCTTAAAACGCGTTGAAAGTGGGCCAAAATGGTTTAGAAAGAGGAAAAAATGGCTTTATGATGGTGAGAGAAGTGCAAAACTGGGTTAGAGATGGACACAAATGGTTAAAAAGTGTTAGGGAGGGCAAAACAGGTGTAGAAATGGCCAAAGATGGCTTGAAGGGGGTTAAAAATAGGTTATAAAGGGTTAGAAATTCTAAAGGATGAGTTAAGAAGGGATAGAGAAACCCCAAAATGGGTTAGATATGGCTAAAATTGGGCTGAGATATATTAGAGATGCGCAAAAACAGATTAGAAAAGGAAAACTACGGCTTCAAACGGGTTGCAATTGGGCAAAAATGTTTTAGAAATAGCCAGAAGTGGCTTTAAAATTCTTAGAGAAGAGCAAAATTGGGTTAGAAACGGCCAAAACCGGCTTCACATTGATGAGAGAAGTGCAAAACTGTGTTAGAAATTGCCAAAAATGGCTTAAAACAGGAACAAAACTGTGTTAGACAAGGCTAGAAAGAGCTAAAAATGACTTAAAATGAGTTAGAAGTGAGTAAAAATAGGTTAGAAATGGTCAAACTTGGCTTAAAATGGGTGGGAAATAGGCAACAATAGTTTAGAAAAGGAAAAAGAAGGCTGAAAATTGGTTAGAAATTGACAAAATTGTTTAGAGAATGAAAAAAGGGCTTAAAACGCGTTGAAAGTGGGCCAAAATGGTTTAGAAAGAGGAAAAATGGCTTTATGACGGTGAGAGAAGTGCAAAACTGGGTTAGAGATGGACACAAATGGTTAAAAAGTGTTAGGGAGGGCAAAAGTGGGTTAGAGATGGACACAAATGGTTAAAAAGTGTTAGAGAAGTGCAAAACTGGGTTAGAGATGGACACAAATGGTTAAAAAGGGTTAGGGAGGTGCAAAACAGGTGTAGAAATGGCCAAAGATGGCTTGAAGGGGGTTAAAAATAGGTTATAAAGGGTTAGAATTTCTCAAGGATGGGTTAAGAAGGGATAGAGAAACCCCAAAATGGGTTAGATATGGCCAAAATTGGGCCCAGATTTCTTAGAGATGTGCAAAAACGGGTTAGAAAAGGAAAACTACGGCTTGAAACGGGTTGCAATTGGGCAAAAATGTTTTAGAAATAGCCAAAAGTGGCTTTAAAATTCTTAGAGAAGAGCAAAATTGGGTTAGAAACGGCCAAAACTAGCTTAATATTGATGAGAGAAGTGCAAAACTGTGTTAGAAATTGCCAAAAATGGCTTAAAACAGGAACAAAACTGTGTTAGACAAGCTAGAAAGAGCTAAAAATGAATTAAAATGAGTTAGAAGTGAGTAAAAATAGGTTAGAAATGGTCAAACTTGGCTTAAAATGGGTGGGAAATAGGCAACAATAGTTTAGAAAAGGAAAAAGAAGGCTGAAAATTGGTTAGAAATTGACAAAATTGTTTAGAGAATGAAAAAAAAGGGCTTAAAACGCGTTGAAAGTGGGCCAAAATGGTTTAGAAAGAGGAAAAAATGGCTTTATGATGGTGAGAGAAGTGCAAAACTGGGTTAGAGATGGACACAAATGGTTAAAAAAGTGTTAGGGAGGGCAAAACAGGTGTAGAAATGGCCAAAGATGGCTTGAAGGGGGTTAAAAATAGGTTATAAAGGGTTAGAAATTCTAAAGGATGAGTTAAGAAGGGATAGAGAAACCCCAAAATGAGTTAGATATGGCTAAAATTGGGCTGAGATTTATTAGAGATGCGCAAAAACAGATTAGAAAAGGAAAACTACGGCTTCAAACGGGTTGCAATTGGGCAAAAATGTTTTAGAAATAGCCAGAAGTGGCTTTAAAATTCTTAGAGAAGAGCAAAATTGGGTTAGAAACGGCCAAAACCGGCTTCACATTGATGAGAGAAGTGCAAAACTGTGTTAGAAATTGCCAAAAATGGCTTAAAACAGGAACAAAACTGTGTTAGACAAGGCTAGAAAGAGCTAAAAATGACTTAAAATGAGTTAGAAGTGAGTAAAAATAGGTTAGAAATGGTCAAACTTGGCTTAAAATGGGTGGGAAATAGGCAACAATAGTTTAGAAAAGGAAAAAGAAGGCTGAAAATTGGTTAGAAATTGACAAAATTGTTTAGAGAATGAAAAAAGGGCTTAAAACGCGTTGAAAGTGGGCCAAAATGGTTTAGAAAGAGGAAAAAATGGCTTTATGACGGTGAGAGAAGTGCAAAACTGGGTTAGAGATGGACACAAATGGTTAAAAAGTGTTAGGGAGGGCAAAAGTGGGTTAGAGATGGACACAAATGGTTAAAAAGTGTTAGAGAAGTGCAAAACTGGGTTAGAGATGGACACAAATGGTTAAAAAGGGTTAGGGAGGTGCAAAACAGGTGTAGAAATGGCCAAAGATGGCTTGAAGGGGGTTAAAAATAGGTTATAAAGGGTTAGAATTTCTCAAGGATGGGTTAAGAAGGGATAGAGAAACCCCAAAATGGGTTAGATATGGCCAAAATTGGGCCCAGATTTCTTAGAGATGTGCAAAAACGGGTTAGAAAAGGAAAACTACGGCTTGAAACGGGTTGCAATTGGGCAAAAATGTTTTAGAAATAGCCAAAAGTGGCTTTAAAATTCTTAGAGAAGAGCAAAATTGGGTTAGAAACGGCCAAAACCGGCTTCACATTGATGAGAGAAGTGCAAAACTGTGTTAGAAATTGCCAAAAATGGCTTAAAACAGGAACAAAACTGTGTTAGACAAGGCTAGAAAGAGCTAAAAATGACTTAAAATGAGTTAGAAGTGAGTAAAAATAGGTTAGAAATGGTCAAACTTGGCTTAAAATGGGTGGGAAATAGGCAACAATAGTTTAGAAAAGGAAAAAGAAGGCTGAAAATTGGTTAGAAATTGACAAAATTGTTTAGAGAATGAAAAAAAGGGCTTAAAACGCGTTGAAAGTGGGCCAAAATGGTTTAGAAAGAGGAAAAATGGCTTTATGACGGTGAGAGAAGTGCAAAACTGGGTTAGAGATGGACACAAATGGTTAAAAAGTGTTAGGGAGGGCAAAACAGGTGTAGAAATGGCCAAAGATGGCTTGAAGGGGGTTAAAAATAGGTTATAAAGGGTTAGAAATTCTAAAGGATGAGTTAAGAAGGGATAGAGAAACCCCAAAATGGGTTAGATATGGCTAAAATTGGGCTGAGATATATTAGAGATGCGCAAAAACAGATTAGAAAAGGAAAACTACGGCTTCAAACGGGTTGCAATTGGGCAAAAATGTTTTAGAAATAGCCAGAAGTGGCTTTAAAATTCTTAGAGAAGAGCAAAATTGGGTTAGAAACGGCCAAAACCGGCTTCACATTGATGAGAGAAGTGCAAAACTGTGTTAGAAATTGCCAAAAATGGCTTAAAACAGGAACAAAACTGTGTTAGACAAGGCTAGAAAGAGCTAAAAATGACTTAAAATGAGTTAGAAGTGAGTAAAAATAGGTTAGAAATGGTCAAACTTGGCTTAAAATGGGTGGGAAATAGGCAACAATAGTTTAGAAAAGGAAAAAGAAGGCTGAAAATTGGTTAGAAATTGACAAAATTGTTTAGAGAATGAAAAAAAGGGCTTAAAAACGCGTTGAAAGTGGGCCAAAATGGTTTAGAAAGAGGAAAAATGGCTTTATGACGGTGAGAGAAGTGCAAAACTGGGTTAGAGATGGACACAAATGGTTAAAAAGTGTTAGGGAGGGCAAAACAGGTGTAGAAATGGCCAAAGATGGCTTGAAGGGGGTTAAAAATAGGTTATAAAGGGTTAGAAATTCTAAAGGATGAGTTAAGAAGGGATAGAGAAACCCCAAAATGGGTTAGATATGGCTAAAATTGGGCTGAGATATATTAGAGATGCGCAAAAAACAGATTAGAAAAGGAAAACTACGGCTTCAAAACGGGTTGCAATTGGGCAAAAATGTTTTAGAAATAGCCAGAAGTGGCTTTAAAATTCTTAGAGAAGAGCAAAATTGGGTTAGAAACGGCCAAAACCGGCTTCACATTGATGAGAGAAGTGCAAAACTGTGTTAGAAATTGCCAAAAATGGCTTAAAACAGGAACAAAACTGTGTTAGACAAGGCTAGAAATAGCTAAAAATGACTTAAAATGAGTTAGAAGTGAGTAAAAATAGGTTAGAAATGGTCAAACTTGGCTTAAAATGGGTGTGAAATAGGCAACAATAGTTTAGAAAAGGAAAAAGAAGGCTGAAAATTGGTTAGAAATTGACAAAATTGTTTAGAGAATGAAAAAAGGGCTTAAAACGCGTTGAAAGTGGGCCAAAATGGTTTAGAAAGAGGAAAAATGGCTTTATGACGGTGAGAGAAGTGCAAAACTGGGTTAGAGATGGACACAAATGGTTAAAAAGGGTTAGGGAGGGCAAAAGTGGGTTAGAGATGGACACAAATGGTTAAAAAGTGTTAGAGAAGTGCAAAACTGGGTTAGAGATGGACACAAATGGTTAAAAAGGGTTAGGGAGGTGCAAAACAGGTGTAGAAATGGCCAAAGATGGCTTGAAGGGGGTTAAAAATAGGTTATAAAGGGTTAGAATTTCTCAAGGATGGGTTAAGAAGGGATAGAGAAACCCCAAAATGGGTTAGATATGGCCAAAATTGGGCCCAGATTTCTTAGAGATGTGCAAAAAACGGGTTAGAAAAGGAAAACTACGGCTTCAAACGGGTTGCAATTGGGCAAAAATGTTTTAGAAATAGCCAGAAGTGGCTTTAAAATTCTTAGAGAAGAGCAAAATTGGGTTAGAAACGGCCAAAACCGGCTTCACATTGATGAGAGAAGTGCAAAACTGTGTTAGAAATTGCCAAAAATGGCTTAAAACAGGAACAAAACTGTGTTAGACAAGGCTAGAAAGAGCTAAAAATGACTTAAAATGAGTTAGAAGTGAGTAAAAATAGGTTAGAAATGGTCAAACTTGGCTTAAAATGGGTGGGAAATAGGCAACAATAGTTTAGAAAAGGAAAAAGAAGGCTGAAAATTGGTTAGAAATTGACAAAATTGTTTAGAGAATGAAAAAAAAGGGCTTAAAACGCGTTGAAAGTGGGCCAAAATGGTTTAGAAAGAGGAAAAAAATGGCTTTATGATGGTGAGAGAAGTGCAAAACTGGGTTAGAGATGGACACAAATGGTTAAAAAGTGTTAGGGAGGGCAAAACAGGTGTAGAAATGGCCAAAGATGGCTTGAAGGGGGTTAAAAATAGGTTATAAAGGGTTAGAAATTCTAAAGGATGAGTTAAGAAGGGATAGAGAAACCCCAAAATGGGTTAGATATGGCTAAAATTGGGCTGAGATATATTAGAGATGCGCAAAAACAGATTAGAAAAGGAAAACTACGGCTTCAAACGGGTTGCAATTGGGCAAAAATGTTTTAGAAATAGCCAGAAGTGGCTTTAAAATTCTTAGAGAAGAGCAAAATTGGGTTAGAAACGGCCAAAACCGGCTTCACATTGATGAGAGAAGTGCAAAACTGTGTTAGAAATTGCCAAAAATGGCTTAAAACAGGAACAAAACTGTGTTAGACAAGGCTAGAAAGAGCTAAAAATGACTTAAAATGAGTTAGAAGTGAGTAAAAATAGGTTAGAAATGGTCAAACTTGGCTTAAAATGGGTGGGAAATAGGCAACAATAGTTTAGAAAAGGAAAAAGAAGGCTGAAAATTGGTTAGAAATTGACAAAATTGTTTAGAGAATGAAAAAAGGGCTTAAAAACGCGTTGAAAGTGGGCCAAAATGGTTTAGAAAGAGGAAAAATGGCTTTATGACGGTGAGAGAAGTGCAAAACTGGGTTAGAGATGGACACAAATGGTTAAAAAGTGTTAGGGAGGGCAAAAGTGGGTTAGAGATGGACACAAATGGTTAAAAAGTGTTAGAGAAGTGCAAAACTGGGTTAGAGATGGACACAAATGGTTAAAAAGGGTTAGGGAGGTGCAAAACAGGTGTAGAAATGGCCAAAGATGGCTTGAAGGGGGTTAAAAATAGGTTATAAAGGGTTAGAATTTCTCAAGGATGGGTTAAGAAGGGATAGAGAAACCCCAAAATGGGTTAGATATGGCTAAAATTGGGCCCAGATTTCTTAGAGATGTGCAAAAACGGGTTAGAAAAGGAAAACTACGGCTTCAAACGGGTTGCAATTGGGCAAAAATGTTTTAGAAATAGCCAGAAGTGGCTTTAAAATTCTTAGAGAAGAGCAAAATTGGGTTAGAAACGGCCAAAACCGGCTTCACATTGATGAGAGAAGTGCAAAACTGTGTTAGAAATTGCCAAAAATGGCTTAAAACAGGAACAAAACTGTGTTAGACAAGGCTAGAAAGAGCTAAAAATGACTTAAAATGAGTTAGAAGTGAGTAAAAATAGGTTAGAAATGGTCAAACTTGGCTTAAAATGGGTGGGAAATAGGCAACAATAGTTTAGAAAAGGAAAAAGAAGGCTGAAAATTGGTTAGAAATTGACAAAATTGTTTAGAGAATGAAAAAAAGGGCTTAAAACGCGTTGAAAGTGGGCCAAAATGGTTTAGAAAGAGGAAAAATGGCTTTATGACGGTGAGAGAAGTGCAAAACTGGGTTAGAGATGGACACAAATGGTTAAAAAGTGTTAGGGAGGGCAAAACAGGTGTAGAAATGGCCAAAGATGGCTTGAAGGGGGTTAAAAATAGGTTATAAAGGGTTAGAAATTCTAAAGGATGAGTTAAGAAGGGATAGAGAAACCCCAAAATGGGTTAGATATGGCTAAAATTGGGCTGAGATATATTAGAGATGCGCAAAAACAGATTAGAAAAGGAAAACTACGGCTTCAAACGGGTTGCAATTGGGCAAAAATGTTTTAGAAATAGCCAGAAGTGGCTTTAAAATTCTTAGAGAAGAGCAAAATTGGGTTAGAAACGGCCAAAACCGGCTTCACATTGATGAGAGAAGTGCAAAACTGTGTTAGAAATTGCCAAAAATGGCTTAAAACAGGAACAAAACTGTGTTAGACAAGGCTAGAAAGAGCTAAAAATGACTTAAAATGAGTTAGAAGTGAGTAAAAATAGGTTAGAAATGGTCAAACTTGGCTTAAAATGGGTGGGAAATAGGCAACAATAGTTTAGAAAAGGAAAAAGAAGGCTGAAAATTGGTTAGAAATTGACAAAATTGTTTAGAGAATGAAAAAAGGGCTTAAAACGCGTTGAAAGTGGGCCAAAATGGTTTAGAAAGAGGAAAAATGGCTTTATGACGGTGAGAGAAGTGCAAAACTGGGTTAGAGATGGACACAAATGGTTAAAAAGTGTTAGGGAGGGCAAAAGTGGGTTAGAGATGGACACAAATGGTTAAAAAGTGTTAGAGAAGTGCAAAACTGGGTTAGAGATGGACACAAATGGTTAAAAAGGGTTAGGGAGGTGCAAAACAGGTGTAGAAATGGCCAAAGATGGCTTGAAGGGGGTTAAAAATAGGTTATAAAGGGTTAGAATTTCTCAAGGATGGGTTAAGAAGGGATAGAGAAACCCCAAAATGGGTTAGATATGGCCAAAATTGGGCCCAGATTTCTTAGAGATGTGCAAAAACGGGTTAGAAAAGGAAAACTACGGCTTCAAACGGGTTGCAATTGGGCAAAAATGTTTTAGAAATAGCCAGAAGTGGCTTTAAAATTCTTAGAGAAGAGCAAAATTGGGTTAGAAACGGCCAAAACCGGCTTCACATTGATGAGAGAAGTGCAAAACTGTGTTAGAAATTGCCAAAAATGGCTTAAAACAGGAACAAAACTGTGTTAGACAAGGCTAGAAAGAGCTAAAAATGACTTAAAATGAGTTAGAAGTGAGTAAAAATAGGTTAGAAATGGTCAAACTTGGCTTAAAATGGGTGGGAAATAGGCAACAATAGTTTAGAAAAGGAAAAAGAAGGCTGAAAATTGGTTAGAAATTGACAAAATTGTTTAGAGAATGAAAAAAGGGCTTAAAACGCGTTGAAAGTGGGCCAAAATGGTTTAGAAAGAGGAAAAATGGCTTTATGACGGTGAGAGAAGTGCAAAACTGGGTTAGAGATGGACACAAATGGTTAAAAAGTGTTAGGGAGGGCAAAACAGGTGTAGAAATGGCCAAAGATGGCTTGAAGGGGGTTAAAAATAGGTTATAAAGGGTTAGAAATTCTAAAGGATGAGTTAAGAAGGGATAGAGAAACCCCAAAATGGGTTAGATATGGCTAAAATTGGGCTGAGATATATTAGAGATGCGCAAAAACAGATTAGAAAAGGAAAACTACGGCTTCAAACGGGTTGCAATTGGGCAAAAATGTTTTAGAAATAGCCAGAAGTGGCTTTAAAATTCTTAGAGAAGAGCAAAATTGGGTTAGAAACGGCCAAAACCGGCTTCACATTGATGAGAGAAGTGCAAAACTGTGTTAGAAATTGCCAAAAATGGCTTAAAACAGGAACAAAACTGTGTTAGACAAGGCTAGAAAGAGCTAAAAATGACTTAAAATGAGTTAGAAGTGAGTAAAAATAGGTTAGAAATGGTCAAACTTGGCTTAAAATGGGTGGGAAATAGGCAACAATAGTTTAGAAAAGGAAAAAGAAGGCTGAAAATTGGTTAGAAATTGACAAAATTGTTTAGAGAATGAAAAAAGGGCTTAAAACGCGTTGAAAGTGGGCCAAAATGGTTTAGAAAGAGGAAAAATGGCTTTATGACGGTGAGAGAAGTGCAAAACTGGGTTAGAGATGGACACAAATGGTTAAAAAGTGTTAGGGAGGGCAAAAGTGGGTTAGAGATGGACACAAATGGTTAAAAAGTGTTAGAGAAGTGCAAAACTGGGTTAGAGATGGACACAAATGGTTAAAAAGGGTTAGGGAGGTGCAAAACAGGTGTAGAAATGGCCAAAGATGGCTTGAAGGGGGTTAAAAATAGGTTATAAAGGGTTAGAATTTCTCAAGGATGGGTTAAGAAGGGATAGAGAAACCCCAAAATGGGTTAGATATGGCCAAAATTGGGCCCAGATTTCTTAGAGATGTGCAAAAACGGGTTAGAAAAGGAAAACTACGGCTTCAAACGGGTTGCAATTGGGCAAAAATGTTTTAGAAATAGCCAGAAGTGGCTTTAAAATTCTTAGAGAAGAGCAAAATTGGGTTAGAAACGGCCAAAACCGGCTTCACATTGATGAGAGAAGTGCAAAACTGTGTTAGAAATTGCCAAAAATGGCTTAAAACAGGAACAAAACTGTGTTAGACAAGGCTAGAAAGAGCTAAAAATGAATTAAAATGAGTTAGAAGTGAGTAAAAATAGGTTAGAAATGGTCAAACTTGGCTTAAAATGGGTGGGAAATAGGCAACAATAGTTTAGAAAAGGAAAAAGAAGGCTGAAAATTGGTTAGAAATTGACAAAATTGTTTAGAGAATGAAAAAAAGGGCTTAAAACGCGTTGAAAGTGGGCCAAAATGGTTTAGAAAGAGGAAAAAATGGCTTTATGATGGTGAGAGAAGTGCAAAACTGGGTTAGAGATGGACACAAATGGTTAAAAAGTGTTAGGGAGGGCAAAACAGGTGTAGAAATGGCCAAAGATGGCTTGAAGGGGGTTAAAAATAGGTTATAAAGGGTTAGAAATTCTAAAGGATGAGTTAAGAAGGGATAGAGAAACCCCAAAATGGGTTAGATATGGCTAAAATTGGGCTGAGATATATTAGAGATGCGCAAAAACAGATTAGAAAAGGAAAACTACGGCTTCAAACGGGTTGCAATTGGGCAAAAATGTTTTAGAAATAGCCAGAAGTGGCTTTAAAATTCTTAGAGAAGAGCAAAATTGGGTTAGAAACGGCCAAAACCGGCTTCACATTGATGAGAGAAGTGCAAAACTGTGTTAGAAATTGCCAAAAATGGCTTAAAACAGGAACAAAACTGTGTTAGACAAGGCTAGAAAGAGCTAAAAATGACTTAAAATGAGTTAGAAGTGAGTAAAAATAGGTTAGAAATGGTCAAACTTGGCTTAAAATGGGTGGGAAATAGGCAACAATAGTTTAGAAAAGGAAAAAGAAGGCTGAAAATTGGTTAGAAATTGACAAAATTGTTTAGAGAATGAAAAAAGGGCTTAAAACGCGTTGAAAGTGGGCCAAAATGGTTTAGAAAGAGGAAAAATGGCTTTATGACGGTGAGAGAAGTGCAAAACTGGGTTAGAGATGGGCACAAATGGTTAAAAAGTGTTAGGGAGGGCAAAAGTGGGTTAGAGATGGACACAAATGGTTAAAAAGTGTTAGAGAAGTGCAAAACTGGGTTAGAGATGGACACAAATGGTTAAAAAGGGTTAGGGAGGTGCAAAACAGGTGTAGAAATGGCCAAAGATGGCTTGAAGGGGGTTAAAAATAGGTTATAAAGGGTTAGAATTTCTCAAGGATGGGTTAAGAAGGGATAGAGAAACCCCAAAATGGGTTAGATATGGCCAAAATTGGGCCCAGATTTCTTAGAGATGTGCAAAAACGGGTTAGAAAAGGAAAACTACGGCTTGAAACGGGTTGCAATTGGGCAAAAATGGTTTAGAAATAGCCAAAAGTGGCTTTAAAATTCTTAGAGAAGAGCAAAATTGGGTTAGAAACGGCCAAAACTAGCTTAATATTGATGAGAGAAGTGCAAAACTGTGTTAGAAATTGCCAAAAATGGCTTAAAACAGGAACAAAACTGTGTTAGACAAGCTAGAAAGAGCTAAAAATGAATTAAAATGAGTTAGAAGTGAGTAAAAATAGGTTAGAAATGGTCAAACTTGGCTTAAAATGGGTGGGAAATAGGCAACAATAGTTTAGAAAAGGAAAAAGAAGGCTGAAAATTGGTTAGAAATTGACAAAATTGTTTAGAGAATGAAAAAAAGGGCTTAAAACGCGTTGAAAGTGGGCCAAAATGGTTTAGAAAGAGGAAAAAATGGCTTTATGATGGTGAGAGAAGTGCAAAACTGGGTTAGAGATGGACACAAATGGTTAAAAAGTGTTAGGGAGGGCAAAACAGGTGTAGAAATGGCCAAAGATGGCTTGAAGGGGGTTAAAAATAGGTTATAAAGGGTTAGAAATTCTAAAGGATGAGTTAAGAAGGGATAGAGAAACCCCAAAATGGGTTAGATATGGCTAAAATTGGGCTGAGATATATTAGAGATGCGCAAAAACAGATTAGAAAAGGAAAACTACGGCTTCAAACGGGTTGCAATTGGGCAAAAATGTTTTAGAAATAGCCAGAAGTGGCTTTAAAATTCTTAGAGAAGAGCAAAATTGGGTTAGAAACGGCCAAAACCGGCTTCACATTGATGAGAGAAGTGCAAAACTGTGTTAGAAATTGCCAAAAATGGCTTAAAACAGGAACAAAACTGTGTTAGACAAGGCTAGAAAGAGCTAAAAATGACTTAAAATGAGTTAGAAGTGAGTAAAAATAGGTTAGAAATGGTCAAACTTGGCTTAAAATGGGTGGGAAATAGGCAACAATAGTTTAGAAAAGGAAAAAGAAGGCTGAAAATTGGTTAGAAATTGACAAAATTGTTTAGAGAATGAAAAAAAGGGCTTAAAACGCGTTGAAAGTGGGCCAAAATGGTTTAGAAAGAGGAAAAATGGCTTTATGACGGTGAGAGAAGTGCAAAACTGGGTTAGAGATGGGCACAAATGGTTAAAAAGTGTTAGGGAGGGCAAAAGTGGGTTAGAGATGGACACAAATGGTTAAAAAGTGTTAGAGAAGTGCAAAACTGGGTTAGAGATGGACACAAATGGTTAAAAAGGGTTAGGGAGGTGCAAAACAGGTGTAGAAATGGCCAAAGATGGCTTGAAGGGGGTTAAAAATAGGTTATAAAGGGTTAGAATTTCTCAAGGATGGGTTAAGAAGGGATAGAGAAACCCCAAAATGGGTTAGATATGGCCAAAATTGGGCCCAGATTTCTTAGAGATGTGCAAAAACGGGTTAGAAAAGGAAAACTACGGCTTGAAACGGGTTGCAATTGGGCAAAAATGGTTTAGAAATAGCCAAAAGTGGCTTTAAAATTCTTAGAGAAGAGCAAAATTGGGTTAGAAACGGCCAAAACTAGCTTAATATTGATGAGAGAAGTGCAAAACTGTGTTAGAAATTGCCAAAAATGGCTTAAAACAGGAACAAAACTGTGTTAGACAAGCTAGAAAGAGCTAAAAATGAATTAAAATGAGTTAGAAGTGAGTAAAAATAGGTTAGAAATGGTCAAACTTGGCTTAAAATGGGTGGGAAATAGGCAACAATAGTTTAGAAAAGGAAAAAGAAGGCTGAAAATTGGTTAGAAATTGACAAAATTGTTTAGAGAATGAAAAAAAAGGGCTTAAAACGCGTTGAAAGTGGGCCAAAATGGTTTAGAAAGAGGAAAAAATGGCTTTATGATGGTGAGAGAAGTGCAAAACTGGGTTAGAGATGGACACAAATGGTTAAAAAGTGTTAGGGAGGGCAAAACAGGTGTAGAAATGGCCAAAGATGGCTTGAAGGGGGTTAAAAATAGGTTATAAAGGGTTAGAAATTCTAAAGGATGAGTTAAGAAGGGATAGAGAAACCCCAAAATGGGTTAGATATGGCTAAAATTGGGCTGAGATATATTAGAGATGCGCAAAAACAGATTAGAAAAGGAAAACTACGGCTTCAAACGGGTTGCAATTGGGCAAAAATGTTTTAGAAATAGCCAGAAGTGGCTTTAAAATTCTTAGAGAAGAGCAAAATTGGGTTAGAAACGGCCAAAACCGGCTTCACATTGATGAGAGAAGTGCAAAACTGTGTTAGAAATTGCCAAAAATGGCTTAAAACAGGAACAAAACTGTGTTAGACAAGGCTAGAAAGAGCTAAAAATGACTTAAAATGAGTTAGAAGTGAGTAAAAATAGGTTAGAAATGGTCAAACTTGGCTTAAAATGGGTGGGAAATAGGCAACAATAGTTTAGAAAAGGAAAAAGAAGGCTGAAAATTGGTTAGAAATTGACAAAATTGTTTAGAGAATGAAAAAAGGGCTTAAAACGCGTTGAAAGTGGGCCAAAATGGTTTAGAAAGAGGAAAAATGGCTTTATGACGGTGAGAGAAGTGCAAAACTGGGTTAGAGATGGGCACAAATGGTTAAAAAGTGTTAGGGAGGGCAAAAGTGGGTTAGAGATGGACACAAATGGTTAAAAAGTGTTAGAGAAGTGCAAAACTGGGTTAGAGATGGACACAAATGGTTAAAAAGGGTTAGGGAGGTGCAAAACAGGTGTAGAAATGGCCAAAGATGGCTTGAAGGGGGTTAAAAATAGGTTATAAAGGGTTAGAATTTCTCAAGGATGGGTTAAGAAGGGATAGAGAAACCCCAAAATGGGTTAGATATGGCCAAAATTGGGCCCAGATTTCTTAGAGATGTGCAAAAACGGGTTAGAAAAGGAAAACTACGGCTTGAAACGGGTTGCAATTGGGCAAAAATGGTTTAGAAATAGCCAAAAGTGGCTTTAAAATTCTTAGAGAAGAGCAAAATTGGGTTAGAAACGGCCAAAACTAGCTTAATATTGATGAGAGAAGTGCAAAACTGTGTTAGAAATTGCCAAAAATGGCTTAAAACAGGAACAAAACTGTGTTAGACAAGCTAGAAAGAGCTAAAAATGAATTAAAATGAGTTAGAAGTGAGTAAAAATAGGTTAGAAATGGTCAAACTTGGCTTAAAATGGGTGGGAAATAGGCAACAATAGTTTAGAAAAGGAAAAAGAAGGCTGAAAATTGGTTAGAAATTGACAAAATTGTTTAGAGAATGAAAAAAAGGGCTTAAAAACGCGTTGAAAGTGGGCCAAAATGGTTTAGAAAGAGGAAAAAATGGCTTTATGATGGTGAGAGAAGTGCAAAACTGGGTTAGAGATGGACACAAATGGTTAAAAAGTGTTAGGGAGGGCAAAACAGGTGTAGAAATGGCCAAAGATGGCTTGAAGGGGGTTAAAAATAGGTTATAAAGGGTTAGAAATTCTAAAGGATGAGTTAAGAAGGGATAGAGAAACCCCAAAATGGGTTAGATATGGCTAAAATTGGGCTGAGATATATTAGAGATGCGCAAAAACAGATTAGAAAAGGAAAACTACGGCTTCAAACGGGTTGCAATTGGGCAAAAATGTTTTAGAAATAGCCAGAAGTGGCTTTAAAATTCTTAGAGAAGAGCAAAATTGGGTTAGAAACGGCCAAAACCGGCTTCACATTGATGAGAGAAGTGCAAAACTGTGTTAGAAATTGCCAAAAATGGCTTAAAACAGGAACAAAACTGTGTTAGACAAGGCTAGAAAGAGCTAAAAATGACTTAAAATGAGTTAGAAGTGAGTAAAAATAGGTTAGAAATGGTCAAACTTGGCTTAAAATGGGTGGGAAATAGGCAACAATAGTTTAGAAAAGGAAAAAGAAGGCTGAAAATTGGTTAGAAATTGACAAAATTGTTTAGAGAATGAAAAAAAGGGCTTAAAACGCGTTGAAAGTGGGCCAAAATGGTTTAGAAAGAGGAAAAATGGCTTTATGACGGTGAGAGAAGTGCAAAACTGGGTTAGAGATGGGCACAAATGGTTAAAAAGTGTTAGGGAGGGCAAAAGTGGGTTAGAGATGGACACAAATGGTTAAAAAGTGTTAGAGAAGTGCAAAACTGGGTTAGAGATGGACACAAATGGTTAAAAAGGGTTAGGGAGGTGCAAAACAGGTGTAGAAATGGCCAAAGATGGCTTGAAGGGGGTTAAAAATAGGTTATAAAGGGTTAGAATTTCTCAAGGATGGGTTAAGAAGGGATAGAGAAACCCCAAAATGGGTTAGATATGGCCAAAATTGGGCCCAGATTTCTTAGAGATGTGCAAAAACGGGTTAGAAAAGGAAAACTACGGCTTGAAACGGGTTGCAATTGGGCAAAAATGGTTTAGAAATAGCCAAAAGTGGCTTTAAAATTCTTAGAGAAGAGCAAAATTGGGTTAGAAACGGCCAAAACTAGCTTAATATTGATGAGAGAAGTGCAAAACTGTGTTAGAAATTGCCAAAAATGGCTTAAAACAGGAACAAAACTGTGTTAGACAAGCTAGAAAGAGCTAAAAATGAATTAAAATGAGTTAGAAGTGAGTAAAAATAGGTTAGAAATGGTCAAACTTGGCTTAAAATGGGTGGGAAATAGGCAACAATAGTTTAGAAAAGGAAAAAGAAGGCTGAAAATTGGTTAGAAATTGACAAAATTGTTTAGAGAATGAAAAAAAGGGCTTAAAACGCGTTGAAAGTGGGCCAAAATGGTTTAGAAAGAGGAAAAAATGGCTTTATGATGGTGAGAGAAGTGCAAAACTGGGTTAGAGATGGACACAAATGGTTAAAAAGTGTTAGGGAGGGCAAAACAGGTGTAGAAATGGCCAAAGATGGCTTGAAGGGGGTTAAAAATAGGTTATAAAGGGTTAGAAATTCTAAAGGATGAGTTAAGAAGGGATAGAGAAACCCCAAAATGGGTTAGATATGGCTAAAATTGGGCTGAGATATATTAGAGATGCGCAAAAACAGATTAGAAAAGGAAAACTACGGCTTCAAACGGGTTGCAATTGGGCAAAAATGTTTTAGAAATAGCCAGAAGTGGCTTTAAAATTCTTAGAGAAGAGCAAAATTGGGTTAGAAACGGCCAAAACCGGCTTCACATTGATGAGAGAAGTGCAAAACTGTGTTAGATATTGCCAAAAATGGCTTAAAACAGGAACAAAACTGTGTTAGACAAGCTAGAAAGAGCTAAAAATGAATTAAAATGAGTTAGAAGTGAGTAAAAATAGGTTAGAAATGGTCAAACTTGGCTTAAAATGGGTGGGAAATAGGCAACAATAGTTTAGAAAAGGAAAAAGAAGGCTGAAAATTGGTTAGAAATTGACAAAATTGTTTAGAGAATGAAAAAAAGGGCTTAAAACGCGTTGAAAGTGGGCCAAAATGGTTTAGAAAGAGGAAAAAATGGCTTTATGATGGTGAGAGAAGTGCAAAACTGGGTTAGAGATGGACACAAATGGTTAAAAAGTGTTAGGGAGGGCAAAACAGGTGTAGAAATGGCCAAAGATGGCTTGAAGGGGGTTAAAAATAGGTTATAAAGGGTTAGAAATTCTAAAGGATGAGTTAAGAAGGGATAGAGAAACCCCAAAATGGGTTAGATATGGCCAAAATTGGGCCCAGATTTATTAGAAATGTGCAAAAACGGGTTAGAAAAGGAAAACTACGGCTTGAAACGGGTTGCAATTGGGCAAAAATGGTTTAGAAATAGCCAAAAGTGGCTTTAAAATTCTTAGAGAAGAGCAAAATTGGGTTAGAAACGGCCAAAACTAGCTTAATATTGATGAGAGAAGTGCAAAACTGTGTTAGAAATTGCCAAAAATGGCTTAAAACAGGAACAAAACTGTGTTAGACAAGCTAGAAAGAGCTAAAAATGAATTAAAATGAGTTAGAAGTGAGTAAAAATAGGTTAGAAATGGTCAAACTTGGCTTAAAATGGGTGGGAAATAGGCAACAATAGTTTAGAAAAGGAAAAAGAAGGCTGAAAATTGGTTAGAAATTGACAAAATTGTTTAGAGAATGAAAAAAAGGGCTTAAAACGCGTTGAAAGTGGGCCAAAATGGTTTAGAAAGAGGAAAAATGGCTTTATGACGGTGAGAGAAGTGCAAAACTGGGTTAGAGATGGGCACAAATGGTTAAAAAGTGTTAGGGAGGGCAAAAGTGGGTTAGAGATGGACACAAATGGTTAAAAAGTGTTAGAGAAGTGCAAAACTGGGTTAGAGATGGACACAAATGGTTAAAAAGGGTTAGGGAGGTGCAAAACAGGTGTAGAAATGGCCAAAGATGGCTTGAAGGGGGTTAAAAATAGGTTATAAAGGGTTAGAATTTCTCAAGGATGGGTTAAGAAGGGATAGAGAAACCCCAAAATGGGTTAGATATGGCCAAAATTGGGCCCAGATTTCTTAGAGATGTGCAAAAACGGGTTAGAAAAGGAAAACTACGGCTTGAAACGGGTTGCAATTGGGCAAAAATGTTTTAGAAATAGCCAAAAGTGGCTTTAAAATTCTTAGAGAAGAGCAAAATTGGGTTAGAAACGGCCAAAACTAGCTTAATATTGATGAGAGAAGTGCAAAACTGTGTTAGAAATTGCCAAAAATGGCTTAAAACAGGAACAAAACTGTGTTAGACAAGCTAGAAAGAGCTAAAAATGAATTAAAATGAGTTAGAAGTGAGTAAAAATAGGTTAGAAATGGTCAAACTTGGCTTAAAATGGGTGGGAAATAGGCAACAATAGTTTAGAAAAGGAAAAAGAAGGCTGAAAATTGGTTAGAAATTGACAAAATTGTTTAGAGAATGAAAAAAAGGGCTTAAAACGCGTTGAAAGTGGGCCAAAATGGTTTAGAAAGAGGAAAAAATGGCTTTATGATGGTGAGAGAAGTGCAAAACTGGGTTAGAGATGGACACAAATGGTTAAAAAGTGTTAGGGAGGGCAAAACAGGTGTAGAAATGGCCAAAGATGGCTTGAAGGGGGTTAAAAATAGGTTATAAAGGGTTAGAAATTCTAAAGGATGAGTTAAGAAGGGATAGAGAAACCCCAAAATGAGTTAGATATGGCTAAAATTGGGCTGAGATTTATTAGAGATGCGCAAAAACAGATTAGAAAAGGAAAACTACGGCTTCAAACGGGTTGCAATTGGGCAAAAATGTTTTAGAAATAGCCAGAAGTGGCTTTAAAATTCTTAGAGAAGAGCAAAATTGGGTTAGAAACGGCCAAAACCGGCTTCACATTGATGAGAGAAGTGCAAAACTGTGTTAGAAATTGCCAAAAATGGCTTAAAACAGGAACAAAACTGTGTTAGACAAGGCTAGAAAGAGCTAAAAATGACTTAAAATGAGTTAGAAGTGAGTAAAAATAGGTTAGAAATGGTCAAACTTGGCTTAAAATGGGTGGGAAATAGGCAACAATAGTTTAGAAAAGGAAAAAGAAGGCTGAAAATTGGTTAGAAATTGACAAAATTGTTTAGAGAATGAAAAAAGGGCTTAAAACGCGTTGAAAGTGGGCCAAAATGGTTTAGAAAGAGGAAAAATGGCTTTATGACGGTGAGAGAAGTGCAAAACTGGGTTAGAGATGGACACAAATGGTTAAAAAGTGTTAGGGAGGGCAAAAGTGGGTTAGAGATGGACACAAATGGTTAAAAAGTGTTAGAGAAGTGCAAAACTGGGTTAGAGATGGACACAAATGGTTAAAAAGGGTTAGGGAGGTGCAAAACAGGTGTAGAAATGGCCAAAGATGGCTTGAAGGGGGTTAAAAATAGGTTATAAAGGGTTAGAATTTCTCAAGGATGGGTTAAGAAGGGATAGAGAAACCCCAAAATGGGTTAGATATGGCCAAAATTGGGCCCAGATTTCTTAGAGATGTGCAAAAACGGGTTAGAAAAGGAAAACTACGGCTTGAAACGGGTTGCAATTGGGCAAAAATGGTTTAGAAATAGCCAGAAGTGGCTTTAAAATTCTTAGAGAAGAGCAAAATTGGGTTAGAAACGGCCAAAACCGGCTTCACATTGATGAGAGAAGTGCAAAACTGTGTTAGAAATTGCCAAAAATGGCTTAAAACAGGAACAAAACTGTGTTAGACAAGCTAGAAAGAGCTAAAAATGAATTAAAATGAGTTAGAAGTGAGTAAAAATAGGTTAGAAATGGTCAAACTTGGCTTAAAATGGGTGGGAAATAGGCAACAATAGTTTAGAAAAGGAAAAAGAAGGCTGAAAATTGGTTAGAAATTGACAAAATTGTTTAGAGAATGAAAAAAAGGGCTTAAAACGCGTTGAAAGTGGGCCAAAATGGTTTAGAAAGAGGAAAAAAATGGCTTTATGATGGTGAGAGAAGTGCAAAACTGGGTTAGAGATGGACACAAATGGTTAAAAAGTGTTAGGGAGGGCAAAACAGGTGTAGAAATGGCCAAAGATGGCTTGAAGGGGGTTAAAAATAGGTTATAAAGGGTTAGAAATTCTAAAGGATGAGTTAAGAAGGGATAGAGAAACCCCAAAATGAGTTAGATATGGCTAAAATTGGGCTGAGATTTATTAGAGATGCGCAAAAACAGATTAGAAAAGGAAAACTACGGCTTGAAACGGGTTGCAATTGGGCAAAAATGTTTTAGAAATAGCCAGAAGTGGCTTTAAAATTCTTAGAGAAGAGCAAAATTGGGTTAGAAACGGCCAAAACCGGCTTCACATTGATGAGAGAAGTGCAAAACTGTGTTAGAAATTGCCAAAAATGGCTTAAAACAGGAACAAAACTGTGTTAGACAAGCTAGAAAGAGCTAAAAATGAATTAAAATGAGTTAGAAGTGAGTAAAAATAGGTTAGAAATGGTCAAACTTGGCTTAAAATGGGTGGGAAATAGGCAACAATAGTTTAGAAAAGGAAAAAGAAGGCTGAAAATTGGTTAGAAATTGACAAAATTGTTTAGAGAATGAAAAAAAAGGGCTTAAAAGGCGTTGAAAGTGGGCCAAAATGGTTTAGAAAGAGGAAAAAAATGGCTTTATGATGGTGAGAGAAGTGCAAAACTGGGTTAGAGATGGACACAAATGGTTAAAAAGTGTTAGGGAGGGCAAAACAGGTGTAGAAATGGCCAAAGATGGCTTGAAGGGGGTTAAAAATAGTTTATAAAGGGTTAGAAATTCTAAAGGATGAGTTAAGAAGGGATAGAGAAACCCCAAAATGGGTTAGATATGGCCAAAATTGGGCCCAGATTTATTAGAAATGTGCAAAAACGGGTTAGAAAAGGAAAACTACGGCTTGAAACGGGTTGCAATTGGGCAAAAATGGTTTAGAAATAGCCAAAAGTGGCTTTAAAATTCTTAGAGAAGAGCAAAATTGGGTTAGAAACGGCCAAAACTAGCTTAATATTGATGAGAGAAGTGCAAAACTGTGTTAGAAATTGCCAAAAATGGCTTAAAACAGGAACAAAACTGTGTTAGACAAGCTAGAAAGAGCTAAAAATGAATTAAAATGAGTTAGAAGTGAGTAAAAATAGGTTAGAAATGGTCAAACTTGGCTTAAAATGGGTGGGAAATAGGCAACAATAGTTTAGAAAAGGAAAAAGAAGGCTGAAAATTGGTTAGAAATTGACAAAATTGTTTAGAGAATGAAAAAAAGGGCTTAAAACGCGTTGAAAGTGGGCCAAAATGGTTTAGAAAGAGGAAAAAATGGCTTTATGATGGTGAGAGAAGTGCAAAACTGGGTTAGAGATGGACACAAATGGTTAAAAAGTGTTAGGGAGGGCAAAAGTGGGTTAGAGATGGACACAAATGGTTAAAAAGTGTTAGAGAAGTGCAAAACTGGGTTAGAGATGGACACAAATGGTTAAAAAGGGTTAGGGAGGTGCAAAACAGGTGTAGAAATGGCCAAAGATGGCTTGAAGGGGGTTAAAAATAGGTTATAAAGGGTTAGAATTTCTCAAGGATGGGTTAAGAAGGGATAGAGAAACCCCAAAATGGGTTAGATATGGCCAAAATTGGGCCCAGATTTCTTAGAGATGTGCAAAAACGGGTTAGAAAAGGAAAACTACGGCTTGAAACGGGTTGCAATTGGGCAAAAATGTTTTAGAAATAGCCAAAAGTGGCTTTAAAATTCTTAGAGAAGAGCAAAATTGGGTTAGAAACGGCCAAAACTAGCTTAATATTGATGAGAGAAGTGCAAAACTGTGTTAGAAATTGCCAAAAATGGCTTAAAACAGGAACAAAACTGTGTTAGACAAGGCTAGAAAGAGCTAAAAATGACTTAAAATGAGTTAGAAGTGAGTAAAAATAGGTTAGAAATGGTCAAACTTGGCTTAAAATGGGTGGGAAATAGGCAACAATAGTTTAGAAAAGGAAAAAGAAGGCTGAAAATTGGTTAGAAATTGACAAAATTGTTTAGAGAATGAAAAAAAGGGCTTAAAAACGCGTTGAAAGTGGGCCAAAATGGTTTAGAAAGAGGAAAAAATGGCTTTATGATGGTGAGAGAAGTGCAAAACTGGGTTAGAGATGGACACAAATGGTTAAAAAGTGTTAGGGAGGGCAAAAGTGGGTTAGAGATGGACACAAATGGTTAAAAAGTGTTAGAGAAGTGCAAAACTGGGTTAGAGATGGACACAAATGGTTAAAAAGGGTTAGGGAGGTGCAAAACAGGTGTAGAAATGGCCAAAGATGGCTTGAAGGGGGTTAAAAATAGGTTATAAAGGGTTAGAATTTCTCAAGGATGGGTTAAGAAGGGATAGAGAAACCCCAAAATGGGTTAGATATGGCCAAAATTGGGCCCAGATTTCTTAGAGATGTGCAAAAACGGGTTAGAAAAGGAAAACTACGGCTTGAAACGGGTTGCAATTGGGCAAAAATGTTTTAGAAATAGCCAGAAGTGGCTTTAAAATTCTTAGAGAAGAGCAAAATTGGGTTAGAAACGGCCAAAACTAGCTTAATATTGATGAGAGAAGTGCAAAACTGTGTTAGAAATTGCCAAAAATGGCTTAAAACAGGAACAAAACTGTGTTAGACAAGGCTAGAAAGAGCTAAAAATGACTTAAAATGAGTTAGAAGTGAGTAAAAATAGGTTAGAAATGGTCAAACTTGGCTTAAAATGGGTGGGAAATAGGCAACAATAGTTTAGAAAAGGAAAAAGAAGGCTGAAAATTGGTTAGAAATTGACAAAATTGTTTAGAGAATGAAAAAAGGGCTTAAAACGCGTTGAAAGTGGGCCAAAATGGTTTAGAAAGAGGAAAAATGGCTTTATGACGGTGAGAGAAGTGCAAAACTGGGTTAGAGATGGACACAAATGGTTAAAAAGTGTTAGGGAGGGCAAAAGTGGGTTAGAGATGGACACAAATGGTTAAAAAGTGTTAGAGAAGTGCAAAACTGGGTTAGAGATGGACACAAATGGTTAAAAAGGGTTAGGGAGGTGCAAAACAGGTGTAGAAATGGCCAAAGATGGCTTGAAGGGGGTTAAAAATAGGTTATAAAGGGTTAGAATTTCTCAAGGATGGGTTAAGAAGGGATAGAGAAACCCCAAAATGGGTTAGATATGGCCAAAATTGGGCCCAGATTTCTTAGAGATGTGCAAAAACGGGTTAGAAAAGGAAAACTACGGCTTGAAACGGGTTGCAATTGGGCAAAAATGGTTTAGAAATAGCCAGAAGTGGCTTTAAAATTCTTAGAGAAGAGCAAAATTGGGTTAGAAACGGCCAAAACCGGCTTCACATTGATGAGAGAAGTGCAAAACTGTGTTAGAAATTGCCAAAAATGGCATAAAACAGGAACAAAACTGTGTTAGACAAGGCTAGAAAGAGCTAAAAATGACTTATAATGAGTTAGAAGTGAGTAAAAATAGGTTAGAAATGGTCAAACTTGGCTTAAAATGGGTGGGAAATAGGCAACAATAGTTTAGAAAAGGAAAAAGAAGGCTGAAAATTGGTTAGAAATTGACAAAATTGTTTAGAGAATGAAAAAAAGGGCTTAAAACGCGTTGAAAGTGGGCCAAAATGGTTTAGAAAGAGGAAAAAATGGCTTTATGATGGTGAGAGAAGTGCAAAACTGGGTTAGAGATGGACACAAATGGTTAAAAAGTGTTAGGGAGGGCAAAACAGGTGTAGAAATGGCCAAAGATGGCTTGAAGGGGGTTAAAAATAGGTTATAAAGGGTTAGAAATTCTAAAGGATGAGTTAAGAAGGGATAGAGAAACCCCAAAATGGGTTAGATATGGCCAAAATTGGGCCCAGATTTATTAGAAATGTGCAAAAACGGGTTAGAAAAGGAAAACTACGGCTTGAAACGGGTTGCAATTGGGCAAAAATGTTTTAGAAATAGCCAAAAGTGGCTTTAAAATTCTTAGAGAAGAGCAAAATTGGGTTAGAAACGGCCAAAACTAGCTTAATATTGATGAGAGAAGTGCAAAACTGTGTTAGATATTGCCAAAAATGGCTTAAAACAGGAACAAAACTGTGTTAGACAAGCTAGAAAGAGCTAAAAATGAATTAAAATGAGTTAGAAGTGAGTAAAAATAGGTTAGAAATGGTCAAACTTGGCTTAAAATGGGTGGGAAATAGGCAACAATAGTTTAGAAAAGGAAAAAGAAGGCTGAAAATTGGTTAGAAATTGACAAAATTGTTTAGAGAATGAAAAAAAGGGCTTAAAACGCGTTGAAAGTGGGCCAAAATGGTTTAGAAAGAGGAAAAAATGGCTTTATGATGGTGAGAGAAGTGCAAAACTGGGTTAGAGATGGACACAAATGGTTAAAAAGTGTTAGGGAGGGCAAAACAGGTGTAGAAATGGCCAAAGATGGCTTGAAGGGGGTTAAAAATAGGTTATAAAGGGTTAGAAATTCTAAAGGATGAGTTAAGAAGGGATAGAGAAACCCCAAAATGGGTTAGATATGGCCAAAATTGGGCCCAGATTTATTAGAAATGTGCAAAAACGGGTTAGAAAAGGAAAACTACGGCTTGAAACGGGTTGCAATTGGGCAAAAATGTTTTAGAAATAGCCAAAAGTGGCTTTAAAATTCTTAGAGAAGAGCAAAATTGGGTTAGAAACGGCCAAAACTAGCTTAATATTGATGAGAGAAGTGCAAAACTGTGTTAGATATTGCCAAAAATGGCTTAAAACAGGAACAAAACTGTGTTAGACAAGCTAGAAAGAGCTAAAAATGAATTAAAATGAGTTAGAAGTGAGTAAAAATAGGTTAGAAATGGTCAAACTTGGCTTAAAATGGGTGGGAAATAGGCAACAATAGTTTAGAAAAGGAAAAAGAAGGCTGAAAATTGGTTAGAAATTGACAAAATTGTTTAGAGAATGAAAAAAAGGGCTTAAAACGCGTTGAAAGTGGGCCAAAATGGTTTAGAAAGAGGAAAAAATGGCTTTATGATGGTGAGAGAAGTGCAAAACTGGGTTAGAGATGGACACAAATGGTTAAAAAGTGTTAGGGAGGGCAAAACAGGTGTAGAAATGGCCAAAGATGGCTTGAAGGGGGTTAAAAATAGGTTATAAAGGGTTAGAAATTCTAAAGGATGAGTTAAGAAGGGATAGAGAAACCCCAAAATGGGTTAGATATGGCCAAAATTGGGCCCAGATTTATTAGAAATGTGCAAAAACGGGTTAGAAAAGGAAAACTACGGCTTGAAACGGGTTGCAATTGGGCAAAAATGTTTTAGAAATAGCCAAAAGTGGCTTTAAAATTCTTAGAGAAGAGCAAAATTGGGTTAGAAACGGCCAAAACCGGCTTCACATTGATGAGAGAAGTGCAAAACTGTGTTAGATATTGCCAAAAATGGCTTAAAACAGGAACAAAACTGTGTTAGACAAGCTAGAAAGAGCTAAAAATGAATTAAAATGAGTTAGAAGTGAGTAAAAATAGGTTAGAAATGGTCAAACTTGGCTTAAAATGGGTAGGAAATAGGCAACAATAGTTTAGAAAAGGAAAAAGAAGGCTGAAAATTGGTTAGAAATTGACAAAATTGTTTAGAGAATGAAAAAAAGGGCTTAAAACGCGTTGAAAGTGGGCCAAAATGGTTTAGAAAGAGGAAAAAATGGCTTTATGATGGTGAGAGAAGTGCAAAACTGGGTTAGAGATGGACACAAATGGTTAAAAAGTGTTAGGGAGGTGCAAAACAGGTGTAGAAATGGCCAAAGATGGCTTGAAGGGGGTTAAAAATAGGTTATAAAGGGTTAGAAATTCTAAAGGATGAGTTAAGAAGGGATAGAGAAACCCCAAAATGGGTTAGATATGGCCAAAATTGGGCCCAGATTTATTAGAAATGTGCAAAAACGGGTTAGAAAAGGAAAACTACGGCTTGAAACGGGTTGCAATTGGGCAAAAATGTTTTAGAAATAGCCAAAAGTGGCTTTAAAATTCTTAGAGAAGAGCAAAATTGGGTTAGAAACGGCCAAAACTAGCTTAATATTGATGAGAGAAGTGCAAAACTGTGTTAGATATTGCCAAAAATGGCTTAAAACAGGAACAAAACTGTGTTAGACAAGCTAGAAAGAGCTAAAAATGAATTAAAATGAGTTAGAAGTGAGTAAAAATAGGTTAGAAATGGTCAAACTTGGCTTAAAATGGGTGGGAAATAGGCAACAATAGTTTAGAAAAGGAAAAAGAAGGCTGAAAATTGGTTAGAAATTGACAAAATTGTTTAGAGAATGAAAAAAAGGGCTTAAAACGCGTTGAAAGTGGGCCAAAATGGTTTAGAAAGAGGAAAAAATGGCTTTATGATGGTGAGAGAAGTGCAAAACTGGGTTAGAGATGGACACAAATGGTTAAAAAGTGTTAGGGAGGGCAAAACAGGTGTAGAAATGGCCAAAGATGGCTTGAAGGGGGTTAAAAATAGGTTATAAAGGGTTAGAAATTCTAAAGGATGAGTTAAGAAGGGATAGAGAAACCCCAAAATGGGTTAGATATGGCCAAAATTGGGCCCAGATTTATTAGAAATGTGCAAAAAACGGGTTAGAAAAGGAAAACTACGGCTTGAAACGGGTTGCAATTGGGCAAAAATGTTTTAGAAATAGCCAAAAGTGGCTTTAAAATTCTTAGAGAAGAGCAAAATTGGGTTAGAAACGGCCAAAACCGGCTTCACATTGATGAGAGAAGTGCAAAACTGTGTTAGAAATTGCCAAAAATGGCTTAAAACAGGAACAAAACTGTGTTAGACAAGCTAGAAAGAGCTAAAAATGAATTAAAATGAGTTAGAAGTGAGTAAAAATAGGTTAGAAATGGTCAAACTTGGCTTAAAATGGGTAGGAAATAGGCAACAATAGTTTAGAAAAGGAAAAAGAAGGCTGAAAATTGGTTAGAAATTGACAAAATTGTTTAGAGAATGAAAAAAAGGGCTTAAAACGCGTTGAAAGTGGGCCAAAATGGTTTAGAAAGAGGAAAAAATGGCTTTATGATGGTGAGAGAAGTGCAAAACTGGGTTAGAGATGGACACAAATGGTTAAAAAGTGTTAGGGAGGGCAAAAGTGGGTTAGAGATGGACACAAATGGTTAAAAAGTGTTAGAGAAGTGCAAAACTGGGTTAGAGATGGACACAAATGGTTAAAAAGGGTTAGGGAGGTGCAAAACAGGTGTAGAAATGGCCAAAGATGGCTTGAAGGGGGTTAAAAATAGGTTATAAAGGGTTAGAATTTCTCAAGGATGGGTTAAGAAGGGATAGAGAAACCCCAAAATGGGTTAGATATGGCCAAAATTGGGCCCAGATTTCTTAGAGATGTGCAAAAACGGGTTAGAAAAGGAAAACTACGGCTTGAAACGGGTTGCAATTGGGCAAAAATGTTTTAGAAATAGCCAAAAGTGGCTTTAAAATTCTTAGAGAAGAGCAAAATTGGGTTAGAAACGGCCAAAACTAGCTTAATATTGATGAGAGAAGTGCAAAACTGTGTTAGAAATTGCCAAAAATGGCTTAAAACAGGAACAAAACTGTGTTAGACAAGCTAGAAAGAGCTAAAAATGACTTAAAATGAGTTAGAAGTGAGTAAAAATAGGTTAGAAATGGTCAAACTTGGCTTAAAATGGGTGGGAAATAGGCAACAATAGTTTAGAAAAGGAAAAAGAAGGCTGAAAATTGGTTAGAAATTGACAAAATTGTTTAGAGAATGAAAAAAAGGGCTTAAAACGCGTTGAAAGTGGGCCAAAATGGTTTAGAAAGAGGAAAAAATGGCTTTATGATGGTGAGAGAAGTGCAAAACTGGGTTAGAGATGGACACAAATGGTTAAAAAGTGTTAGGGAGGGCAAAACAGGTGTAGAAATGGCCAAAGATGGCTTGAAGGGGGTTAAAAATAGGTTATAAAGGGTTAGAAATTCTAAAGGATGAGTTAAGAAGGGATAGAGAAACCCCAAAATGAGTTAGATATGGCTAAAATTGGGCTGAGATTTATTAGAGATGCGCAAAAACAGATTAGAAAAGGAAAACTACGGCTTCAAACGGGTTGCAATTGGGCAAAAATGTTTTAGAAATAGCCAGAAGTGGCTTTAAAATTCTTAGAGAAGAGCAAAATTGGGTTAGAAACGGCCAAAACCGGCTTCACATTGATGAGAGAAGTGCAAAACTGTGTTAGAAATTGCCAAAAATGGCTTAAAACAGGAACAAAACTGTGTTAGACAAGCTAGAAAGAGCTAAAAATGAATTAAAATGAGTTAGAAGTGAGTAAAAATAGGTTAGAAATGGTCAAACTTGGCTTAAAATGGGTGGGAAATAGGCAACAATAGTTTAGAAAAGGAAAAAGAAGGCTGAAAATTGGTTAGAAATTGACAAAATTGTTTAGAGAATGAAAAAAAGGGCTTAAAAGGCGTTGAAAGTGGGCCAAAATGGTTTAGAAAGAGGAAAAAATGGCTTTATGATGGTGAGAGAAGTGCAAAACTGGGTTAGAGATGGACACAAATGGTTAAAAAGTGTTAGGGAGGGCAAAACAGGTGTAGAAATGGCCAAAGATGGCTTGAAGGGGGTTAAAAATAGGTTATAAAGGGTTAGAAATTCTAAAGGATGAGTTAAGAAGGGATAGAGAAACCCCAAAATGGGTTAGATATGGCCAAAATTGGGCCCAGATTTCTTAGAGATGTGCAAAAACGGGTTAGAAAAGGAAAACTACGGCTTGAAACGGGTTGCAATTGGGCAAAAATGTTTTAGAAATAGCCAAAAGTGGCTTTAAAATTCTTAGAGAAGAGCAAAATTGGGTTAGAAACGGCCAAAACTAGCTTAATATTGATGAGAGAAGTGCAAAACTGTGTTAGAAATTGCCAAAAATGGCTTAAAACAGGAACAAAACTGTGTTAGACAAGCTAGAAAGAGCTAAAAATGACTTAAAATGAGTTAGAAGTGAGTAAAAATAGGTTAGAAATGGTCAAACTTGGCTTAAAATGGGTGGGAAATAGGCAACAATAGTTTAGAAAAGGAAAAAGAAGGCTGAAAATTGGTTAGAAATTGACAAAATTGTTTAGAGAATGAAAAAAAGGGCTTAAAACGCGTTGAAAGTGGGCCAAAATGGTTTAGAAAGAGGAAAAAATGGCTTTATGATGGTGAGAGAAGTGCAAAACTGGGTTAGAGATGGACACAAATGGTTAAAAAGTGTTAGGGAGGGCAAAACAGGTGTAGAAATGGCCAAAGATGGCTTGAAGGGGGTTAAAAATAGGTTATAAAGGGTTAGAAATTCTAAAGGATGAGTTAAGAAGGGATAGAGAAACCCCAAAATGGGTTAGATATGGCCAAAATTGGGCCCAGATTTATTAGAAATGTGCAAAAACGGGTTAGAAAAGGAAAACTACGGCTTGAAACGGGTTGCAATTGGGCAAAAATGTTTTAGAAATAGCCAAAAGTGGCTTTAAAATTCTTAGAGAAGAGCAAAATTGGGTTAGAAACGGCCAAAACCGGCTTCACATTGATGAGAGAAGTGCAAAACTGTGTTAGATATTGCCAAAAATGGCTTAAAACAGGAACAAAACTGTGTTAGACAAGCTAGAAAGAGCTAAAAATGAATTAAAATGAGTTAGAAGTGAGTAAAAATAGGTTAGAAATGGTCAAACTTGGCTTAAAATGGGTAGGAAATAGGCAACAATAGTTTAGAAAAGGAAAAAGAAGGCTGAAAATTGGTTAGAAATTGACAAAATTGTTTAGAGAATGAAAAAAAAGGGCTTAAAACGCGTTGAAAGTGGGCCAAAATGGTTTAGAAAGAGGAAAAAAATGGCTTTATGATGGTGAGAGAAGTGCAAAACTGGGTTAGAGATGGACACAAATGGTTAAAAAGTGTTAGGGAGGGCAAAAGTGGGTTAGAGATGGACACAAATGGTTAAAAAGTGTTAGAGAAGTGCAAAACTGGGTTAGAGATGGACACAAATGGTTAAAAAGGGTTAGGGAGGTGCAAAACAGGTGTAGAAATGGCCAAAGATGGCTTGAAGGGGGTTAAAAATAGGTTACAAAGGGTTAGAAATTCTCAAGGATGGGTTAAGAAGGGATAGAGAAACCCCAAAATGGGTTAGATATGGCCAAAATTGGGCCCAGATTTCTTAGAGATGTGCAAAAACGGGTTAGAAAAGGAAAACTACGGCTTGAAACGGGTTGCAATTGGGAAAATGGTTTAGAAATAGCCAAAAGTGCCTTTAAAATTCTTAGAGAAGAGCAAAATTGGGTTAGAAACAGCCAAAACTAGCTTAATATTGATGAGAGAAGTGCAAAACTGTGTTAGAAATTGCCAAAAATGGCTTAAAACAGGAACAAAACTGTGTTAGACAAGCTAGAAAGAGCTAAAAATGACTTAAAATGAGTTAGAAGTGAGTAAAAATAGGTTAGAAATGGTCAAACTTGGCTTAAAATGGGTGGGAAATAGGCAACAATAGTTTAGAAAAGGAAAAAGAAGGCTGAAAATTGGTTAGAAATTGACAAAATTGTTTAGAGAATGAAAAAAAGGGCTTAAAACGCGTTGAAAGTGGGCCAAAATGGTTTAGAAAGAGGAAAAAATGGCTTTATGATGGTGAGAGAAGTGCAAAACTGGGTTAGAGATGGACACAAATGGTTAAAAAGTGTTAGGGAGGGCAAAACAGGTGTAGAAATGGCCAAAGATGGCTTGAAGGGGGTTAAAAATAGGTTATAAAGGGTTAGAAATTCTAAAGGATGAGTTAAGAAGGGATAGAGAAACCCCAAAATGAGTTAGATATGGCTAAAATTGGGCTGAGATTTATTAGAGATGCGCAAAAACAGATTAGAAAAGGAAAACTACGGCTTCAAACGGGTTGCAATTGGGCAAAAATGTTTTAGAAATAGCCAGAAGTGGCTTTAAAATTCTTAGAGAAGAGCAAAATTGGGTTAGAAACGGCCAAAACCGGCTTCACATTGATGAGAGAAGTGCAAAACTGTGTTAGAAATTGCCAAAAATGGCATTAAAACAGGAACAAAACTGTGTTAGACAAGCTAGAAAGAGCTAAAAATGAATTAAATGAGTTAGAAGTGAGTAAAAATAGGTTAGAAATGGTCAAACTTGGCTTAAAATGGGTGGGAAATAGGCAACAATAGTTTAGAAAAGGAAAAAGAAGGCTGAAAATTGGTTAGAAATTGACAAAATTGTTTAGAGAATGAAAAAAAAGGGCTTAAAAGGCGTTGAAAGTGGGCCAAAATGGTTTAGAAAGAGGAAAAAATGGCTTTATGATGGTGAGAGAAGTGCAAAACTGGGTTAGAGATGGACACAAATGGTTAAAAAGTGTTAGGGAGGGCAAAACAGGTGTAGAAATGGCCAAAGATGGCTTGAAGGGGGTTAAAAATAGGTTATAAAGGGTTAGAAATTCTAAAGGATGAGTTAAGAAGGGATAGAGAAACCCCAAAATGGGTTAGATATGGCCAAAATTGGGCCCAGATTTATTAGAGATGTGCAAAAACGGGTTAGAAAAGGAAAACTACGGCTTGAAACGGGTTGCAATTGGGCAAAAATGTTTTAGAAATAGCCAGAAGTGGCTTTAAAATTCTTAGAGAAGAGCAAAATTGGGTTAGAAACGGCCAAAACTAGCTTAATATTGATGAGAGAAGTGCAAAACTGTGTTAGAAATTGCCAAAAATGGCTTAAAACAGGAACAAAACTGTGTTAGACAAGGCTAGAAAGAGCTAAAAATGACTTATAATGAGTTAGAAGTGAGTAAAAATAGGTTAGAAATGGTCAAACTTGGCTTAAAATGGGTGGGAAATAGGCAACAATAGTTTAGAAAAGGAAAAAGAAGGCTGAAAATTGGTTAGAAATTGACAAAATTGTTTAGAGAATGAAAAAAAGGGCTTAAAACGCGTTGAAAGTGGGCCAAAATGGTTTAGAAAGAGGAAAAAAATGGCTTTATGATGGTGAGAGAAGTGCAAAACTGGGTTAGAGATGGACACAAATGGTTAAAAAGTGTTAGGGAGGGCAAAACAGGTGTAGAAATGGCCAAAGATGGCTTGAAGGGGGTTAAAAATAGGTTATAAAGGGTTAGAAATTCTAAAGGATGAGTTAAGAAGGGATAGAGAAACCCCAAAATGAGTTAGATATGGCTAAAATTGGGCTGAGATATTATTAGAGATGCGCAAAAACAGATTAGAAAAGGAAAACTACGGCTTCAAACGGGTTGCAATTGGGCAAAAATGGTTTAGAAATAGCCAGAAGTGGCTTTAAAATTCTTAGAGAAGAGCAAAATTGGGTTAGAAACGGCCAAAACCGGCTTCACATTGATGAGAGAAGTGCAAAACTGTGTTAGAAATTGCCAAAAATGGCTTAAAACAGGAACAAAACTGTGTTAGACAAGGCTAGAAAGAGCTAAAAATGACTTATAATGAGTTAGAAGTGAGTAAAAATAGGTTAGAAATGGTCAAACTTGGCTTAAAATGGGTAGGGAAATAGGCAACAATAGTTTAGAAAAGGAAAAAGAAGGCTGAAAATTGGTTAGAAATTGACAAAATTGTTTAGAGAATGAAAAAAAGGGCTTAAAACGCGTTGAAAGTGGGCCAAAATGGTTTAGAAAGAGGAAAAAATGGCTTTATGACTGGTGAGAGAAGTGCAAAACTGGGTTAGAGATGGACACAAATGGTTAAAAAGTGTTAGGGAGGGCAAAAGTGGGTTAGAGATGGACACAAATGGTTAAAAAGTGTTAGAGAAGTGCAAAACTGGGTTAGAGATGGACACAAATGGTTAAAAAGGGTTAGGGAGGTGCAAAACAGGTGTAGAAATGGCCAAAGATGGCTTGAAGGGGGTTAAAAATAGGTTATAAAGGGTTAGAATTTCTCAAGGATGGGTTAAGAAGGGATAGAGAAACCCCAAAATGGGTTAGATATGGCCAAAATTGGGCCCAGATTTCTTAGAGATGTGCAAAAACGGGTTAGAAAAGGAAAACTACGGCTTGAAACGGGTTGCAATTGGGCAAAAATGGTTTAGAAATAGCCAGAAGTGGCTTTAAAATTCTTAGAGAAGAGCAAAATTGGGTTAGAAACGGCCAAAACCGGCTTCACTATTGATGAGAGAAGTGCAAAACTGTGTTAGAAATTGCCAAAAATGGCATTAAAACAGGAACAAAACTGTGTTAGACAAGGCTAGAAAGAGCTAAAAATGACTTATAATGAGTTAGAAGTGAGTAAAAATAGGTTAGAAATGGTCAAACTTGGCTTAAAATGGGTGGGAAATAGGCAACAATAGTTTAGAAAAGGAAAAAGAAGGCTGAAAATTGGTTAGAAATTGACAAAATTGTTTAGAGAATGAAAAAAAGGGCTTAAAAGGCGTTGAAAGTGGGCCAAAATGGTTTAGAAAGAGGAAAAAATGGCTTTATGATGGTGAGAGAAGTGCAAAACTGGGTTAGAGATGGACACAAATGGTTAAAAAGTGTTAGGGAGGGCAAAACAGGTGTAGAAATGGCCAAAGATGGCTTGAAGGGGGTTAAAAATAGGTTATAAAGGGTTAGAAATTCTAAAGGATGAGTTAAGAAGGGATAGAGAAACCCCAAAATGGGTTAGATATGGCCAAAATTGGGCCCAGATTTATTAGAAATGTGCAAAAACGGGTTAGAAAAGGAAAACTACGGCTTGAAACGGGTTGCAATTAGGCAAAAATGTTTTAGAAATAGCCAAAAGTGGCTTTAAAATTCTTAGAGAAGAGCAAAATTGGGTTAGAAACGGCCAAAACTGGCTTCACATTGATGAGAGAAGTGCAAAACTGTGTTAGAAATTGCCAAAAATGGCATAAAACAGGAACAAAACTGTGTTAGACAAGGCTAGAAAGAGCTAAAAATGACTTATAATGAGTTAGAAGTGAGTAAAAATAGGTTAGAAATGGTCAAACTTGGCTTAAAATGGGTGGGAAATAGGCAACAATAGTTTAGAAAAGGAAAAAGAAGGCTGAAAATTGGTTAGAAATTGACAAAATTGTTTAGAGAATGAAAAAAAGGGCTTAAAACGCGTTGAAAGTGGGCCAAAATGGTTTAGAAAGAGGAAAAAATGGCTTTATGACGGTGAGAGAAGTGCAAAACTGGGTTAGAGATGGACACAAATGGTTAAAAAGTGTTAGGGAGGGCAAAAGTGGGTTAGAGATGGACACAAATGGTTAAAAAGTGTTAGAGAAGTGCAAAACTGGGTTAGAGATGGACACAAATGGTTAAAAAGGGTTAGGGAGGTGCAAAACAGGTGTAGAAATGGCCAAAGATGGCTTGAAGGGGGTTAAAAATAGGTTATAAAGGGTTAGAATTTCTCAAGGATGGGTTAAGAAGGGATAGAGAAACCCCAAAATGGGTTAGATATGGCCAAAATTGGGCCCAGATTTATTAGAAATGTGCAAAAACGGGTTAGAAAAGGAAAACTACGGCTTGAAACGGGTTGCAATTGGGCAAAAATGTTTTAGAAATAGCCAAAAGTGGCTTTAAAATTCTTAGAGAAGAGCAAAATTGGGTTAGAAACGGCCAAAACTAGCTTAATATTGATGAGAGAAGTGCAAAACTGTGTTAGAAATTGCCAAAAATGGCTTAAAACAGGAACAAAACTGTGTTAGACAAGCTAGAAAGAGCTAAAAATGAATTAAAATGAGTTAGAAGTGAGTAAAAATAGGTTAGAAATGGTCAAACTTGGCTTAAAATGGGTGGGAAATAGGCAACAATAGTTTAGAAAAGGAAAAAGAAGGCTGAAAATTGGTTAGAAATTGACAAAATTGTTTAGAGAATGAAAAAAAGGGCTTAAAACGCCTTGAAAGTGGGCCAAAATGGTTTAGAAAGAGGAAAAAAATGGCTTTATGATGGTGAGAGAAGTGCAAAACTGGGTTAGAGATGGACACAAATGGTTAAAAAGTGTTAGGGAGGGCAAAACAGGTGTAGAAATGGCCAAAGATGGCTTGAAGGGGGTTAAAAATAGGTTATAAAGGGTTAGAAATTCTAAAGGATGAGTTAAGAAGGGATAGAGAAACCCCAAAATGAGTTAGATATGGCTAAAATTGGGCTGAGATTTATTAGAGATGCGCAAAAACAGATTAGAAAAGGAAAACTACGGCTTGAAACGGGTTGCAATTGGGCAAAAATGTTTTAGAAATAGCCAGAAGTGGCTTTAAAATTCTTAGAGAAGAGCAAAATTGGGTTAGAAACGGCCAAAACCGGCTTCACATTGATGAGAGAAGTGCAAAACTGTGTTAGAAATTGCCAAAAATGGCATAAAACAGGAACAAAACTGTGTTAGACAAGGCTAGAAAGAGCTAAAAATGACTTATAATGAGTTAGAAGTGAGTAAAAATAGGTTAGAAATGGTCAAACTTGGCTTAAAATGGGTGGGAAATAGGCAACAATAGTTTAGAAAAGGAAAAAGAAGGCTGAAAATTGGTTAGAAATTGACAAAATTGTTTAGAGAATGAAAAAAAGGGCTTAAAACGCGTTGAAAGTGGGCCAAAATGGTTTAGAAAGAGGAAAAAATGGCTTTATGATGGTGAGAGAAGTGCAAAACTGGGTTAGAGATGGACACAAATGGTTAAAAAGTGTTAGGGAGGGCAAAAGTGGGTTAGAGATGGACACAAATGGTTAAAAAGTGTTAGAGAAGTGCAAAACTGGGTTAGAGATGGACACAAATGGTTAAAAAGGGTTAGGGAGGTGCAAAACAGGTGTAGAAATGGCCAAAGATGGCTTGAAGGGGGTTAAAAATAGGTTATAAAGGGTTAGAATTTCTCAAGGATGGGTTAAGAAGGGATAGAGAAACCCCAAAATGGGTTAGATATGGCCAAAATTGGGCCCAGATTTCTTAGAGATGTGCAAAAACGGGTTAGAAAAGGAAAACTACGGCTTGAAACGGGTTGCAATTGGGCAAAAATGGTTTAGAAATAGCCAGAAGTGGCTTTAAAATTCTTAGAGAAGAGCAAAATTGGGTTAGAAACGGCCAAAACCGGCTTCACATTGATGAGAGAAGTGCAAAACTGTGTTAGAAATTGCCAAAAATGGCATAAAACAGGAACAAAACTGTGTTAGACAAGGCTAGAAAGAGCTAAAAATGACTTATAATGAGTTAGAAGTGAGTAAAAATAGGTTAGAAATGGTCAAACTTGGCTTAAAATGGGTGGGAAATAGGCAACAATAGTTTAGAAAAGGAAAAAGAAGGCTGAAAATTGGTTAGAAATTGACAAAATTGTTTAGAGAATGAAAAAAAAGGGCTTAAAACGCGTTGAAAGTGGGCCAAAATGGTTTAGAAAGAGGAAAAAATGGCTTTATGATGGTGAGAGAAGTGCAAAACTGGGTTAGAGATGGACACAAATGGTTAAAAAGTGTTAGGGAGGGCAAAACAGGTGTAGAAATGGCCAAAGATGGCTTGAAGGGGGTTAAAAATAGGTTATAAAGGGTTAGAAATTCTAAAGGATGAGTTAAGAAGGGATAGAGAAACCCCAAAATGGGTTAGATATGGCCAAAATTTGGCCCAGATTTATTAGAAATGTGCAAAAACGGGTTAGAAAAGGAAAACTACGGCTTGAAACGGGTTGCAATTGGGCAAAAATGTTTTAGAAATAGCCAAAAGTGGCTTTAAAATTCTTAGAGAAGAGCAAAATTGGGTTAGAAACGGCCAAAACTAGCTTAATATTGATGAGAGAAGTGCAAAACTGTGTTAGATATTGCCAAAAATGGCTTAAAACAGGAACAAAACTGTGTTAGACAAGGTAGAAAGAGCTAAAAATGAATTAAAATGAGTTAGAAGTGAGTAAAAATAGGTTAGAAATGGTCAAACTTGGCTTAAAATGGGTGGGAAATAGGCAACAATAGTTTAGAAAAGGAAAAAGAAGGCTGAAAATTGGTTAGAAATTGACAAAATTGTTTAGAGAATGAAAAAAAGGGCTTAAAACGCGTTGAAAGTGGGCCAAAATGGTTTAGAAAGAGGAAAAAATGGCTTTATGATGGTGAGAGAAGTGCAAAACTGGGTTAGAGATGGACACAAATGGTTAAAAAGTGTTAGGGAGGGCAAAAGTGGGTTAGAGATGGACACAAATGGTTAAAAAGTGTTAGAGAAGTGCAAAACTGGGTTAGAGATGGACACAAATGGTTAAAAAGGGTTAGGGAGGTGCAAAACAGGTGTAGAAATGGCCAAAGATGGCTTGAAGGGGGTTAAAAATAGGTTATAAAGGGTTAGAATTTCTCAAGGATGGGTTAAGAAGGGATAGAGAAACCCCAAAATGGGTTAGATATGGCCAAAATTGGGCCCAGATTTCTTAGAGATGTGCAAAAACGGGTTAGAAAAGGAAAACTACGGCTTGAAACGGGTTGCAATTGGGCAAAAATGGTTTAGAAATAGCCAGAAGTGGCTTTAAAATTCTTAGAGAAGAGCAAAATTGGGTTAGAAACGGCCAAAACCGGCTTCACATTGATGAGAGAAGTGCAAAACTGTGTTAGAAATTGCCAAAAATGGCATAAAACAGGAACAAAACTGTGTTAGACAAGGCTAGAAAGAGCTAAAAATGACTTATAATGAGTTAGAAGTGAGTAAAAATAGGTTAGAAATGGTCAAACTTGGCTTAAAATGGGTGGGAAATAGGCAACAATAGTTTAGAAAAGGAAAAAGAAGGCTGAAAATTGGTTAGAAATTGACAAAATTGTTTAGAGAATGAAAAAAAGGGCTTAAAACGCGTTGAAAGTGGGCCAAAATGGTTTAGAAAGAGGAAAAAATGGCTTTATGATGGTGAGAGAAGTGCAAAACTGGGTTAGAGATGGACACAAATGGTTAAAAAGTGTTAGGGAGGGCAAAACAGGTGTAGAAATGGCCAAAGATGGCTTGAAGGGGGTTAAAAATAGGTTATAAAGGGTTAGAAATTCTAAAGGATGAGTTAAGAAGGGATAGAGAAACCCCAAAATGGGTTAGATATGGCCAAAATTGGGCCCAGATTTATTAGAAATGTGCAAAAACGGGTTAGAAAAGGAAAACTACGGCTTGAAACGGGTTGCAATTGGGCAAAAATGTTTTAGAAATAGCCAAAAGTGGCTTTAAAATTCTTAGAGAAGAGCAAAATTGGGTTAGAAACGGCCAAAACTAGCTTAATATTGATGAGAGAAGTGCAAAACTGTGTTAGATATTGCCAAAAATGGCTTAAAACAGGAACAAAACTGTGTTAGACAAGGTAGAAAGAGCTAAAAATGAATTAAAATGAGTTAGAAGTGAGTAAAAATAGGTTAGAAATGGTCAAACTTGGCTTAAAATGGGTGGGAAATAGGCAACAATAGTTTAGAAAAGGAAAAAGAAGGCTGAAAATTGGTTAGAAATTGACAAAATTGTTTAGAGAATGAAAAAAAGGGCTTAAAAGGCGTTGAAAGTGGGCCAAAATGGTTTAGAAAGAGGAAAAAATGGCTTTATGATGGTGAGAGAAGTGCAAAACTGGGTTAGAGATGGACACAAATGGTTAAAAAGTGTTAGGGAGGGCAAAACAGGTGTAGAAATGGCCAAAGATGGCTTGAAGGGGGTTAAAAATAGGTTATAAAGGGTTAGAAATTCTAAAGGATGAGTTAAGAAGGGATAGAGAAACCCCAAAATGGGTTAGATATGGCCAAAATTGGGCCCAGATTTCTTAGAGATGTGCAAAAACGGGTTAGAAAAGGAAAACTACGGCTTGAAACGGGTTGCAATTGGGCAAAAATGGTTTAGAAATAGCCAGAAGTGGCTTTAAAATTCTTAGAGAAGAGCAAAATTGGGTTAGAAACGGCCAAAACTGGCTTCACATTGATGAGAGAAGTGCAAAACTGTGTTAGAAATTGCCAAAAATGGCATAAAACAGGAACAAAACTGTGTTAGACAAGGCTAGAAAGAGCTAAAAATGACTTATAATGAGTTAGAAGTGAGTAAAAATAGGTTAGAAATGGTCAAACTTGGCTTAAAATGGGTGGGAAATAGGCAACAATAGTTTAGAAAAGGAAAAAGAAGGCTGAAAATTGGTTAGAAATTGACAAAATTGTTTAGAGAATGAAAAAAAGGGCTTAAAAGGCGTTGAAAGTGGGCCAAAATGGTTTAGAAAGAGGAAAAAATGGCTTTATGATGGTGAGAGAAGTGCAAAACTGGGTTAGAGATGGACACAAATGGTTAAAAAGTGTTAGGGAGGGCAAAACAGGTGTAGAAATGGCCAAAGATGGCTTGAAGGGGGTTAAAAATAGGTTATAAAGGGTTAGAAATTCTAAAGGATGAGTTAAGAAGGGATAGAGAAACCCCAAAATGGGTTAGATATGGCCAAAATTGGGCCCAGATTTATTAGAGATGTGCAAAAACGGGTTAGAAAAGGAAAACTACGGCTTGAAACGGGTTGCAATTGGGCAAAAATGTTTTAGAAATAGCCAGAAGTGGCTTTAAAATTCTTAGAGAAGAGCAAAATTGGGTTAGAAACGGCCAAAACGGGCTTCACATTGATGAGAGAAGTGCAAAACTGTGTTAGAAATTGCCAAAAATGGCTTAAAACAGGAACAAAACTGTGTTAGACAAGGCTAGAAAGAGCTAAAAATGAATTAAAATGAGTTAGAAGTGAGTAAAAATAGGTTAGAAATGGTCAAACTTGGCTTAAAATGGGTGGGAAATAGGCAACAATAGTTTAGAAAAGGAAAAAGAAGGCTGAAAATTGGTTAGAAATTGACAAAATTGTTTAGAGAATGAAAAAAAGGGCTTAAAACGCGTTGAAAGTGGGCCAAAATGGTTTAGAAAGAGGAAAAAATGGCTTTATGATGGTGAGAGAAGTGCAAAACTGGGTTAGAGATGGACACAAATGGTTAAAAAGTGTTAGGGAGGGCAAAAGTGGGTTAGAGATGGACACAAATGGTTAAAAAGTGTTAGAGAAGTGCAAAACTGGGTTAGAGATGGACACAAATGGTTAAAAAGGGTTAGGGAGGTGCAAAACAGGTGTAGAAATGGCCAAAGATGGCTTGAAGGGGGTTAAAAATAGGTTATAAAGGGTTAGAATTTCTCAAGGATGGGTTAAGAAGGGATAGAGAAACCCCAAAATGGGTTAGATATGGCCAAAATTGGGCCCAGATTTCTTAGAGATGTGCAAAAACGGGTTAGAAAAGGAAAACTACGGCTTGAAACGGGTTGCAATTGGGCAAAAATGGTTTAGAAATAGCCAGAAGTGGCTTTAAAATTCTTAGAGAAGAGCAAAATTGGGTTAGAAACGGCCAAAACCGGCTTCACATTGATGAGAGAAGTGCAAAACTGTGTTAGAAATTGCCAAAAATGGCATAAAACAGGAACAAAACTGTGTTAGACAAGGCTAGAAAGAGCTAAAAATGACTTATAATGAGTTAGAAGTGAGTAAAAATAGGTTAGAAATGGTCAAACTTGGCTTAAAATGGGTGGGAAATAGGCAACAATAGTTTAGAAAAGGAAAAAGAAGGCTGAAAATTGGTTAGAAATTGACAAAATTGTTTAGAGAATGAAAAAAAGGGCTTAAAACGCGTTGAAAGTGGGCCAAAATGGTTTAGAAAGAGGAAAAAAATGGCTTTATGATGGTGAGAGAAGTGCAAAACTGGGTTAGAGATGGACACAAATGGTTAAAAAGTGTTAGGGAGGGCAAAACAGGTGTAGAAATGGCCAAAGATGGCTTGAAGGGGGTTAAAAATAGGTTATAAAGGGTTAGAAATTCTAAAGGATGAGTTAAGAAGGGATAGAGAAACCCCAAAATGGGTTAGATATGGCCAAAATTGGGCCCAGATTTATTAGAAATGTGCAAAAACGGGTTAGAAAAGGAAAACTACGGCTTGAAACGGGTTGCAATTGGGCAAAAATGTTTTAGAAATAGCCAAAAGTGGCTTTAAAATTCTTAGAGAAGAGCAAAATTGGGTTAGAAACGGCCAAAACTAGCTTAATATTGATGAGAGAAGTGCAAAACTGTGTTAGATATTGCCAAAAATGGCTTAAAACAGGAACAAAACTGTGTTAGACAAGGTAGAAAGAGCTAAAAATGAATTAAAATGAGTTAGAAGTGAGTAAAAATAGGTTAGAAATGGTCAAACTTGGCTTAAAATGGGTGGGAAATAGGCAACAATAGTTTAGAAAAGGAAAAAGAAGGCTGAAAATTGGTTAGAAATTGACAAAATTGTTTAGAGAATGAAAAAAAAGGGCTTAAAAGGCGTTGAAAGTGGGCCAAAATGGTTTAGAAAGAGGAAAAAAATGGCTTTATGATGGTGAGAGAAGTGCAAAACTGGGTTAGAGATGGACACAAATGGTTAAAAAGTGTTAGGGAGGGCAAAACAGGTGTAGAAATGGCCAAAGATGGCTTGAAGGGGGTTAAAAATAGGTTATAAAGGGTTAGAAATTCTAAAGGATGAGTTAAGAAGGGATAGAGAAACCCCAAAATGGGTTAGATATGGCCAAAATTGGGCCCAGATTTCTTAGAGATGTGCAAAAAACGGGTTAGAAAAGGAAAACTACGGCTTGAAACGGGTTGCAATTGGGCAAAAATGGTTTAGAAATAGCCAGAAGTGGCTTTAAAATTCTTAGAGAAGAGCAAAATTGGGTTAGAAACGGCCAAAACTGGCTTCACATTGATGAGAGAAGTGCAAAACTGTGTTAGAAATTGCCAAAAATGGCATAAAACAGGAACAAAACTGTGTTAGACAAGGCTAGAAAGAGCTAAAAATGACTTATAATGAGTTAGAAGTGAGTAAAAATAGGTTAGAAATGGTCAAACTTGGCTTAAAATGGGTGGGAAATAGGCAACAATAGTTTAGAAAAGGAAAAAGAAGGCTGAAAATTGGTTAGAAATTGACAAAATTGTTTAGAGAATGAAAAAAAGGGCTTAAAAGGCGTTGAAAGTGGGCCAAAATGGTTTAGAAAGAGGAAAAAATGGCTTTATGATGGTGAGAGAAGTGCAAAACTGGGTTAGAGATGGACACAAATGGTTAAAAAGTGTTAGGGAGGGCAAAACAGGTGTAGAAATGGCCAATGATGGCTTGAAGGGGGTTAAAAATAGGTTATAAAGGGTTAGAAATTCTAAAGGATGAGTTAAGAAGGGATAGAGAAACCCCAAAATGGGTTAGATATGGCCAAAATTGGGCCCAGATTTATTAGAGATGTGCAAAAACGGGTTAGAAAAGGAAAACTACGGCTTGAAACGGGTTGCAATTGGGCAAAAATGTTTTAGAAATAGCCAGAAGTGGCTTTAAAATTCTTAGAGAAGAGCAAAATTGGGTTAGAAACGGCCAAAACGGGCTTCACATTGATGAGAGAAGTGCAAAACTGTGTTAGAAATTGCCAAAAATGGCTTAAAACAGGAACAAAACTGTGTTAGACAAGGCTAGAAAGAGCTAAAAATGAATTAAAATGAGTTAGAAGTGAGTAAAAATAGGTTAGAAATGGTCAAACTTGGCTTAAAATGGGTGGGAAATAGGCAACAATAGTTTAGAAAAGGAAAAAGAAGGCTGAAAATTGGTTAGAAATTGACAAAATTGTTTAGAGAATGAAAAAAAGGGCTTAAAAGGCGTTGAAAGTGGGCCAAAATGGTTTAGAAAGAGGAAAAAATGGCTTTATGATGGTGAGAGAAGTGCAAAACTGGGTTAGAGATGGACACAAATGGTTAAAAAGTGTTAGGGAGGGCAAAAGTGGGTTAGAGATGGACACAAATGGTTAAAAAGTGTTAGAGAAGTGCAAAACTGGGTTAGAGATGGACACAAATGGTTAAAAAGGGTTAGGGAGGTGCAAAACAGGTGTAGAAATGGCCAAAGATGGCTTGAAGGGGGTTAAAAATAGGTTATAAAGGGTTAGAAATTCTAAAGGATGAGTTAAGAAGGGATAGAGAAACCCCAAAATGGGTTAGATATGGCCAAAATTGGGCCCAGATTTATTAGAAATGTGCAAAAAACGGGTTAGAAAAGGAAAACTACGGCTTGAAACGGGTTGCAATTGGGCAAAAATGGTTTAGAAATAGCCAAAAGTGGCTTTAAAATTCTTAGAGAAGAGCAAAATTGGGTTAGAAACGGCCAAAACTAGCTTAATATTGATGAGAGAAGTGCAAAACTGTGTTAGATATTGCCAAAAATGGCTTAAAACAGGAACAAAACTGTGTTAGACAAGGTAGAAAGAGCTAAAAATGAATTAAAATGAGTTAGAAGTGAGTAAAAATAGGTTAGAAATGGTCAAACTTGGCTTAAAATGGGTGGGAAATAGGCAACAATAGTTTAGAAAAGGAAAAAGAAGGCTGAAAATTGGTTAGAAATTGACAAAATTGTTTAGAGAATGAAAAAAAAGGGCTTAAAAGGCGTTGAAAGTGGGCCAAAATGGTTTAGAAAGAGGAAAAAATGGCTTTATGATGGTGAGAGAAGTGCAAAACTGGGTTAGAGATGGACACAAATGGTTAAAAAGTGTTAGGGAGGGCAAAACAGGTGTAGAAATGGCCAAAGATGGCTTGAAGGGGGTTAAAAATAGGTTATAAAGGGTTAGAAATTCTAAAGGATGAGTTAAGAAGGGATAGAGAAACCCCAAAATGGGTTAGATATGGCCAAAATTGGGCCCAGATTTCTTAGAGATGTGCAAAAACGGGTTAGAAAAGGAAAACTACGGCTTGAAACGGGTTGCAATTGGGCAAAAATGGTTTAGAAATAGCCAGAAGTGGCTTTAAAATTCTTAGAGAAGAGCAAAATTGGGTTAGAAACGGCCAAAACTGGCTTCACATTGATGAGAGAAGTGCAAAACTGTGTTAGAAATTGCCAAAAATGGCATAAAACAGGAACAAAACTGTGTTAGACAAGGCTAGAAAGAGCTAAAAATGACTTATAATGAGTTAGAAGTGAGTAAAAATAGGTTAGAAATGGTCAAACTTGGCTTAAAATGGGTGGGAAATAGGCAACAATAGTTTAGAAAAGGAAAAAGAAGGCTGAAAATTGGTTAGAAATTGACAAAATTGTTTAGAGAATGAAAAAAAAGGGCTTAAAAGGCGTTGAAAGTGGGCCAAAATGGTTTAGAAAGAGGAAAAAATGGCTTTATGATGGTGAGAGAAGTGCAAAACTGGGTTAGAGATGGACACAAATGGTTAAAAAGTGTTAGGGAGGGCAAAACAGGTGTAGAAATGGCCAAAGATGGCTTGAAGGGGGTTAAAAATAGGTTATAAAGGGTTAGAAATTCTAAAGGATGAGTTAAGAAGGGATAGAGAAACCCCAAAATGGGTTAGATATGGCCAAAATTGGGCCCAGATTTATTAGAGATGTGCAAAAACGGGTTAGAAAAGGAAAACTACGGCTTGAAACGGGTTGCAATTGGGCAAAAATGTTTTAGAAATAGCCAGAAGTGGCTTTAAAATTCTTAGAGAAGAGCAAAATTGGGTTAGAAACGGCCAAAACGGGCTTCACATTGATGAGAGAAGTGCAAAACTGTGTTAGAAATTGCCAAAAATGGCTTAAAACAGGAACAAAACTGTGTTAGACAAGGCTAGAAAGAGCTAAAAATGAATTAAAATGAGTTAGAAGTGAGTAAAAATAGGTTAGAAATGGTCAAACTTGGCTTAAAATGGGTGGGAAATAGGCAACAATAGTTTAGAAAAGGAAAAAGAAGGCTGAAAATTGGTTAGAAATTGACAAAATTGTTTAGAGAATGAAAAAAAGGGCTTAAAAGGCGTTGAAAGTGGGCCAAAATGGTTTAGAAAGAGGAAAAAATGGCTTTATGATGGTGAGAGAAGTGCAAAACTGGGTTAGAGATGGACACAAATGGTTAAAAAGTGTTAGGGAGGGCAAAAGTGGGTTAGAGATGGACACAAATGGTTAAAAAGTGTTAGAGAAGTGCAAAACTGGGTTAGAGATGGACACAAATGGTTAAAAAGGGTTAGGGAGGTGCAAAACAGGTGTAGAAATGGCCAAAGATGGCTTGAAGGGGGTTAAAAATAGGTTATAAAGGGTTAGAATTTCTCAAGGATGGGTTAAGAAGGGATAGAGAAACCCCAAAATGGGTTAGATATGGCCAAAATTGGGCCCAGATTTCTTAGAGATGTGCAAAAACGGGTTAGAAAAGGAAAACTACGGCTTGAAACGGGTTGCAATTGGGCAAAAATGGTTTAGAAATAGCCAGAAGTGGCTTTAAAATTCTTAGAGAAGAGCAAAATTGGGTTAGAAACGGCCAAAACCGGCTTCACATTGATGAGAGAAGTGCAAAACTGTGTTAGAAATTGCCAAAAATGGCATAAAACAGGAACAAAACTGTGTTAGACAAGGCTAGAAAGAGCTAAAAATGACTTATAATGAGTTAGAAGTGAGTAAAAATAGGTTAGAAATGGTCAAACTTGGCTTAAAATGGGTGGGAAATAGGCAACAATAGTTTAGAAAAGGAAAAAGAAGGCTGAAAATTGGTTAGAAATTGACAAAATTGTTTAGAGAATGAAAAAAAGGGCTTAAAACGCGTTGAAAGTGGGCCAAAATGGTTTAGAAAGAGGAAAAAAATGGCTTTATGATGGTGAGAGAAGTGCAAAACTGGGTTAGAGATGGACACAAATGGTTAAAAAGTGTTAGGGAGGGCAAAACAGGTGTAGAAATGGCCAAAGATGGCTTGAAGGGGGTTAAAAATAGGTTATAAAGGGTTAGAAATTCTAAAGGATGAGTTAAGAAGGGATAGAGAAACCCCAAAATGGGTTAGATATGGCCAAAATTTGGCCCAGATTTATTAGAAATGTGCAAAAACGGGTTAGAAAAGGAAAACTACGGCTTGAAACGGGTTGCAATTGGGCAAAAATGTTTTAGAAATAGCCAAAAGTGGCTTTAAAATTCTTAGAGAAGAGCAAAATTGGGTTAGAAACGGCCAAAACTAGCTTAATATTGATGAGAGAAGTGCAAAACTGTGTTAGATATTGCCAAAAATGGCTTAAAACAGGAACAAAACTGTGTTAGACAAGCTAGAAAGAGCTAAAAATGAATTAAAATGAGTTAGAAGTGAGTAAAAATAGGTTAGAAATGGTCAAACTTGGCTTAAAATGGGTGGGAAATAGGCAACAATAGTTTAGAAAAGGAAAAAGAAGGCTGAAAATTGGTTAGAAATTGACAAAATTGTTTAGAGAATGAAAAAAAGGGCTTAAAACGCGTTGAAAGTGGGCCAAAATGGTTTAGAAAGAGGAAAAAATGGCTTTATGATGGTGAGAGAAGTGCAAAACTGGGTTAGAGATGGACACAAATGGTTAAAAAGTGTTAGGGAGGGCAAAAGTGGGTTAGAGATGGACACAAATGGTTAAAAAGTGTTAGAGAAGTGCAAAACTGGGTTAGAGATGGACACAAATGGTTAAAAAGGGTTAGGGAGGTGCAAAACAGGTGTAGAAATGGCCAAAGATGGCTTGAAGGGGGTTAAAAATAGGTTATAAAGGGTTAGAATTTCTCAAGGATGGGTTAAGAAGGGATAGAGAAACCCCAAAATGGGTTAGATATGGCCAAAATTGGGCCCAGATTTCTTAGAGATGTGCAAAAACGGGTTAGAAAAGGAAAACTACGGCTTGAAACGGGTTGCAATTGGGCAAAAATGGTTTAGAAATAGCCAGAAGTGGCTTTAAAATTCTTAGAGAAGAGCAAAATTGGGTTAGAAACGGCCAAAACCGGCTTCACATTGATGAGAGAAGTGCAAAACTGTGTTAGAAATTGCCAAAAATGGCATAAAACAGGAACAAAACTGTGTTAGACAAGGCTAGAAAGAGCTAAAAATGACTTATAATGAGTTAGAAGTGAGTAAAAATAGGTTAGAAATGGTCAAACTTGGCTTAAAATGGGTGGGAAATAGGCAACAATAGTTTAGAAAAGGAAAAAGAAGGCTGAAAATTGGTTAGAAATTGACAAAATTGTTTAGAGAATGAAAAAAAGGGCTTAAAACGCGTTGAAAGTGGGCCAAAATGGTTTAGAAAGAGGAAAAAAATGGCTTTATGATGGTGAGAGAAGTGCAAAACTGGGTTAGAGATGGACACAAATGGTTAAAAAGTGTTAGGGAGGGCAAAACAGGTGTAGAAATGGCCAAAGATGGCTTGAAGGGGGTTAAAAATAGGTTATAAAGGGTTAGAAATGGTCAAGGATGGGTTACGAAGGGATAGAGAAGCCCCAAAATGAGTTAGATATGGCTAAAATTGGGCTGAGATTTATTAGAGATGCGCAAAAACAGATTAGAAAAGGAAAACTACGGCTTCAAACGGGTTGCAATTGGGCAAAAATGTTTTAGAAATAGCCAGAAGTGGCTTTAAAATTCTTAGAGAAGAGCAAAATTGGGTTAGAAACGGCCAAAACCGGCTTCACATTGATGAGAGAAGTGCAAAACTGTGTTAGAAATTGCCAAAAATGGCATAAAACAGGAACAAAACTGTGTTAGACAAGGCTAGAAAGAGCTAAAAATGACTTATAATGAGTTAGAAGTGAGTAAAAATAGGTTAGAAATGGTCAAACTTGGCTTAAAATGGGTGGGAAATAGGCAACAATAGTTTAGAAAAGGAAAAAGAAGGCTGAAAATTGGTTAGAAATTGACAAAATTGTTTAGAGAATGAAAAAAATGGCTTAAAACGCGTTGAAAGTGGGCCAAAATGTTTTAGAAAGAGGAAAAAAATGGCTTTATGATGGTGAGAGAAGTGCAAAACTGGGTTAGAGATGGACACAAATGGTTAAAAAGTGTTAGGGAGGGCAAAACAGGTGTAGAAATGGCCAAAGATGGCTTGAAGGGGGTTAAAAATAGGTTATAAAGGGTTAGAAATTCTAAAGGATGAGTTAAGAAGGGATAGAGAAACCCCAAAATGGGTTAGATATGGCCAAAATTTGGCCCAGATTTATTAGAAATGTGCAAAAACGGGTTAGAAAAGGAAAACTACGGCTTGAAACGGGTTGCAATTGGGCAAAAAATGTTTTAGAAATAGCCAAAAGTGGCTTTAAAATTCTTAGAGAAGAGCAAAATTGGGTTAGAAACGGCCAAAACTAGCTTAATATTGATGAGAGAAGTGCAAAACTGTGTTAGATATTGCCAAAAATGGCTTAAAACAGGAACAAAACTGTGTTAGACAAGCTAGAAAGAGCTAAAAATGAATTAAAATGAGTTAGAAGTGAGTAAAAATAGGTTAGAAATGGTCAAACTTGGCTTAAAATGGGTGGGAAATAGGCAACAATAGTTTAGAAAAGGAAAAAGAAGGCTGAAAATTGGTTAGAAATTGACAAAATTGTTTAGAGAATGAAAAAAAGGGCTTAAAACGCGTTGAAAGTGGGCCAAAATGGTTTAGAAAGAGGAAAAAATGGCTTTATGATGGTGAGAGAAGTGCAAAACTGGGTTAGAGATGGACACAAATGGTTAAAAAGTGTTAGGGAGGGCAAAAGTGGGTTAGAGATGGACACAAATGGTTAAAAAGTGTTAGAGAAGTGCAAAACTGGGTTAGAGATGGACACAAATGGTTAAAAAGGGTTAGGGAGGTGCAAAACAGGTGTAGAAATGGCCAAAGATGGCTTGAAGGGGGTTAAAAATAGGTTATAAAGGGTTAGAATTTCTCAAGGATGGGTTAAGAAGGGATAGAGAAACCCCAAAATGGGTTAGATATGGCCAAAATTGGGCCCAGATTTCTTAGAGATGTGCAAAAACGGGTTAGAAAAGGAAAACTACGGCTTGAAACGGGTTGCAATTGGGCAAAAATGGTTTAGAAATAGCCAGAAGTGGCTTTAAAATTCTTAGAGAAGAGCAAAATTGGGTTAGAAACGGCCAAAACCGGCTTCACATTGATGAGAGAAGTGCAAAACTGTGTTAGAAATTGCCAAAAATGGCATAAAACAGGAACAAAACTGTGTTAGACAAGGCTAGAAAGAGCTAAAAATGACTTATAATGAGTTAGAAGTGAGTAAAAATAGGTTAGAAATGGTCAAACTTGGCTTAAAATGGGTGGGAAATAGGCAACAATAGTTTAGAAAAGGAAAAAGAAGGCTGAAAATTGGTTAGAAATTGACAAAATTGTTTAGAGAATGAAAAAAAGGGCTTAAAACGCGTTGAAAGTGGGCCAAAATGGTTTAGAAAGAGGAAAAAATGGCTTTATGATGGTGAGAGAAGTGCAAAACTGGGTTAGAGATGGACACAAATGGTTAAAAAGTGTTAGGGAGGGCAAAACAGGTGTAGAAATGGCCAAAGATGGCTTGAAGGGGGTTAAAAATAGGTTATAAAGGGTTAGAAATTCTAAAGGATGAGTTAAGAAGGGATAGAGAAACCCCAAAATGGGTTAGATATGGCCAAAATTGGGCCCAGATTTATTAGAAATGTGCAAAAACGGGTTAGAAAAGGAAAACTACGGCTTGAAACGGGTTGCAATTGGGCAAAAATGTTTAGAAATAGCCAAAAGTGGCTTTAAAATTCTTAGAGAAGAGCAAAATTGGGTTAGAAACGGCCAAAACTAGCTTAATATTGATGAGAGAAGTGCAAAACTGTGTTAGATATTGCCAAAAATGGCTTAAAACAGGAACAAAACTGTGTTAGACAAGCTAGAAAGAGCTAAAAATGAATTAAAATGAGTTAGAAGTGAGTAAAAATAGGTTAGAAATGGTCAAACTTGGCTTAAAATGGGTGGGAAATAGGCAACAATAGTTTAGAAAAGGAAAAAGAAGGCTGAAAATTGGTTAGAAATTGACAAAATTGTTTAGAGAATGAAAAAAAGGGCTTAAAACGCGTTGAAAGTGGGCCAAAATGGTTTAGAAAGAGGAAAAAATGGCTTTATGATGGTGAGAGAAGTGCAAAACTGGGTTAGAGATGGACACAAATGGTTAAAAAGTGTTAGGGAGGGCAAAACAGGTGTAGAAATGGCCAAAGATGGCTTGAAGGGGGTTAAAAATAGGTTATAAAGGGTTAGAAATGGTCAAGGATGGGTTACGAAGGGATAGAGAAGCCCAAAATGAGTTAGATATGGCTAAAATTGGGCTGAGATTTATTAGAGATGCGCAAAAACAGATTAGAAAAGGAAAACTACGGCTTCAAACGGGTTGCAATTGGGCAAAAATGTTTTAGAAATAGCCAGAAGTGGCTTTAAAATTCTTAGAGAAGAGCAAAATTGGGTTAGAAACGGCCAAAACCGGCTTCACATTGATGAGAGAAGTGCAAAACTGTGTTAGAAATTGCCAAAAATGGCTTAAAACAGGAACAAAACTGTGTTAGACAAGGCTAGAAAGAGCTAAAAATGACTTAAAATGAGTTAGAAGTGAGTAAAAATAGGTTAGAAATGGTCAAACTTGGCTTAAAATGGTTGGGAAATAGGCAACAATAGTTTAGAAAAGGAAAAAGAAGGCTGAAAATTGGTTAGAAATTGACAAAATTGTTTAGAGAATGAAAAAAGGGCTTAAAACGCGTTGAAAGTGGGCCAAAATGGTTTAGAAACAGGAAAAATGGCTTTATGACGGTGAGAGAAGTGCAAAACTGGGTTAGAGATGGACACAAATGGTTAAAAAGTGTTAGGGAGGGCAAAAGTGGGTTAGAGATGGACACAAATGGTTAAAAAGTGTTAGAGAAGTGCAAAACTGGGTTAGAGATGGACACAAATGGTTAAAAAGGGTTAGGGAGGTGCAAAACAGGTGTAGAAATGGCCAAAGATGGCTTGAAGGGGGTTAAAAATAGGTTATAAAGGGTTAGAATTTCTCAAGGATGGGTTAAGAAGGGATAGAGAAACCCCAAAATGGGTTAGATATGGCCAAAATTGGGCCCAGATTTCTTAGAGATGTGCAAAAAACGGGTTAGAAAAGGAAAACTACGGCTTGAAACGGGTTGCAATTGGGCAAAAATGGTTTAGAAATAGCCAGAAGTGGCTTTAAAATTCTTAGAGAAGAGCAAAATTGGGTTAGAAACGGCCAAAACCGGCTTCACATTGATGAGAGAAGTGCAAAACTGTGTTAGAAATTGCCAAAAATGGCATAAAACAGGAACAAAACTGTGTTAGACAAGGCTAGAAAGAGCTAAAAATGACTTATAATGAGTTAGAAGTGAGTAAAAATAGGTTAGAAATGGTCAAACTTGGCTTAAAATGGGTGGGAAATAGGCAACAATAGTTTAGAAAAGGAAAAAGAAGGCTGAAAATTGGTTCGAAATTCACAAAATTGTTTAGAGAATGAAAAAAATAGCTTAAAACGCGTTGAAAGCGGGCCAAAATGGTTTAGAAAGAGGAAAAAATGGCTTTATGATGGTGAGAGAAGTGCAAAACTGGGTTAGAGATGGACACAAATGGTTAAAAAGGGTTAGGGAGGTGCAAAACAGGTGTAGAAATGGCCAAAGATGGCTTGAAGGGGGTTAAAAATAGGTTATAAAGGGTTAGAAATTCTCAAGGATGGGTTAAGAAGGGATAGAGAAACCCCAAAATGGGTTAGATATGGCCAAAATTGGGCCCAGATTTATTAGAGATGTGCAAAAACGGGTTAGAAAAGGAAAACTACGGCTTGAAACGGGTTGCAATTGGGCAAAAATGGTTTAGAAATAGCCAGAAGTGGCTTTAAAATTCTTAGAGAAGAGCAAAATTGGGTTAGAAACGGCCAAAACCGGCTTCACATTGATGAGAGAAGTGCAAAACTGTGTTAGAAATTGCCAAAAATGGCATAAAACAGGAACAAAACTGTGTTAGACAAGGCTAGAAAGAGCTAAAAATGACTTATAATGAGTTAGAAGTGAGTAAAAATAGGTTAGAAATGGTCAAACGTGGCTTAAAATGGGTGGGAAATAGGCAACAATAGTTTAGAAAAGGAAAAAGAAGGCTGAAAATTGGTTAGAAATTGACAAAATTGTTTAGAGAATGAAAAAAAGGGCTTAAAACGCGTTGAAAGTGGGCCAAAATGGTTTAGAAAGAGGAAAAAAATGGCTTTATGATGGTGAGAGAAGTGCAAAACTGGGTTAGAGATGGACACAAATGGTTAAAAAGTGTTAGGGAGGGCAAAAGTGGGTTAGAGATGGACACAAATGGTTAAAAAGTGTTAGAGAAGTGCAAAACTGGGTTAGAGATGGACACAAATGGTTAAAAAGGGTTAGGGAGGTGCAAAACAGGTGTAGAAATGGCCAAAGATGGCTTGAAGGGGGTTAAAAATAGGTTATAAAGGGTTAGAATTTCTCAAGGATGGGTTAAGAAGGGATAGAGAAACCCCAAAATGGGTTAGATATGGCCAAAATTGGGCCCAGATTTATTAGAAATGTGCAAAAACGGGTTAGAAAAGGAAAACTACGGCTTGAAACGGGTTGCAATTGGGCAAAAATGTTTTAGAAATAGCCAGAAGTGGCTTTAAAATTCTTAGAGAAGAGCAAAATTGGGTTAGAAACGGCCAAAACTAGCTTAATATTGATGAGAGAAGTGCAAAACTGTGTTAGAAATTGCCAAAAATGGCTTAAAACAGGAACAAAACTGTGTTAGACAAGCTAGAAAGAGCTAAAAATGAATTAAAATGAGTTAGAAGTGAGTAAAAATAGGTTAGAAATGGTCAAACTTGGCTTAAAATGGGTGGGAAATAGGCAACAATAGTTTAGAAAAGGAAAAAGAAGGCTGAAAATTGGTTAGAAATTGACAAAATTGTTTAGAGAATGAAAAAAAAGGGCTTAAAACGCGTTGAAAGCGGGCCAAAATGGTTTAGAAAGAGGAAAAAATGGCTTTATGACGGTGAGAGAAGTGCAAAACTGGGTTAGAGATGGACACAAATGGTTAAAAAGTGTTAGGGAGGGCAAAAGTGGGTTAGAGATGGACACAAATGGTTAAAAAGTGTTAGAGAAGTGCAAAACTGGGTTAGAGATGGACACAAATGGTTAAAAAGGGTTAGGGAGGTGCAAAACAGGTGTAGAAATGGCCAAAGATGGCTTGAAGGGGGTTAAAAATAGGTTATAAAGGGTTAGAATTTCTCAAGGATGGGTTAAGAAGGGATAGAGAAACCCCAAAATGGGTTAGATATGGCCAAAATTGGGCCCAGATTTATTAGAAATGTGCAAAAACGGATTAGAAAAGGAAAACTACGGCTTCAAACGGGTTGCAATTGGGCAAAAATGTTTTAGAAATAGCCAGAAGTGGCTTTAAAATTCTTAGAGAAGAGCAAAATTGGGTTAGAAACGGCCAAAACCGGCTTCACATTGATGAGAGAAGTGCAAAACTGTGTTAGAAATTGCCAAAAATGGCTTAAAACTGGAAAAAGAACTGTGTTAGACAAGGCTAGAAAGAGCTAAAAATGAATTAAAATGAGTTAGAAGTGAGTAAAAATAGGTTAGAAATGGTCAAACTTGGCTTAAAATGGGTGGGAAATAGGCAACAATAGTTTAGAAAAGGAAAAAGAAGGCTGAAAATTGGTTAGAAATTGACAAAATTGTTTAGAGAATGAAAAAAAAGGGCTTAAAACGCGTTGAAAGCGGGCCAAAATGGTTTAGAAAGAGGAAAAAATGGCTTTATGACGGTGAGAGAAGTGCAAAACTGGGTTAGAGATGGACACAAATGGTTAAAAAGTGTTAGGGAGGGCAAAAGTGGGTTAGAGATGGACACAAATGGTTAAAAAGTGTTAGAGAAGTGCAAAACTGGGTTAGAGATGGACACAAATGGTTAAAAAGGGTTAGGGAGGTGCAAAACAGGTGTAGAAATGGCCAAAGATGGCTTGAAGGGGGTTAAAAATAGGTTATAAAGGGTTAGAATTTCTCAAGGATGGGTTAAGAAGGGATAGAGAAACCCCAAAATGGGTTAGATATGGCCAAAATTGGGCCCAGATTTATTAGAAATGTGCAAAAAACGGGTTAGAAAAGGAAAACTACGGCTTGAAACGGGTTGCAATTGGGCAAAAATGTTTTAGAAATAGCCAGAAGTGGCTTTAAAATTCTTAGAGAAGAGCAAAATTGGGTTAGAAACGGCCAAAACTAGCTTAATATTGATGAGAGAAGTGCAAAACTGTGTTAGAAATTGCCAAAAATGGCTTAAAACAGGAACAAAACTGTGTTAGACAAGCTAGAAAGAGCTAAAAATGAATTAAAATGAGTTAGAAGTGAGTAAAAATAGGTTAGAAATGGTCAAACTTGGCTTAAAATGGGTGGGAAATAGGCAACAATAGTTTAGAAAAGGAAAAAGAAGGCTGAAAATTGGTTAGAAATTGACAAAATTGTTTAGAGAATGAAAAAAAGGGCTTAAAACGCGTTGAAAGCGGGCCAAAATGGTTTAGAAAGAGGAAAAAAATGGCTTTATGACGGTGAGAGAAGTGCAAAACTGGGTTAGAGATGGACACAAATGGTTAAAAAGTGTTAGGGAGGGCAAAAGTGGGTTAGAGATGGACACAAATGGTTAAAAAGTGTTAGAGAAGTGCAAAACTGGGTTAGAGATGGACACAAATGGTTAAAAAGGGTTAGGGAGGTGCAAAACAGGTGTAGAAATGGCCAAAGATGGCTTGAAGGGGGTTAAAAATAGGTTATAAAGGGTTAGAATTTCTCAAGGATGGGTTAAGAAGGGATAGAGAAACCCCAAAATGGGTTAGATATGGCCAAAATTGGGCCCAGATTTATTAGAAATGTGCAAAAACGGATTAGAAAAGGAAAACTACGGCTTCAAACGGGTTGCAATTGGGCAAAAATGTTTTAGAAATAGCCAAAAGTGGCTTTAAAATTCTTAGAGAAGAGCAAAATTGGGTTAGAAACGGCCAAAACTAGCTTAATATTGATGAGAGAAGTGCAAAACTGTGTTAGAAATTGCCAAAAATGGCTTAAAACAGGAACAAAACTGTGTTAGACAAGCTAGAAAGAGCTAAAAATGAATTAAAATGAGTTAGAAGTGAGTAAAAATAGGTTAGAAATGGTCAAACTTGGCTTAAAATGGGTGGGAAATAGGCAACAATAGTTTAGAAAAGGAAAAAGAAGGCTGAAAATTGGTTAGAAATTGACAAAATTGTTTAGAGAATGAAAAAAAAGGGCTTAAAACGCGTTGAAAGTGGGCCAAAATGGTTTAGAAAGAGGAAAAAATGGCTTTATGATGGTGAGAGAAGTGCAAAACTGGGTTAGAGATGGACACAAATGGTTAAAAAGTGTTAGGGAGGGCAAAACAGGTGTAGAAATGGCCAAAGATGGCTTGAAGGGGGTTAAAAATAGGTTATAAAGGGTTAGAAATGGTCAAGGATGGGTTACGAAGGGATAGAGAAGCCCCAAAATGAGTTAGATATGGCTAAAATTGGGCTGAGATTTATTAGAGATGCGCAAAAAACAGATTAGAAAAGGAAAACTACGGCTTCAAACGGGTTGCAATTGGGCAAAAATGTTTTAGAAATAGCCAAAAGTGGCTTTAAAATTCTTAGAGAAGAGCAAAATTGGGTTAGAAACGGCCAAAACCGGCTTCACATTGATGAGAGAAGTGCAAAACTGTGTTAGAAATTGCCAAAAATGGCTTAAAACAGGAACAAAACTGTGTTAGACAAGGCTAGAAAGAGCTAAAAATGACTTAAAATGAGTTAGAAGTGAGTAAAAATAGGTTAGAAATGGTCAAACTTGGCTTAAAATGGGTGGGAAATAGGCAACAATAGTTTAGAAAAGGAAAAAGAAGGCTGAAAATTGGTTAGAAATTGACAAAATTGTTTAGAGAATGAAAAAAGGGCTTAAAACGCGTTGAAAGTGGGCCAAAATGGTTTAGAAAGAGGAAAAATGGCTTTATGACGGTGAGAGAAGTGCAAAACTGGGTTAGAGATGGACACAAATGGTTAAAAAGTGTTAGGGAGGGCAAAAGTGGGTTAGAGATGGACACAAATGGTTAAAAAGTGTTAGAGAAGTGCAAAACTGGGTTAGAGATGGACACAAATGGTTAAAAAGGGTTAGGGAGGTGCAAAACAGGTGTAGAAATGGCCAAAGATGGCTTGAAGGGGGTTAAAAATAGGTTATAAAGGGTTAGAATTTCTCAAGGATGGGTTAAGAAGGGATAGAGAAACCCCAAAATGGGTTAGATATGGCCAAAATTGGGCCCAGATTTCTTAGAGATGTGCAAAAACGGGTTAGAAAAGGAAAACTACGGCTTGAAACGGGTTGCAATTGGGCAAAAATGGTTTAGAAATAGCCAGAAGTGGCTTTAAAATTCTTAGAGAAGAGCAAAATTGGGTTAGAAACGGCCAAAACTAGCTTAATATTGATGAGAGAAGTGCAAAACTGTGTTAGAAATTGCCAAAAATGGCTTAAAACAGGAACAAAACTGTGTTAGACAAGCTAGAAAGAGCTAAAAATGAATTAAAATGAGTTAGAAGTGAGTAAAAATAGGTTAGAAATGGTCAAACTTGGCTTAAAATGGGTGGGAAATAGGCAACAATAGTTTAGAAAAGGAAAAAGAAGGCTGAAAATTGGTTAGAAATTGACAAAATTGTTTAGAGAATGAAAAAAAGGGCTTAAAAACGCGTTGAAAGTGGGCCAAAATGGTTTAGAAAGAGGAAAAAATGGCTTTATGATGGTGAGAGAAGTGCAAAACTGGGTTAGAGATGGACACAAATGGTTAAAAAGTGTTAGGGAGGGCAAAACAGGTGTAGAAATGGCCAAAGATGGCTTGAAGGGGGTTAAAAATAGGTTATAAAGGGTTAGAAATGGTCAAGGATGGGTTACGAAGGGATAGAGAAGCCCCAAAATGAGTTAGATATGGCTAAAATTGGGCTGAGATTTATTAGAGATGCGCAAAAACAGATTAGAAAAGGAAAACTACGGCTTCAAACGGGTTGCAATTGGGCAAAAATGTTTTAGAAATAGCCAAAAGTGGCTTTAAAATTCTTAGAGAAGAGCAAAATTGGGTTAGAAACGGCCAAAACCGGCTTCACATTGATGAGAGAAGTGCAAAACTGTGTTAGAAATTGCCAAAAATGGCTTAAAACAGGAACAAAACTGTGTTAGACAAGGCTAGAAAGAGCTAAAAATGACTTAAAATGAGTTAGAAGTGAGTAAAAATAGGTTAGAAATGGTCAAACTTGGCTTAAAATGGGTGGGAAATAGGCAACAATAGTTTAGAAAAGGAAAAAGAAGGCTGAAAATTGGTTAGAAATTGACAAAATTGTTTAGAGAATGAAAAAAGGGCTTAAAACGCGTTGAAAGTGGGCCAAAATGGTTTAGAAAGAGGAAAAATGGCTTTATGACGGTGAGAGAAGTGCAAAACTGGGTTAGAGATGGACACAAATGGTTAAAAAGTGTTAGGGAGGGCAAAAGTGGGTTAGAGATGGACACAAATGGTTAAAAAGTGTTAGAGAAGTGCAAAACTGGGTTAGAGATGGACACAAATGGTTAAAAAGGGTTAGGGAGGTGCAAAACAGGTGTAGAAATGGCCAAAGATGGCTTGAAGGGGGTTAAAAATAGGTTATAAAGGGTTAGAATTTCTCAAGGATGGGTTAAGAAGGGATAGAGAAACCCCAAAATGGGTTAGATATGGCCAAAATTGGGCCCAGATTTCTTAGAGATGCGCAAAAAACGGGTTAGAAAAGGAAAACTACGGCTTGAAACGGGTTGCAATTGGGCAAAAATGGTTTAGAAATAGCCAGAAGTGGCTTTAAAATTCTTAGAGAAGAGCAAAATTGGGTTAGAAACGGCCAAAACCGGCTTCACATTGATGAGAGAAGTGCAAAACTGTGTTAGAAATTGCCAAAAATGGCTTAAAACAGGAACAAAACTGTGTTAGACAAGGCTAGAAAGAGCTAAAAATGACTTAAAATGAGTTAGAAGTGAGTAAAAATAGGTTAGAAATGGTCAAACTTGGCTTAAAATGGGTGGGAAATAGGCAACAATAGTTTAGAAAAGGAAAAAGAAGGCTGAAAATTGGTTAGAAATTGACAAAATTGTTTAGAGAATGAAAAAAAGGGCTTAAAACGCGTTGAAAGCGGGCCAAAATGGTTTAGAAAGAGGAAAAAATGGCTTTATGATGGTGAGAGAAGTGCAAAACTGGGTTAGAGATGGACACAAATGGTTAAAAAGGGTTAGGGAGGTGCAAAACAGGTGTAGAAATGGCCAAAGATGGCTTGAAGGGGGTTAAAAATAGGTTATAAAGGGTTAGAATTTCTCAAGGATGGGTTAAGAAGGGATAGAGAAACCCCAAAATGGGTTAGATATGGCCAAAATTGGGCCCAGATTTCTTAGAGATGTGCAAAAACGGGTTAGAAAAGGAAAACTACGGCTTGAAACGGGTTGCAATTGGGCAAAAATGGTTTAGAAATAGCCAGAAGTGGCTTTAAAATTCTTAGAGAAGAGCAAAATTGGGTTAGAAACGGCCAAAACTAGCTTAATATTGATGAGAGAAGTGCAAAACTGTGTTAGAAATTGCCAAAAATGGCTTAAAACAGGAACAAAACTGTGTTAGACAAGCTAGAAAGAGCTAAAAATGAATTAAAATGAGTTAGAAGTGAGTAAAAATAGGTTAGAAATGGTCAAACTTGGCTTAAAATGGGTGGGAAATAGGCAACAATAGTTTAGAAAAGGAAAAAAGAAGGCTGAAAATTGGTTAGAAATTGACAAAATTGTTTAGAGAATGAAAAAAAGGGCTTAAAACGCGTTGAAAGTGGGCCAAAATGGTTTAGAAAGAGGAAAAAATGGCTTTATGATGGTGAGAGAAGTGCAAAACTGGGTTAGAGATGGACACAAATGGTTAAAAAGTGTTAGGGAGGGCAAAACAGGTGTAGAAATGGCCAAAGATGGCTTGAAGGGGGTTAAAAATAGGTTATAAAGGGTTAGAAATGGTCAAGGATGGGTTACGAAGGGATAGAGAAGCCCCAAAATGAGTTAGATATGGCTAAAATTGGGCTGAGATTTATTAGAGATGCGCAAAAACAGATTAGAAAAGGAAAACTACGGCTTCAAACGGGTTGCAATTGGGCAAAAATGTTTTAGAAATAGCCAAAAGTGGCTTTAAAATTCTTAGAGAAGAGCAAAATTGGGTTAGAAACGGCCAAAACCGGCTTCACATTGATGAGAGAAGTGCAAAACTGTGTTAGAAATTGCCAAAAATGGCTTAAAACAGGAACAAAACTGTGTTAGACAAGGCTAGAAAGAGCTAAAAATGACTTAAAATGAGTTAGAAGTGAGTAAAAATAGGTTAGAAATGGTCAAACTTGGCTTAAAATGGGTGGGAAATAGGCAACAATAGTTTAGAAAAGGAAAAAGAAGGCTGAAAATTGGTTAGAAATTGACAAAATTGTTTAGAGAATGAAAAAAGGGCTTAAAACGCGTTGAAAGTGGGCCAAAATGGTTTAGAAAGAGGAAAAATGGCTTTATGACGGTGAGAGAAGTGCAAAACTGGGTTAGAGATGGACACAAATGGTTAAAAAGTGTTAGGGAGGGCAAAAGTGGGTTAGAGATGGACACAAATGGTTAAAAAGTGTTAGAGAAGTGCAAAACTGGGTTAGAGATGGACACAAATGGTTAAAAAGGGTTAGGGAGGTGCAAAACAGGTGTAGAAATGGCCAAAGATGGCTTGAAGGGGGTTAAAAATAGGTTATAAAGGGTTAGAATTTCTCAAGGATGGGTTAAGAAGGGATAGAGAAACCCCAAAATGGGTTAGATATGGCCAAAATTGGGCCCAGATTTCTTAGAGATGTGCAAAAACGGGTTAGAAAAGGAAAACTACGGCTTGAAACGGGTTGCAATTGGGCAAAAATGGTTTAGAAATAGCCAGAAGTGGCTTTAAAAATTCTTAGAGAAGAGCAAAATTGGGTTAGAAACGGCCAAAACTAGCTTAATATTGATGAGAGAAGTGCAAAACTGTGTTAGAAATTGCCAAAAATGGCTTAAAACAGGAACAAAACTGTGTTAGACAAGCTAGAAAGAGCTAAAAATGAATTAAAATGAGTTAGAAGTGAGTAAAAATAGGTTAGAAATGGTCAAACTTGGCTTAAAATGGGTGGGAAATAGGCAACAATAGTTTAGAAAAGGAAAAAGAAGGCTGAAAATTGGTTAGAAATTGACAAAATTGTTTAGAGAATGAAAAAAAGGGCTTAAAACGCGTTGAAAGTGGGCCAAAATGGTTTAGAAAGAGGAAAAAATGGCTTTATGACGGTGAGAGAAGTGCAAAACTGGGTTAGAGATGGACACAAATGGTTAAAAAGTGTTAGGGAGGGCAAAAGTGGGTTAGAGATGGACACAAATGGTTAAAAAGTGTTAGAGAAGTGCAAAACTGGGTTAGAGATGGACACAAATGGTTAAAAAGGGTTAGGGAGGTGCAAAACAGGTGTAGAAATGGCCAAAGATGGCTTGAAGGGGGTTAAAAATAGGTTATAAAGGGTTAGAATTTCTCAAGGATGGGTTAAGAAGGGATAGAGAAACCCCAAAATGGGTTAGATATGGCCAAAATTGGGCCCAGATTTATTAGAAATGTGCAAAAACGGGTTAGAAAAGGAAAACTACGGCTTGAAACGGGTTGCAATTGGGCAAAAATGTTTTAGAAATAGCCAAAAGTGGCTTTAAAATTCTTAGAGAAGACAAAATTGGGTTAGAAACGGCCAAAACTAGCTTAATATTGATGAGAGAAGTGCAAAACTGTGTTAGAAATTGCCAAAAATGGCTTAAAACAGGAACAAAACTGTGTTAGACAAGCTAGAAAGAGCTAAAAATGACTTAAAATGAGTTAGAAGTGAGTAAAAATAGGTTAGAAATGGTCAAACTTGGCTTAAAATGGGTGGGAAATAGGCAACAATAGTTTAGAAAAGGAAAAAGAAGGCTGAAAATTGGTTAGAAATTGACAAAATTGTTTAGAGAATGAAAAAAAAGGGCTTAAAACGCGTTGAAAGTGGGCCAAAATGGTTTAGAAAGAGGAAAAAATGGCTTTATGATGGTGAGAGAAGTGCAAAACTGGGTTAGAGATGGACACAAATGGTTAAAAAGTGTTAGGGAGGGCAAAACAGGTGTAGAAATGGCCAAAGATGGCTTGAAGGGGGTTAAAAATAGGTTATAAAGGGTTAGAAATGGTCAAGGATGGGTTACGAAGGGATAGAGAAGCCCCAAAATGAGTTAGATATGGCTAAAATTGGGCTGAGATTTATTAGAGATGCGCAAAAACAGATTAGAAAAGGAAAACTACGGCTTCAAACGGGTTGCAATTGGGCAAAAATGTTTTAGAAATAGCCAAAAGTGGCTTTAAAATTCTTAGAGAAGAGCAAAATTGGGTTAGAAACGGCCAAAACCGGCTTCACATTGATGAGAGAAGTGCAAAACTGTGTTAGAAATTGCCAAAAATGGCTTAAAACAGGAACAAAACTGTGTTAGACAAGGCTAGAAAGAGCTAAAAATGACTTAAAATGAGTTAGAAGTGAGTAAAAATAGGTTAGAAATGGTCAAACTTGGCTTAAAATGGGTGGGAAATAGGCAACAATAGTTTAGAAAAGGAAAAAGAAGGCTGAAAATTGGTTAGAAATTGACAAAATTGTTTAGAGAATGAAAAAAGGGCTTAAAACGCGTTGAAAGTGGGCCAAAATGGTTTAGAAAGAGGAAAAATGGCTTTATGACGGTGAGAGAAGTGCAAAACTGGGTTAGAGATGGACACAAATGGTTAAAAAGTGTTAGGGAGGGCAAAAGTGGGTTAGAGATGGACACAAATGGTTAAAAAGTGTTAGAGAAGTGCAAAACTGGGTTAGAGATGGACACAAATGGTTAAAAAGGGTTAGGGAGGTGCAAAACAGGTGTAGAAATGGCCAAAGATGGCTTGAAGGGGGTTAAAAATAGGTTATAAAGGGTTAGAATTTCTCAAGGATGGGTTAAGAAGGGATAGAGAAACCCCAAAATGGGTTAGATATGGCCAAAATTGGGCCCAGATTTATTAGAAATGTGCAAAAAACGGGTTAGAAAAGGAAAACTACGGCTTGAAACGGGTTGCAATTGGGCAAAAATGGTTTAGAAATAGCCAGAAGTGGCTTTAAAATTCTTAGAGAAGAGCAAAATTGGGTTAGAAACGGCCAAAACTAGCTTAATATTGATGAGAGAAGTGCAAAACTGTGTTAGAAATTGCCAAAAATGGCTTAAAACAGGAACAAAACTGTGTTAGACAAGCTAGAAAGAGCTAAAAATGAATTAAAATGAGTTAGAAGTGAGTAAAAATAGGTTAGAAATGGTCAAACTTGGCTTAAAATGGGTGGGAAATAGGCAACAATAGTTTAGAAAAGGAAAAAGAAGGCTGAAAATTGGTTAGAAATTGACAAAATTGTTTAGAGAATGAAAAAAAAGGGCTTAAAAACGCGTTGAAAGCGGGCCAAAATGGTTTAGAAAGAGGAAAAAAATGGCTTTATGACGGTGAGAGAAGTGCAAAACTGGGTTAGAGATGGACACAAATGGTTAAAAAGTGTTAGGGAGGGCAAAAGTGGGTTAGAGATGGACACAAATGGTTAAAAAGTGTTAGAGAAGTGCAAAACTGGGTTAGAGATGGACACAAATGGTTAAAAAGGGTTAGGGAGGTGCAAAACAGGTGTAGAAATGGCCAAAGATGGCTTGAAGGGGGTTAAAAATAGGTTATAAAGGGTTAGAATTTCTCAAGGATGGGTTAAGAAGGGATAGAGAAACCCCAAAATGGGTTAGATATGGCCAAAATTGGGCCCAGATTTATTAGAAATGTGCAAAAAACGGGTTAGAAAAGGAAAACTACGGCTTGAAACGGGTTGCAATTGGGCAAAAATGGTTTAGAAATAGCCAAAAGTGGCTTTAAAATTCTTAGAGAAGAGCAAAATTGGGTTAGAAACGGCCAAAACTAGCTTAATATTGATGAGAGAAGTGCAAAACTGTGTTAGAAATTGCCAAAAATGGCTTAAAACAGGAACAAAACTGTGTTAGACAAGCTAGAAAGAGCTAAAAATGAATTAAAATGAGTTAGAAGTGAGTAAAAATAGGTTAGAAATGGTCAAACTTGGCTTAAAATGGGTGGGAAATAGGCAACAATAGTTTAGAAAAGGAAAAAGAAGGCTGAAAATTGGTTAGAAATTGACAAAATTGTTTAGAGAATGAAAAAAAGGGCTTAAAACGCGTTGAAAGTGGGCCAAAATGGTTTAGAAAGAGGAAAAAAATGGCTTTATGACGGTGAGAGAAGTGCAAAACTGGGTTAGAGATGGACACAAATGGTTAAAAAGTGTTAGGGAGGGCAAAAGTGGGTTAGAGATGGACACAAATGGTTAAAAAGTGTTAGAGAAGTGCAAAACTGGGTTAGAGATGGACACAAATGGTTAAAAAGGGTTAGGGAGGTGCAAAACAGGTGTAGAAATGGCCAAAGATGGCTTGAAGGGGGTTAAAAATAGGTTATAAAGGGTTAGAATTTCTCAAAAATGGGTTAAGAAGGGATAGAGAAACCCCAAAATGGGTTAGATATGGCCAAAATTGGGCCCAGATTTATTAGAAATGTGCAAAAACGGGTTAGAAAAGGAAAACTACGGCTTGAAACGGGTTGCAATTGGGCAAAAAATGTTTTAGAAATAGCCAAAAGTGGCTTTAAAATTCTTAGAGAAGACAAAATTGGGTTAGAAACGGCCAAAACTAGCTTAATATTGATGAGAGAAGTGCAAAACTGTGTTAGAAATTGCCAAAAATGGCTTAAAACAGGAACAAAACTGTGTTAGACAAGCTAGAAAGAGCTAAAAATGAATTAAAATGAGTTAGAAGTGAGTAAAAATAGGTTAGAAATGGTCAAACTTGGCTTAAAATGGGTGGGAAATAGGCAACAATAGTTTAGAAAAGGAAAAAGAAGGCTGAAAATTGGTTAGAAATTGACAAAATTGTTTAGAGAATGAAAAAAAGGGCTTAAAACGCGTTGAAAGTGGGCCAAAATGGTTTAGAAAGAGGAAAAAAATGGCTTTATGATGGTGAGAGAAGTGCAAAACTGGGTTAGAGATGGACACAAATGGTTAAAAAGTGTTAGGGAGGGCAAAACAGGTGTAGAAATGGCCAAAGATGGCTTGAAGGGGGTTAAAAATAGGTTATAAAGGGTTAGAAATGGTCAAGGATGGGTTACGAAGGGATAGAGAAGCCCCAAAATGAGTTAGATATGGCTAAAATTGGGCTGAGATTTATTAGAGATGCGCAAAAACAGATTAGAAAAGGAAAACTACGGCTTCAAACGGGTTGCAATTGGGCAAAAATGTTTTAGAAATAGCCAAAAGTGGCTTTAAAATTCTTAGAGAAGAGCAAAATTGGGTTAGAAACGGCCAAAACCGGCTTCACATTGATGAGAGAAGTGCAAAACTGTGTTAGAAATTGCCAAAAATGGCTTAAAACAGGAACAAAACTGTGTTAGACAAGGCTAGAAAGAGCTAAAAATGACTTAAAATGAGTTAGAAGTGAGTAAAAATAGGTTAGAAATGGTCAAACTTGGCTTAAAATGGGTGGGAAATAGGCAACAATAGTTTAGAAAAGGAAAAAGAAGGCTGAAAATTGGTTAGAAATTGACAAAATTGTTTAGAGAATGAAAAAAGGGCTTAAAACGCGTTGAAAGTGGGCCAAAATGGTTTAGAAAGAGGAAAAATGGCTTTATGACGGTGAGAGAAGTGCAAAACTGGGTTAGAGATGGACACAAATGGTTAAAAAGTGTTAGGGAGGGCAAAAGTGGGTTAGAGATGGACACAAATGGTTAAAAAGTGTTAGAGAAGTGCAAAACTGGGTTAGAGATGGACACAAATGGTTAAAAAGGGTTAGGGAGGTGCAAAACAGGTGTAGAAATGGCCAAAGATGGCTTGAAGGGGGTTAAAAATAGGTTATAAAGGGTTAGAATTTCTCAAGGATGGGTTAAGAAGGGATAGAGAAACCCCAAAATGGGTTAGATATGGCCAAAATTGGGCCCAGATTTATTAGAAATGTGCAAAAACGGGTTAGAAAAGGAAAACTACGGCTTGAAACGGGTTGCAATTGGGCAAAAATGGTTTAGAAATAGCCAGAAGTGGCTTTAAAATTCTTAGAGAAGAGCAAAATTGGGTTAGAAACGGCCAAAACTAGCTTAATATTGATGAGAGAAGTGCAAAACTGTGTTAGAAATTGCCAAAAATGGCTTAAAACAGGAACAAAACTGTGTTAGACAAGCTAGAAAGAGCTAAAAATGAATTAAAATGAGTTAGAAGTGAGTAAAAATAGGTTAGAAATGGTCAAACTTGGCTTAAAATGGGTGGGAAATAGGCAACAATAGTTTAGAAAAGGAAAAAGAAGGCTGAAAATTGGTTAGAAATTGACAAAATTGTTTAGAGAATGAAAAAAAGGGCTTAAAACGCGTTGAAAGCGGGCCAAAATGGTTTAGAAAGAGGAAAAAATGGCTTTATGACGGTGAGAGAAGTGCAAAACTGGGTTAGAGATGGACACAAATGGTTAAAAAGTGTTAGGGAGGGCAAAAGTGGGTTAGAGATGGACACAAATGGTTAAAAAGTGTTAGAGAAGTGCAAAACTGGGTTAGAGATGGACACAAATGGTTAAAAAGGGTTAGGGAGGTGCAAAACAGGTGTAGAAATGGCCAAAGATGGCTTGAAGGGGGTTAAAAATAGGTTATAAAGGGTTAGAATTTCTCAAGGATGGGTTAAGAAGGGATAGAGAAACCCCAAAATGGGTTAGATATGGCCAAAATTGGGCCCAGATTTATTAGAAATGTGCAAAAACGGATTAGAAAAGGAAAACTACGGCTTCAAACGGGTTGCAATTGGGCAAAAATGTTTTAGAAATAGCCAAAAGTGGCTTTAAAATTCTTAGAGAAGAGCAAAATTGGGTTAGAAACGGCCAAAACTAGCTTAATATTGATGAGAGAAGTGCAAAACTGTGTTAGAAATTGCCAAAAATGGCTTAAAACAGGAACAAAACTGTGTTAGACAAGCTAGAAAGAGCTAAAAATGAATTAAAATGAGTTAGAAGTGAGTAAAAATAGGTTAGAAATGGTCAAACTTGGCTTAAAATGGGTGGGAAATAGGCAACAATAGTTTAGAAAAGGAAAAAGAAGGCTGAAAATTGGTTAGAAATTGACAAAATTGTTTAGAGAATGAAAAAAAGGGCTTAAAACGCGTTGAAAGTGGGCCAAAATGGTTTAGAAAGAGGAAAAAAATGGCTTTATGATGGTGAGAGAAGTGCAAAACTGGGTTAGAGATGGACACAAATGGTTAAAAAGTGTTAGGGAGGGCAAAACAGGTGTAGAAATGGCCAAAGATGGCTTGAAGGGGGTTAAAAATAGGTTATAAAGGGTTAGAAATGGTCAAGGATGGGTTACGAAGGGATAGAGAAGCCCCAAAATGAGTTAGATATGGCTAAAATTGGGCTGAGATTTATTAGAGATGCGCAAAAACAGATTAGAAAAGGAAAACTACGGCTTCAAACGGGTTGCAATTGGGCAAAAATGTTTTAGAAATAGCCAAAAGTGGCTTTAAAATTCTTAGAGAAGAGCAAAATTGGGTTAGAAACGGCCAAAACCGGCTTCACATTGATGAGAGAAGTGCAAAACTGTGTTAGAAATTGCCAAAAATGGCTTAAAACAGGAACAAAACTGTGTTAGACAAGGCTAGAAAGAGCTAAAAATGACTTAAAATGAGTTAGAAGTGAGTAAAAATAGGTTAGAAATGGTCAAACTTGGCTTAAAATGGGTGGGAAATAGGCAACAATAGTTTAGAAAAGGAAAAAGAAGGCTGAAAATTGGTTAGAAATTGACAAAATTGTTTAGAGAATGAAAAAAGGGCTTAAAACGCGTTGAAAGTGGGCCAAAATGGTTTAGAAAGAGGAAAAATGGCTTTATGACGGTGAGAGAAGTGCAAAACTGGGTTAGAGATGGACACAAATGGTTAAAAAGTGTTAGGGAGGGCAAAAGTGGGTTAGAGATGGACACAAATGGTTAAAAAGTGTTAGAGAAGTGCAAAACTGGGTTAGAGATGGACACAAATGGTTAAAAAGGGTTAGGGAGGTGCAAAACAGGTGTAGAAATGGCCAAAGATGGCTTGAAGGGGGTTAAAAATAGGTTATAAAGGGTTAGAATTTCTCAAGGATGGGTTAAGAAGGGATAGAGAAACCCCAAAATGGGTTAGATATGGCCAAAATTGGGCCCAGATTTCTTAGAGATGTGCAAAAACGGGTTAGAAAAGGAAAACTACGGCTTGAAACGGGTTGCAATTGGGCAAAAATGGTTTAGAAATAGCCAGAAGTGGCTTTAAAATTCTTAGAGAAGAGCAAAATTGGGTTAGAAACGGCCAAAACTAGCTTAATATTGATGAGAGAAGTGCAAAACTGTGTTAGAAATTGCCAAAAATGGCTTAAAACAGGAACAAAACTGTGTTAGACAAGCTAGAAAGAGCTAAAAATGAATTAAAATGAGTTAGAAGTGAGTAAAAATAGGTTAGAAATGGTCAAACTTGGCTTAAAATGGGTGGGAAATAGGCAACAATAGTTTAGAAAAGGAAAAAGAAGGCTGAAAATTGGTTAGAAATTGACAAAATTGTTTAGAGAATGAAAAAAAGGGCTTAAAACGCGTTGAAAGTGGGCCAAAATGGTTTAGAAAGAGGAAAAAAATGGCTTTATGATGGTGAGAGAAGTGCAAAACTGGGTTAGAGATGGACACAAATGGTTAAAAAGTGTTAGGGAGGGCAAAACAGGTGTAGAAATGGCCAAAGATGGCTTGAAGGGGGTTAAAAATAGGTTATAAAGGGTTAGAAATGGTCAAGGATGGGTTACGAAGGGATAGAGAAGCCCCAAAATGAGTTAGATATGGCTAAAATTGGGCTGAGATTTATTAGAGATGCGCAAAAACAGATTAGAAAAGGAAAACTACGGCTTCAAACGGGTTGCAATTGGGCAAAAATGTTTTAGAAATAGCCAAAAGTGGCTTTAAAATTCTTAGAGAAGAGCAAAATTGGGTTAGAAACGGCCAAAACCGGCTTCACATTGATGAGAGAAGTGCAAAACTGTGTTAGAAATTGCCAAAAATGGCTTAAAACAGGAACAAAACTGTGTTAGACAAGGCTAGAAAGAGCTAAAAATGACTTAAAATGAGTTAGAAGTGAGTAAAAATAGGTTAGAAATGGTCAAACTTGGCTTAAAATGGGTGGGAAATAGGCAACAATAGTTTAGAAAAGGAAAAAGAAGGCTGAAAATTGGTTAGAAATTGACAAAATTGTTTAGAGAATGAAAAAAGGGCTTAAAACGCGTTGAAAGTGGGCCAAAATGGTTTAGAAAGAGGAAAAATGGCTTTATGACGGTGAGAGAAGTGCAAAACTGGGTTAGAGATGGACACAAATGGTTAAAAAGTGTTAGGGAGGGCAAAAGTGGGTTAGAGATGGACACAAATGGTTAAAAAGTGTTAGAGAAGTGCAAAACTGGGTTAGAGATGGACACAAATGGTTAAAAAGGGTTAGGGAGGTGCAAAACAGGTGTAGAAATGGCCAAAGATGGCTTGAAGGGGGTTAAAAATAGGTTATAAAGGGTTAGAATTTCTCAAGGATGGGTTAAGAAGGGATAGAGAAACCCCAAAATGGGTTAGATATGGCCAAAATTGGGCCCAGATTTATTAGAGATGTGCAAAAAACGGGTTAGAAAAGGAAAACTACGGCTTGAAACGGGTTGCAATTGGGCAAAAATGGTTTAGAAATAGCCAGAAGTGGCTTTAAAATTCTTAGAGAAGAGCAAAATTGGGTTAGAAACGGCCAAAACTAGCTTAATATTGATGAGAGAAGTGCAAAACTGTGTTAGAAATTGCCAAAAATGGCTTAAAACAGGAACAAAACTGTGTTAGACAAGCTAGAAAGAGCTAAAAATGAATTAAAATGAGTTAGAAGTGAGTAAAAATAGGTTAGAAATGGTCAAACTTGGCTTAAAATGGGTGGGAAATAGGCAACAATAGTTTAGAAAAGGAAAAAGAAGGCTGAAAATTGGTTAGAAATTGACAAAATTGTTTAGAGAATGAAAAAAAGGGCTTAAAACGCGTTGAAAGTGGGCCAAAATGGTTTAGAAAGAGGAAAAAAATGGCTTTATGATGGTGAGAGAAGTGCAAAACTGGGTTAGAGATGGACACAAATGGTTAAAAAGTGTTAGGGAGGGCAAAACAGGTGTAGAAATGGCCAAAGATGGCTTGAAGGGGGTTAAAAATAGGTTATAAAGGGTTAGAAATGGTCAAGGATGGGTTACGAAGGGATAGAGAAGCCCCAAAATGAGTTAGATATGGCTAAAATTGGGCTGAGATTTATTAGAGATGCGCAAAAACAGATTAGAAAAGGAAAACTACGGCTTCAAACGGGTTGCAATTGGGCAAAAATGTTTTAGAAATAGCCAAAAGTGGCTTTAAAATTCTTAGAGAAGAGCAAAATTGGGTTAGAAACGGCCAAAAACCGGCTTCACATTGATGAGAGAAGTGCAAAACTGTGTTAGAAATTGCCAAAAATGGCTTAAAACAGGAACAAAACTGTGTTAGACAAGGCTAGAAAGAGCTAAAAATGACTTAAAATGAGTTAGAAGTGAGTAAAAATAGGTTAGAAATGGTCAAACTTGGCTTAAAATGGGTGGGAAATAGGCAACAATAGTTTAGAAAAGGAAAAAGAAGGCTGAAAATTGGTTAGAAATTGACAAAATTGTTTAGAGAATGAAAAAAAGGGCTTAAAACGCGTTGAAAGTGGGCCAAAATGGTTTAGAAAGAGGAAAAATGGCTTTATGACGGTGAGAGAAGTGCAAAACTGGGTTAGAGATGGACACAAATGGTTAAAAAGTGTTAGGGAGGGCAAAAGTGGGTTAGAGATGGACACAAATGGTTAAAAAGTGTTAGAGAAGTGCAAAACTGGGTTAGAGATGGACACAAATGGTTAAAAAGGGTTAGGGAGGTGCAAAACAGGTGTAGAAATGGCCAAAGATGGCTTGAAGGGGGTTAAAAATAGGTTATAAAGGGTTAGAATTTCTCAAGGATGGGTTAAGAAGGGATAGAGAAACCCCAAAATGGGTTAGATATGGCCAAAATTGGGCCCAGATTTCTTAGAGATGTGCAAAAACGGGTTAGAAAAGGAAAACTACGGCTTGAAACGGGTTGCAATTGGGCAAAAATGGTTTAGAAATAGCCAGAAGTGGCTTTAAAATTCTTAGAGAAGAGCAAAATTGGGTTAGAAACGGCCAAAACTAGCTTAATATTGATGAGAGAAGTGCAAAACTGTGTTAGAAATTGCCAAAAATGGCTTAAAACAGGAACAAAACTGTGTTAGACAAGCTAGAAAGAGCTAAAAATGAATTAAAATGAGTTAGAAGTGAGTAAAAATAGGTTAGAAATGGTCAAACTTGGCTTAAAATGGGTGGGAAATAGGCAACAATAGTTTAGAAAAGGAAAAAGAAGGCTGAAAATTGGTTAGAAATTGACAAAATTGTTTAGAGAATGAAAAAAAGGGCTTAAAACGCGTTGAAAGTGGGCCAAAATTGTTTAGAAAGAGGAAAAAAATGGCTTTATGATGGTGAGAGAAGTGCAAAACTGGGTTAGAGATGGACACAAATGGTTAAAAAGTGTTAGGGAGGGCAAAACAGGTGTAGAAATGGCCAAAGATGGCTTGAAGGGGGTTAAAAATAGGTTATAAAGGGTTAGAAATGGTCAAGGATGGGTTACGAAGGGATAGAGAAGCCCCAAAATGAGTTAGATATGGCTAAAATTGGGCTGAGATTTATTAGAGATGCGCAAAAACAGATTAGAAAAGGAAAACTACGGCTTCAAACGGGTTGCAATTGGGCAAAAATGTTTTAGAAATAGCCAAAAGTGGCTTTAAAATTCTTAGAGAAGAGCAAAATTGGGTTAGAAACGGCCAAAACCGGCTTCACATTGATGAGAGAAGTGCAAAACTGTGTTAGAAATTGCCAAAAATGGCTTAAAACAGGAACAAAACTGTGTTAGACAAGGCTAGAAAGAGCTAAAAATGACTTAAAATGAGTTAGAAGTGAGTAAAAATAGGTTAGAAATGGTCAAACTTGGCTTAAAATGGGTGGGAAATAGGCAACAATAGTTTAGAAAAGGAAAAAGAAGGCTGAAAATTGGTTAGAAATTGACAAAATTGTTTAGAGAATGAAAAAAGGGCTTAAAACGCGTTGAAAGTGGGCCAAAATGGTTTAGAAAGAGGAAAAATGGCTTTATGACGGTGAGAGAAGTGCAAAACTGGGTTAGAGATGGACACAAATGGTTAAAAAGTGTTAGGGAGGGCAAAAGTGGGTTAGAGATGGACACAAATGGTTAAAAAGTGTTAGAGAAGTGCAAAACTGGGTTAGAGATGGACACAAATGGTTAAAAAGGGTTAGGGAGGTGCAAAACAGGTGTAGAAATGGCCAAAGATGGCTTGAAGGGGGTTAAAAATAGGTTATAAAGGGTTAGAATTTCTCAAGGATGGGTTAAGAAGGGATAGAGAAACCCCAAAATGGGTTAGATATGGCCAAAATTGGGCCCAGATTTCTTAGAGATGTGCAAAAACGGGTTAGAAAAGGAAAACTACGGCTTGAAACGGGTTGCAATTGGGCAAAAATGGTTTAGAAATAGCCAGAAGTGGCTTTAAAATTCTTAGAGAAGAGCAAAATTGGGTTAGAAACGGCCAAAACCGGCTTCACATTGATGAGAGAAGTGCAAAACTGTGTTAGAAATTGCCAAAAATGGCTTAAAACAGGAACAAAACTGTGTTAGACAAGCTAGAAAGAGCTAAAAATGAATTAAAATGAGTTAGAAGTGAGTAAAAATAGGTTAGAAATGGTCAAACTTGGCTTAAAATGGGTGGGAAATAGGCAACAATAGTTTAGAAAAGGAAAAAGAAGGCTGAAAATTGGTTAGAAATTGACAAAATTGTTTAGAGAATGAAAAAAAGGGCTTAAAACGCGTTGAAAGTGGGCCAAAATGGTTTAGAAAGAGGAAAAAATGGCTTTATGACGGTGAGAGAAGTGCAAAACTGGGTTAGAGATGGACACAAATGGTTAAAAAGTGTTAGGGAGGGCAAAAGTGGGTTAGAGATGGACACAAATGGTTAAAAAGTGTTAGAGAAGTGCAAAACTGGGTTAGAGATGGACACAAATGGTTAAAAAGGGTTAGGGAGGTGCAAAACAGGTGTAGAAATGGCCAAAGATGGCTTGAAGGGGGTTAAAAATAGGTTATAAAGGGTTAGAATTTCTCAAGGATGGGTTAAGAAGGGATAGAGAAACCCCAAAATGGGTTAGATATGGCCAAAATTGGGCCCAGATTTATTAGAAATGTGCAAAAACGGGTTAGAAAAGGAAAACTACGGCTTGAAACGGGTTGCAATTGGGCAAAAATGTTTTAGAAATAGCCAAAAGTGGCTTTAAAATTCTTAGAGAAGAGCAAAATTGGGTTAGAAACGGCCAAAACTAGCTTAATATTGATGAGAGAAGTGCAAAACTGTGTTAGAAATTGCCAAAAATGGCTTAAAACAGGAACAAAACTGTGTTAGACAAGCTAGAAAGAGCTAAAAATGAATTAAAATGAGTTAGAAGTGAGTAAAAATAGGTTAGAAATGGTCAAACTTGGCTTAAAATGGGTGGGAAATAGGCAACAATAGTTTAGAAAAGGAAAAAGAAGGCTGAAAATTGGTTAGAAATTGACAAAATTGTTTAGAGAATGAAAAAAAAGGGCTTAAAACGCGTTGAAAGTGGGCCAAAATGGTTTAGAAAGAGGAAAAAATGGCTTTATGATGGTGAGAGAAGTGCAAAACTGGGTTAGAGATGGACACAAATGGTTAAAAAGTGTTAGGGAGGGCAAAACAGGTGTAGAAATGGCCAAAGATGGCTTGAAGGGGGTTAAAAATAGGTTATAAAGGGTTAGAAATGGTCAAGGATGGGTTACGAAGGGATAGAGAAGCCCCAAAATGAGTTAGATATGGCTAAAATTGGGCTGAGATTTATTAGAGATGCGCAAAAAACAGATTAGAAAAGGAAAACTACGGCTTGAAACGGGTTGCAATTGGGCAAAAATGTTTTAGAAATAGCCAAAAGTGGCTTTAAAATTCTTAGAGAAGAGCAAAATTGGGTTAGAAACGGCCAAAACCGGCTTCACATTGATGAGAGAAGTGCAAAACTGTGTTAGAAATTGCCAAAAATGGCTTAAAACAGGAACAAAACTGTGTTAGACAAGGCTAGAAAGAGCTAAAAATGACTTAAAATGAGTTAGAAGTGAGTAAAAATAGGTTAGAAATGGTCAAACTTGGCTTAAAATGGGTGGGAAATAGGCAACAATAGTTTAGAAAAGGAAAAAGAAGGCTGAAAATTGGTTAGAAATTGACAAAATTGTTTAGAGAATGAAAAAAAGGGCTTAAAACGCGTTGAAAGTGGGCCAAAATGGTTTAGAAAGAGGAAAAATGGCTTTATGACGGTGAGAGAAGTGCAAAACTGGGTTAGAGATGGACACAAATGGTTAAAAAGTGTTAGGGAGGGCAAAAGTGGGTTAGAGATGGACACAAATGGTTAAAAAGTGTTAGAGAAGTGCAAAACTGGGTTAGAGATGGACACAAATGGTTAAAAAGGGTTAGGGAGGTGCAAAACAGGTGTAGAAATGGCCAAAGATGGCTTGAAGGGGGTTAAAAATAGGTTATAAAGGGTTAGAATTTCTCAAGGATGGGTTAAGAAGGGATAGAGAAACCCCAAAATGGGTTAGATATGGCCAAAATTGGGCCCAGATTTCTTAGAGATGTGCAAAAAACGGGTTAGAAAAGGAAAACTACGGCTTGAAACGGGTTGCAATTGGGCAAAAATGGTTTAGAAATAGCCAGAAGTGGCTTTAAAATTCTTAGAGAAGAGCAAAATTGGGTTAGAAACGGCCAAAACTAGCTTAATATTGATGAGAGAAGTGCAAAACTGTGTTAGAAATTGCCAAAAATGGCTTAAAACAGGAACAAAACTGTGTTAGACAAGCTAGAAAGAGCTAAAAATGAATTAAAATGAGTTAGAAGTGAGTAAAAATAGGTTAGAAATGGTCAAACTTGGCTTAAAATGGGTGGGAAATAGGCAACAATAGTTTAGAAAAGGAAAAAGAAGGCTGAAAATTGGTTAGAAATTGACAAAATTGTTTAGAGAATGAAAAAAAGGGCTTAAAACGCGTTGAAAGTGGGCCAAAATGGTTTAGAAAGAGGAAAAAATGGCTTTATGACGGTGAGAGAAGTGCAAAACTGGGTTAGAGATGGACACAAATGGTTAAAAAGTGTTAGGGAGGGCAAAAGTGGGTTAGAGATGGACACAAATGGTTAAAAAGTGTTAGAGAAGTGCAAAACTGGGTTAGAGATGGACACAAATGGTTAAAAAGGGTTAGGGAGGTGCAAAACAGGTGTAGAAATGGCCAAAGATGGCTTGAAGGGGGTTAAAAATAGGTTATAAAGGGTTAGAATTTCTCAAGGATGGGTTAAGAAGGGATAGAGAAACCCCAAAATGGGTTAGATATGGCCAAAATTGGGCCCAGATTTATTAGAAATGTGCAAAAAACGGGTTAGAAAAGGAAAACTACGGCTTGAAACGGGTTGCAATTGGGCAAAAATGTTTTAGAAATAGCCAAAAGTGGCTTTAAAATTCTTAGAGAAGAGCAAAATTGGGTTAGAAACGGCCAAAACTAGCTTAATATTGATGAGAGAAGTGCAAAACTGTGTTAGAAATTGCCAAAAATGGCTTAAAACAGGAACAAAACTGTGTTAGACAAGCTAGAAAGAGCTAAAAATGAATTAAAATGAGTTAGAAGTGAGTAAAAATAGGTTAGAAATGGTCAAACTTGGCTTAAAATGGGTGGGAAATAGGCAACAATAGTTTAGAAAAGGAAAAAGAAGGCTGAAAATTGGTTAGAAATTGACAAAATTGTTTAGAGAATGAAAAAAAGGGCTTAAAACGCGTTGAAAGTGGGCCAAAATGGTTTAGAAAGAGGAAAAAATGGCTTTATGATGGTGAGAGAAGTGCAAAACTGGGTTAGAGATGGACACAAATGGTTAAAAAGTGTTAGGGAGGGCAAAACAGGTGTAGAAATGGCCAAAGATGGCTTGAAGGGGGTTAAAAATAGGTTATAAAGGGTTAGAAATGGTCAAGGATGGGTTACGAAGGGATAGAGAAGCCCCAAAATGAGTTAGATATGGCTAAAATTGGGCTGAGATTTATTAGAGATGCGCAAAAACAGATTAGAAAAGGAAAACTACGGCTTGAAACGGGTTGCAATTGGGCAAAAATGTTTTAGAAATAGCCAAAAGTGGCTTTAAAATTCTTAGAGAAGAGCAAAATTGGGTTAGAAACGGCCAAAACCGGCTTCACATTGATGAGAGAAGTGCAAAACTGTGTTAGAAATTGCCAAAAATGGCTTAAAACAGGAACAAAACTGTGTTAGACAAGGCTAGAAAGAGCTAAAAATGACTTAAAATGAGTTAGAAGTGAGTAAAAATAGGTTAGAAATGGTCAAACTTGGCTTAAAATGGGTGGGAAATAGGCAACAATAGTTTAGAAAAGGAAAAAGAAGGCTGAAAATTGGTTAGAAATTGACAAAATTGTTTAGAGAATGAAAAAAGGGCTTAAAACGCGTTGAAAGTGGGCCAAAATGGTTTAGAAAGAGGAAAAATGGCTTTATGACGGTGAGAGAAGTGCAAAACTGGGTTAGAGATGGACACAAATGGTTAAAAAGTGTTAGGGAGGGCAAAAGTGGGTTAGAGATGGACACAAATGGTTAAAAAGTGTTAGAGAAGTGCAAAACTGGGTTAGAGATGGACACAAATGGTTAAAAAGGGTTAGGGAGGTGCAAAACAGGTGTAGAAATGGCCAAAGATGGCTTGAAGGGGGTTAAAAATAGGTTATAAAGGGTTAGAATTTCTCAAGGATGGGTTAAGAAGGGATAGAGAAACCCCAAAATGGGTTAGATATGGCCAAAATTGGGCCCAGATTTCTTAGAGATGTGCAAAAACGGGTTAGAAAAGGAAAACTACGGCTTGAAACGGGTTGCAATTGGGCAAAAATGGTTTAGAAATAGCCAGAAGTGGCTTTAAAATTCTTAGAGAAGAGCAAAATTGGGTTAGAAACGGCCAAAACTAGCTTAATATTGATGAGAGAAGTGCAAAACTGTGTTAGAAATTGCCAAAAATGGCTTAAAACAGGAACAAAACTGTGTTAGACAAGCTAGAAAGAGCTAAAAATGAATTAAAATGAGTTAGAAGTGAGTAAAAATAGGTTAGAAATGGTCAAACTTGGCTTAAAATGGGTGGGAAATAGGCAACAATAGTTTAGAAAAGGAAAAAGAAGGCTGAAAATTGGTTAGAAATTGACAAAATTGTTTAGAGAATGTAAAAAAAGGGCTTAAAACGCGTTGAAAGTGGGCCAAAATGGTTTAGAAAGAGGAAAAAAATGGCTTTATGACGGTGAGAGAAGTGCAAAACTGGGTTAGAGATGGACACAAATGGTTAAAAAGTGTTAGGGAGGGCAAAAGTGGGTTAGAGATGGACACAAATGGTTAAAAAGTGTTAGAGAAGTGCAAAACTGGGTTAGAGATGGACACAAATGGTTAAAAAGGGTTAGGGAGGTGCAAAACAGGTGTAGAAATGGCCAAAGATGGCTTGAAGGGGGTTAAAAATAGGTTATAAAGGGTTAGAATTTCTCAAGGATGGGTTAAGAAGGGATAGAGAAACCCCAAAATGGGTTAGATATGGCCAAAATTGGGCCCAGATTTATTAGAAATGTGCAAAAACGGGTTAGAAAAGGAAAACTACGGCTTGAAACGGGTTGCAATTGGGCAAAAATGTTTTAGAAATAGCCAAAAGTGGCTTTAAAATTCTTAGAGAAGAGCAAAATTGGGTTAGAAACGGCCAAAACTAGCTTAATATTGATGAGAGAAGTGCAAAACTGTGTTAGAAATTGCCAAAAATGGCTTAAAACAGGAACAAAACTGTGTTAGACAAGCTAGAAAGAGCTAAAAATGAATTAAAATGAGTTAGAAGTGAGTAAAAATAGGTTAGAAATGGTCAAACTTGGCTTAAAATGGGTGGGAAATAGGCAACAATAGTTTAGAAAAGGAAAAAGAAGGCTGAAAATTGGTTAGAAATTGACAAAATTGTTTAGAGAATGAAAAAAAGGGCTTAAAACGCGTTGAAAGTGGGCCAAAATGGTTTAGAAAGAGGAAAAAATGGCTTTATGACGGTGAGAGAAGTGCAAAACTGGGTTAGAGATGGACACAAATGGTTAAAAAGTGTTAGGGAGGGCAAAAGTGGGTTAGAGATGGACACAAATGGTTAAAAAGTGTTAGAGAAGTGCAAAACTGGGTTAGAGATGGACACAAATGGTTAAAAAGGGTTAGGGAGGTGCAAAACAGGTGTAGAAATGGCCAAAGATGGCTTGAAGGGGGTTAAAAATAGGTTATAAAGGGTTAGAATTTCTCAAGGATGGGTTAAGAAGGGATAGAGAAACCCCAAAATGGGTTAGATATGGCCAAAATTGGGCCCAGATTTATTAGAAATGTGCAAAAACGGGTTAGAAAAGGAAAACTACGGCTTGAAACGGGTTGCAATTGGGCAAAAATGTTTTAGAAATAGCCAAAAGTGGCTTTAAAATTCTTAGAGAAGAGCAAAATTGGGTTAGAAACGGCCAAAACTAGCTTAATATTGATGAGAGAAGTGCAAAACTGTGTTAGAAATTGCCAAAAATGGCTTAAAACAGGAACAAAACTGTGTTAGACAAGCTAGAAAGAGCTAAAAATGAATTAAAATGAGTTAGAAGTGAGTAAAAATAGGTTAGAAATGGTCAAACTTGGCTTAAAATGGGTGGGAAATAGGCAACAATAGTTTAGAAAAGGAAAAAGAAGGCTGAAAATTGGTTAGAAATTGACAAAATTGTTTAGAGAATGAAAAAAAGGGCTTAAAACGCGTTGAAAGTGGGCCAAAATGGTTTAGAAAGAGGAAAAAAATGGCTTTATGATGGTGAGAGAAGTGCAAAACTGGGTTAGAGATGGACACAAATGGTTAAAAAGTGTTAGGGAGGGCAAAACAGGTGTAGAAATGGCCAAAGATGGCTTGAAGGGGGTTAAAAATAGGTTATAAAGGGTTAGAAATGGTCAAGGATGGGTTACGAAGGGATAGAGAAGCCCCAAAATGAGTTAGATATGGCTAAAATTGGGCTGAGATTTATTAGAGATGCGCAAAAACAGATTAGAAAAGGAAAACTACGGCTTCAAACGGGTTGCAATTGGGCAAAAATGTTTTAGAAATAGCCAAAAGTGGCTTTAAAATTCTTAGAGAAGAGCAAAATTGGGTTAGAAACGGCCAAAACCGGCTTCACATTGATGAGAGAAGTGCAAAACTGTGTTAGAAATTGCCAAAAATGGCTTAAAACAGGAACAAAACTGTGTTAGACAAGGCTAGAAAGAGCTAAAAATGACTTAAAATGAGTTAGAAGTGAGTAAAAATAGGTTAGAAATGGTCAAACTTGGCTTAAAATGGGTGGGAAATAGGCAACAATAGTTTAGAAAAGGAAAAAAGAAGGCTGAAAATTGGTTAGAAATTGACAAAATTGTTTAGAGAATGAAAAAAGGGCTTAAAACGCGTTGAAAGTGGGCCAAAATGGTTTAGAAAGAGGAAAAATGGCTTTATGACGGTGAGAGAAGTGCAAAACTGGGTTAGAGATGGACACAAATGGTTAAAAAGTGTTAGGGAGGGCAAAAGTGGGTTAGAGATGGACACAAATGGTTAAAAAGTGTTAGAGAAGTGCAAAACTGGGTTAGAGATGGACACAAATGGTTAAAAAGGGTTAGGGAGGTGCAAAACAGGTGTAGAAATGGCCAAAGATGGCTTGAAGGGGGTTAAAAATAGGTTATAAAGGGTTAGAATTTCTCAAGGATGGGTTAAGAAGGGATAGAGAAACCCCAAAATGGGTTAGATATGGCCAAAATTGGGCCCAGATTTCTTAGAGATGTGCAAAAAACGGGTTAGAAAAGGAAAACTACGGCTTGAAACGGGTTGCAATTGGGCAAAAATGGTTTAGAAATAGCCAGAAGTGGCTTTAAAATTCTTAGAGAAGAGCAAAATTGGGTTAGAAACGGCCAAAACTAGCTTAATATTGATGAGAGAAGTGCAAAACTGTGTTAGAAATTGCCAAAAATGGCTTAAAACAGGAACAAAACTGTGTTAGACAAGCTAGAAAGAGCTAAAAATGAATTAAAATGAGTTAGAAGTGAGTAAAAATAGGTTAGAAATGGTCAAACTTGGCTTAAAATGGGTGGGAAATAGGCAACAATAGTTTAGAAAAGGAAAAAGAAGGCTGAAAATTGGTTAGAAATTGACAAAATTGTTTAGAGAATGAAAAAAAGGGCTTAAAACGCGTTGAAAGTGGGCCAAAATGGTTTAGAAAGAGGAAAAAAATGGCTTTATGACGGTGAGAGAAGTGCAAAACTGGGTTAGAGATGGACACAAATGGTTAAAAAGTGTTAGGGAGGGCAAAAGTGGGTTAGAGATGGACACAAATGGTTAAAAAGTGTTAGAGAAGTGCAAAACTGGGTTAGAGATGGACACAAATGGTTAAAAAGGGTTAGGGAGGTGCAAAACAGGTGTAGAAATGGCCAAAGATGGCTTGAAGGGGGTTAAAAATAGGTTATAAAGGGTTAGAATTTCTCAAGGATGGGTTAAGAAGGGATAGAGAAACCCCAAAATGGGTTAGATATGGCCAAAATTGGGCCCAGATTTATTAGAAATGTGCAAAAACGGGTTAGAAAAGGAAAACTACGGCTTGAAACGGGTTGCAATTGGGCAAAAATGTTTTAGAAATAGCCAAAAGTGGCTTTAAAATTCTTAGAGAAGAGCAAAATTGGGTTAGAAACGGCCAAAACTAGCTTAATATTGATGAGAGAAGTGCAAAACTGTGTTAGAAATTGCCAAAAATGGCTTAAAACAGGAACAAAACTGTGTTAGACAAGCTAGAAAGAGCTAAAAATGAATTAAAATGAGTTAGAAGTGAGTAAAAATAGGTTAGAAATGGTCAAACTTGGCTTAAAATGGGTGGGAAATAGGCAACAATAGTTTAGAAAAGGAAAAAGAAGGCTGAAAATTGGTTAGAAATTGACAAAATTGTTTAGAGAATGAAAAAAAAGGGCTTAAAACGCGTTGAAAGTGGGCCAAAATGGTTTAGAAAGAGGAAAAAATGGCTTTATGATGGTGAGAGAAGTGCAAAACTGGGTTAGAGATGGACACAAATGGTTAAAAAGTGTTAGGGAGGGCAAAACAGGTGTAGAAATGGCCAAAGATGGCTTGAAGGGGGTTAAAAATAGGTTATAAAGGGTTAGAATTTCTCAAGGATGGGTTAAGAAGGGATAGAGAAACCCCAAAATGGGTTAGATATGGCCAAAATTGGGCCCAGATTTCTTAGAGATGCGCAAAAACAGATTAGAAAAGGAAAACTACGGCTTCAAACGGGTTGCAATTGGGCAAAAATGGTTTAGAAATAGCCAGAAGTGGCTTTAAAATTCTTAGAGAAGAGCAAAATTGGGTTAGAAACGGCCAAAACCGGCTTCACATTGATGAGAGAAGTGCAAAACTGTGTTAGAAATTGCCAAAAATGGCATAAAACAGGAACAAAACTGTGTTAGACAAGGCTAGAAAGAGCTAAAAATGACTTATAATGAGTTAGAAGTGAGTAAAAATAGGTTAGAAATGGTCAAACTTGGCTTAAAATGGGTGGGAAATAGGCAACAATAGTTTAGAAAAGGAAAAAGAAGGCTGAAAATTGGTTAGAAATTGACAAAATTGTTTAGAGAATGAAAAAAAAGGGCTTAAAACGCGTTGAAAGTGGGCCAAAATGGTTTAGAAAGAGGAAAAAATGGCTTTATGATGGTGAGAGAAGTGCAAAACTGGGTTAGAGATGGACACAAATGGTTAAAAAGGGTTAGGGAGGTGCAAAACAGGTGTAGAAATGGCCAAAGATGGCTTGAAGGGGGTTAAAAATAGGTTATAAAGGGTTAGAAATGGTCAAGGATGGGTTACGAAGGGATAGAGAAGCCCCAAAATGAGTTAGATATGGCCAAAATTGGGCCGAGATTTATTAGAGATGTGCAAAAACAGATTAGAAAAGGAAAACTACGGCTTCAAACGGGTTGCAATTGGGCAAAAATGGTTTAGAAATAGCCAGAAGTGGCTTTAAAATTCTTAGAGAAGAGCAAAATTGGGTTAGAAACGGCCAAAACTGGCTTCACATTGATGAGAGAAGTGCAAAACTGTGTTAAAAATTGCCCAAAATGGCATAAAACAGGAACAAAACTGTGTTAGACAAGGCTAGAAAGAGCTAAAAATGACTTAAAATGAGTTAGAAGTGAGTAAAAATAGGTTAGAAATGGTCAAACTTGGCTTAAAATGGGTGGGAAATAGGCAACAATAGTTTAGAAAAGGAAAAAGAAGGCTGAAAATTGGTTAGAAATTGACAAAATTGTTTAGAGAATGAAAAAAAGGGCTTAAAACGCGTTGAAAGCGGGCCAAAATGGTTTAGAAAGAGGAAAAAATGGCTTTATGATGGTGAGAGAAGTGCAAAACTGGGTTAGAGATGGACACAAATGGTTAAAAAGGGTTAGGGAGGTGCAAAACAGGTGTAGAAATGGCCAAAGATGGCTTGAAGGGGGTTAAAAATAGGTTATAAAGGGTTAGAAATTCTCAAGGATGGGTTAAGAAGGGATAGAGAAACCCCAAAATGGGTTAGATATGGCCAAAATTGGGCCCAGATTTATTAGAGATGTGCAAAAACGGGTTAGAAAAGGAAAACTACGGCTTGAAACGGGTTGCAATTGGGCAAAAATGGTTTAGAAATAGCCAGAAGTGGCTTTAAAATTCTTAGAGAAGAGCAAAATTGGGTTAGAAACGGCCAAAACCGGCTTCACATTGATGAGAGAAGTGCAAAACTGTGTTAGAAATTGCCAAAAATGGCTTAAAACTGGAAAAAGAACTGTGTTAGACAAGGCTAGAAAGAGCTAAAAATGACTTAAAATGAGTTAGAAGTGAGTAAAAATAGGTTAGAAATGGTCAAACGTGGCTTAAAATGGGTGGGAAATAGTCAACAATAGTTTAGAAAAGGAAAAAGAAGGCTGAAAATTGGTTAGAAATTGACAAAATTGTTTAGAGAATGAAAAAAAGGGCTTAAAACGCGTTGAAAGTGGGCCAAAATGGTTTAGAAAGAGGAAAAAATGGCTTTATGACGGCGAGAGAAGTGCAAAACTGGGTTAGAGATGGACACAAATGGTTAAAAAGTGTTAGGGAGGGCAAAAGTGGGTTAGAGATGGACACAAATGGTTAAAAAGGGTTAGGGAGGTGCAAAACAGGTGTAGAAATGGCCAAAGATGGCTTGAAGGGGGTTAAAAATAGGTTATAAAGGGTTAGAAATTCTCAATGATGGGTTACGAAGGGATAGAGAAGCCCCAAAATGAGTTAGATATGGCCAAAATTGGGCCCAGATTTATTAGAAATGTGCAAAAACGGGTTAGAAAAGGAAAACTACGGCTTGAAACGGGTTGCAATTGGGAAAATGGTTTAGAAATAGCCAAAAGTGGCTTTAAAATTCTTAGAGAAGAGCAAAATTGGGTTAGAAACGGCCAAAACCGGCTTCACATTGATGAGAGAAGTGCAAAACTGTGTTAGAAATTGCCAAAAATGGCTTAAAACTGGAAAAAACTGTGTTAGACAATGCTAGAAATATGAATAACCTGGAGCTTTCTGACAGAGGCTTCAGGTATGGCTATTCTCCCTGGCTGTGGTGCTGTTTTGCACCAGGAGGTGTTGGTTGGTCCATTATGATCCCAGAAAGGCACTCAGACTTTGTAAAGCGTAATTTTAAAAGCTAATTATTAAAGACTATAAAGAAGGCGAGAATGCTACAGACAATCAGAGAAGAGATTCAGAACAGCCCTGTGGAGAAGGACTTGGGGGTGTTGATTGATGAGAAAATGAACATGAGCCAGCAGTGTGTGCTAACAGCCCAGAAAGCCAAACATATCCTGCGCTGCATCAAAAGAAGTGTGACCAGCAAGCTGAAGGAGGTGATCCTGCCCCTCTGCTCTTGTCTGACCTCACTTGGAGTATTGTCTGCAGTTCTGGTGTCCTCAACATAAAAAGGACATGGAACTGATGGAACAAGTCCAGAGGGCCACAAGGATGATCAGGGGCTGGAGCACCTCCCATATGAAGACAGGCTGAGAAGGTTGGGTCTGTTCAGCCTGGAGAAGGGAAGGCTGTGTGGAGACCTCCTAGCAACCTTCCAGTATGTGAAGGGGGCCTACAGGGATGCTGGAGAGGGACTATTCCTGAGGGACTGTAGTGACAGGACAAGAGGTAGCAGGTTCAAACTTAAACAGGGGAAGTTTAGATTGGATATAATGAAGTTCTTTACTGTAAGGATGGTGAGGCACTGGAATGGGTTGCCCAGGGAAGTTGTGAATGCTCCATCCCTGGCAGTGTTCAAGGTGGGGTTGGACAGAGCCTTGGGTGTCATGGTTTAGGATGAGGTGTCCCTGCCCATGGCAGGGGGTTTGGAACTAACTAACCCTAACTATTCTATGATTCTAATCTTGCATCCCTTTAGATGCTTGGAGCCTCAAGTTGTGCAGCATCAAACAGGCCTCCAACTGGGGCTCAACAAACCATGCATGTGCTGTCCATGGCAGGTTTACTCCATTGTGGTCATTCAAGACTTTCTTATGAGGAAACACTTTTCATTATTTCTACTGTTAAACAGAAAATATGTTCATATGAGAACTTCTTCCCGCACTTTTAGATAAAAGCAAGGTTACACAGAGGGCATAATCGCTGGTACCAAGTGCGAGCTACCTGCAGACTCCTCTGGTACAATCAGCTGGCTGAGTTTATGCTGAGGTAATGGACTTTGAGCAGCACAACACAGGCCTTAAGGTCAAGCTGTATGTGCAGTATGGTAGATTACAGGCCTACTCAGGTGCTGTGATTTAAACCTGGTAGACAGTTAAGCACCACACACCTGCTTGCTCAACTCTCCCCACAGTGGGATGGGGCAAGGGATAACTGTAAGGGTAAAAGTGTAAAAATTCGTGGATTGAAATAAATACAGTTTAATAAGAAATAAAAAGAACACCACTCACCCCAATAAAACCAAAACGAAGAAAAATAAGTGATGCAATTGCTCACTACCAGCTGACTGATGCCCAGCCAGTACCCAAGCAATGGCAGCCCAAACAAAAATTCCCCCCCCCTAGTTTTTATTGCTGAGCATGATGTCATATGTTGCCGCGGCCAGGTGGAGGGGAGAAAACACCGATACGATGTAGATTCACAAAATGCTCCATTTATTGATTACAAGGCTGCTCTTAATATACTGTCTTACACGCGATCACGCATTACTTGATTGGCTGCTTCACTTTGCCCACGAGGGGTACACGCTCCACTTTACCTCTCCTGATTGGTTTCACACCTTCGCTTCAGCTTAGCGTTACATCATGCTTCTGGCATCTTGTTATTGCATTCCTGTTTTGCTGATCTTGACGCTTCTTCTTTTAGCCTGGGGTCAGAGGTTCACTTTCTCACAGCTTGCTGTAAGCCTGTTAAAGCGCCCATGCTCGACCCCCAACAATATGTCATGGAATATCCTGTGGGTCAGTTAGGGTCAACTGTGTACCATCCCAACTTCTTGCACACCTTTGGCCTACTTGCTGACAGGGCAATATGAGAATCAAAAAAGGCCTTGATGTCTTGAAGCACTGCACAAAAATAGCTAAAACATCAGTCTGTTATCAACACTTTTCATCACAAATCAAAACCATAGCACCATAAAAGCTACTATTAAGAACTATTACTATTAACTCTAGCCCAGCTAAAACCAGTACACCAGGTTACTTGTTATGTGAATGACTAACAAACAACATTTTTTCTGTAAGGATCACTACAGGGGTCATCTTTGATTTCTTCTTCTGAAGCTGTTTTGCTTCAGAAAAATATCTGAATATTTACTGGAGTAGAACTTAAATCTGATATTCCTGCAGTCAGTGTGAACATTCTAATCAGCAGAATTTAATTTTAATCTTGCACTTCATCTCTCTGGAGCAATGAATGTTAATTCCATACCATTCACATCATGCCCAGATCCTACTTTTCGAATACACCATCACTCTTAAGTCCACCCCTCGATCATGAGACATCTCTATGTTGCATCTCTGGACTGATAGCCTGAAGTATCTGGGCCCACCAGGCTCAAAATCATTCAGCGTCCCCTTCAGCAGTTCTACAGCTTGCTGCTGGGGACTCCATACAGCTGCCTTCCACCTCCAATGCTTCCAAAGCACTGGAGGGGCCCAGTGGATCAGATACCTGGCCATACTGTCCCACATGCCCTGCCACTCATGACTGTCCAGCCTTGGGGACAGTCTCCTGGTGCTCCTATATCCTTGTCTAACCCTAGACAAGACCCAAACCTGACTCTGCTTAACTTTTGGGATCAGACAAAATGATTGTGGATAGAACACACTCTGTGTGTGTGCCACCATGCTGACCCCTATAACAATCAGCAGGCAGGTCCCAAGGGCACCCAAAAGCCATTCAAAACCATCAGAACTCTCAAATGATGCTGCTGCACTTGTCACTGGTGCTGATGTAGCTGCCGTGCTTGCCAGCTCTCCCACCACCAGCTTCTTTTCTCCTGAGTCCGGATCTTCCTTCTCTGCCTTACTGGGAAATGCTGCGTGGTCTCCTGTATCCTGCTGGGGCTTGGCGGGTGACTTCTGGAAAATATTCTCAGACGCTGTGGGGTTCGGAATGGCAGCGGGACTCGGTTCCTCCACTGCCTCACTGGGAAGTTCTGCGTAGTCTCCTGCATCCTGCTGGGGGTGGGACGCTCTCGGCCGTTGGAGGGTTGGGAACGGCCGCGGGACTCACCTCCCCCACTGCCTGGTCGCGCTGCTCAGCTACCACCCTGCTCCGCTCCTCCCCCGCCTGCTCCCACTGCTCTGCCACAGCCATTTGGCTCCCCGTGCCGCTCTCCCTGGCAGCATCAGCTGCCGGCAGCTCCCGGGGCCGCTCCTTGCTGGCTTCACGCAGCTCCACGCAGACGACGACGAGGATAAGGACAAGGACGGCGAAGAGCAGCGGGACAGCCTGGTACAAGTCCAAGTCCACGGCCACGTCCATCCCCCCCTGCTGCCGGAGCCCCACCCTATTACAAGCCTTCGACACAAAGTACAGTGAAACAAAAGCTTTAGCATGATCGACAAACACAAACACATCCAATCCATACACAAAGTACCCGGCAAAATCCCGAAACAGCAAGATCCACAGAAAAACCTCTAAGAGCCAATAAATCAGCATTGTGACAAGAGACCATAAATCTGCTCAGATCTGTTCTTATCTCAAACCCTCGTGCCCCACGTTGGGCGCCAAAAATGTCGTGGTTTAAACCAAGTCCCCTAACTCCCGGAGAGTTAGGAAGGAGAATCCAAAGAATGTAGCCCCCACGGATTGAGATAAGAACGGTTTAATTGCTAAGGCATAACACAAAACCCCTACTGCCATTTACTACTACAAATGATAATGATACAGCAAACAGCAAGTGAAAAGAATACAACACCCCACCAGCCACCAACCCATAACTCACTCCACCCTGCCCGGCTGAGCACTGCGTGCTCCCTCCTCCATTTTCCTCTCCATCTCCATCCCTCCAGCTTTCTCCTTCCCCGTATGCATCCTGGGCATCACGTGCTATGGTATGGAATACCTCATGGCCTAGCCTGGGTCAGGTGTCCTGTCTCTCCTTCCTCCCAGACTCCTCTCTGTTGGGGGTCGAGCATGGGCGCTTTAACAGGCTTACAGCAAGCTGTGAGAAAGTGAACCTCTGACCCCAGGCTAAAAGAAGAAGAAGCGTCAAGATCAGCAAAACAGGAATGCAATAACTAGATGCCAGTAATTGCAGAAGCATGATGTAACGCTAAGCTGAAGCGAAGGTGTGAAACCAATCAGGAGAGGTAAAGGGGAGCGTGTACCCCTCGTGGGCAAAGCGAAGCAGCCAATCAAGTAATGCGTGATCGCGTGTAAGACAGTATATTAAGAGCAGCCTTGTAATCAATAAACGGAGCATTTTGTGAACCTACATCGTATCGGTGTTTTCTCCCCTCCACCTGGCCGCGGCACCCCTCCTCCACCTGGCTGGAAAAAACCTTAAACAAAAACACCCTTAAAACATGCTCAAACCATGACAGTTAAATAACATATAAAGTTGAACTCCACCTCTGAAACTCAACCCTGTGTATTCAGTAACTTAAAGATATACAGTGAGAGTACTTAAGACATTTTTCACTTGCATTTGGAGAAGAGAGTTTTCTATTTTAACTCTAAATCATGCCTCACAAGAATTTAAAAACAGTTTAATACCTGTATGACCACATACAATGGACATAGAGTGAAAAGTTTTGATATGTTGGGAAACATAGACTGTGCCTTGCAGGTATGACAGAGAGAATTCTCTTATGTGTGAGTACTTGGCTAAATATCTGTAAATTAGCTATGTAATCTGAGCACCCCTCAGAACAAAGCTAGGATGAGTGGTACCTTTAGCGAAGTATCTGTGTGAACGTGGACACCACCTCAGCTTGTTAGAAAAAGGGTGAAATTTTATGTTAAAAATAATTATATTTGTAAGTTTGTAAATCAATAGGCCTTTATACATTGTAATTTTGCTGTTCTGTACCTTAGTTAATAGTTTTGTACTTTAGTTGTAACATTGCTGTTCTGTACCTTAGTTGTAATTTAGGCATGGGTGGATTTAAGAAAGTATTGTAAAACCTTATCCAAGCAGAACATACAGATTGACCAGAGGCAGCCAAGTGAAAACAAGAGAATACTGGCATCCACATAATGGTTGGGGCCTGTCCAAAGAACAGACAGGTCAAAAAGGACAAAGCGAGGAAGACTTCTTACTTCATCTGAGGAAGACTCCTTACTTCATCAGGATGACCACCAGAGGGGGACTACGCAAGCGCAGAAGAGGCTGATGTCGTAATAGACTGATGAGGCTATCCCTGATGCATATGTATTAGTTAAGGTAGCAATTTAGGTTGAATATGCATTAATTGTGAAACTTTTGATGTATAAATTGCGAGCGCGATTTGACGAGGTCAAAGCCAGATTTGGGCGAGCGCCCCTGGTTTCCCAGCACTGCAATAAAGCTCCTCATATAATCATTCCGGTGGTTATGTGTCTGTTCTTACGCTAACAGACTCACTGGTATCACGACTGGAACCAGGAACAGGACCCACGGCAGTGCAGCTCCGTCATACTCCCTAACAATCGTCAACAAACACACAAATGCGGGTGAGAAAGGTGGAGCGCGCCCCCTTCTTCACTGAACACCACGTCTATAAAACTATGGAGGCTCACCCGGAAATGCTTCTATGAGGGCGGTACTAGGCATCGTGGTTGCTCTCGGGTGTGCAATGCGCTTCCTTGGTTAGGTTTTTTCTTCGTTACCGATTGGCACCGCAGGCATCTTCCTCCGGGTTTTATATCTGTTGGCCTCCGATGCGGGGCTGCCCTCTTTCTTCTCTGGTCAATCTCGGTTACTGTTAGTCCCTTTTGTATGCTGAGTGATGCTGTTACAGAGCTCCGGAACCGTGGTATTGTGGGGGTGGCTGACGCTGCTGCTGCTGGTGGCCTGCACTCTGAGATCACTTTTGAGCTGCCTGACAATGCCAGGCAATGCTTCTACAAGGAGATTATCCAGGGCAGTAAGTGCACTCTCGAGTTTCAGGTACTTCTTGCTTCCCTCGGCCCCCGGGCAATCTCTTATTATTTCATTTTACTGTTAACATTAGGGATTTAATAGCTTAATACCTATTTAAATTGGAGGGCACTTATATTATGCAAACAGACTAACATCTATTGTTTCTGGTCCTTGGCAACTCTGAATAAAAGTTTACAACATTATAAGTTTGCATAGATACTTAAATATTTCAAATAAAATGTCTACTATTTTAGAAAGATTCTGTATGCATATAAAAGGCTATGCCTTCGGATAGAAGTCTCTTCATCCTTCAGGATGCTTTATGTTAAAGGCAAAAAGTTTGGAACAAGGATTAAATTTAACTACTACCTTGAGAATCATCGGAATAGTAAGCTATGAATATCTAAACTGCCAGTTACTCTTGCTGTGGAGGTAGGATAGCTAGTCTCATTCTACAGAACAGTGTGCTATGTATAGATATCATGTGTTCAGCTGTAATTTTTCTTTTTAGTAGTTGGTGCAGTGCTGTGTTTTTGACTTTAGTCTGACAATAGTGTTGATAACACACCAATGTTAAGTAGTGCTGACCCCAATCAAGGACTTTTCAGTCTCTTGCTCTGCTGCTGAGGAGGGGCATGGGAAGCTGGGAAGAAGCAGAGACAGGACACTTGACCCAAAGTAGCCAAAGGGGTATACCATACCACAGCATGTCATGCCCAATATAGAAACTGGGGGGATTTACCTGGAAGGCCCAAATAGCTGCCCAGGTTGGGCTGGGTATCGGTCAGTGTGTTGTGAGCAAATGTATTGGGCATCACTTGTGTTTATTGTTTTTTTCCCTTTCCTCTTTTAGTTTTATATTCTCTCCCTTTGTTGTTTCCCTTATCACTATTATTATTGGTGATAGCAGTAGTGGTTTTGTGTTATACTTTAGTTATTGGACTGTTCTTATTTCCACCTGTGGGATTTACATTCTTTCTATTCTCCTCCCCATCCCTCCGGGAGCAGGGGGGAAGGAAGGAGGGGAGTGAGCCAGCAGCTGTGTGGTTCTGAGTTACTGGCTGGGCTTAAACCATGACAACAGACCAATAGTAAACAAAGGCTGGTAATACTTGAGACAATAATATGAAATTTTGAGTTGCTTGTAGGCATAATCATAATGTGCTGGTTTTGGAAAAAATACCGTCATTAATTGTGCAGGAGTGAGGCAGCAGACTCTCTAGAACATTGCTCTGTTGATATGCACGTATGAAAACAAGCCAGGCTGTAATACCTGTTCTACTGGACATATGCCATTCTTGCAACATAAAGCAGCTTGACCTAATAGGCTAGTTAGACAGTTTAGGCCATACATATAGGATGTGTTTTTGCATTTTGGCAATATCAACTTGCCGAATAAGTTGTGTGTCTGGGCTTATGGATATAGTAAAGTACTGATTTATTAAAGTAATGTCTGCCAAATCAAATGTCATCTATTCTAACCTTTGCTATAGTACCAGTATCTTAAAATTAAGTAACTAAAATTTTCTTCATAAACTGTTAGAAGACATAGTTGATATCAAGATGTTTTAAATAGGGGAATATGTATTTTGAATTGTTCTGTGAGTCTTCCATAAGATGAGGTTTTTTGCAAGCTTGTATCAAATTATTTTTAAATTAATGTATTTAATTTTAAAACGTTTGTTAGATTAAACAATTTGCAGTGCTAGTTGGATGTCCATTTTGCTCAAGACAATTTATTGTTGTTTTCAGGTGATCACTGGAGGTCATTATGATGTTGACTGTCAGTTGGAAGGTCCTGATGGTGCTGTATTTTACAAAGAGATGAAGAAACAATATGATAGTTTCACATTTACTGCATCCAGAAATGGAACATACAAGTTCTGCTTCAGCAATGAGTTCTCTACTTTCACACACAAAACTGTGTACTTTGCTTTCCAGATTGGAGAAGATCCACCACTATTTCCTAGTGAGAACAGAGCAACAGCATTTACTCAGGTAAAATATTGTTGTGTTTGACAGCAACTGTTAGGTGGATGGAATGTTTATGAAATTCATGAGGAATTACTAAGTATTTATGTGGAAATTAGGGAAAATATACAGTGGCCTAGGGTTTAAGGGAACTTTTTTATGTCATGGTTCTATATCTGTGGAAGTGTGGATTTTATAAAGCATAAAATATCAGTGGATCAGGGTTTTCAAAGTTCCTTCACTTTGGAGAGGCTTTGAGAAAAATTTGTTATATTAAAATAATTTAGGGTCTTTTTCAGAGGGGAAGACTTGAATGGTTTATCACTTATGTAACTGGGAAGAGAATTCTAGCCAAATAAAAAAAAATCAACAAAATCAGTAATAATTAACTGGTTTCTAGATAAGTAATAAGAAACTTAAGTGGCAAAGCAGTATTCTTACTCCAAACTTCTTTCCTCATGATCCCATCTTTCTTCCGAATTTTAGTTTTACACCACTTCTGCCCAAACTAAACCAGATAACTTAACCTGGAACAGAAACTTCACAACTTCTCACATTTTGTTGTGGTTTAAGCCCAGCCAGTAACTCAGAACCATGTAGCTGCTTGCTCACTCCCCCACTTCTCTCCCTGCACCTGGAGGGATGGGGAGGAGAATGGAAAGAATGAAAATTTCACAGGTTGAGATAAGAACAGTCCAGTAACTAAGGTATAATACAAAACCACTATTTACTACCACCAATAAAAATAATAATAACGATAAAGGAAAGAAAAAAGACAAACCCACAAGTGATGCCCAATACACTTGCTCACAACTGATACTCAGCCCAACACGAGCAGCCATCTGGGTCTTCTGGGTAAATCCCCCCAGTTTCCATACTGGGCATGATGTGCTGTGGTATGGGATACTCCTTTGGCTAGTTTGGGTCAGGTGTCCTGTCTCTGCTTCCTCACGGCTTCCCATGCCCTCCTCAGTGGCAGAGCATCAGACTGAAAAGTCCTTTATCGGGGTGAATGTTACTTACCAACAACTAATACATCAGTGTGTTATCAGCACTGTTCTCAGACTAAAGTAAAAAACACAGCACTGCACCAGCTACTAAGAAGGAGAAAAATAACTGTTACAACTGAACCCAGGACACATTCTTACACTATAGTGTACTGTTACCAAACTTCAATTTAAAGAACCATTTTAAATTCTTGGACATGACACCTGTTTTACTAGTTTGAACACAATGCCATCTTCCTCACTTGAATTTACTCCATGTAAGTTTGCAGTGGCTGAAGATTTGTAATGAGTAGGTGACTTACTGTGAATTCAGTTATATTTTTTTATTTTACTAACCATACCCTGAGCTGCATCACAAGAAGCATGACCAGCAGGTCAAAGGAGATGATCCTGTCCCTCTACTCTGCTCTCATGAGACCTCACTTGGAGTACTATGTACAGTTCTGGTGATCCTCAACATAAGAAGAGCATGGAACTGTTGAAGCAAGTCCAGAGGAAGGCCAGGAGGATGATCAAGGGGCTGGAGTACCTCCCATATGGAGACAGGCTGGGAAAGTTGGGGTTCTTCAGCCTGGAGAAGGCTGTGTGGAGACCTCATAGCAGCCTTCCAGTATCTGAAGGGGGCCTATAAGGGTGCTTGGGAGGGACTCTTCATTTTAGGGACTGTAGTGATAGGGCAAGGGGTTCAGACTTTAACAGGGGAAGTTTAGGTTAGATATAAGGAAGAAATTCTTTACTGTGAGGCTGGTGAGACACTGGAATGTGCTTCCCAAGGGAGTCATGAATGCTCCATCCCTGGTGGTGTTCAGGGTGGGGTTGGACAGAGCCTTGGGTGGCATGGTTTAGGATGAGGTGTCCCTACCCATGGCAGGGGGGCTGGAACTAGATGATCTTAAGGTCCTTTCCAACCCTAACTGCTCTATGATTCTATAATCTTAAGGTCCTTTCCAGCCCTAACTATTTCATGATTCTATGGTTCATACATTTGATTTCATGCATTTCATTCTGACAGTGGACTGAGATAATCTTTCATCTGTAAAGGTATGTGAATCTTATTTCTAAATATAAAGCCGTAAAACTTCACAGAATAAACATTAGAAGGGATTTTTAACAGAGCTGTTTGTTTTCTTCTCTAGATGGAATCTGCGTGTGTTTCAATTCATGAAGCTTTAAAGTCTGTCAATGATTATCAGACTCATTTCCGGTTGAGAGAAGCACAAGGCCGCAGCAGAGCAGAGGATTTAAACACAAGAGTCACCTATTGATCAATATGGGAAGCAATAATTCTTCTTGTAGTTAGTATTGGGCAGGTATTTTTCCTCAAAAGCTTCTTCTCAGAAAAAAGAACCATGACAACCCATGTTGGATCATAACTGGTAGTTATGCTTCAGGTCATTGTGCTATTTGCTTGTGAAATTACTGTTCTCCAATTAATTGAAGGTAGAAAAGGAACTAAATATGTGAAGCATCTAAATGTCTACCCCTCCTCATTGATTAAATTCAAAAAGCATACCCCAAAAGTTACGAAAGGGACACCCAATTTGAAATATAAACAATGTTTTCTGGTAGTTGTATTAAATATCTGGCAATGACCAGCCTCTCTTTTGTTTTGCTGATTTTAACCTAAATTGCGCACAGGCAAAACTAAGATGAAAAAAAAAATTGTTGAATTACTAATTCCAAAATGTTCCACTTAAATTTGTTATCAGCAAGCAGAGAAAGAATGCTAAATCCTCATTAATTGCCTGTATTATTTACAGCAAAATATTGTCAAGTTTTACGCATGCACATGTCCATGCTTTAAGCATATATGTGTGTCGTGGTTTAAACCAAGTCCCCCTACTCCCGGAGAGTTAGGAAGGAAAATCCAAAGAATGTAGCCCCCACGGATTGAGATAAGAACGGTTTAATTGCTAAGGCATAACACAAAACTCCTACTGCCATTTACTACTACAAATAATAATGATACAGCAAACAGCAAGTGAAAAGAATACAACACCCCACCAGCCACCGACCCATAACTCACTCCACCCTGCCTGGCCGAGCACCATGTGCTCCCTCCTCCATTTTTCTCCAGAGCTCTCCCCTCCAGCTTTCCCTTTCCCAGTATGCATCCTGAGCATCACGTGCTATGGTATGGAATACCTCATTGACTAGCCTGGGTCAGGTGTCCTGTCTCTCCTTCCTCCCGGACTCCCCTCCCACCTGGCTGGAAAAAAAAAAAACCTTGAACAAAAAACACCCTCAAAACATGCTCAAACCATGACATTATCCACCCCTTATTCCATACCATTCACGTCATGCCCAGATCCCACATTTTCAATACACCATCACTCTTAAGTCCACCCCTCGATCATGAGACATCTCTATGTTGCATCTCTGGACTGATAGCCTGAAGTATCTGGGCCCACCAGGCTCAAAATCATTCACCATCCCCTTCAGCAGTTCTACAGCTTGCTGCTGGGGACTCCATACAGCTGCCTTCCACTTCCAATGCTTCCAAAGCACTGGAGGGGCCCAGTGGATCAGATACCCGGCTATACTGTCCCACATGCCCTGCCACTCATGACTGTCCAGCCTTGGGAACAGTCTACTGGTGCTCCTATGTACTTGTCTAAACTTAGACAAGACCCAGACCTGACTCTGCTTAACTTTTGGGATCAGACAAAATGGTTGTGGATGGAACACACTCTGTGTGTGTGCCACCATGCCGAAAACCATCACAATCAGCAGGCAGGTCCCAAGGGCACCCAAAAGCCATTCATAACCGTCAGAACTCTCAGATGATGCTGCTGCACTTGTCACTGGGGCTGATGTAGCTGCCCTGCTTGCCAGCTCTCCCACTATCAGCTTCTCTTCTCCCAAGTCTGGATCTTCCTCCTCTGCCTTGCTGGGAAATGCTGCCTGGTCTCCTGCCTCCTGCTGGGGCTCGGCGGGTGACTGCCGGGGAATTTTCTCGGCCACTGCGGGGTTCGGAACGGCGGCAGGACTCGGTTCCTCCTCTGCCTTGCTGGGAAGTGCTGCGTGGTCTCCTGCATCCTGCTGGGGGTCGGCGGGCGACTTCCGGGGGACACTCTCGGCCGTCGGAGGGTCGGGAACGGCCGCAGGACTCATCCCCCCCACCGCCTGATCCCCCTGCTCAGCTACCGCCCTGCTCCGCTCCTCCCCCGCCTGCTCCCGCTGCTCTGCCACAGCCGTTTGGCTCCCCGTGCCGCTCTCCCTGGCAGCCTCAGCTGCCGGCAGCTCCCGGGGCCGCTCCTTCCTGGCTTCATGCAGCTCCACACAGACGACGACGAGGATAAAGACAAGGACGGCGAAGAGCAGCGGGACGGCCTGGTACAAGTCCAAGTCCACGGCCACGTCCATCCCCCCCTGCTGCTGGAGCCCCACCGTATTACAAGCCTCCGACACAAAGTACAGTGAAACAAAAGCTTTAGCCCAAGCCTCAAACACATCCAATCCATACACAAAGTACCCGGCAAAATCCCGAAACAGCGAGATCCAGAGAAAAACCTCTAAGAGCCAATAAATCAGCATTGTGACAAGAGACCATAAATCCGCTCAGATCTGTTCTTATCTCAAACCCTCGGGCCCCACGTTGGGCGCCAAAAAAATGTCGTGGTTTAAACCAAGTCCCCCTACTCCCGGAGAGTTAGGAAGGAAAATCCAAAGAATGTAGCCCCCACGGATTGAGATAAGAACGGTTTAATTGCTAAGGCATAACACAAAACCCCTACTGCCATTTACTACTACAAATAATAATGATACAGCAAACAGCAAGTGAAAAGAATACAACACCCCACCAGCCACCGACCCATAACTCACTCCACCCTGCCTGGCCGAGCACCATGTGCTCCCTCCTCCATTTTTCTCCAGAGCTCTCCCCTCCAGCTTTCCCTTTCCCAGTATGCATCCTGGGCATCACGTGCTATGGTATGGAATACCTCATTGACTAGCCTGGGTCAGGTGTCCTGTCTCTCCTTCCTCCCGGACTCCCCTCCCACCTGGCTGGAAAAAAAAAAAACCTTGAACAAAAAACACCCTCAAAACATGCTCAAACCATGACAATGTGGCACTTGGATACTCTGAATAACTGATCTAAGATGATCTCACTTTAAAATGGTGGTTTATTAAAAAAAAATCTTGTCTGTGTTATAAACTGATAAACTACTTTTTTATGATGCAAGAAAAAAAAACAACTTAGCACTTCAAAAATTAGTTAAAAGGTTATTAAAAAGCTTAATGTATATTGTATTCAGAGTTACGTATGATGTCCTTCTATCTTGTATTGAACTTGTAATATTACAGTACCATTTTTTGAGGTACAAGCTTCCCTTAATTTGTAACAGAATCCAAAAGTTCAGAAAACAGAAAAAGGTAGTGTTTTCTTTTTATACCTGCACACAGCATTCTTGATTGTACTTACATGCTTTATCCTTATGTTTCAGCAACTGATCTTCAGTATTTTTTTAATTCATTACACAAATGATGCACTTTAGGTGCAAGAGTTGGATAAAAGCATAATTTAATTTTGATAGTGTCCACTATAGTCTTCTGAAGCTTTAATATCACTTGTTGAGTTGCTTTAATCACAACAAAAATCATTTGTTTCAGAAAATGAAACTTTCCTTTTTCCCATTAAGTCAGTTTTGTGTACTGTCATAATTGGTAAACAATAGGGTAAACGAAGTATTACCTGGCTATCACATACAAGTGTCTAACTTTTCTTAACATTTAAATGTGTTGAATGGTACTGTTGAACTCAGTATTATTCCTACTGAGGTTTAGTGGATTTAAATTTTTCATTGAAGTTAGGTATCTGAACCAAACCTCTATACAGCAGTAGCTTAAAGATGTTTTTATTTTGGGGTTATGAAAAACATGACATGCATTTTAAAAATTTATACATTTTTTAAAATAAGCAACTGGATAGAATCTAATAAAACACATGCTACCACTTCAACACTGGGTGAAGAAGTGCTTTGTGGTTTTTCCTTTTCTGTTGTTATAGCTGCATATATGAAAATTATAGTTAAATCAGTGGTGTGATATGCAACTAAATCACCCTGTGTTAAATAAGATACAACTGTGTTTGAAGTTGTGAAAGGTTTCAACTATTCCTTGGATATTTTAGGTGTGCATAATTTCTTTTCATGCCCTGTAATGTTAGTTCTTGGTTTAGTTTAAAGGGGGAAGAAGTTTGAATAACACAAAAAAACTGTGAATATTGTATGGGGAAAATATAAGTTAACATATGAATGTGATCTGATTTATTATTCAAATGTTTTTTGAAGAATAATGCTTCCCCACCAAATGAAAACAAAACAATTTGAGAAGTCAGCAAGTATTTTAACACATTACCTTCAAAAGTGTTAATCCATTTGACAATTGATTGTTACTTCTATTACTGTACACTGAGAATTGTGCAAGTTGACTGTTGTTCGTAATTAGACTTGCTTTAAGATTGTTGGAAAAACTCGGGTTAGAGCAAGATGGTGTTGTTGCTGGCTATTTGCTCAGCACATTGTCAATTCATGCAAGTGTTGGAGTGGAATTCTAAGTATTTGACCTCTGATGCCTGGGATGACCTATTGCATCTATCCCTGTTAGTACAGTATGACCTAGAAAGATTTATCTAGTGATGTCTAATGGTATGATACAATCTTTTAAGTAATTCTTATATAGTAGCTAGATGCATGGTTAGAGGTATCTTTCAAGAATATTTGCACTAAGTGGATTAAAGAAAAATTTTAAAGTTAGAAATATGGGTAAATTCTACTCTGTGATATGTTACAGTTATAATCAAGTAGCAGTGTGGGGTATTTCTAGATGCTTGACACCCCAGGATTGGAAGATAGTTTAAGATTGGGGTGGTGTGCTGCACTGGGGGTGAGAAGAAAATGAGAGAGATGGTGCAGTGTTCTCCCTGGATCTCAATAAGAAAGGTCTGAGAACAGATGGCTTAATAAAATAACTGTTTTAATGTGATAGAATAAGAAGAGGAATATCGTTAGTAAATCTTATGTCACTTCAGATGCTGAGAGCCCCATGTTTGTGAAACACTAGATGGATTTTCCTGCAGCACACTGCACAGATTCCATCCATGGGAAGAGTTCTTCCTCCCACCCATGCCATGGCGCCTCTTATGTTGTGTAACAAACAGAATCTCGTATCATCTCCTGACAGGCTGGAATGTTATCTCTGTCATAATGCCTGTCAGTGGCACAGTACAGGTTGGCATGGGGCATTCCAGCAGGTTCCTCTAAAGTGGCTGCTCAAGCTAACATATGGATGTCTTGGGCCTCAAGTATGAGGCCAAACAGAACAAACATGGCTTGTTCAAGATCACTAAATTGTCAAATAAAATGTCTTTTACAAGGTTCTCAATAGGGGTGGTGTTCTGCGACCACAGAGAAGTGGAACAGAAAACCTACCTTAATTCTGGAGGAATGGCTATGTGAACTACAAGGAAAAACACAAATGGGGCTTCTTCCAGGAAACTTGTTGCTCCAGTCTCCAGTGGGAAGCTTCCCAGAGTGGGAGAGCTGGTCTTACTCCTGATTGTACAGTGATGACTTCTAACCCATTTTTAAAAGAAGTGAATAATCTCATGACAAGGACTGGACTAGAAGGGACCTGCCTCCAGCCAGGTGGAGGAGAGGAACAGTCGGGTTTACTGAACTGCATGAATCAGATGGTCTGGCACATGAGTCACACAGGAGTATAAGTTTCTAGTCGATACTTGTGTGCAGTGTACCCTGATGCTATCAAACTATCAAGGGATGGAACCCGTTTGTATTTCTGGAGTGACAGGGGGATCTTAAGATCTGGTTGTACTGGAGGCTGAAATCAGATTGACTGGGAAAGAGTGGCAAAAGCACCCTATTGTGACTGGTCCAGAGGTTCCATTCATCTTTGGCATAGACTACATCCAGAGAGGGTATTTTAAGGACCCAAAGGGTACTGATGGGCTTTTGGTATAGCTGCCTTGGAGATGGAGGAAATTAAGCAGCGGTCCACCTTGCCTGGTGTCTCAGAGGATCCTTCTGTTGTGGGGTTGCTGAAGGTCGAATAACAACAACTGTCAATTGCTATCACAAGGGTGCACTGGCAGCAATATTGCACCAAGACTGATTCCCATCCATAAGCTGATATGTAGACTGGAGAAACAAGGAGTAATCAGCAGGACATGCTCACCTTTTAATAGCTGCATATGGCTAGTGTGAAAATCCAATGAGTACACTGTCATAGCCTGAATGAAGTCATGCTGCCACTGAATACAGCTGTACAAGGCAGCCAAGTTGTATTACACAAGTGAAATTCCTAATGCATTTTTCTCAGTCCTTTTGGCAGCAGAGTGCAGGCCACAGTTTGCTTTTACCTGGAGGGCCATCTAGTAAGTATACTTAGAATTGACCACTCCAGGGGAGGAAGCATAACTATACCAACTGCTATGGACTGATCCAGAATGTACTGAAACGGGGTGAAGTTCTGGAACACCTGCAATACATTGATGATATCATCGTGTGGGGCAATACAGCAGAAGTTTTTGAGAAAAGGAAGAGAATAGTCCAAATACTCCTGAAGGCCCATGTTGCCAAAAAAAAAAAGTAGGGTCAAGGGAACTTGACATGATTTAAACCCAGCTGGTAACAAAGTACCATGCAGCCACTCACCCCCCCACACACACTTCCTGTCCTTGTCAGGATGGGGAGGGGAATCAACATAATGAAAAATCCATGGGTTGAAATAAGAACAGTTCAATAACTAAAGTATAGTATAATACTACTATTAATAATGATGATAAGGGAAATAACAAGGGCAGAGAATATAAAACTAAAAAGGGAAAGGGAAAAAAAACCCAAACACAAGCAACTGCTGTGGTTTAAGCTCAGCCGGCAACCCAGAACCACGCAGCTGCTCGCTCACTCCCTCCCCTTCCTCCCCCTGCTCCTGAAGGGATGGGGATGAGAATTGAAAAAACGTAACTCCCACGGGTTGAGATAAGAACAGTCCAGTAACTAAGGTATAGCAAAAAAGCACTACTGCTGCCACCAATAATAATAATGATAAGGGAAATGACAAGGGAAGAGAATACAACCACTCACCACCCACTGCCCGATACCCAGCCTGACCTGAGCAGAGATATAGCCCTTTCGGGTAACTGCCCCCAGTTTATATACTGGGCATGGCGTGCTGTGGTATGGAATACCTCTTTGGCTTGTTTGGGTCAGGTGTCCTGTCTCTGCTTCCTCCTGGCTTCCCATGCCCCTCCTCAGTGGCAGAGCATAAGAATGAAAAGTCCTTTATCAGGGTAAAAATTACTTAGCAACAACTAAAAACATTGTTGTTATCAGCGTTGCTCCCAGACTGAACTTCAAAAACACGGCACTGCACCAGCTACTAAGAAGGATTAAAATAACTGCTACTGCTGAACCCAGGACAGTATCCACCCCTTATTCCTTACCATTCACATCATGCTCAGATGCAACATTTTTCAATATACCATCACGCTTGTCTTTTTTATATATACATGCATCCACACACACACACAAAAAGAGAGGTACCATACTTTAGTGCATGGACCAATCCCTGTATAGCTGTTGAGTTCATCCTGTCCATAATGCTGGGCTCCATCTCTTGTAACAGTCTTTCAGAGGAGGAGAGATGGTGGGAAGTGTTGGATTGTTGCCTGCTGATGACACCTTGGAACTCATCTGGTCACTGCTGATTTTGTCTGGTTTTGTTTTTATTGTCATGTTCTTTGTGGGAATGATGATTGGAGGGAAGTCAGGGGCAGTCTCTGGTAACCTGAAGACATCTAGTTGGTGGGCTAGAAGAGTGCTACATAGCAGGAAACAGCATACAATTGAATTCATTGGCTGTTTTCCTCTAAAATCAATTCCCTTTGAGGTACACACTGGACTTCCCCATCATCACACATTACCCACCAAGTATATCCAGGTCCCTGAGAAAAAGCAATTCTACAAGTGGGTTTGTCTTTACCTGAAGCAGGAATAACCCAGACTGTCTTCCCCAGAAAATTCTTCATGTGCACCACAGGAACTTCATCCCCTTTTACAGTATGTAAAAGTTCTAACTGGGCTGGGCCAGCTCTGTTGGCAGGTCCTCTGGTGTTGACCAGCCAGGTGGCTTTTGCTAAATGTGTATCCCAATGTTTGAAAGTCCCACCATCCACTCCTCTCAGTGTAGTTTTTAGCAGCCCATTTTACTATTCCATTTTCCCAGAGACTGGTGCATGGTAGGGGATGTTATATATCCACTCAATGCCATGCTCTTTGGCCCAAGTGTCTATAAGGTTGTTCCAGAAATGAGTCCCATTGTCTGACTTAATTCTCTCTAGGTTGCCATGACGACACAAAATCTGTTTCTCAAGGCCCAGGATAGTGTTCTGGGCAGTGGCGTGGGGTACAGTGTATGTTTCCAGCCATCTGGTGGTTGCTTCCACCATGGTAAGCACATGGCATTTGCCTTGGTGGGTTGGTGGGAGTGTGATATAGTCAATCTGCCAGGCCTCCCCATATTTGTACTTGAGACATTGTCCTCCATACCAGAGAGGCTGTAACTGCTTTGCTTGCTTAATTGCAGCACATGTCTCACACTCATGAATAACCTGGGCAATAGTGTCCATTGTTAAGTCCACCCCTTGATCACCAGCCCATCTGTATGTTGCATCTCTGCCCTGATGGCCTGAAGTGTCATGGGCCCACAGGACCAAAAATAATTCACCCTTACGTTGCCAATGTAAGTCCATCTGAGCCACTTCAGTCTTAGCAGCTTTATCCACTTGTTGGTTGTTCTGGTGTTCCTCAGTGGCCTGACTCTTGGGGACATGAGTATATATGTGCCGTACCTTCATAGGCTGACAACTTGAGGGGGGGAAAAAAGATGTGTAACTGCTAAACACTTCTGTTATATACTTCTCAAAGTATAGAAGTGGTGATCACACTCGGAATACAAGCCAGATCAGTTTCATGATCAATGAATATATTGTACTACAAGTCATTACCATAAAGTATAGTGAAACAAGAACCTTAGCCCATGCCCCCCAGCCAATAAACACTAAAACAACAAATACCAGCTGCAAGTAAGGTACAACATGCTGAAACTCCAAGGTCAAGAGCAACAACATTGAGAGCCAGTAAATCAGCATTGTTATGAGTGACAATTAATCTGAAGCAGTGAATGCTTATCACAAATATGATTAGACATACTCTGGTCAAATCTGTTGTTACCTCAACCCTTTGGGCCCCATGTTGGGCACCAAAAAGAACTGGTATGGTTTAACCACAGACTGCAACCCAGAACGATGCAGCCACTTGCTCATTTCCCCCCCCTTCCTTCCCCTGCTTCCAGAGGGATGGGGAGGAGAATTGAAAGAATGTAAGAACAGTCAAGCAACTAAGGTATAACATGCAACCACTACTGCTACCACCAATAATAATAATGATAAGGGAATAACAAGGGAAGAAAATACAACTGCTCACCACCTGCTGACCGATACCCAGGCCAACCAGAGCGGAGATCTAGCCCTTCCGTTTGACTGCTCCCAGTTTATATACTGGGCATGGCGCACTGTGGTATGGAATACCTCTTTGGCTAGCTTGGGACAGGTGTCCTGTCTCTGCTTCCTTTCAGCTTCCAATCCACCACGGCAGAGCATAAGTCTCAGAAAGACTTTGGTGAGAGTGATTCGTAGAAAACTCCAGGAACAAACTTGCCAACAAAGTTTTCAAGCTGACAAGCAGGTGTTCTTTATTGCGGCGCCGAAAGGCATGGGGGATAACTCCTCCTAACATGTGTCTCTCTATTGCTACACAAGCCGTCCTTATATAGTCCCTGGGCATACATACATATTCACCAGGCTATGTATGGATTGTGTTATTTTCCAGAAAGCTCCCCGCATGCGTACAAAAATGTGGTGGTGGTCTCTGAGGGTCGTTTACTTCTTCCAACAATCTTCATCACTTCTGACAGCCTTTGAAGCATGCACAGTAGATGCTTATACCAGTTTAATTGGTTCATTAGCACCAGAGACATAATTATCCTCCTATCCTCCTGCTTGTCAGTTAGTTTAACTGTAGCCCATTCTGGACACCTGCCATTCCCAGGTACTCCTTATCTCTGTGTCCTGTTCTTCTAGACTGTTTTTCTTAAAACTACATCAACTATAACAATTTATCTTGTGCCAGTATGTTCTCTAGCTGTACTCTATTTTTTTTTCTATGTACCATGCACCTCAGTAATTTTCCATTGCTACTGTTACAAAGCCATCAAACATAACATTGCTTAAAACTAATTCTAAAGGTTTACATATTCCATTATATGATTTTGTGTTCCCCTTGTTTCTTTACCCCCTTTTTCTGTCCTTTTGCAAATTCTTTTGCAATATTTTGTATATTACTATTACCATCAAATGTCCTTTTGAAATAATTTCCCATTTCTACTCGGTGCTTAATTTCATTCCTTTTCCAATCTTCATAACTGATCATAGATAGTTTACAACACCAGAGGAAACACTGTATCACACCACAAGTAATCAATATTAAAAAAATTAACATCAGTATTCTTGCAACCAGTTGCCTCAACCAGGAGAGATTAGGTAACCATGAAGTTAACTTTTTCCATATTTCTTCAAAACCCCAGGAAGTGTCATCCATGGCCATCTCATTAAATATCTTAGTTTGTTTCCAAATTTCCTCCGAATCTGTTTCAATTCTGCCATTTTGGTCTATGTAATAACAACAACTTTCATTGATTATGGAACAAACTCCTCCTTGTGATGCCAGTAACATGTCTGGAGACATTCGGTTTTATAATACCATCTTTGATAGGCTGGTTATGTCTTGTTCTTCTGCCTGGATTATATCAATGTTTTTAATTTCCATTTCCTTTATGGTTGCTGAGATAATTACAATTGCTTTCTCTAATTCACTTACTCCCAAAGATGGAATGAGCCCTCTCACAAAACTATGAAATGCAGTATGCCGTTCAATAATAGGGTTTAACCCTCGCTTAATCTGTTTAACGAAACCTCTAATCCAGGTTCCGGAAGGATACCTGTCGATAATTGTAAAATTGGGCATTACAGCACCTAAGGTGCATGCCCCCTTCCAGTTGGGGGGTAAAGTCTTATAAGCATTTTCTCCACATAACCAATTCCATCCTTTCCCTTTAGGAATAGGCCACCACTGAACTACGATACCATCTATATTAATAGTGTGATTGCAATTTAAATGGTGATCTACATCTGTGGCATTTAAGCAACTATGGATTCCTGCCATGGTTCCTGGTATAATACATCTTTGTGCACAGGTGTAATATTTATTACCTGGATTAGGATTAACTATTCCAAATCTCAACCTTCTCTTTGAATACAAATTGCTAGTGTTCACCCGCAGATTTGTGCACGAAACAGTGTTAGGAATTGGAACTCCAGTTAATGGGATTTCCAGGCTTTCTCCTGATTTAGGCAACTGTGCACACACCCAACAGTCACTACGATTAAAGACTTCAGTAACATTTTGCATTAATTTCAGGTATAAGTTCTGGTCCCAGGCTTGTGTGCCAGTTATCATATGAGTCCAAATTATGACCGACGCAATTTCATACGTAAGGGTCCTGAAGGTTCGATCTGCCATGTCTTCTCTGGTTCTGGTGCTTTCTTTATTCTTGAACAATGTATCCGAGCAGGTTGTTCCTTTATCTTCACTGCTGTAAAGGTGGTCAGTAATATCTGGTACAGTCCACTCCACTTCTCCTGTAGAGGATCTCCTGAAAAATTCTTAACATAAACCCAGTCTCCAGATCTGAAAGGGTGAATCAGATAATCCAAACCTCTTGCTCTTGTCCCTGCTATTCTCTTATTTATCTCCTCCAATTGTTTTCCCAGATTGATCAAAAACTGTCGGAGATAGCTTTCCCCCACTTCCTGAAGACTTTCTCCTTTAAACTGGGACTGATATGGTCTTCCATACAAAATCTCAAATGGGCTAACCTCTTCTTTTGACCAAGGTTTATTTCGAATTCTTAATAGAGCCAGTGGTAATGCTTGATACCAATATAAATTCGTTTCCTGACAAATTTTACTAATTTGTTTTTTGATCAGATGGTTCATCTTTTCTACTTGTCCACTGGCCTGAGGCGTGTATGGAACATGTAGTTGCCAATCAATTTCTAATTTTTTGCTGATTTCTTGTAACAATTTTGCACTAAACTGTGAACCCCGGTCAGAAGAAATTGCTGCTGGTACTCCAAAGCGAGGTATTATCTCATTAAATAATGTTTTAATCAGTCATCTTGCATTATTTATCCTACAAGGGAATGCTTCTGGCCAGCTGGAAAAAGTCTCTGTTAACACCAACAAATATAGATAACCCCTTTTTCTTGGTAATTCAGAAAAATCTATTTGCCACTGCTGTCCCAGATAACTTCCTCTCACAATTGTCCCAATTTGATTTCTATTTTCAGTTTTAGGATTATTCCTAAGACATAGCTGACATTGTCTTGTCACTGATTGAACTGTGGCATATAGATTTCTTCCTACAATTTGTTTGTCTAAATATTTATATAAAGAGTTGCTACCCCAATGAGCTTTATTATGTTCTCCCTGAACTAACTTCCGGAGTCGGTTATAGGGGATTACAATTCGCCCATCAGGTATCTGAACCCAATCCTCTTTATTTTCCTGTCCTTTTAGATCTTGAATCAATTTTCTGTCCTCTTTTGAATACCTAGGTTTAGATTTTTCAATTGTTAGTTTGCCATCAGGGATTAAGGACATGATTTCAGCTGCTCATTTGGCTTCAAAATCGGCCAAATTATTTCCAGTTTCCTGATCAAAGTCACCTTTTCGATGCCCTTTACAGTACATAATAGCTACTTCTTCAGGTAGCTGAACAGCTTCCAGTAATTGTAGAATTTTTGTAGCATGTTTAATCTGTTTCCCTTGTGTGTTCAAAAGTCCTCGTTCTTTCCAGATAGCACCATGTGCATGGACCACACCAAATGCCTATTTAGAATCAGTCCAAATATTTATCCTTTTATCTTTAGCCAGTTCCAGGGCTATCGTTAACGCTATTATTTCTGCCTTCTGGGCAGAGGTGTTCGAGGGTAAAGAAACAAGGGGAACACAAAATCACAAAATGGAATATATAAACCTTTAGAATTACTTTTAAGCAATGTTAAGTTTGATGGCTTTGTAACAGTAGCAATGGAAAATTACTGAGGTGCATGGTACATAGAAAAAAAGTAGAGTACAGCTAGAGAACATACTGGCACAAGATAATTCGTAAAAAGTTGATGTAGTCTTAAGAAAAACAGTCTAGAACAACAGGACACAGGGATAAGGAGTACCTGGGAATAGCAGGTGTCCAGGATAGGCTACAGTTAAACTAACTGATAAGCAGGAGGATAGGAGGATTATTATGTCTCTGGTGCTAATGAACCAATTAAACTGGTATAAGCATCTTCTGCAGGTGCTTCAGAGGCTTCCAGGAGTGATGAAGATTGTTGGAAGAAGTAAACAACCCTCAGAGACCACCACCACAATTCTGTACGCATGCAGGGAGCTTTCTGGAAAATGACATAATCCATATGTAGCTTCATGTATATGTATGTATGCCCAGGGACTGTATAAGGATGGCTTGTGTAGCACTAGGGGAGACACACGTTAGGAGGAGTTATCCCCCGTGTCTCCCGGCACCGCAATAAAGAATACCTGCTTGTCAGCTTGAAAACTTTGTTGGCAAGTTTATTCCTGGAGTTTTCTACGAATCAGAGTAAACATTACTTATCAACAACTAAAAACATCGGTGTTATCAGCGCTGTTCCCAGGCTGAGAATTAAACCAGCTGCACCAGCTATTAAGAAGGAGAAAAATGACTGCTACCGCTGAACCCAGGTCAGTGACACACAATACAATTGTTCACCACCCTCTAACTGATACTCTGCCCAACCGGAGCAGCAATCCAGCCCATCCAGATAACTTCGTTTCCACATATATACTAAACATGATGTGCTGTGTTATGCAATAACCCTTCGGCTAGTTTGGGTCAGGTGTACTTTCTCTGCTTCCTCATGGCTTCTTCGCAGAGCAAGAGAGACTGAGAAGTCCTTGATCGTGGTAAGCATTACTTAGCACCGCTCATCCCAAATTACAGTCTGATTGTTAGCCCTCTCTATCATGTGCCCCGGAAGAAGAATGATTTCAAATGGAGCCCTGAGCAACAACAAGTTTTTGAACAAATTAAATGATAGTTCATGCAGTAGCCTTTGGACCAGTCTGGACCGTGCAAGATGTGAAAAGTGTGCTTTACACCGCAGCCAGTGAGAATGGTCCTACCTGGAGCCTCTGCCAGAGGGGAGACTCAAGTTCAGCTCCTCGGCTTTTGGAGTTGGCGATACAGAGGATCCGAGGCCTGCTATACTTCCACTAAAAAAGAGATTCTGGCTGCCTATGAAAGGGTTTGAGCTGCTTCAGAAGTGATTGTCACTGAAGCACAGCTCCTCCTGGCACCCCTATTGACCATGCCAGGCTGGATGTTCAAAGCGAAGGTCTCCTTCACACGTTATGCAGCTGATGATATGTGGAGGAAGTGGGTCATAGTGATCACGCTGTGAGCTCATATAGGAAATCCCAGTCATCCAGGCATGTTGGAATTGATCATGGACTGGACAGAAGGCAAAATGAATGTCACCAGAGGAGGAGGTGATGCGTGCTGAAGAGGCCCCACCATATAATAAACTGTCAGAAAGTGATAAGCAATATGCCTTGTTTACTGATGGATCCTGCCATACTATGGGAAAGTATCAGAGATGGAAGGCAGCTGTATGGAGTCCCTGACAACAAGTTGCAGAAACTGTTGAAGGAGAGGGTCAATCGAGTCAGTTTGCAGAGGTGGAAGCCATCCAGCTGGCCTTGGACAATGATGGATGAGAAAAGTGGCCTGTACTTTATCTCTCTACTGACTCATGGATGCTGGCAAATACCCTGTGGGGGTGGTTGCAGCAATGGAAGCAGAGCAACTAGCAATGCAGAGGTAAACCCATCTGGGCTGCTGCACTGTGGCAAGATATCACTGCCTGGGTAGAGAACCTGCTTATGAAGGTATGTCACATAGATGCCCATATACCTAAGAGTCAGGCCACTGAGGAAGATCAGAACAACCAACAGGTGGGTCAGGCTGCTCAGACTTAAGCGGCTCTGATGTATTTAGATTGGCAACATCAGGGTGAATTATTTTTAGCTGGGTAGGCCCATTACACCTCAGGCCACTAAGGCAAAGATGCAACATATTGATGGGCTCATGACTGATGGCTGTGGATTTGACCATAGATACTATCACCCAGGTTATTCATGAATGTGAAACATGCGTCAGTTAAGCAAGCCAAGCGGTTAAAGCCTCTCTGGTATGGAGAATGATGGCTGAAGTACAAATATGGGGAGGCCTGACAGATTGACTATATCACACTCCTACCAACCCACCAAGACTAGAGCCATGTGCTTACCATGGTGGAAGCAACCACAGAATGGCTGGAAACATGTTGTGTCCTGTGCCTCTTCCCGGTACACTCTCCTGGGCCTTGAGAAGAAAGTCTTACGGGAACATGTCTCTCCAGATAAACCGAGTCATAAAACAGCGCTCATTTTCAGAACAACCTCATAGACACTTGGATCATGTAATCTGGTGTGTTTATCACATCCCTTATCATTCATGAGTTTCAGGAAAATTGAATGGGACAATGGACTGTGAAAGACTACACTGAGAGCCTGGGTGGGTGGATATGCATTTAGCAAAAAGAACACCTGGTTAGTCAACACTAGAGGATCTAGACACTTGACTGGTCCATCCTAATCAGAACATTTATGTATCATTGTGGGGGATAAATTTCCTACAGTGCACGTAAAGAATCTGCTGGGAAAAACAGTCTGAGTTATTCCCACCTCAGGGAAAGGCAAACCCATTTGTGGGATTGCATTTACTCAGGGACCTGCGTGCACTTGGTTTGAAGATGGGTGTCATGGTTTAAAACCCAACCATAGTCTCTCTCTCTCCCCCCCCCGTCTTTCTTTCCTTCCCTGCACCCCCCTTCCCCACTCCCGGAGGGATGGGGAGGAGAATTGAAAGAATGTAACTCCCATGGGTTGAGATAAGAACAGTCCAGTAACTAAGGTATAACACAAATCACTACTGCTACCACCAATAATAATAATGATAAAAGAAATAACAAGGGAAGAGAATACGATACCACCTGCTGAAATGAGCCTGACCCAGAAGAGCGTGAGCCCTTCCCGGGAACTCCCAGTTACCTCCCCAGGCATGACATGCTGTGGTATGGAATACCTCTTTGGATAGCTTGGGTCATGTGTCCTGTCTCTGCTTCCTCCCGCCCCCCCCCCCCCCCCCCCCCCCCCGCTCCCTGGCAGAGCACGAGACTCACAAAGTCCTTGGTCAGACTAAACATTACTTAGCAACAACTGAAAAACACTGGTGTTCATCAGCTCTGTTCCCAGGCTGAAAGTCAAAACACAGTGCTGCACCAGCTACTAAGGAGAAAAAAAATTGACTGCTACTGCTAAATCCAGGACAATGGGGAAGTCCAGTGTGTACCTCAAGGGGATTAATTTTGTGTGATCGTTGCAAACGAACAAACTGTATGATGCTGTATAATACTAAATATTATCACTTCCATGGAGGCTATATGCTCATAACCTCTCTGGATGCCTTGTGGTTCCCTACTCTACCACTCCGGATTTGAGGATCCGAACATGACTCCCTTCTGATCACCAGGTTAATGAAGTATGAACTTTGATGAAACTGGGCAAGCACAGCAGTGATGAAATTGGAACTGGCTTCAGCATGCAAAAGTCCAACACCACACACCATCTTCTTGCCCTGAGAGACTGTTATGACAGATGGAGTCCCAAGTAATGGACTGAATGAACTCAACGAATATTTCTAGGTATAGTCGATAGACAAAGGGAATAATATCTCTGTGTGTGGATTTAGAAATAGATATAGATATATAAAGACAGGAAAGGTGACGCTGGGAATTATAGGACCTGTCATGATGTTGGTTTAAATCATAGGTTTAACAATAGTGTGTGTGGCTTAAAACTAACATAATAGAATAGCAAACTGTTCTAACTTGCTAACACGTAGAGAAAGTCCGGCTGATGGGGGAAGGACTGATAACAACGAAGAAGACAGTAAATAAGACCAAGAATGAACAAACCACTTAGAGTTGAAAAAACAAGTGTGCAACTGCATGAACAAAATAGCTTTTTATATTTTGGTTGTAGCTTTTACCACTTGTTAGCTTATTGTTAAATTCTGTCATCTTATTTCTATTTTTTTTAAATACATACCATGTTCTTGGGTGCTACAACAAATTTAAGCATGTAGATTGATTTGCTCAGGTATTTTGGCTAACAAAGGTCGAGAAGATTAGGTTATAAATAACCTCTACAGGCTGGAGAAATGGTCTGATGGGAACTTAATGCAGTTCAACAAGGGGAAGTGCTATGTCCTGTACTGGGACTGGAGCTCCTCTCCTATGAGGAAAGGCTGAGAGAGTTGTGACTGTTTAGCCTAAAGAAGGGAAGCCTCGGGGAGTGGGGGAGATAGCTCATCAATGTGTGCAGATATCTGATGGAAAGGTGCAAAGACAGAGCCAGGCTCTTTTCAGTGGTGCTCAGTGAGGGGTCAAGAGGCAATGGGTACTGTCCTGGGTTGTACCATGACAGGTACAAACTGAAACACATGAAAAACTTTTTCACTGTGAGGGTGACTGAGTGCTGGAATAAGTTGCCCAGGGAGGTTGTGGAGTCCTCCTCCTTCAGAGGTCTTAGAAATTCATCTAGACATAGTCCTGGGCAAACAGGTCTAGGTGGTTTTGCAGGGGGTTGAACAAGATGACCTCTGGAGGTCCCTTCCAACCTCAACCATTCTGTGATTCTGTGTTATGTGGGCTGGCTTGCCCTATTTTGAGAAGTTATGAACTGGCAAATGCTAATCCTGGTAATGACATTAGAGTATAAATATATTCAGCACAATTCCAGCAGAGAAGGTATTTTTCTAAACACCTCATGAAGAGACAGAGTAGATGAAAGTCTGATCAAGGGGTTTTGTTGTTACTCTGTTATCATACAACCCAACTCCAAGAAAATGGGAAAATCTGATCTTATATAAAACTTTATTTTGTTTAGAGAGGGTACTCAAAAGAAAAAACCATCTTGAATTATTAAAAATAACCCACCTTCATGTCATTTCAAAATTAAAGCACTTATTTCTCTCTCTGTTTTTGATGTATAATTTAAGGAATTAGTAAAATGTAGTTTGTTGTTAATGATCAGAGTGCTTTCCAAAAGCTAGGCAATGATAAATTTCACAAGTGCTTTAAACATAATTATTTTTGTATTTTCCAAATGAAGGAGTTTGTCTTCCACTTTCAACTTTAAATAATTAAAGTTTAAGAGGAAAATTCAAAACCAATGCAATCACTGAAGACTAGCATCTGGTATTGAATAGGGTATTATTTCAACACAATGTAGATAGACCTTTAAAATTCAAATAGCAAATAGAACAAATGAAATGAGGAAAAATAGCATAAGTACTCAAAAGAAAATATTTAAAATTCTCATTAGCACATCCCTTCTTCTGTGACTTAAGTAGAATCATAGAATCATAGAATAGTTAGGATTGGAAAGGACCTCAAGATCATCTAGTTCCATCCCCCTGCCATGGGCAGGGACACCTCACACTAAACCATGCCACCCAAGGCTCTGTTCAACCCCACCTTGAACACTGTCAGAGATGGAGCATTCACAACTTCCCTGGGCAATCCATTCCAGTGCCTCCAAACCCTGACAGTAAAGAATTTCTTCCTTATATCCAATCTAAACTTCTCCTGTTTAAGTTTGAACCCGTTATCCCTTGTCCTATCACTACAGTCCCTAATGAAGAGTCCCTCTCCAGCATCCCTGTAGGCCCCCTTCAGATACTGGAAGGCTGCTATGAGGTCTCCATGCAGCCTTCTCTTCTCCAGGTTGAACAGCCCCAACTTTCTCAGACCACTTGTCTTTGTATGGGAGGTGCTCCAGTCCCCTGATCATCCTCGTGGCCCTCCTCTGGACTTGTTCCAACAGTTCCATGTCCTTTTTATGTTGAGGACACCAGAAATGTACACAGTATTCTAAGTGAGGTCTCACAAGAGCATAGGGGCAGAATCACCTCCTTCAACCTGCTGGCCACACTCCTTTTGATGCAGCCCAGCATATGGTTGGCTTTCTGGGCTGTGAGTGCACACTGCTGGCTCATGTTCAGTTTCTCATCAATCAACACCATCAATTCCTTCTCCACAGGGCTTCTCTGAATCTCTTTTCTGCCCAACCTGTAGCTGTGCCTGGGATTGCTCCAACCCAGATGTAGGACCTTGAAGGCAATCATCAACTAAATCATTCCCAGTGACTGTTTTCAGTCACTATAAATTCCATTCTATAAGCAATCACTCCCCAGGCTGCTTTCCAGCCTGACCTTGTACCCAAACACTCCCTGGCTTACTCACACCCAGGTGCCCTATCAGCAATTCTTCTTCTTCTTTAATTATCCACATAGCAGGAACAGGACACCTTGCAGTTCCCACATCTCCACTTTTTTTGTTTTGAACTATACTTTGGCTTCAGTTCTTCACAAGTTGGCAAGAAATCTCTAGATGACATGGAAGACAAGCGAAGCAAAGCCATGATGTCCAAGCTCCAAAGAAAAGATTTAAAAAATGCGTTGGCCAGACGTACTGGGAGTCTTGGGAACCTGGAGGTTGATGCTGTTACTTCCAAAAACACAGTCCTTGTCTTTCCTTATCCCCTTCTCTGCTTGAGGAGTCTTAAATCACACAACAACAGTTTTTTGACATTAGCATTTAAAGATGGGAAGTTCAAATACAATAGTTACTTATAATATTATTATTGCTTATAATAGTTACTTATGCTAATTTTTGCTTTTCTACTGTGAAGGTGATGAAACCTGCTTTAGGTGACCCTGCTTGAGCAGGGGATTTGGACTAAATCATCTCTCATGCCAATCACAGGCTGCTTGGCCTGCCCTTCCCTCCTGGTTGGCCTTCTTATAACAGAGGAGGCCATCCCTCACATCAAGGTCTGGCATGGCATGTGTCCCCACCACTCAACACCTGCTGGGTTGCAGCCAGCAGCAGAGCTAAAGGTTCTTGGTGGCAAACACAGAGGCCAACCCGGTCTTGCCCTTGACTGGCAGGAGGCATTTGTTCAACCTCAGTCCTTGTATCTCATTGTCAATGCAGAGTTTCACCTGCCTCATCCAGTATCAAGTTGCTATCATGGCAAAGCACACACAGATTTACGTTAGCAATATAACTACTACAGGGTGCAGCAGCGCTTTGAAGATGCTGGTGGCAGTGAAGGACCAGCCAAAGAAATTTCCTACCAGTGGTATTCTCCCACTCTCTTGATTCATTCCATTACCTATTTTATAACACTACCATCGTGATGTACAGTTATTAGGATTTTTCTAGCTTTTGCCTTATTTTCTAGCAGCTGCTGCAAATTTGCATGCTCTAACATCTCTTTTACAAGTGACAAATCCATATTGATAGGGGTTGGAGTTATACTACGATACACGGTGTAGTTTCTTATTAGCAACTGGCTAGTAAATACAGGCGGTTTATAAACAAAATTGCAGCCTCTAATAATAGCTATGTTGCAAGCACACATATTTGAGTCATTAAACACAGCCTGGTCATAGAGACTTTTCAGTTGCCCCTAAATAATATTTTACAAATTATGCCTTTTCTCTTCTTCTGTCTCATTCTGCTTGGGGTCTTCTAGGTCAGCTCCTGCATCTGAGGCATCGGGTTCTTTAACTTGTTTGTTCAGCTCATGGTACGGCTTGACAAACTTTGCAGGCAGCCACTGTGGACCTGTAGGTAGGAAGACACAAGCATGCCCCCTCCCCCAGTTTATCAGTTCCACAGGCCCTTCCCATTTCTGCGGGCCCAAAGGGTCACAATATATTTTTTTAGCACATTATGAAGGTGGACCATCAGAGCCAAAATGTTGTCGTACTGCAGTGATGGGAATATTCATGGAAGATTGACTGCAATTTAAAAACTTCAATGTATAGATGGCATTGTCTAATTGTTCTTGAGGGACTATATTCCCCCTTTTTTGTTTTTGTAGCATGGATTTCAGAACAGTGTTATTTCCTTCCACAATCCCCTGGCCTGTAGGGGAGTGGGGAATACCAGTGACATGTGACACCCCATTGCTGTAAAAATCATGATAATGCTAATGAATTATATTCAGGGCCGTTATCCATTTTCAACTGGGAAGGAACTCCTAAGGTAGCAAATGCACGTTAAATGTCGGAAAACATCACGAGCCTTCTCTCCTTTATGGGCAGAGGCTGAAATCATATGTGAAAATGTGTCAACAGATGCATACACATATTTAAAGGCACCAAAGGAAGCAATGTGTGTAACATCTGTTTACCAAACCTCATTCGCCTTTAAGCCATGAGGATTTACACCCATGGCAAATGAGGATTGAGCTGTTGACTGACAGTCAGGGCAAGGCCTAACAATTTGCTTTGCTTGAGAAGAAGACAGGTTAAACTGTTTCTTTAAAGCAGAGGCATTCTGATGAAAAAAGGATGGTGAAGCAGCTGCAGAAGTAAGCTGCACAATATTAACAGTCAAGGAGTCTGCTATGTCATTACCCACAGATAAAGGGCCAGACAGGTTGGAATGCAATCTAATATGTCCAGTAAAAACAGAATAATTCCCATTCCGACCTAGTTTCCAAAAAAATGTTTTAGCTTCAACAAAATGTCAAAAAGTGCATGGTTATCAATTTCTTTTAACACACTAAAAGGAAGGCGTGGTAACAATCAAAAAACATATTCTGAGTCACAAACAATATTTAAGGATTCTGCAGGGAAAAACTGTAGCCCATGTAAAACTTCAGCAATTTCAACAAACTGCGTAGAGCCATCCATATGTATAACAGAGGATTGCCAAGAATAATTTTCAAGCCAAGCTACAGCAGCTTTGCCAGTTTTTCCAGAATCATCAACAAAGAAATTGTTTTAGCATCCTGAATGGATTGCATTTGAATTACAAATCGCTCCTGCAGATCAAAATCTGATAAAGCTTTTAGCAATTTATGTTTCGAAGTACCATCAAAAATTTCCTGTAAAGTCTGCTAACACTATTTGGAAAGAAACAGACTGAGCAAAAAGGAACTGAAAGTCTGTTGCAGCTGATGGTAAATACATTTCTGCAGGGTTGTTGCCTGTTAAATGTTGAACCCTTGTTCAGCTTTTGGCAATTAAGTCAACAATCATATCCAACGGTTCTGTCAGTCTTTCTCTGGGTATGTGATAAAAAACCCTATTCCAAGATGTAAACAGAGTTACTGTCAATTTGGCATATAACTCCTAATGGCCTTCATTGCATATTAACATTGAGCAGAGGAACTGGCAAGTGTAAATGCACTCTATCTGCCTGTAGCATCTCAATTTATTTGAGTCACTATATTCAAAGCATCAATAGTTTTAGGAGTAAGCTGACAAGGAGAATTCAAGTCTGAGTCCCCTCACTCAATCAAAGAGTGGTTCAAAGTCGGCACTAGTAATGCCCAACACAGGACGCACCCAATAATAGTACCTGAGAACTTCTGTAAAGCATTCAAATTTGTGATTTTGTTTGCCAGTTTTAGCTTCTGAGGCTTTACTGTTCTTTCAGTTAGCACCCACCTCAAACATTTCCAGGGTGGCATTGTTTGTATTTTTTTTTGTGCAATTTGTAGTTCAAAACAACATAATTTTTCTGTTAAATGATTAACAGTAGTTTCTAAATATTGTTCCATTTCTGAACAGACCAAAATGTCATCCATGTAATGATAAATTATCAATCAGTTCAGGAAATGCACTCCTAGTTGGTGGTATAGCTGTGGAATCTACTAGCTGACAGATTGTTGGACTGTTCATCATTCCTTGTGGCAAAACAGTCAATTGATATATTTGCATAAGAGCAGCACAGTTGACTAAAGGCACAGAAAAAGCAAAATGATCACAATCTGCAGGATGCAAAGGAATTGTAAAAAAACCCAGTCCTTCAATAATGCAAAGAAATCAGTCAGCTGGAATCATAGTAGGATTAGGCAAACCTGGTTGTAAAGTCCCCATGGGTTGCATTACATTATTAATTGCAAAAGTCGCCATTTCCCTGATTTCTTTGGAATTACAAAAATGGGTGTGTTCCAGGGGCTAGTAGATAGAACAGTATGTCCTGCCTTCAGTTGCTCTTCAACCAACAAATGTGCTTGCTCCAGTTTTTCCCCTTTTAAAGGCCGCGGATCAACCCAAACTGGTTTTTCTGTTAACCATGAAAGTCTGAGTAGGGGCTTCAGTTCATTGACTGTTGGGATAAATTTGCCCCATCTGTGGTAAGTAACAAATTCCATTGTGTTTGCAAATCTCACCCCCACAGATTCATAGAAACTGGCAGTATATGTGGTTGAAAACCAGCTACAGCACCATCCGGTGCAATAGCTTTGAGAACGCGACTAGTTTTAAAAGGAGGCTGTATACCACCTATTCCAGCTACCATTGCTAAAGCCTTTTCAAAGGGACAGTCAGCCACTGAGATTGTGAAATAATCGAAACATCTGCCCCAGTGTCTATTAATCCACTAAAGACTCTATTCTCTATTTGCAAATTCAATAAAGGTTGTTTCTGAGTAATGTCCTGGGTCCAATAAACCTCAACTTTCCCAGAGCTTCAAAATCCAGAGGTATTTCTTGGGTTAATTTCTACTTTTGGCAGCCAGTATGGAATCAAAATAAGTTGTGCTAATTTTTGACCTTTTGGAATTTTACAGCTGCTGTGTAAGGCAGATGCTAAAATTTTTATTTCTTCTGTATAACCCAAATCTATTACTCCTGGATGAACTTTTACTCCTTGGAGAGTTGTACTTGAGCGTCCTAACAAAAGACCCATAAATCCATTTGGTAAAGGTCCCCAAACAGTAGTAACTATAGCTTTAACAGTGGAGCAATATAAATCAATGTCAGTGCTTGTTGCCAAATCCAACCCGGCACTGCCTGTTGTGGAGATCGGAGATGGAGCGTTTGCTGCAAAAACCCTGTTGTTTTGAGGAGCACCAGGTTTCGCTGACAAAGGATTTCCATCCTCATCAAATTTAGATTTACATTGGTTGCTCCAGTGATATCCTTTTTTGCATCTGGACAGAGTTGAGGTGGCGTTTTTTCTTTCTGGTTTTATTTCTTTTTGGGACATCTTAGGGTGGTGAGGCACAGGAATGGGTTGCCCAAGGAAGTTGTGAATGCTCCATCCCTAGCGGTATTCAAGGCTAGGTTGGACAGAGCCTTGCGTGGCATGCTTTAGTGTGAGGTTTCCCTGTCCATGGCAGGGGGTTTGTAACTAGATGATCTTAAGGTCCTTTCCAACCCTAACTATTCTATAATTCTATGATTTTACTAAAATGTCCTTCCTGTCCACAGTTAAAACATTTTTGCTGACTCATATTAAATTTTGATAATGCAGCAGCCAATACAGAAGCCTTATGAATCTCCATACCAATATCCTGACATGTTTTAATAAACTCAGCAATGTCTGTAAATTTTTTCCCTGACTTGGGCTAAAGCAGCTTTGCAATCTCCACTTGCATCTTCATATGCTAGCTTAAATAAAAGCACACGAGCAGCCTCAGGATTACCAATCTGGCTTTGTATAACAAGGGATCCTCGGCGAACAGTTGCAAAAGATGTAATTCTTTTTCCTAATTCAGGTACTCATCTCCAGGCTTGTACAGCCATATGGGCAGCTTGCTGGAATACCAAGGGGTTTAAATTAATTTGATTATGAGGGTGCAACCATTGCCCAGAGCCTGTTAACATGTCAGCATCTATTGGTATTCCTCTTTGAACATTGTCTAATACCTGCAAAGACAATAAGTTATTATATTCCAGTCTCCACATCAAGTATTGAGCATGTGCCAAAATCATTCACATTGAAGTGTTCCAATACCATTGCACCACAGATCCTAAGCTAGCCTTTATTTCTAGCAGACCTAATGTATAAAGACTTTGAATTCCATTGTCCATCACTGAGTTTTTCAATTCCTTAAATGCTGCATATGCAATATTTTCATGTACTGGTTGTTGTTGTCCCTGCCCATCTGTTCTGTAAAATACAGGAAAAGCAAAAGCCATGTCTCCAGTAAAATCACCATACTCTATCGCTTTCCCCATGCATTTTTGTATAAATGTTTTAGTAGCCTTCTGGTTAACTAATGGCTGGCTAATTGGTTCTTTATTGAGATCAGTTAAAGGAGATGTGATAGGTTTGATGTGAATGCCTTTAATGATGTCAAAGGTGGGTATAAATTTTGCTTCTTTTCTGAATCTATGGAGCCAGGATCAAAAGGATCATCAGGTGTGGAGACTGTTCTCACAGAAGAATGGATATTTGGTACATGAGCTCTGAATAACTCCAAGGGATACAGCAAGGCCGTGGGAGGCCCGAGGAAGCCTAAGCAAGCAAGATAAGAAGAAGCTGTAATTCACTGACTTATGAGAACTGTGGACTGTTGGCAAGCGTTCGAGGTCAAGTTCTCACACCTGTGCTTAACCAATTATATATTAGTCACTAAGGGTCTTCAAGACAAGTATCCAATCATGATATGCCAAATTGCTGTAGGTGTGTGTCAGCAATAGTATATAAGGAGTTAATGCTTTGCAATAAATGGCTTTTTGTCTGATCATATTGATCTCTGACTGAGTCCATTCTGCGGCAAATGGCACCCGAACAGGGACATTCTGTAAGTTCACATTGAAACGGAAGAGGGTGTGAATCGCTGGGCCGCGAAGAAATCGGCTGGAATCGATCTGGCTGGACCAAGATTGGGAGGCAGAAGCCTTGGAGGTGAAATCCTCGGATCGGAGCCTTGTGAGCCCGGAAGACACTGCCCAGTGCAAATAAGGTGAGCAGCCGGACAGTTGGAAGGGAGCTTAAGGATGGGAAAACAGTTAAGTAAAGAAGATGAAGTAATACTCAAGCTCTTCCAACATATCCTCTCTGTGAGAGGGACAGACTATGATGAAGCTATGCTAAAAAGATTGTTGCTCTGGAGTAAGGAGAAGGAATTAATTGTGGGAGTTGGCAACGCTTTTAATCTTGAGACTTGGGAGAAAATTACTAAGGAAGAAGCCTTTGATTTATGGATGTTTTCAGTCCTTCTTAAGGTGAAGGGAGCAACCTTTAAAGAGACAGAATTAATGTTGAAATGGTTGAAGACGCATTACCCAGAGATTGATGAGTCTATCAAACTTGAGATCTCTTTGTGGAATGGGGCAGGAATAAAGCTGTGGAATGCATCCACAAAAGGCAATGATGCTGTGAAAAGTTTGTTAGTCATTTGGAGAACTGTTTTAAAGATGTTAAAGTAAAAAAATGAGATCATGGAGACCAGCGTGCCCCCCCCCCCCAACTCCGCCCTCCCCCCAGAACCCCCGCCGGTTGCCGCTGTTGCTGCAAAGATTGAAGATGGGGATGAAGATGATCCTTTCAACTCAGGCCCTATTGACCCCGAGAAGGTGTCTGTGCGCGTTCATCACTTTGCTGTTGCTGCTCCTGAGATTCTGACGCCTGATAATGCCAATGCTGACCTGGATGGTGCTTTTGACCTGGAGCCTATTCATCTGGAAAAGAAGCCTGATTTATATCCCCCAGATGCTCATGGTAAATGGGCAGCTGTAAAGGGAGAAGCGAGACGGGTGGGGGATGCAGATGTATTGCGTCATTTTCCATGGTGTGTGTGCTTCCCACCCGAGATGGGAAGGTCTCTTGTATGCTCTTATCAGGGGTATCGGGCAGAATGTGTCAGACCGTAGATTTGAGACCCCATATACAACTCCTCTGATACAGTCTCTCTGTGATACTTATGTACTAGAAGTTGGTAAATATAAGTATGTCCATGTTTCTATCAACCCTTGTAAACCTATATAGATATTGCTGGCAACTTCTTCCAACATAGGCTGGCCACCTGTGTCGGAATGAGTGCGCATTTTGGTCAGTATAAAAGCCCATGCCTCATGCGATGTGAGGGAGGCAGAGCCTCTGCAGGGATGCCTGCTAAGGTTGAGCCTGCCACCTTGCACTGTGATGATGCTTCTTGGAGCTGGCTTGTGGAGACAGTGTTCTCACAGGAGAATGGATATATGGTACATGAGCTCTGAATAACTCCAAGGGATACAGCAAGGCCGTAGGAGGACCGAGGAAGCCTAAGCAAGCAATATAAGAAGAAGCTATAATTCACTGACTTATGAGAACTGTGGACTGTTGGCAAGCGTTCAAGGTCAAGTTCTCACACCTGTGCTTAACCAATTATATGTTAGTCACTAAGGGTCTTCAAGACAAGTATCCAATCATGATATGCCAAATTGCTGTAGGTGTGTGTAAGCAATAGTATATAAGGAGTTAATGCTTTGCAATAAATGGCTTTTTGTCTGATCATATTGGTCTCTGACTGAGTCCTTTCCGCGGCAAATGGCGCCCGAACAGTGACCCTCTATAAGTTCACATTGAAACGGAAGAGGGTGTGAATCGCTGGGCCGCGAAGAAATCGGCTGGAATCGATCTGGCTGGACCAAGATCGGGAGGCAGAAGCATCAGAGGTGAAATCCTCGGATCGAAGCTTTGTGAGCCCGGAAGACACTGCCCAGTGCAAATAAGGTGAGCAGCCGGACGGTTGGAAGGGAGCTTAAGGATGGGAAACCAGTTAAGTAAAGAAGATGAAGCAAAGCTTAAGCTCTTCCAACATATCCTCTCTGAGAGAGGGATAAAGTATGATGATGAAACTCTGAAGAGGCTTTTACTCTGGTGTAAAGAGAAAAAGCTAATTGTGGAGGTTGGTGAAGCTTTTAATCTTGAGACTTGGGAGAAAGTTGGGGTGTGTTTGTTGGACGATATTTCCAAGGGTCAAAGGAGGCAAGGCCCCTTGCCACACTGTGGTGACTGTTAAAAGACACATTAACTGCTATGAAAGCTGAGAAGGAAGTAGCCATGTCTGCCTTTCCGATGTTTTCAGACTCGCCTGAGCAACAGCTGGCTGCTGCTGGCGCGCCAGTACCAGCCGGAGTGTTGGTTTTGGGTGAGGCGGCTCCATCTCGAAAGCCCGTGCGTCAGAAAGTACGGATGTTTGAGGACCCAGTGCCCCCCTCCTACCCCGCAATATGCGATGAGGGGGCTTGGGAGAGGGAGGGTGCGCAACCACGACAACCTATGGTTAATCATTTTTTTGATGCTACTGCCCCAGAGGCAGACAATATCTCTCCCCCAGCCCCCCAACCCCTACAGATGGGGAGAGAGAACCTTTTGAGGAGGATAACAAAACTCCCACTTTAAAACACCCCCCTTCGCCTTTGACACCAGCACTTGCATCGCTCCCGTTGGAGCCACAAAATAGCCAGGAATGGCATCGCTGGTCAAAGCTGTTAGAACAAAAGCTACAAGATTTACGAGACCGCCTGGAGGAGCTGGGGCCTAAAGATAAGGAGCAAGCTCTCAAGCAATCCACAGAAGTTAACCCTTTTGAGGTGCCGCTACCGCCAACTCCGGCACTCTCTCAGCAAGCTGTTCCCAGTGCCCTGAGATGGTGTGGTCTTATTCAAGATGCAATTATAGATGGCACTGTTTTACCGATTGATGTCCCCTCTGCATTTCCAGTTATTGTGAATGCCCAAGGGCAACCTCTCTGGACTCCTATGGATTGGAAGGGTATGAAAGAACTAAAAGGAGCAATTGCTCAATATGGGTTGTCTTCCTCATATACTCAACAGATGCTAACTGCCTTATTTTCTAGTTTGCTTTTGACTCCTAGTGATTGTTATCGAATAGCTGCAATTTTATTAACCCCCTCCCAGGTCTTACACTTTAAGAGTGGGTTTGAAGAGTTAGCTGCAAGAGCTGCTGATGACAACTTAGCTCGCAATCCCACTGACCCTTTACATGGTATCACATCTGACATGTTACTAGGGAGGGGCCAATTTCATCCTGATGCAGTACAGACTCATATGAGGGTTGAGGTTTTACGGCAAGCACAGCAATTGGCATTAGCTGCCTTAAAAGCTGTGCCAGAGGCAGGAAAACCTAATCCCTCTTATACATCGGTAAAACAGGGAGCTACTGAGCCTTACATGCAATTTATCGATATATTAACAGATGCTATTGGAAAAAATATTGATTTGGCATCTAATGCTAAAGAGTCTGTGCTTATGTCCTTAGCTATGGAAAATGCTAACCCGATTTGTAAGCGTATTTTACAGGCTTTGCCAAAATCTTCTGGATTACAAGAAATGATGGATGCATGCTCTAAGGTGGGCACAACAGAGGAAAAGGCGGAATATATGGCACATGCCTTTGCCGCTGCTGTCAGACCTCTTCTACAACAAGGTCAGGATGATCGAGGGGCATGAAGGGTGTAAAATGTCATAACTGTGAACGGCTGGGGCATGTTAAAAAACAATGCACTGCAAAGAAATGTCGCCCCCCCCAGGGCAGCGGCTCAAGCGTTTGTGCTAGATGTGACAGACGTGGTCACACAGCAGCAGCATGTCATTCTAGGTTTAAGAAAGATGGAACCCTGTTGGGAAACTTGGTGGTGAGCGCGACACCACCCCGTGCGATGACACAAAATCAGGGTGTCTGGACTGCGTCCCCTCCGCCACAGCAGTGAGTGCCGGAGTGGACGTGGCAACAGCAATAGATTTTACCATTACTGATACTTCTGTCCATTGCATTCCATCTACATTAAGTGGGCTCCTTGGTCATGGGTTATGTGCTTTGCTATTAGGACGCTCATCAGCATCCAGGACAGGAGTCTTTGTATTACCAGGCGTAGTTGATGCTGATTATACTGGAAACATTGGGATCATGGTGCAGACACATGCACCCCCAGTACACATCCCCAAGGATTCTAAAATAGCTCAATTAATTCCATTTGAAGCAAAAGTTCCCCAGATGGGGCAAAAAATCAGAGGAAATCAGGCATGGGGTTCCACAGGAATCCCACACATTTTGTTTGCATTGGATATTGCAAAGCACAAACCCGAGGACCAGGTCTCTATACGGGGCCATAATAATCAAATAATTAAACTGCCTATGCTAATCGACACGGGGGCTGATGTTACTATCATACCATATCATCAGTGGCCAAAAGCTTGGCCCCTACAAGCCGTTGCCACAGGAGTTGTTGGAATCGGAGGAATGCAATCAACAAAAATTAGTACAGAATTGGTGGATGTCTTTCTATCTGATGGCAGTCATACACGCATCAGACCATATGTCATGCACTCTCCAATTGCATTGCTCGGACGGGATGCTCTTAGTCAAATGGGAATGAGATTGACTACAAAAAATTCTTAATGGCGGCCATTGATGGACGGCCAACCTATAAATTACGATGGCTTACTGAAACACCTGTATGGGTTGATCAATGGCCGCTGACAAAAGAAAAGCTGTCCCATATTCATGAATTGGTCGCTGAACAATTAGAAGCAGGCCATATTGTGCCTTCCACCAGCCCATGGAATACTCCTATATTTACCATCCCCAAGAAAAGTGGAAAATGGCGATTACTACATGACTTGCGGGCTATAAATGCCGTCATGCAAGACATGGGTGCCTTGCAAGCTGGTTTACCTAGTCCCACTATGATACCCAAAGGATGGGATTTAATAATAATTGATTTAAAAGACTGCTTTTTCACAATTCCCCTGCATCCGAATGATTGGGAAAAATTTGCTTTCTCTGTCCCAGCAATTAACAAAGGAGAACCAGTAAAAAGATATGAATGGGTTGTGCTGCCTCAAGGTATGAAAAATTCTCCTACTATTTGTCAGCTTTATGTTTCCTGGGCATTACAGCCGATTCGTCAATACTTACAGCACTGTTTAATTTACCACTATATGGATGATATTCTGATTGCAGGGCAGGATTTAAATAAGGACCACCTACTTGGACTATTACAATCAGAGTTGGCAAAGGCAGGTTTGGTCATTGCATCTGAGAAAATCCAGCGCGAAGCCCCATGGAGATATTTGGGGTGGATTATTTCCGGAACTGAAGTCAGGCCCCAAAAGATTGAAATTACCTCAGATATAAGAACCTTATCTGATGTTCAGAAATTGATGGGTGATATTCAGTGGATCTGTCCCTTATGTGGCATTACTAATGATGATTTGGCTGAACTGATGCCCCTATTGAAGGGCAAGCAGCATGCGGAGGATAAAAGAGCTCTGTCAAAAATCCAGCAGGAGGCAATGGCCCATATCATGGCCAAGGTATATAACTCTTATGCCTCCCGATGGAATCCAGATTTGCCTATAACCTTGTTCGTTATAAACAATGAATATCATCCATTTAGCCTGTTAGCACAGTGGAACTTGCAGAAGACTGATCCCTTGTGTATATTAGAGTGGATCTTTTTGCCTTATCGTTTGCTCACTACTGTCACTACGCGATTGGAAGCATTTGCCCTTTTAATCACGCGAGGCCGTGCAGGTTGCTGGGAAATCCTAGGCAGTGATCCATCACAACTTTGTTTACCTCTTACCAAAATATGGTTGGATTGGGCACGGCAATCTTGCACTGCCTTTCAAATTGCCTTAATTGATTTCTTTGGCCAAATTAGTGTGCATTTTCCACCTCATAAATTGTTCACAGTACTAAAGAACAACCGATATGTGGATGCTACCTTTTATACCAGCAAGCCTTTTTCAGGTATAACTGTGTTTACAGATGCTAGCAAAAGCAATCACATGGCTGGATATGTTTGGCAAGCAGAGGATGATTGGAAGGAACAGAAAATACCGGGCCAATCCACTGATTCACTACAAACGTTGGAACTAAGTGCCATCGTTGCGGTGTTCCAATGATGGCCTGATACACCACTTAATATCGTCTGTGACTCCTTATATGTTGTAGGAATTGTTCAGTGTCTAGAAAGGGCAATTTTACAAGAGTTTACTAACCGCAGATTGTGGACCCTGTTGAAAACTCTGTTACATCTTATAAATAGTCGTAAATGTGAATATTTTATTATGCATATTCGCAGCCACTCAGGCCTTTCCAGAAGCCTTTGCGACGGGAATGATAAGGCAGATAAATTAGTTGCTCCGGCATGGGCAGGGCCACCAGTAGATATTTTTCAACAAACCAGGACATCTCATGCCTTCTTCCACCAGTCGGCAAAAATGTTGGTTCGACAGTTCGGCCTGTCCTTGACAGATGCCCAAGGTATTGTACAGTCTTGTCCTGACTGTCAGGGCCAAGCAGTGGGCATAGGCCTTGGGGTTAATCCTCGAGGCCTTCAACCTCTTCAGCTTTGGCAAATGGATGTGACCCATATGACTTCTTTTGGAAAATTGAAGTGTGTCCATGTTACTACTGACACCTTTTCTCACTTCGTGTGGGCCACTCCCCTGGCTGGCGAAACAGCACACCATGTAATTATGCATCTACGTGGCTGCTTCGCAGCTATGGGAGTACCTTTACAGCTCATAACAGACAATGCACCTAGCTATTCTTCTTCAACACTTTCTAAATTTTTGAGCAATTGGGGCGTTTCTCATGTTACTGGTATTCCTCATTCTCCTACAGGACAAGCTATCATTGAACGAACACATCAAACACTGAAACAGTTATTGGAAAAACAAAAAAAGGGGGAAGAAGGGCTTACGCCGGTAGCAAGAATACAGAAAGCTGTATATGTTATGAATTTCTTGCGACTAACAGGAGACTTTAATGACCCTCCTGCTGTAATACATGGACAGGCGTTAGGCTCAGGTTATATGAATAAGACTCAGGGTATCCTGGTCCAATACAAGGACATGGAAACTGGCGTTTGGAAGGGTCCTGTGGAAGTAAAATTAAGTGGTCGAGGATATATGTGTGTAATTACAGACTCCGGCCTGCGGTGGGTGCCAGCTCGGTGGGTGAAGACCTGGAAAGAGCCAGCAGCACCAAAGGAGAACCAGGATATCCCCCTTGTCAACAGCTGAATGAGTTAACTGGATGAACTCTGAACTTCTTTACTGTAAGAGTGACAGAGCACTGGAACAGGTTGCCCAGGAGGGTCGTGGAGTCTCCTACGTTGGAGATATTCAAGGTCCGCCTGGACAAGTTCCTGTGAAACGTACTCTGTGTCACCCTGCTCTTGCAGGGGGGTTGGACTGAATCTTTCAAGGTCCCTTCCAACCCTTGGTATTCTGTGATTCTGTAATTTATCCAATACATGGGTCTTGTGAACTGTGGGTCTCTCATGAGTGTTTAAAATATAAATGACGATTATGGGTTAGTTTACCCTTTTGCACGAAGTCGGTCTGTGATGCTTATGAGCTAGAAGTTAGTCAATATAAGTATATCCATGTTTCCAGTGACCTTTGGAGACCTTTATAGATATGGCTGACCACTTCTTCCAACATAGGCTGGCCACCTGTGTCGGAATGAGTGTGCTTTTTGGTCAATATAAAAGCCCAAGCCTCATGCGATGTGAGGGAGGCAGAGCCTCTGCGGGGACGCCCGCTAAGGTTGTGCCTGCCACCTCGCACTGCAATGATGCTTCTCAGAGCTGATTTCCTGATATTCTTCACAAGGTCCTTGTGCTATGCTCTCTATGTGGGACTGTGTAGAGGGAGTAATGATTGTCTGGATTTTGTGTTTCAAATATTGTAGTTGGGTGAAGTGTGCTTGTGGGATCCAAAGTGTGTGTGTGTGTGATGAGGGCAGACAGTGTTTTGTTTTGATTTGGTGTTGGGTTCACGTAATAGTTTTTACACCTATTGGGTAAGAATTTTATGCATGCTAAATAATTAACTCACTCTAGCTGTTATTAATGACTGTAGTTTTGATGTATATTGCTTCAAGCTTGTTTTCCAGACAATATGCATGTGTAATCAAAAAAAAAAAAGGGTAATGCTACAGCAAACTTGACTGTTAACACTGTACAGTTTACTTCTGCAGCTGCTTCACATCCCCTTTGCATTAGAATGCTTCTGCTTTAAGGAGTCACTTTAACCTGTCTATTTCTCAAGAACTGATAACCTGGGAGAGGGGGTATATTTGTGTCCTCCTACCTACAGGTCCGTGGCGGCTGCCTGCAAAGTTTGTCAAGCCTTGCCATGAGCTGGACAGATGAGTGGAAGAACTCGATGCATCAGCTGCAGGAGCTGATCATGAAAACACCAAGCAGAATGAGATAGAGAGAAATGAATGATTGCAAAACATCACTTGGGGGCAACTGAAAAGTAACAGCTTGAATATTCAATATGAATTTGAGGTCCTCAAGACAGTGAGAAGAGCGTGCAGTAAGCTCACTGCTCTGGACTTCAAGAGAGCAGACTTTGGGCTCTTCAGGAACCTGCTTAGCAGGTTTCCATGGGATATAGCCCTAGAGGGCAGAGGGGCCCAAGACTCTTGGTTAATATTCAAGGATCACCTGCTACAAGCTCAGGAGTGTTGCATCCTGACCAGAAGGAAGTGCAGCAGGAGAGCCAGGAGACCTCCTTGGATGGATAAGGAGCTGCTGAGAAAAATTCACAAGAAAAAAGAGGCTTATAAAAGGTGGAAACAAGTTCAGGTGGCCTGGGATGAATACAGGGATATTGTCAGGGTAGTTAGGGACCAAGTTAGGAAAGCTAAGGCCCAATTGGAGCTAAACCTGGCTAGGGATGTTAAAGATAACAGGAAGGGATTTTATAGGTATGTAGCGGCTAAAAAACAGACTAAGGACAATGTAGGCCCCCTCCAGAAACTTTCAGGAGAACTGGCTACACAGGACTTGGAGAAGGCTGAGGTTCTGAATGGCTTCTTTGCCTCGGTCTTCACTGGCAAAGGCTCTGACCGCAGCACCTAAGTCTTGGAAGGCGGACGCAGGGTCTGTGAAAATCTAGACCTTGGGCCTACTGTACATGAGGTTCTGGTTCGAGACCATCTTAAGAACCAGAATGTACACAAGTCCATGGGACCTGATGAAATCCATCCGCGGGTCCTGAAGGAGCTGGCAAATGAAGTTGCAAAGCCACTGTACATCATATTTGAAAAATCATGGCAGACAGGTGAAGTTCCTGATGACTGGAAAAAGGGAAATGTAACCCCCATTTTCAAGAAGGGGAAAATGGATGACCCGGGGAATTACACACAAGTCAGTCTCACCTCTGTGCCTGGCAAAATCTGGGAGCAGATTCTCCAGGAAACAATGCTAAGGCACATGAAAATGAGAAATGTGCTTGGTGACAGCCAGCATGGCTTTACTAGGGGAAAATCCTGCCTGACCAATTCGGTGGCCTTCTATGACGGGGCTACAAAAGTGATAGACAGGGGTGGAGCAGTTGAGGTCATCTACCTGGACTTGTGCAAAGCATTCGACACTGTCCCACAATGACATCCTTGTCTATAAATTGGAGTGTCATCAATTTGATAGGTGGACCACTCGGTGGATAAAGAACTGGCTGGATGGTCGCACTCAAAGAGTTGTGGTCAATGGTTCAGTGCCTGGCTGGAGACCAGTAACGAGTGGTGTCCCTCAGGGATCGGTGTTGGGACCGGTCTTGTTTAATATTTTTGTTGCTGACATGGACAATGGAATTGAGTGTGCCCTCAGCAAGTTTGCCGATGACACCAAGCTGTGTGGTTTGGTTGATACGCTGGAGGGAAGGAATGCCATTCAGAGGGACCTTGACACACTTCTGAGGTGGGCTGATGCCAACCTCATGAAGTTTAACCATGACAAGTGCAACGTCCTACACCTGGGTGGGAGCAATCCCAGGCACAGCTACAGGTTGGGCAAAAAGGAAATTCATGGTAGTCCTGCGGAGAAGGACTTGGGGGTGTTAGTCAATGAGAAAATTGACATGAGTCAGCAGTGTGCACTCACAGCCCAGAAAGCCAACCGTATCCTGGGTTGCATCAAAAGGAGCGTGACCAGCAGGTCAAAGGAGGTGATCCTGCCTCTCTACTCTGCTCTTGTGAGACCTCACTTGGAGTATTGTGTTCAGTTCTGGTGTCCTCAACATAAAAAGGACATGGTACTGTTAGAACAAGTGCAGAGGAGGGCCACGAGCATGATCAGGGGACTGGAGCACCTCCCATACAAAGACAGGTGGTCTGAGAAAGTTGGGGCTGTTCAGCCTGGAGAAGAGAAGGCTGCGTGGAGACCTCATAGCAGCCTTCCAGTATCTGAAGGGGGCCTACAGGGATGCTGGAGAGGGACTATTCATTAGGGACTGTAGTGATAGGACAAGGGGTAACGGGTTGAAACTTAAACAGCAGATGTTTAGACTGGATATAAGGAAGAAATTCTTTACTGTGAGGGTGGTGAGATACTGGAATGGGTTGCCCAGGGAGGTAGTGAATGCTCCATCCCTGGCAGTTTTCAAGACCAGGTTGGATGAAGCCTTGGGTGACATGGTTTAGTGTGAGGTGTCCCTGCCCATGGCAGGGGGGTTGGAACTAGATGATCTTGAGGTCCTTTCCAATCCTAACTATTCTATGATTCTATATCCTCAGCAGGTTGTAAATTAGATAACACAGAATAGACATAACACCATGCCACGATTAAATCAACAGGAACCTCCATACCAAAGCAATTCTGAGTCTGCAAATGTTCTCCCACTTTCTCCCATATCCGATTATGAAATTACTCTGTTGCGGGAAACCAGTCGCAATTTTTTTTCACCCATGACAAAAGCTTCATTACTTGCTTCTCAGACAAATGATATCCAGAAGATTTTAAAATTTGTTGTAAAACTTGCAAATATAATTTCTGTTCAGCTGATTCTACTTGCCCCATTTTTCTAGCACAATCCCTTAATTCCCCATTCAACAGGTTTTGCTGACCTTTAACAGGCGAATGTCAGTACCAGAAACTCCCCGTCAGATCACGCAGACACCCCAATGTTGAGAAGTTTAGTTACCACACACAGAGGGCACCATTTGCAGCACCTGTAAAGAAAGAGGCTAAACGCACACACACACACACATGCACACACACACACACACTGCTTTCACAACTAGTCCCACTTTATTCATTCAAGCATGGTAATATACAGCATACAGATACAGGTCTGAGCCATGAAGCCAAACAGCAACTATCTCATTCCCAGTGACTGTTTTCAGTCATTATGAATTCCGTTCTATAAAACATCACTCCCCGGGCTGCTTCCCAACCCAACCTTGCACCCAAGTGCTCCCTGGTTTACTCAAGACCCAGGTGCACTATCAGCATTTATTCTGTCTGGTAGGGCAGACTGGCAGTCAGAGAAGGAAGGAAGGAAGGAAGGAAGGAAGGCAGGCAGTTAGTTTTGTGGGAGTGTCATATAGTATCATAGAATAGTTAGGGTTGGAAAGGACCTTAAGATCATCTAGTTCCAACTCCCCTGCCATGGGCAGGAATACCTCACACTAAACCATGTCAGAATATAGTCAATTTGCCAGGCCTCCTCATATCTGTACTTCAGCCTTCTTCCTCCATACCAGAGAGGCTTTAACCACTGTGTGAGATTAGTTGCAGCTCATGTTTCACATTTGTGAATATCATTAGCCATAGTGTCTATGGTTATGTCAACGACTCCATCATGAGCCCATCTGTATGTTGCATCTCTTCCTTGATGGCCTGGAGTGTCACAGGCGCCCCAGGTTAGAAATAATTCACCCTTCTCTTTCCGATATAAATCTGTCTGAGCCACTTCAGTCTTACCAGCTTTATCCACTTGGTGATTGTTCTGATGTTCCTCAGTGGCCTGACTCTTGGGTACATGAGCATCTACATGGCATACCTTCACCACCAGATTCTGCATCCAGGCAGCGATATCTTGCCACAGTGCAGCAGCCCAGATGGGATTACCTCTGTGTTGCCAGTTGCTCTGCTTCCAATGCCGCAAGCACCCCTACAGGGCATTTGCCACCATCCATGAGTCAGTATGGAAATAAAGTACTGGCTATTTTTCTCATTCAGCAATGTCCCATGCAGATAGATGGCTTTCACCTCTGCAAACTGACTCAACTCACCATCTCCATCAGCAGTTTCTGCAACTTGTACATGACTCCACACAGCCACCTTCCATCACCGATGTTTTCCTACAATACAGCAGAACCCATCAGTAAACAAGGCACTTTGCTTCTCATTTTCTGGTAATTTATTTTATAGTGGGGCCTCCTCAGCATGTTTCACCTCCTCCTCTGGTGACATCTTGAAATCTTTGCCTTCTGGCAAGCTCTTAATTACTTTCAAGATTCCTGGATTACTGGGTTTTCCTATTAGAGCTTGTTGTGTGATCACAGAATTATAGAAACTTAGAAGTATAGAATACTTTGGGTTGGAAGGGACATTCAAAGGCCATCTAGTCCAACCCCTCTGCTATGATCACTGACATGTTCTCTATATCAGGTTGTCCAGAAACATATCCAGCCTAGCCTTGAATGTCTCCAGGGATGTTGCATCTACCACCTCTCTGAGAAACATTTACCACTCATAAAAAATTTCTTCCTCATGTCCAGCCTGAACCTCCCCTCTTTTAGTTTAAAAACATCACCCCTCATCCTATTGCAACAGGCCCTGCTAAACATCTCTCCCCATCTTTCTTACAGGCCCCTTTTAAGAACTGAAAGGCCACAGTAAGGTCTCCCTTCTCTTCTCCAGGCTGAACAATCACAAGTCTCTCAGGCTTCCCTCATAGGAGAGGTGCTCCATCCCTCTGATCATTTCTGTGACTCTTCTCTGGACTCTCTGCAACAGGTCCGTAATCTTCCTGTACTGGGGACTCCTGAACTGGCTGCATTACTCCAGGTGGGGTCTCACTAGAGCAGAGTAAATGGGCAGAATGACCTCCCTTGACCTGCTGGCCACACTTCTTTGAATGCAGCCCAAGATATGGTTAGTCTTCTGGGCCTCAAGTTCATATTGCCGGCTCATATCCAGTCTTTCATCCAGCAGTATCCCCAAGTCCTTCCCCTCTGGGGTACTCTCCATCCCTTCATCTCCCAGCCAGTATTGATACTAGGGGATGCCTGGACGCAGATGCAGAACCCTTCACTTGACTCCTTTGAACCTCATGAGGTTTACATGGGCCCATCTCTTGAGCCTGTCCAAGTCCCTCTGGATAGTTTCATGTCCCTTGGGCATGTCAACTGAACCATTCAGCTGGGTGTCATCTGCATACTTGTTGACAGTACACTCAATCCCACTGTCTATGTCATTGATGAAGATATTAAACAGTACTGGACCCAGTATGGATCCCTGAGGGATGCCACTTGTCAGTGGTGTCCATCCAGACATTGAACCATTGATCACTACCCTCTGGATATGACAATCCAGCAAATTCCTCAGCAAACCAAAAGAATCTAAAATCCGTGTGTTGAGATAAAAATAGATTAATAACTAAAGTACAATAAAATACTACTACTAATAATAATAATGACAAGGGAAATGACAAGGGAAATAACAAGGGAAGAGTACATTAAACCAAAAGGGGAAAGGGGAAAAAAAGCTCCAAACAATAAACATAAATGATACCCAATGCAATTACTCACAATTCCCTGACTGATGCTCAGCCAGTCCCTGAGCAGTGACAGATCCCTTCCCAGTAACTCCCTCCATTTTCTATACTGAGCATAACGTGCTGTGGAATATCCCTTATGAGAGAATGAAAAGTCCTTGATCAGGGTAAGTGCTACTGTACAACAACTAAAATATCAGTGTGTTACCAGCATTATTCTCAGACTAAAGCTAAAACACAGCATTGTACCAGCTATTAGGAAGAAAACTCTATCCCAGCCAAAACCAGGACATTGGGTTTCTATTAGTCCTTATTCAGTCTATATCATTCTGCTTCATACATCCGAGTGTTGGTCTGTTGGGGTGAGAGGGTTGAAGCCTCTGCCAAAGTCAACATCTCATCTATCCTAACAGTTATTGAAATGGGGACATCCAGAAGCAGATGCATAATGCAGATAAATGTCTGGCTTCGTGGCTCATGCCATCGAGAAAGTTTTGTTTTTTATGTGAATGCGTTGTGCTTTGATGACTGTAGACTGTTAAGGAGGGATGGGATCCATCTCAAAGGTTCTCAATTATTTCTTTACCTCAGTCTTCACCAGCAAGTGCTCTGACCATGCTGCTCAAGACTTGGAAGACAGATGCAGAGACTGTGAGAATGAAGACCTTAGGCCCACTGTAGGAGAGGATCAGGTTCAAGACCATCTTAGGAACCTGAATGTGCACAAGACCATGGAACCTGATGAAATCCATTCATGGGTCCTGAAGGAGCTGGCAGATGAAGTTGCTAAGCCAGTGCCTATCATACATGAAAAATCATGTGTCGTGGTTTAAAACCCCACCTCAGTCTTCCTCTCACCACACACCCCCCCCTCACCGCACCTGGAGGGATGGGGAGGAGAATCCAAAGAATGTAGCTACCACGGGTTGAGATAAGAATGGTTTAATAACTACGGTATAACACAAATCACTACTGCTACTACTACTAATAATAATAATAATGATAAAGGAAATAACAACTGAAGAGAATACAACACCTCACCAGCCGCCAACCCATAACTCACCCCACCCTGCCCAACCGAGCCCTGACCGATACCTCCTCCAACCCCACAGCCCTTGCCCTTCTGCGTAACTCTCCGTTACATCCTGGGCATGACGTGCTGTGGTATAGAATACCTCTTTGGCTAGTTTGGGTCAGGTGTCCTGTCTCTCCTTCCTCCCGGCCTCCCCTCCTCCCTGGCAGAGCATGAGGCTCAGAAAGTCCTTGGACAAACCAAACATTTGAGCAGTAACTCAAAACATACATGCTATCAGCAACCGTTCCCACCCTGAAAGTCAAAACACAGCACTGCACCAGTGTCGTGGTTTAAAACCAAACCCACACAGCTCGTTCACTCCTCCCCCACTTGCTCCCCTGGCCCCTGGAGAGCTGGGAAGGAGAATCCAAAGAATGTAGCCCCCACGGGTTGAGATAAGAATGGTTTAATTGCTGAGGTATAACACAGATCATTACTGCCACTACTACTACAAATAATAATGATAAAGCAAACAACAAGTGAAGAGAATACAACACCTCACCAGCCACTGACCCATAACTCACCCCACCCTGCCCAACCGAGCACCGACCGATACCTCCTCCATCCCCCCAGAGCTCCAGCCCTTCCGGATCTTTCCCGGTTACATCCTGGGTATGACGTGCTATGGTATGGAATACCTCTTTGGCTAGCCTGGGTCAGGTGTCCTGTCTCTCCTTCCTCCCGGCCTCCCCGCCTCCCTGGCAGAGCATGAGCTCAGAAAAGGTCTTGGACAAACCAAACATTTGAGCAGTAACTCAAAACATACTTGCTATCAGCAACCGTTCTCAGCCTGAAAGTCAAAACACAGCACTGCACCAGCTACCAAGAAGGAAAAAATGACTGCTGCTGCTCAAACCAGGACAACCAGCTACCAAGAAGGAGAAAAAAAATGACTGCTACTGCTGAACCCAGGACATTATATCAGTCAGCTGAAGTTCCTGATGACTGGAAAAAGGGAAATATAACCCCTATATTCAAGAAGGGTAAAATGTATGATCCGGGAAACTACAGATCAGTCAGTCTCACCTCGGTGCCTGCCAGGATCATGGAGCAGATTCTCCAGGAAACAATGCTAAGGCACATGAAAAACAATGAGGTGGTTGGTGACAACCAGCATGTCTTCACTAAAGGGAAATCCTGCCTGACCAATATGATGGCCTTCTATGATGGGTCTACAGAACTGATGGACAGGGGCAGAGCAGTTGATGTCATCTACCTGGACTTGTGCAAAGCATTCGACACTGTCCCACATGACATCCATGCCTCTGTACTGGAGAGACAATAATTTGATAGGTGGACCACTCGGTGGATAAAGAACTGGCTGGATGGTCGCACTCAAAGAGTTGTGGTCAATGGCTCAAAGTCCAGCTGGAGGCCAGTAACGAGTGGTGTCCCTCAGGGATCGGTGTTGGGACTGGTCTTGTTTAACATCTTTGTTGGTGACATGGACAGTGGGATTGACTGCACCCTCAGCAAGTTTGCTGACAACACCAAACTATGTGCTTCAGCTGATACTCTAGAGGGAGAGATGCCATCCAGAGAGACCTTGATACATTTGAAAGGTGAGCCAATGACAACCCCATGAAGTTCAACAATGCCTAGTGCAAGGTCCTACACCTGGGTCAGGGCCATCCCAGGCACAGCTACAGGTTAGGCAGAGAAGAGATTCAGAGCAGCCCTGCGGAGAAGGACTTGGTCGATGAGAAACTGAACATGAGCAGTCAGTGCGCACTCACAGCCCAGAAAGCCAACCGTATCCTGGGCTGCATCAAAAGAAGCGTGACCAGCAGGTCAAAAGAGATTATCCTGCCCCTCTACTCTGCTCTTGTGAGACCTCACTTGGAGTTCTGTGTGCATTTCTGGTGTTCTCAACGTAAGAAGGAATTGGAGCTGTTGGAGTAAGTCCAGAGGAGGGCTACGAGGATGAACAGGGGGCTAGAGCACCTCCCATATGAAGATAGGCTGAGAAAGTTGGGGCTATTCAGCCTGGAGAAGAGAAGGCTGTGTGGAGACCTCATAGCAGCCTTGCAGTATCTGAAGGGGGCCTATAAGGATGTTGGGGAGTCACTCTTCATCAGGAACTGTAGTGATAGGACAAGGGGTAACAGCTTCAGACTAAAACAGGGGAAGTTTACATTGGATCTAAGGAATAAGTTCTTTACTGTAAGGGTGGTGAGGCACTAGAACAGGTTGTGCAAAGAAGCAATGAATGCTCCATCCCTGGCGGTGTTCAAGGCCAGGTTGGTCAGTGCCTTGGGCAAAATGGTCTAGTGTGAGGTGTCCCTGCCCATGGCAGGGGGGTTTGAACTAGATGATCTTAAGGTCATTTCCAAGCCTTACCATTCTATAATTCTATGGTCCACCTGTGAAAAAAAGTAAGAGATTCTTTGGCAGCATGCTGACTGCTTTGGTCAGAAGGTCTTTCATCTAAAGGACTCAGGGGGTGTGCTCCAGCATAGCAATGCTCATGTCGTTAGTTCCTCCTGGGGAGTAGGTCATACTAAGCAGTGCAGTGACAGATGTTCCTTGACTGCTTCTCAAGATGAGGATCAAAGGGCTAACCACATCGAGGGTGTTTATGGTAATGGTGACTCTTACACCCTTTCTAGGGAACCTGGTTACAGAATTACCTCTCTGAAGTGCCTTTATACAAGTGCACACAACATGGGGAATGAACAAGAAAAACTTTAAGTCTATGTGCAGTCACAGGGCCATGATATGATTACAATGACTGGGACTTGGTGGGATAGATCACATGACTGGTATGTTGCCATGGACAGCTATGTACTTTTTAGAAAGGACAGATTAGAGAGGCAAGGTGGTGGAGTTGCTCTTTATGTGAGAGAGCAATTTGAATGTATCAAGCTCTACCCAGGAGCAGATGAACGAATTGAGGGTCTAGGGGTGAGAATTAAGGGACAAGATAATATGGGGGACATTGTTGTGGACTATAGTCACAGGAGGAGGAAGTTGATGAGGCCTTCTATGGGCAGCTGGAAATAGCCTTGCGGTCACAGGCCCTGGTTCTTGTGGGGGACTTCAACCACACAGATATTTGTTAGAGGGATAACATGACCCAGCACGCACAGTCCAGGAAGTTCCTGCAGTTCATTGAAGAGAACTTTTTGATGCATGTAGTGGAAGAGACAAGGAAAGGTGTGTTGTTGGGCATTGTACTAACAAACTAGGAGGGACTAGTTGAGAACATAAAAGTTGGGGGCAGCCTTGGATGTAGTGATCATGAGATGGTGGAACTCAGGATCTTGTGTGGGGGAAGCAAAACAGTAAGCAGGATTAGAACCCTAAACTTCCAGAGTGCTAACTTTGACCTCTTCAAAAACCTACTTAGAGAAATCCCATGGGATAAGGCTCTAGAAAAGAAGGGAGTCCAAGAGAGCTGGTCAATATTTAATCAACACTTCCTCCAAGCTCAAGGCCATTGTAGCCCCAATGATGAAGAAATCATGCAAAGGGGTCAGGAGACCTGCATAGATGAGTAGGGAGCTCCTACTAAATCTCAAATGCAAGAAAGAAATTCATGGGACGGAAAAAAGGACAGGCTGAGTGGGACGACTACAGGAACATTGTCAGGGTATGCAAGGAAGGCCAAAGCCCACTTGGAATTGAGCCTGGCAAAGGACATCAAGGACAACAGGAAGGGCTTCTGTAAGTATATCAATGGCAAAAGGAAGATAAGGGAAAATGTGAAGCTGCTGATGAATCAGATGGGTGTCCTGGTAACAGAAGACACAAAGAAGGCAGTTACTGAATGCCTTTGTTGCCCCAGTCTTTACTGCTGAGGATGGCCCTCAGGAGTCCCAGACCTTGGAGGTAAGAGAAGACTGGAGAAAGGACAATTTACTTCCCCCTGATCGTAGAAGGTTGGGTTAGGGGTAGGCTAGACTGACTTAACACCCTTAAATCCATGGGCCCTGATGGGATGCATCCATGGGTGCTGAGGGAGCTGGCAGATGTTGTTGCTCTGCCTGTCTCCATCATCTTTGAAAAATCATGGAGAACTGGTGAGGTGCTCAGTGACTGGAGGAAGGCCAGTGTTACTCCTGTCTTCAAGAAGGGCAAGAAGGAGGACCCAGGGAACTACCAGCCAGTCATCCTCACCTCCATCCCTGGAAAGGTGATGGAACAGGTCATTCTGGAGGTCATCATCATGCATGTAGAAGAGAAGAAGGTCATCAGAAGTAGTCAGCATGGATTCACAAAGGGTAAATCATGCTTAATCAAATAGCTTTCTATGATGACATGGCAGGATGGGTTGATGAGGGGAGAGCAGTGGATGTTATCTACCTTGACTTCAGCAAGGCTTTTGACACCGTCTCCCATAACATCCTTGTAGGTAAGCTTAGGAAATGAGGGTTAGATGAATGGACAGTGAGTTGTATCAAAAACTGGCTGAATGGCAGAGCTCAGAGGGTTGTGATCAGTGGAGTAAAATCCAGTTGGAGGCCTGTAGTCAGTGGTGTTCCCCAGGGATCAATACTGGGTCTGGTCTTATTCAACTTGTTTATCAATGACCAGGATGAAGGGCTAGAGTGTACCCTCAGTAAGTTTGCTAATGATACGAAGCTGGGGGGAGTGGCTGATACACCTGAAGGCTGTGCTGCCATTCAGCAGGACCTGGACAGGCTGGAGAATTGGGCAGAGAGAAACCTAATGAGGTTCAACACGAGCAAGTGTAGGGTACTGCACCAGGGGAGAAGAACCCCAAGTACCAGTAAAGGTTGGGGGCAGACCTAGTAGAGAACATTTCTGCTAAGAAGGACCTGGGGGTAGCTCTGGGCTCCTCAGTACAAGACAAGAAGCTACTGATGAGTCCAGTGGAGGGCCACAAAGAGGATTAGGGGTCTGGAATTTCTTCTTATGAGAAGAAATTGTGGGAACTGGGCTTATTTAATCTAGAGAAGATCAGGAAGGGATTTCATTAATGCATATAAATATCTCAAAGGTGGGGGCCAAGAGGATGGTGCCATACTCTTTTCAGTGGTACCCAGCGACAGGATGAGGAGCAATGCCCATAAGCTAAAACACAAGAAGTTTCACGTCAACATGAGAAAGAGCTTCTTTACATTGAGGGTGCAGAGCACTGGAACAGGCTACCCAGAGGGGTCATGTAGTCTCCCTGTTGGGGGTCGAACATGGGTGCTTTAACAGGCTTACAGCAAGCTGTGAGAAAGTGAACTTATGACCCCAGGTTAAAAGAAGAAGAAGTGTCAAGATCAGCAAAACAGGAATGCAATAACAGGATGCCAGTAATTGCAAAAGCATGATGTAACGCTAAGCTGAAGCGAAGGTGTGAAACCAATAAGGAGAGGTAAAGGGGAGCGTGTATCCGTCGTGGGCAAAGCGAAGCAGCCAATCAAGTAATGCGTGATCGCGTGTAAGACAGTATATTAAGAGCAGCCTTGTAATCAATAAACGGAGCTTTGTGAACCTACATCGTATCGGTGGTTTCTCCCCTCCACCTGGCCGCGGCATTCTGGTGACCCCGACGTGATACCAGGAGAGAGAGAGACCGCGGACGAGAGAAGGTGGAGATCCCGGCTGCCCGAGAGAGGCAGGCTGCCCGAGAGAGGCAGGAAAAGAGCTCAAATTACGTGGCCACGGCTGACCGGTGAGTCAGGCAGACTGCGGTCTGGTTCGGGATGGGTTCCGCTGTATCAGCGATAGAAAAGGCTACGATAGAGGGACTGCTATGCGTAGTGAAGAAAACAGGGTACTCGATACCCCGACAGGAACTTGTGGACTTTTTATTTTGGTGCCGACGAAGGGGGTTGTTAGAAAATACGGGACAGTTATTCTCCAAAGATCAATGGCGTAAGATAGGGGAAGAATTGTGGGAGTCGGTGAAGCTTTTAATCTCGAGACTTGGGAGAAAATTACTAAGGAAGAAGCCCCTGATTTATGGATGTTTTCAGTCCTTCCTAAGGTGAAGGGAGCAACCCTTAAAGAGACAGACCTAAAGTTAATGTTGAAATGGTCGAAGACACGTTACCCAGAGATTTATGAGTCTACTGGATTTGAGATACCCTTGTGGAATGGGGCAGGAGTTAAGCTGTGGAATGCAGCCACGAAAGGCAATGATGCTGTGAAAAGTTTGTTAGTCATTTGGAGAACTGTTTTAGAGATGTTAAAGTAAAAAAAAAATGAGATCATGGAGATCAGCGTGCCCCCCCCCGAACCTCCACTGGTTGCCGCTGCTGCAGCGAAGATTGATGTCGGGGATGAAAATGATCCTTTCAACCTGAGCCCTATTGACCCCGAGAAGGAGCCTGTGCACATTCATCAGTTTGCTGTTGCTGCTCCTGAGATGCCTGATAATGCCGATGCTGACCTGGATGGTGCTTTTGACCTGGAGCCTATTCATCTGGAAAAGAAGCCTGATTTATATCCCACATATCCTCATGATAAATGCTTAGCTGTAAAGGGAGAAGTGAGGTGGGTGGGGGATGTGGATGTATTGCATAGTTTCCCGTGGTGTGTGTGCTTCCCACCCGAGATGGGAAGGTCTCTTGTATGCTCTTATCAGGGGTATCGGGCAGAATGTGTCAGACCGTGGAGTTGGGACCCCATATACAATTCCTTTGATACAGTCTCTCTGTGATACTTATGTACTAGAAGTTGGTAAATATAAGTATGTCCATGTTTCTATCGACCCTTGGAAACCTTTAGAGGTATTGCTGGCAACTTCTTCCGACATAGGCTGGCCACCTGTGTCGGAACAAGTGTGCATTTTGGTCAGTATAAAAGCCCAAGCCTCATGTGATGTGAAGGAGGCAGAGCCTCTGCGGGGACGCCCACTAAGGTTGAGCCTGCCATCTTGCACTGTGATGATACTTCTCGGAGCTGGTTTCCTGATAGTCTTTACAGGGTCCTTGTGCCACGTCCTGTATGTGGGACTGTGCAGTGGGAGCAATGATTGTCTGGATTTTGTGTTTCAAATACTGTAGTTGTGTGGAGTGTGCTTGTGGGATCCCATGTGTGCATATGTGCATATGTGTGTGTGTGATGAGGGCAGAAAGTGTTCTGTATATTTTTTGTTGTCAGGTTCATGTAAAAGTTTTAACAGGTAGCAGTTTAACCTTTCAGGCAAGAAAAGGTTACTGCAAAAGTGCAGTTGCCGATAGCCGGTGGTTTTAGCTGTGCAAAGCAGGGTGACTGACTTTAAAAAAAAAAAAAAAGAAAAAAAGGGTAATGATAACTCATTCTAGCTGTTATTAGTGACGGTAGTTTTGATGTATATTGCTTCAAGCTTGTTTTCCAGACAATATGCATGTGTAATCAAAAAAAAAAAAAAAGGGTAATGCTACAGCAAACCCCTTTGTCTGTTAAAAATGTGCAGTCTGTTTCTGCAGCTGGTTCACATTCTGTTTGCATCAGAATGCTTCTGCTTTAAGGAATCACTTTAATCTATTTCTCAACAACTGATAACCCAGAGGAAGGGGTATATTTCTGTCCTCCTACCTAGAGGTCCTTGGCGGCTGCCTGCAAAGTTTGTCAAGCCTTGCCATGAGCTGGACAGATGAGTAGAAGAACTTGATGCATCAGCTACAGGAGCTGACCGTGAAAACCCCAAGCAGAATCAGATAGAGAGAAACGAAAGATTGTAAAACATCACTTGAGGGCAACTGAAAATTAACAGCTTGAATATGCATGCTTGTAAAGTAGCTATTATTAGAGGTTGTGATTTTGTGTATAAAACCACCTGTATTTACTAGCCAGTTGCTAATAAGAAACTATACCTTGTATTGTATGGATTTGTCACTTGTAAAAGAGATGTTAGAGCATGCAAATTTGCAGTAGCTGCTAGAAAATGCTAAGGCAAAAGCTAGAAAGATTCTAATATGATGGTAGTTTTATAAAGCAAGTAATGGAACAAATTAAGAGGGTGGGAGAACTCCACTGGTAAGAAGTTTCTTTGGTTAGTCCCTCGCTGCCTTTAGCATCTTCAACATGCTGATGCACTCTGTGATAGTTACTCTGCTAATGTAAATCTGTGTGTGCTTTGCTGTAGTAGTGACTTGTTACTGGGTGAAGCAGGTGAAACTCTGCATTGACAACAAGGTGCAAGGACTGAGATTGACCAAATGCCTGCTACCACAGTCAAGGGCAAGACTGGGTTGGCCTCTGTGTCTGCCACCAAGAAGAACCTTTAGCTTCGCTGCTGGCTGCAACCCAGCAGGCGTAGAGCGGTGGAGACACATGTCATGCCAGACCTTGATGTGAGGGATTGCCTCCGCTGTTATCAGAGAGCCATCCAGGAGAAAAAGGGTAGGCCCAGCTGTGTACAGCTATCAACAGGACCATACTGGCTGCCAGCGAAACATACCAAGCCGCAGAACTCAACCACATAAAGAAACAGCAATGATAGAAATCTTTGTAAAAACTTTGTAATATCTGTGCTATTATGTGTGACCATGGGTAATGGAAAAGTATACTGAGCATATCTGTTAAATCCCAACTATTCCAACCTGTTACATGGTGTGTAGGATTCACTGGTATGCCACATGTTATAAAGGTTCAAGTGACTTCAAATCAGACTAATCTTACTGAAATAATGCTACCTAGAGTAGTGGGTTGTTACGTTACACAAGTCAAGCAGTGATAGAGCAGACACAATAAGTTGTCAAAAACTTTTCGTAAAACTAAAAAGGGGGAGATGTGGAGACAGTGTTCTCACAGGAATATGAATATTTGGTACATGAGGTCTGAATAACTCTGAGGGATACAGCAAGGCCGTGAGAGGCCCGAGGAAGCCTAAGCAAGCAAGATAAGAAGAAGCTGTAATTCACTGACTTATGAGAACTGTGGACTCTTGGCAAGCGTTCGAGGTCAAGTTCTCACACCTGTGCTTAACCAATTATATGTTAGTCACTAAGGGTCTTCAGGACAAGTATCCAATCACGATATGCCAAATTACTGTAGGTGTGTGTCAGCAATAGTATATAAGGAGTTAATGCTTTGCAATAAATGGCTTTTTGTCTGAACAAAAAAAAAAAAAAAAAAAAAAAAGGGGGAGTGTAACTCCTTGACTGTTAACACTGTACAGTTTACTTCTGCAGCTGCTTCACATCGCCTTTGCATTAGAATGCTTCTGGGCATGTGTTGTATGAATCTTTCTGATCATTCTGAATCTATTCACAAGAAATTGTTTGAACTTAAAGAAAATATGAAAGAACTTACTGTAGAAACAAATCCTATAGACTCTTGGTTAAAATCGTTAGGAATAAGTAGTTGGTTAAGGAGTTTAATCATGATGTTTAGCGGACCAATAACGATTATGTTGTTAATTTTGTTTTTTGGACCTTGTTTGTTACAATGTATTATGCAACGCGTGCAGCAGATGACTAACGCCTTATTTGAAAAAAGAGGGGGAGATGTTGGGGGTCGAGCATGGGTGCTTTAACAGGCTTACAGCAAGCTGTGAAAAAGTGAACCTCTGACCCCAGGTTAAAAGAAGAAGAAGTGTCAAGATCAGCAAAACAGGAATGCAATAACAGGATGCCGGTAATTGCAAAAGCATGATGTAACGCTAAGCTGAAGCGAAGGTGTGAAACCAATCAGGAGAGGTAAAGGGGAGCGTGTACCCCTCGTGGGCAAAGTGAAGCAGCCAATCAAGTAATGCGTGATCGCGTGTAAGACAGTATATTAAGAGCAGTCTTTTTTTTTGTGTTAATGCAAACTATAAACTACCTCTTTAACTAGAATCTTTCTATGCAAAAGTCATTTTTATAAGGTTTGTTGGGCCACTACTTGTGTTGAAAATGACATTAGGAACAGAAATTACTAGTCAGTTCAAGGCCTCTTCATAGAATCAACTAGGTTGCAAAAGACCAACCAAGATCATAAAGTCCAACTGTTATCCCAGGAATACCAAGTCCACCACTAAACCACGTCACTAAGGGCCTCATCTACACTTTTTTTGAACACTTCCAGGCATGGTGATACCACCACTTCCCTGGGAATCTTTGTTCATACAAACAATCAGGCCAAGACCTTTTGAGATGGGACCTGTTATCAGAGCAAATTAGAACAAGAACAGAAGAACCAATCAGGAAGACAAAGCATGTATATGACAGTGTTGGGATTCTTGATATTGGAGAAGGCACACATGAAAATACGGTATGGGCCTCTGCAGATATAGAAGTGGAATATACAGGTTAGTGTATGTTTTCTGTGATTCTATAGGGTATTCCATCTACACATGAAGAAACATTTTGGAAAGATAGTTGTTTACAATTCTGACCTATGCTATTCTTGTATAGAATGTGTAGAGGTCTTCTGGTCATAGTAATTTTTTCAGGACCTCTCAGCAATATGTAACACGATCAAGTACAAAGTTCTGTTGCTTTATTCTAGAGACAAAAGCAGTGGTTACCCAAGCTGTACTGCTGATCTTTTTGACATATACAGAAAACTGCAGTCATCACCAGTTTTCTTTTTGCATGTGATAGTCTACAGTTAGGTTTTCTTTTCCAGCTGTGTACAACCACTAAGGGACAATGTGCAACAGTACAGACTAAAGCATCTGTGGTATGCATATTACATTCAAGCCTGCTAAGCAGCACCTTTCTTCTGACACTGTAGAATCTGAGACAAGAAAGTCAAATGGTATGATGGAGAGGTTTATATGCTCTTAGTAGAGAAAAGGTGATGGTTGAGAATGGGGGATTTTTTGAGTGCTTTTTTGAAAGACTACTTGCTAATTTTTATAATATGTCTTGAAAGGCATTTAAGAATATACAAGGAGAGGTACTGGTCATGCAGTCACATCTAGATTGTTCTGCATGAGTTATAAAGGTATGTCTATATACAGATGGAGTTTAATGGTCTAACACAGGTCATTCAGTTAATTTGTTAAGAATTATCAGTCAGAGGAGATGGGTACAATAAAAATGCACGTGTGGTGGATTTGTTTTGAAAAAAATAATCACATGGTAGCTGCATGACTCTCAAAAAGCAATTGGTGTAATAAAATATCAAGTTCTCTTAAATCCCCTAAAAAATCTGCAATAGAATCATAGAATAGTTAGGGTTGGAAAGGACCATAAGATCATCTAGTTCCAATCCCCCTGCCATGGGCAGGGACACCTCACACTAAACCATATCACCCAAGGCTTCATCCAACCTGGCCTTGAAAACTTCCAGGGATGGAGCATTCACAACCTCCCTGGGCAACCCATTCCAGTACCTCACCACCCTAACAGTAAAGAATTTCTCCCTTATATTCAATCTAAACCTCTGCTGTTTAAGTTTGAACCCGTTACCCCCTTGTCCTGTCACTACAGTCCCTAATGAACAGTCCCTCACCAGCAACCTTATAGGCCCCCTATAAGGGGGAACCTGGGGAATCTACCCTAGCAGATCCACTGGTTAAATTAAAACTAGGGACTAGAGGAAATGAAGTGGAATTTTAGTGGATAGAGGAGCAACTTTTTTGGTGTTAAATCTGAGAGAAAAGAATTTGTTACAGATGTGGGAGCTACTGGCCACCAAGAAAAAGAGAAAAAAAACCCAAAAAAACCCCAAACAACTCAAGGCATTCTTTCTGAAACCCTTACAGTACAAATTGGGAAAACAAATAGGAATGCATACATTTTTATGCATGCAAAATTCTCTGAAATCTTTATTAGGGTGAGAAGCAACATTTAAAGAAGGCAAAATGGAATTTAGAATTAAAAACAATCAGTTAATTGCAGTTTTGAGTTTATCTTTAATTCAACAGAAAAGCAAACAGGAGGACCTCCCTGAAATAGAAGAAATCCTTAATCAGGTATATCTGGGAGTATGGGCATCTGAAGTTCCAGGTAAGGCGAAAAATGCTTTGCCTGTTAAAGTGGAAATAAAAAGGAGGGCCTGCCCAATTACAATAAAAAATATCCCTTAAAAATAGAAGATCAAAGGGAATAATAATAAAAAAATGTCATTGATAAGTTTTAAAATATATATTATTCATTGAATGTGAATTGGAATATAATACTCCTATCTGCACAGTAAAGAAATACGATAATAAAAACTGCAGATTGGTTCAAGATCTCAGAGCAGTCAACAAAATTGCAGAAGATATTCATCCAGTAGTAGCTAACTTGTATGATATATTGACTAAATTGAATAATAATCAGAAATGGTTTGCCATCTTGGATTTAAAGGATGCTTTCTTTTGCTTACCATTGGCCAAAGAAAGACAAAATTTATTTGCTTTGGAATGGGAAAATACTGACACAGGAAGGGAAACTCAATTAACTTGGACGGTATTACCTAAAGGGTTTAAAACAATCCAGCAATTTTTGGAAATCCGCACGAGAACTACAATCATGGAAGCCACCTACTCAGATGGGGACTCTGTTACAATATGTAAATGACCTATTAATTGCTACATAAACAAAGGAAGAATGTATCCAGTGGACAGTGGAATTATTAACTTTTCCGTGACTGAATGGTTATCGGGTATCCAAACAAAAGGCCCAACTAATCCAAACCCTAGTTTCCTGCCTAGGATATGAAATAACAGGAGGACAGAGAGAACTTGGAGCTGCTAGAAAAGAAGCCATCTGTCAGACTCCATGACCGTCAACCAGCAAGGAGCTCTGGACATTACTGGGAATGACTGGATGGTGCAGACACTTGATCCATGATTATGGTGTTCTGGTAAGACCACTACATGAACTGTTGAAGGGAAACCCTCCCTCTTTAGAATGGGCTGATTCAGCAGAGGGGGCTTTTAGAAATCTAAAAACAGAGCTAATGAGAGCTGCAGCTCTGTGACTTCCGGATGTAACTAAATCCTGTTGGCTATATTCCTGTGAGGAACAGGGAATATCTTTGGGGGTCCTTGCTTGAAAACTAGCACCCTACAGAAGGCCAGCGATGTGTTTTTCAAAACAGCTGGATGAAGCGAGCAAAGGATGTCCCAGATGCCTAAGAGCTGTGGCAGCAGTTGTCATGACTATTGAAGAAGCTCGCAAATTCACCTTGGGACAAAAGATTACTGTGCTAATGTCCCATGTTGTATCAGCAGTCCTGGAACAGAAAGGAGCCCACTGGTTATCTCTTTCACATTTTTTTGAAATACCAGGCCACCCTTGTGGAACAAGACGATATAGAAATTGTGGTCACTAACGTTGTCAATCCAGCATCCTTTTTGCAGGATCAATCGACAGAACCACTAACACAAGACTGCTTGGCCACCATAGAGACTGTATATTTAAGCTGACCAGACTTGAAAGAAAAAATTCTGGAAGACGGTTTACTGATGGTAGCAGCTTCATGAAAAATGATAAACAAAAGGCAGGATATGCCATTACCACCACTTCACAGGTAATAGAAGCTAAACCTTTACCCTTGAACACCTCTGCAGAAATAATAGCGTTAACGATAGCCCTGGAACTGGCTAAAGATAAAAGGATAAATATTTGGACTGATTCTAAATAGGCATTTGGTGTGGTCCATGCACATGGTGCTATCTGGAAAGAACGAGGACTTTTGAACACACAAGGGAAACAGATTAAACATGCTACAAAAATTCTACAATTACTGGAAGCTGTTCAGCTACCTGAAGAAGTAGCTATTATGTACTGTAAAGGGCATCGAAAAGGTGACTTTGATCAGGAAACTGGAAATAATTTGGCCGATTTTGAAGCCAAATGAGCAGCTGAAATCATGTCCTTAATCCCTGATGGCAAACTAACAATTGAAAAATCTAAACCTAGGTATTCAAAAGAGGACAGAAAATTGATTCAAGATCTAAAAGGACAGGAAAATAAAGAGGATTGGGTTCAGATACCTGATGGGCGAATTGTAATCCCCTATAACCGACTCCGGAAGTTAGTTCAGGGAGAACATAATAAAGCTCATTGGGGTAGCAACTCTTTATATAAATATTTAGACAAACAAATTGTAGAAAGAAATCTATATGCCACAGTTCAATCAGTGACAAGACAATGTCAGCTATGTCTTAGGAATAATCCTAAAACTGAAAATAGAAATCAAATTGGGACAATTGTGAGAGGAAGTTATCTGGGACAGCAGTGGCAAATAGATTTTTCTGAATTACCAAGAAAAAGGGGTTATCTATATTTGTTGGTGTTAACAGAGACTTTTTCCAGCTGGCCAGAAGCATTCCCTTGTAGGATAAATAATGCAAGATGACTGATTAAAACATTATTTAATGAGATAATACCTCGCTTTGGAGTACCAGCAGCAATTTCTTCTGACCGGGGTTCACAGTTTAGTGCAAAATTGTTACAAGAAATCAGCAAAAAATTAGAAATTGATTGGCAACTACATGTTCCATACACGCCTCAGGCCAGTGGACAAGTAGAAAAGATGAACCATCTGATCAAAAAACAAATTAGTAAAATTTGTCAGGAAACGAATTTATATTGGTATCAAGCATTACCACTGGCTCTATTAAGAATTCGAAATAAACCTTGGTCAAAAGAAGAGGTTAGCCCATTTGAGATTTTGTATGGAAGACCATATCAGTCCCAGTTTAAAGGAGAAAGTCTTCAGGAAGTGGGGGAAAGCTATCTCCGACAGTTTTTGATCAATCTGGGAAAACAATTGGAGGAGATAAATAAGAGAATAGCAGGGACAAGAGCAAGAGGTTTGGATTATCTGATTCACCCTTTCAGATCTGGAGACTGGGTTTATGTTAAGAATTTTTCAGGAGATCCTCTACAGGAGAAGTGGAGTGGACTGTACCAGATATTACTGACCACCTTTACAGCAGTGAAGATAAAGGAACAACCTGCTCGGATACATTGTTCAAGAATAAAGAAAGCACCAGAACCAGAGAAGACATGGCAGATCGAACCTTCAGGACCCTTACGTATGAAATTGCGTCGGTCATAATTTGGACTCATATGATAACTGGCACACAAGCCTGGGACCAGAACTTATACCTGAAATTAATGCAAAATGTTACTGAAGTCTTTAATCGTAGTGACTGTTGGGTGTGTGCACAGTTGCCTAAATCAGGAGAAAGCCTGGAAATCCCATTAACTGGAGTTCCAATTCCTAACACTGTTTCGTGCACAAATCTGCGGGTGAACACTAGCAATTTGTATTCAAAGAGAAGGTTGAGATTTGGAATAGTTAATCCTAATCCAGGTAATAAATATTACACCTGTGCACAAAGATGTATTATACCAGGAACCATGGCAGGAATCCATAGTTGCTTAAATGCCACAGATGTAGATCACCATTTAAATTGCAATCACACTATTAATATAGATGGTATCGTAGTTCAGTGGTGGCCTATTCCTAAAGGGAAAGGATGGAATTGGTTATGTGGAGAAAATGCTTATAAGACTTTACCCCCCAACTGGAAGGGGGCATGCACCTTAGGTGCTGTAATGCCCAATTTTACAATTATCGACAGGTATCCTTCCGGAACCTGGATTAGAGGTTTCGTTAAACAGATTAAGCGAGGGTTAAACCCTATTATTGAACGGCATACTGCATTTCATAGTTTTGTGAGAGGGCTCATTCCATCTTTGGGAGTAAGTGAATTAGAGAAAGCAATTGTAATTATCTCAGCAACCATAAAGGAAATGGAAATTAAAAACATTGATATAATCCAGGCAGAAGAACAAGACATAACCAGCCTATCAAAGATGGTATTATAAAACCGAATGTCTCCAGACATGTTACTGGCATCACAAGGAGGAGTTTGTTCCATAATCAATGAAAGTTGTTGTTATTACATAGACCAAAATGGCAGAATTGAAACAGATTCGGAGGAAATTTGGAAACAAACTAAGATATTTAATGAGATGGCCATGGATGACACTTCCTGGGGTTTTGAAGAAATATGGAAAAAGTTAACTTCATGGTTACCTAATCTCTCCTGGTTGAGGCAACTGGTTGCAAGAATACTGATGTTAATTTTTTTAATATTGATTACTTGTGGTGTGATACAGTGTTTCCTCTGGTGTTGTAAACTATCTATGATCAGTTATGAAGATTGGAAAAGGAATGAAATTAAGCACCGAGTAGAAATGGGAAATTATTTCAAAAGGACATTTGATGGTAATAGTAATATACAAAATATTGCAAAAGAATTTGCAAAAGGACAGAAAAAGGGGGTAAAGAAACAAGGGGAACACAAAATCATATAATGGAATATGTAAACCTTTAGAATTAGTTTTAAGCAATGTTATGTTTGATGGCTTTGTAACAGTAGCAATGGAAAATTACTGAGGTGCATGGTACATAGAAAAAAAAATAGAGTACAGCTAGAGAACATACTGGCACAAGATAAATTGTTATAGTTGATGTAGTTTTAAGAAAAACAGTCTAGAAGAACAGGACACAGAGATAAGGAGTACCTGGGAATGGCAGGTGTCCAGAATGGGCTACAGTTAAACTAACTGACAAGCAGGAGGATAGGAGGATAATTATGTCTCTGGTGCTAATGAACCAATTAAACTGGTATAAGCATCTACTGTGCATGCTTCAAAGGCTGTCAGAAGTGATGAAGATTGTTGGAAGAAGTAAACGACCCTCAGAGACCACCACCACATTTTTGTACGCATGCGGGGAGCTTTCTGGAAAATAACACAATCCATACATAGCCTGGTGAATATGTATGTATGCCCAGGGACTATATAAGGACGGCTTGTGTAGCAATAGAGAGACACACGTTAGGAGGAGTTATCCCCCATGCCTTTTGGCGCCGCAATAAAGAACACCTGCTCGTCAGCTTGAAAACTTTGTTGGCAAGTTTGTTCCTGGAGTTTTCTCATAATCACTTAGCAGCTTTATCTACTTGTTGGTTGTTCTCATGTTCCTCAGTGGCCAGACTCTTGGGTACACAGAACCATAGATTAGTTACGCTTTGGAAGGACCTTAAGATCATCCTGTTCAAACCTCCCTGCCATGGTCAGGGACACCTCACCCTAAACCATATCACCCAAGGCTCTGTCCAACCCCAACTTGAACACCGCCAGGGATGGAGCAGTCACAACTTCTTTGAACAACCTGTTCCAGCGCCTCACCACCCTTACAGTAAAAAACTTCTTCCTTACATCCAGTCTAAACTTCCCCCTTGTCTTGTCACTACAGTCCCTAATGAAGAGTCCCTCCCCAGCATCCTTTTAGGTCCCCTTCAAATACTGCAAGGCTGCTATGAGGCCTCCATGCAGCCTTCTCTTCTCCAGGCTGAACAGCCCCAACTTTCTCAGCCTGTCATCATATAGGAGGTGCTCCAGCTCCCTGTTCATCCTCGTAGCCCTCCTCTGGACTTACTCCAACAGTTCCATGACCTTTTTATGTTGAGGACTCCAGAACTGTACACAACACTCCATGTGAGGTCTCACAAGAGCAGAGTAGAGGGGCAGGATCATCTCTTCTGACCTGCTGGTCATGCTTCTTTTGATGCAGCCCAGGATACGGTTGGCTTTCTGGGCTGTGAGTACACACTGACTGCTCATATTCAGTTTCTCATCGACCAAGTCCTTCTCTGCAGGGCTGCTCTGAATCTCTTGTCTGCCTAACCTGTAGCTGTGCCTGGGATGGCCCTGACCCAGGTGTAGGACGTTGCACTTGGCATGGTTAAATTTCATAAGGTTGGCATCTGCCCAACTCACAAGCATTTCAAGGCCCTTCTGGATGGCATTCCTTCCCTCCAGCATATCAGCTGAGGCACACAGCTTGGTGTCATCGGCAAACTTGCTGAGGGCGCACTCAATTCCACTGTCCATGTCACCAACAAAGATGTTAAACAAGATCGGTCCCAACACTGATCCCTGAGGGACACCAGTCGTTACTGGCCTCCAGCTGGACTTTGAGCCATTGACCACAACTCTTTGAGTGCGACCATCCAGCCAGTTCTTTATCCACCGAGTGGTCCACCTATCAAATTGATGACACTCCAATTTAGAGACAAGGATGTCATGTGGGACAGTGTCGAATGCTTTGCACAAGTCCAGGTAGATGATGTCAACTGCTCTGCCCCTGTCCATCAGTTCTGTAGACCCATCATAGAAGGCCATCAAATTGGTCAGGCAGGATTTCCCTTTAGTGAAGACATGCTGGCTGTCACCAGGCACTTTATTGTTTTTCATGTGCCTTAGCATTGTTTCCTGGAGAATCTGCTCCATGATTCTGGCAGGCACCGAGGTGAGCCTGAATGATCTGTAGTATCCCGGGTCATATATTTTCCCCTTTTTGAAAATAGGGGTTATATTTCCCTTTTTCCAGTCATCAGAAACTTCAGCTGACTGACATGATTTTTCAAATATGATGTACACTAGCTTAACAAATTAATTTGCCAGCCCCTTCAGGACACATAGATGGATTTCATCAGGTCCCATGGCCTTGTGTACATTCAGGTTCTTAAGATGGTCACGAACCACAACCTCTCATACAGTGGGCCCAAGGTCTAGATTTTCACAGTCCCTGTGTCCGCCTTCTAAGACTTGGGTGGTGCAGTCAGAGCCTTTGCCGGTGAAGACCGAGGCAAAGAAGTCATTCAGAACCTCAGCCTTCTCCAAATCCTGTGTAGCCAGTTCTCCCAAAAGCTTCCAGAGTGGGCCTACATTGTCCTTAGTCTGTTTTTTAGCCGCTACATACCTATAAAATCCCTTCCTGTTATCTTTAACATCCCTAGCCAGGTTTAGCTCCAATTGGGCCTTAGCTTTCCTAACCTGGTCCCTAGCTTCCTGGACAATATCTCTGTATTCTTCCCAGACCACTTGTCCTTTCTTCCACCTTTTATAAGCCTCTTTTTTTCCCTTGAAGTTCCCTCAGCATCTCCTAAGCAGCCATCCAAGGAGGTTTCCTGGCCCTCCTGCTGCATTTCCTTCTAGTTGGGATGCAACACTCCTCAGCTTGTAGCACGTGATCCTTGAATATCAACCAACAGTCTTGGGCCCCTCTGCCCTCTAGGGCTATATCCCATGAAACCTTATTAAGCAGGTTCCTGAAGAGCCCAAAGTCTGCTCTCTTGAAGTCCAGGGCAGTAAGCTTGCTGCATGCTCTTCTCACTGTCCTGAGGATCTCGAATTTGACTATCTCATGATCACTACAGTCAAGGCTGTCCTGGAGTGTCATCTTTCCAGTCATCCCCTTCCTGTTGGTGAGCACGAGGTCAAGCATGGCACCTGTCCTTTTTGACTCCTCTATTACTTGCAGAAGGAATTCGTCTTGTACACAATCAAGGAACCTTCTGGTTTGCTCGTGCCGGGCTGTACTGTTCCTCCAACAGATATCAGGATGGTTGAAGTCCCCCATGAGGACAAGGGTGCCATGGAAAGGACTCAGTCAGAGATCAATATGATCAGACAAAAAGCCATTTATTGCAAAGCATTAACCCCTTATATACTGTTGCTTACATACACCTACAGAAATTTGGCATATCATGATTGGATACTTGTCCTGAAGACCCTTGGTGACTAACATATAATTGGTTAAGTACAGGTGTGACAGCTTGACCTCAAAAGCTTGCCAACAGTCCATGGTTCTCATAACTCAGTGAATTACAGCTTCTTCTTATCTTGCTTGCTTAAGCTTTCTCGGGCCTCTCATGCCCTTGCTGTATCTTTCAGAGTTCATGTACCAAATATTCATTCTACTGTGAGAACACTGTCTTACATCTCCCCCTTTTTAGTTTTACTAAAAGTTTTTTACAATTTGGTATGTGTGCTCTATCACAGCTTGACTTGTGTAACATAGCCACCTACTACTCTAGGCAGCATTATTTCAGTAATACTAGTCTGATTTGAAGTCACTTGAACCTTTATAACATGTGTCATAACAGTGAATCCTACACACACCATGTAACAGGATGGAATAATTGTGATTTAACAGATGTGCTCAGTATACTTGTCCATTACCCATGGTCATACATAATAGAACAGATATTACAAAGATTTCAGTCATTGCCATTTCTTTATGCAGTTGAGTTATGGGTTTTATACGTTTTGCTGGCAGTCAGTATCGTCCTGTTGATAGCTGTACACAGCTGTATCCTTGACCCCATGTCAGCAATGGCACTGGTCCTTTCCACTCGTTATCATTGTAGGTCTTTATATAGAACCAGTAGTTTGGGCAAGGAATTGTCTGTCAGATGTCACAATTGCTGTATTGCAGAAAGAGAATCAAAACTAGAAAAATGTAAAGAATTTAGTACAAATAGCGCTTTTGTTAACTGTCTGTGGAGAAAATCCTGGCATTCCCCTTTTTTAATTTTTTTATTTATTTAATCTACTTTCAGTACCTATTTTAGATGACCCTACTTGAGCAGAGGATTTGGAGTAGATCATATCTTCTACATATGCGAAACACAGGCTGCTTGGCCTGCCCTTTTTCTCCTGGATGGCTCTCTGATAACAGGGAGGCCAACCCTCACATCAAGGTCTGGCATGACATGTGTCTCCACCGCTCCACACCTGCTGGGTTGCAGCCAACAGCGGAGCTAAAGGTTCTTCTTGGTGGCAGACACAGAGGCCAACCCAGTCTTGCCCTTGACTGTGGTAGCAGGCATTTGGTCAATCTCAGTCCTTGAACCTTGTCAATGCAGAGTTTCACCTGCTTCATCCAGTAACAAGTCACTACTACAGCAAAGCACACACAGGTTTACATTAGCAGAGTAACTATTACAGAGTACATCAGCATGTTGAAGATGGTAACGGCAGCGAGGGACTAACCAAAGAAATTTCTTACAGCGGAGTTCTCCCACTCTCTTAATTTGTTCCAATACCTGCTTTATAACACTATCATCATATTAGAATCTTTCTAGCTTTTGCCTTATCATTTTCTAGCAGCTGCTGCAAATTTGTATGCCCTAACATCCCTTTTACAAGTAACAAATCCATACAATACAAGGTATAGTTTCTTATTAGCAACTGGCTAATAAATACAGGTGGTTTTATAAGCAAAATCACAACCTCTAATAATAGCTACTTTACAAGTATGCATATTCAAGCTGTTACTTTTCAGTTGCCCCCAAGTGATGTTTTGCAATCATTCATTTCTCTCTATCTAATTTTGCTTGGTGTTTTCATGGTCAGCTCTTGTAGCTGATGCATCGAGTTCTTCCACTCATCTGTCCAGCTCATGGCAAGGCTTGACAAACTTTGCAGGCAGCCACCATGGACATGTAGGTAGGAGGACACAAATATACCCCCTCTCCCAGGTTATCAGTTCTTGAGAAGCAGACAGGTTAAAGTGATTCCTTAAAGCAGAAGCATTCTAATGCAAAAGGAATGTGAAGCAGCTGCAGATATAAACTGCACAGTGTTAACAGTCAAGGAGTTTGCTCAATCGTTACCCTTTTTTTTTCTTCTCTGTCACACATGCAGAATCAACAGCAATACTTCCTAACCCCTATGGCTCAGACCACATTGTAATATTATAAGGGGAGTTTCCTTGAACCCTTTATATTTGATCAGCCTGTCAGTGTCCCAAGAATGACGAGACCCTTGTGTCCAACCAGCCTGTCTGCATCCCATTGTGGAAACCGTACTGGACAGCCCACTGTATCAGAGGGTGATTCGACTAACCTATTCAGGGACCCACGCTGACAGCATCACTGAATCAAATCCCTTACGTGCTGTTGATAGTACACTGGCTGGAAAACAAGCTTGAAGCAATACACAACAAAACTACAGTCACTAATAACAGCTAGAATGAGGTAATTATTTAGCATGCATAAAATTTTTACCCAATAGGTGTCCCTATGGGGAGAAGGCAGGTTCAGCCCATCAGCTGATCCCAGAAGTTCCAATGAACTTCTCCCCTTTTTTTTTTTTTTTTTTCCAGACTCATTCACCCTGCTTTGCACAGCTATAAACGCCAGCCTATTCGGCAGTCGCTATAAATGCCTGCCTGCTCAGCAGCAGCAACCATAAAAACCTGCTGTACTTTTGCATTAACCCTTTTCTTGCCCAAAATGTTAAACTGCTACCCGTTAAAAACTTTTACATGAACCTGACAACAAAAAATATACAGAACACTGTCTGCCCTCATTACACACATACACACATGCTTGGGATCCCACAAGCATACTCCACCCAACTACAATATTTGTAATACAAAATCCAGACAACCATTACTCCCACTACATGGTACCCCATACAGAACGTGGCACAAGGACCCTGTAAAGACTATCAGGAAACCAGCTCCGAGAAGCATCATCGCAGTGTGAGGTGGCAGGCTCAACCTTAGCGGGCGTCCCCGCAGAGGCTCTGCCTCCCTCACATCGCATGAGGCTTGGGCTTTTATACTGACCAAAATGCACACTCATTCCGACATAGGTGGCCAGCCTATGTTGGAAGAAGGGACAAGCCATATCTATAAAGGTTTCCAAGGATTGATAGAAACATGGACATACTTATATTTACCAACTTCTAGTACATGAGTATCACAGAGAGACTGTATCAAAAGGAGTTGTATATGGGGTCCCACCTCCACAGTCCACCACAGTCCACCCAATACCCTTGACAAGAGCATACGAGAAACTTTTCCACTGCGGGTCTTGAACCAGCACACATACCACAGGGAAGCCGTGCAATACATCTGCATCCCCCACCCATCTCGCTTCACCCTTTACAGCTGCCCGTTAATCATGAGGATCTGGGGGATATAAATCAGGCTTCTTTTCTGGATGAATAGGCTCCAGGTGAAAAGGACTATCCAGGTCAGCATCGGCATTATCAGGTGTCAGAATCTCAGAAGCAGCAACAGCAAAGTGATGAACGTGCACAGGCTCCTTCTCGGGGTCAACAGGGCCTGAGTCAAAAGGATCATCTTCATCCCCGTCCTCAGTCTTTGCAGCTGTGGCGGCAACCGGTGGAGGTTTGGGAGGGAGGACAGGGGGAGGGGGCGCGCTGGTCTCCATGGTCTCATTTTTTTACTTTAACATCTTTAAAACAGTTCTCCAAATGACTAACAAACTTTTCACAGCATCATTGCCTTTTGTGGCTGCATTCCACGGTTTAACTCCTGCCTCATTCCACAAAGATATCTCAAATCCAGTAGACTCATCAATCTCTGGGTAATGAGTCTTCAACCATTTCAACATTAACTTTAAGTCTTGTCTCTTTAAAGGTTGCTCCCTTCACCTTAAGAAAGACTGAAAACAATTCCTTAGCAATTTTTTCCCAAGTCTCGAGATTAAAGTCTTCACCGACTCTCACAATTAACTCCTTCTCCTTACCCTTTTTAGCATAGCTTCATCATAGTCTGTCCCTCTCACAGAGAGGATATGTTGGAAGAGCTTAAGCATTACTTCTTGTTCTTTACTTAACTGGTTTCCCATTCTTAAGCTCCCTTCCAACCGTCCGGCTGCTCACCATATTTGCACTGCACAGTGTCTTCCAGGCTCACAAGGCTCCAATCCAAGGATTTCACCTCCAAGGCTTCTGCCTCCCAATCTTGGTTCCGCCAGATCGATTCCAGACGATTTCTTCACAGCACCACGATCCATACCCTCTTCCGTTTCAGTATGAACTTATAGAGGGTCCCTGTTCCGGCGCCATTTGCTGTGGAAAGGACTCAGTCAGAGATCAATATGATCAGACAAAAAGCCATTTATTGCAAAGCATTAACTCCTTATATACTATTGCTGACACACACCTACAGTAATTTGGCATATCGTGATTGGATACTTGTCCTGAAGACCCTTAGTGACTAACATATAATTGGATAAGCACAGGTGTGACAACTTGACCTCGAAAGCTTGCCAACAGTCCACAGTTCTCATAAGTCAGTGAATTACAGCTTCTTCTTATCTTGCTTGCTTAAGCTTCCTCAGGCCTCTCATGGCCTTGCTGTATCTTTCAGAGTTATTCAGAGTTCATGTACCAAATATCCATTCTCCTGTGAGAACACTGTCTCCACACAAGGGCCTGGGAGCATGTGGCTGTTCCTATCTGTCTATAGAGCGCTTAATTCACAGAGTCCTCTTGATCAGGCGGTCTGTAACAGATCCCCACAGTAACATCCACCATAACAGTTCCCCCTTTAGCCCTGACTCACAGACTCTCTGTTAATTGATGACCTATCCCCACACAGAGTTCCATACTCTCCCACCTTTCCCTAACATAAATAACAACTCCCGCTCCCCGTCTGCCAGGCCTGTCTTTTCTAAAGAGCCTTTAGCCTTCCATTCCAACATGCCATTCATAGGAGCCATCCCACCATGTTCTTATGATACCTATAATATCCCTGCAGATGTGCACACATCTGTAATTCCTCTTGTTTTTTCCCTGTCCTGCTGGTGTGTCGTTGTTTAAGCCCAGCAGGTAACTCAGAACCATGCAGCCACTGGCTGGCTCTCCCTTCATCTTCTCCTCCTTCCCGGAGGGATGGAGAGGAGAATCGAAAGAATATAACTCCCATGGGTTGAGATAAGAACAGTCCAGTAACTAAGGTATAACACAAAACTACTACTGCTACCACCAATAATAATAATGATAAGGGAAATAACAAGGGAAGAGAATACAACCGCTAACCACCTCGTGACAGATACCCAGACCGACACAAGCAGTGATATAGCCAGATATACCCAGAAGGGTAACTCCCTCTAGTTTGTATACTGGTCATGATGTGCTGTGATATGGAATAACCCTTTGATTAGTTTTGGTCATGTTTCCCATCTGTGCTTCCTCCCAGCTTCCCCTCCTTCCTGGTGGAGCATGAGACTGAGAAAGTCCTTGATCAGAGTAAACATTACTTAGCAACAACTAAAACCATTGGTGTTATTAGAATTGCTCCCAGGCTGAAAGTCAAAAAAAACAGAACTGCACCAGCTACTAAGTAGGAGAAAAACAACTGCTACTGTTGAAGCCAGGACAGAGCGTTTCTATAGTGGCATCTGAGCTGAGCTCCAAATGAAGCCAGCTTGTTGGCTGGGGTGGCTAAAACATCTCTACTTTGCTCCGAGCATTTATTATAGGTGCTGGAAACTGACTGGGAGTGCTGGGATGGAATAACACCCCCCTCCCACAACACATCTAGTTTAAAGCTTTCTTGACCAGCCTGGCAAGCCTCCTCCCATGAGGTTACATAAGCATCTACATGGCACACTTTCACCACCAGATTCTGCACTCAGGCAGCGATATCTTGCCACAGTGCAGCAGCCCAGATAGGTCTACTTCTGCATTGCCCTAAGCTCTGCTTCCATTTCTGCAACCACCCCCACAGGTCATTTGCCACCATCCATGAGTCAGTATAGAGATAAAGTACTGGCCACTTTTCTCATTCAGCAATGCCCAAGGCCAGCTGGATGGCTTTCACCTTAACAAACTGACTTGATTCACCCTCTCCTTCAGCAGTTTCTGCAACTTGTCCTCAGGGACTCCATACAGCTGTCTTCCATCTCAGATGCTTTTCCACAACATGACAGGACCCATCATTAAACAAGGCATACTGCTTTTCACTTTCTGACAGTTTATTATATGGTGGTGCCTCTTCAGCACGTATCACCTCCTCCTCTGGTGACATTCCAAAATCCTTGCCCTCTGGCCATTCCATGATGACTTCTAGAAATCCTGGCTGCCGTGGCCAGGTGGAGGGGAGAAACCACCGATACGATGTAGGTTCACAAAATGCTCCGTTTATTGATTACAAGGCTGCTCTTAATATACTGTCTTACACGCGATCACGCATTACTTGATTGGCTGCTTTGCTTTGCCCACGAGGGGTACACGCTCCCCTTTACCTCTCCTGATTGGTTTCACACCTTCGCTTCAGCTTAGCATTACATCATGCTTCTGCAATTACCGGCATCCTGTTATTGCATTCCTGTTTTGCTGATCTTGACACTTCTTCTTCTTTTAACCTGGGGTCAGAAGTTCACTTTCTCACAGCTTGCTGTAAGCCTGTTCAAGCACCCATGCTCGACCCCCAACATCTCCCCCTCTTTTTTCAAATAAGGCGTTAGTCATCTGCTGCACGCGCTGCATAATACATTGTAACAAACAAGGTCCAAAAAACAAAATTAACAACATAATCATTATTGGTCCGCTAAACATCATGATTAAACTCCTTAACCAACTACTTATTCCTAACAATTTTAACCAAGAGTCTATAGGATTTGTTTCTACAGTAAGTTCTTTAAGTTCAAACAGTTTCTTGTGAATAGATTCAGAATGATCAGAAAGATTCATACAACACATGCCCAGAAGCATTCTAATGCAAAGGGGATGTGAAGCAGCTGCAGAAGTAAACTGTACAGTGTTAACAGTCAAGGAGTTACACTCCCCCTTTTTTTTTTTTTTTTTGTTCAGACAAAAAGCCATTTATTGCAAAGCATTAACTCCTTATATACTATTGCTGACACACACCTACAGCAATTTGGAATATCATGATTGGATACTTGTCCTGAAGACCCTTAGTGACTAACATATAATTGGTTAAGCACAGGTGTGAGAACTTGACCTCGAGTGCTTGCCAACAGTCCACAGTTCTCATAAGTCAGTGAATTACAGCTTCTTCTTATCTTGCTTGCTTAGGCTTCCTCGGGCCTATCACGGCCTTGCTGTATCCCTCGGAGTTATTCAGAGCTCATGTACCAAATATCCATTCTCCTGTGAGAACTGTCTCCACATCTCCCCCTTTTTAGTTTTACTAAAGGTTTTTTACAATTTGGTATGTCTGCTCTATCACTGCTTGACTTGTGTAACGTAACAACCCACTACTCTAGGCAGCATTATTTCAGTAAGATTAGTCTGATTTGAAGTCACTTGAACCTTTATAACATGTGACATACCAGTGAAACCTACACACCATTTAACAGGATGGAATAATTGGGATTTAACACATGTGCTCAGTATACTTGTCCATTACCCATGGTCACACATAATAGAACAGATATTACAAAGATTTTACAAAGATTTCTATCATTGCTGTTTCTTTATGTTGCTGAGTTCTGCGGCTTTGTACGTTTCGCTGGCAGCCAGTATTGTCCTGTTGATAGCTGTACACAGCTGGGCCTAACCTTTTTCTCCTGGATGGCTCTCTGATAACAGCAGAGGCAATCCCTCACATCAAGGTCTGGCATAGCATGTGCCTCCACCGCTCTACACCTGCTGGGTTGCAGCCAGCAGCAGAGCTAAAGGTTCTTCTTGGTGGCAGACACAGAGGCCAACCCAGTCTTGCCCTTGACTGTGGTAGCAGGCATTTGGTCAATCTCAGTCCTTGCACCTTGTTGTCAATGCAGAGTTTCACCTGCTTAACCCAGTAACAAGTCACTACTATAGCAAAGCACACACAGATTTACATTAGCAGAGTAACTATCACAGAGTGCATCAGCATGTTGAAGATGCTAATGACAGTGAGTGACTAACCAAAGCAATTTCTTACAGTGGAGTTCTCCCACCCTCTTAATTTGTTCCATTATCTGCTTTGTAAGAGTACCATCGTATTAGAATCTTTCTAGCTTTTGCCTTAGCATTTTCTAGGAGCTGCTGCAAATCTGCATTCTTTAACATCTCTTTTACAAGTGACAAATCCATACAATACAAGGTATAGTTTCTTGTTAGCAACTGGCTAGTAAATACAGGTGGTTTTATACACAAAATCACAACCTCTAATAATAGCTACTTTACAAGCATGCATATTCAAGGTGTTAATTTTCAGTTGCCCTGAAGTGATTTTTTTTTTTTTTGATTACACATGCATATTGTCTGGAAAACAAGCTTTAAGCAATATACATCAAAACTACAGTCATTAATAACAGCTAGAATGTGTTATCATTACCCTTTTTTTCTATTTTTTTCTATTTTTTTTTCTATTTTTTCTTTTTTTTTATTTTTTTGTTTTGTTTTGTTTTTTTTTTTTTTTTTTTTTTTTTTCAAAGTCGCTCACCCTGCTTTGCACAGCTAAAACCACCGGCCTATCGGCAACTGTACTTTTGCATTAACCTTTTCTTGCCCGAAAGGCTAAACTGCTACCTGTTAAAACTTTTACATGAACCTGACAACAAAAAATATACAGAACACTGTCTGCGCTCATTACAAACACACACAGACACACACATATATGCACATGGGATCCCACATACACACTCCACACAACTACAATATTTGAAACACAAAATCCAGACAATCATTGCTCCCACTGCACAGTCCCACATACAGGACGTGGCACAAGGACCCTGTAAAGACTATCAGGAAAACAGCTCCGAGAAGCATCATCGCAGTGTGGGGTGGCAGGCTCAACCTTAGCGGGCATCCCCGCAGAGGCTTTGCCTCCCTCACATCGCATGAGGCTTGGGCTTTTATACTGACCAAAATGCACACTCATTCCGACACAGGTGGCCAGCCTATGTTGGAAGAAGTTGCCAGCAATATCTCTAAAGGTCTCCAAGGGTCGATAGAAACATGGACATACTTATATTTACCAACTTCTAGTACATGAGTATCACAGAGAGACTGTATCAAAGGAGTTGTATACGGGGTCCCAACTCCACGGTCTGACACATTCTGCCCGATACCCCTGATAAGAGCATACAAGAGGCCTTCCCATCTCGGGTGGGAAGCACACACACCACGGGAAACTGTGCAATACATCCACATCCCCCACCCATCTCACTTCTCCCTTTACAGCTACCCATTTATCATGAGGATATGGGGGATATAAATCAGGCTTCTTTTCCGGATGAATAGGCTCCAGGTCAAAAGCACCATCCAGGTCAGCATCGGCATTATCAGGCATCTCAGGAGCAGCAACAGCAAACTGATGAACGTGCACAGGCTCCTTCTCGGGGTCAATAGGGCTCAGGTTGAAAGGATCGTCTTCATCCTCATCTTCAGTCTTCACAGCCATGGCAGCAACCAGCGGAGGTTTGGGGGGGAGGGGGGGCACGCTGGTCTCCATGATCTCATTTTTTGACTTTAACATCTCTAAAACAGTTCTCCAAATGACTAACAAACTTTTCACAGCATCATTGCCTTTCGTGGCTGCATTCCACAGCTTAACTCCTTTCACAGCTTCATTCCACAAGGATATCTCAAATCCGGTAGACTCATAAATCTCTGGGTAACGTGTCTTCGACCATTTCAACATTAACTTTAGGTCTGTCTCTTTAAGGGTTGCTCCCTTCACCTTAGGAAGGACTGAAAACATCCATAAATCAGGGGCTTCTTCCTTAGTAATTTTCTCCCAAGTCTCGAGATTAAAAGCTTCACCGACTCCCACAATTCTTCCCCTATCTTACGCCATTGATCTTTGGAGAATAACTGTCCCGTATTTTCTAACAACCCCCTTCGTCAGCACCAAAATAAAAAGTCCACAAGTTCCTGTCGGGGTATCGAGTACCCTGTTTTCTTCGCTACACTTCTATCGTAGCCTTTTCTATCGCTGATACAGCGGAACCCATCCCGAACCAGACCGCAGTCTGCCTGACTCACCGGTCAGCCGTGGCCACGTAATTTGAGCTCTTTTCCTGCCTCTCTCGGGCAGCCTGCCTCTCTCGGGCAGCCGGGATCTCCACCTTCTCTCGTCCGCGGTCTCTCTCTCTCCTGGTATCACGTCGGGGTCACCAGAATGCCGTGGCCAGGTGGAGGAGAGAAACCACCGATACGATGTAGGTTCACAAAATGCTCCGTTTATTGATTACAAGGCTGCTCTTAATATACTGTCTTACACGCGATCACGCATTACTTGATTGGCTGCTTCGCTTTGCCCACGACGGATACACGCTCCCCTTTACCTCTCCTGATTGGTTTCACACCTTCGCTTCAGCTTAGCGTTACATCATGCTTCTGCAATTACTGGCATCCTGTTATTGCATTCCTGTTTTGCTGATCTTGACGCTTCTTCTTCTTTTAACCTGGGGTCAGAAGTTCACTTTCTCACAGCTTGCTGTAGGCCTGTTCAAGCACCCATGCTCGACCCCCAACACCTGGCTGACCGGGATTTCCTGTTTGAGCTTGTTGTGTAATTATTGCATCCCACTTATTCCATGTAGCACCAGTTGCATGATGTGTAGAGGAGACCCTGACTTTGAACATCCAGCCCAGCATGGGCAACCGGGGTGCCAGGAGGAGCTGTGGTTCATTGCAAATCATTTCCAAGGCAGCTCAAACCTCTTCATAGGTTGCCAGTATCTCTTTTTTTCACTTGGAGTGTAGCTGGCCTCAGATCCTCTGTATCTCTGACTCCAAAGGTCGGCCTGGAGTCTCCTCTGGAGCATTCTGCCAGAGGCTCCAGTTAGGACCATTCACTCTGGTTGCAGTGTGAAGCACTTTTTTCACATCTTGCCTAGTCCAGAGTGGTCCAAGGGCTGCTGCATGAACTATCTCTTATTTAATTTGCTCAAAGGCTTGTTGTTCCTCAGGACCCCATTTGAAATCATTCTTCTTCTGCATCATGTGAGAGAGGGCTTACAATCAAACTGTAATTTGGGATGTGCATTCTCCAGAACCCCACAACACCTAAGAAAGCTTGTGTTTCTTTCTTATTAGTTGGTGGAAACATTGCTGTTATCTTGTTAATCCCATCTGTGAGGATCTGTTAACATCCATCTTGCCATTTTATTCCTAAAAATTTCATCTCCTGTCCATGTCGCTTGACCTTACTTTGTTTTATGGTAAAACCAGCTTTCAGAAGGACTTAACTGAATTTAATTGGTATACATTCTCAGTCAAGTTATAATAAAGCTATTAACATCCTATTCCATTACAATCTTTCCCGTTTAACCGTAGTTAGTGTAAGGTTTCAAGGGTTTATTCCCTAGAGTAACTAAACAGTCACCCCAGCAGGGGGCTGCGTGCTCTGTCCGGGCTGTCGAACACGCTTTATCCGCTATTAGGACACGGGTGGTGCTCTTTTCTGCACCCCCTGCAGGATTTGCGATCCAGTCCCCCGGCAGTCTGGGGTGGGTAACTTGTGCGTGAAGTGAGGACTGGACTCAGCTCCGCCTTGGTAACGGCGGCCTGACTGGCTCCTTGGGAAACCAGAGGGAGCAGCGGTTCTCCCCACTTCAGGAGGGTCCTTGCGGCCGAGCTCGGAGTCATGTCTGTGCAGAGCGAGGACGCCCGCTCCTCCGCGAGCCCCAGCCGACATGGGAAGAATGGCTGCCTGTCTTGAAACACTTCCTTTTGTTATCCCAAAGTCAGGATTCTTCACCCAGTGTGCAAAGAGCTAATTAACACAGAGAGTCGAGCTATTTATTTATTTATTTAATGTTTACATAGAAATGGGTGCTAAGTTGTAGCTCCACAAAGCCAGCGCGCCTCAGTTAACACGGTAACATTTTATACATTCCGAGCAACAGTTAGTATTTTTTACAGTCGTATTTAGACACCCTCGTTCCCATTGGTTCTTAAGATGCCCCGTCTTCACTTAAAGTCATAGCATCTCTCCTTTTTATTGCGCATGTTCTGTGGGGAAAGTGCTTAGTTGCTACGGGAGCTTCCCAAAGGAAAGGTGTGGATTATTATGTTAATTAGGATGGTTCACTCAAAGTTGAAGTACTCTTCTCTTTGGATTTGTTATCAGTTTTTGTTCTCTTTTTGCTCATCTTGGTATTTCCTTGTTTGGCTGATTTATGGTGTTATTTTACTCCTTCAATCAGGGCTATATTTTGTTAACTTTGAAAAAGGTTTCTTTATTTTCCGTAATATCGCCAACATGGGGGGCAGTCGAGTTCACTGCTAGAGCGTCCACGTGTTAAGACGCTCTGGCAAGTACCGCGCGCTTCTCTATCGTTAGGCCCGCCTCTCCGGTTGTGTGTGGCACCACCGCGAACAGAGCTGTCGTGCAGACTCCACCATGATGAACAGCGGAGGTATTGGGGTGCCGCTCGGCTTTCCTTTGGGTCCCACGTCTGTCATTCAGGTCACGAACCTGTCTTCGGCAGTGACCAGTGAGCAGATGCGCACTCTTTTCGGCTTCCTGGGAGATATTGAGGAGCTACGCCTTTATCCCCCGGAGTAAGTACGGTCCGCACCGGCCTTCAGAGCGATAGAGATTTTACATGAGGGAGAGGCCTAGAGGGGTCGAGAGAACGGGGGGAAGAAACATAAGGTCCTATGTGCCATCTTGAATGGGGACACCAGAGTCTTTTGCGTGGGTGGGTATCACGTGGTTCCATCCCTTTGTATGTGGCAAGAGCGTTATATGAAAGCGGCTTCAGCTGGATCTAAGATGGTGGTCCTAGCTCGGAGGAGGGGAGCAGTTATGGCATTCCTGGAATGGCCTGTGGAAATAGGGTGGCTTTAGTGTTCTTGTGGTGGCTGGGGCTGCCGTCGCTGAGTCACGGTCAAAGGCCTGGCGATAAGTGTGCTCCTAGGCTGCCATGAAGCGCTTCCCCGGTGCTAGTCTTGTTTACCCCCTTTTTCCTGAAAATCTCTTTTTTTGTGGTTCCACTTTTCTCTCGGACTTATACCAGGTGGGGGGGTGGGGGGGTGGCGGAGGTCGGGTGGGAGCGTCGCAGGCTCGAACCCCGCCCGGCTGGCTACCAGGCCCTGCCGCCTGGGCGTTGCGGGACGAATTCTTTTTGTTTGAAGGGCCGTTAACAGAAGAACGGTACATTCGTAATTGTGATCTGCACAATTATTTCAGAATATCTTGTTTTGATAGGTTATTAATTTCTGCTGTTGTCTCCCTAACTGCCACCCTGAGAAAATTTTGACTTACAGGGATGTTTAGTAAGCCTTTTATTTGGTTGTGGATTTTTTGGGTTGGATTTTCTGTGGTTGTTTTTTTATGTTTGTTTGTTTTGGTTTGGTATTTTGTGTGGGTTTTTTTTGTGCGTGAGGTTGTTTTATTTTGTTTTGATTTTTTTTTGGGTTGTTTTTTTTTTTTTCCCAGTGTATATTTCTGAATTCTTAGGTTTTTGGTTGATTTCTGTTCTTTTGGGGGATGGATGGGATGGATGTTATTGTCTCACTTCAAAAGAAAACAAAAAATGGTAGTAAGATTTGAATATTATTTAGATCTTTATTTCCTTTTCGAGTTTTTTTTTGCTTTCATAAAGAAACTGGATTTTAATAACCTTAAATCAGAGATGTGGGACTTGCTTTTTTTGCCTTTGTGCATTGTAGCCCTAGGAAGAAGACAGTTCACCCTCAGAAAAGATTGGTAGAAAAAAATATGTAACAAAAGGAATTAAAACAAAATAGGACTTTTCTGTGTTAATGAATGCTTTTTATGAAACCTACTAGGGAAGTTTAAGAGGCCCATTTTATAAAAGGAGAGGACTTGATTACTGTGAAACCTTTTAGAATTTTACATCTTTTGGATCTTAATAATCTCCCTTGATGTAGATGCAGTATTGATGTGTTTTCAGTAGAGGTGGTCTCCTTATAAGAGAATTCTTCCTCTTAATTAATTTTCCAGTGAACTGCATTAGTTTAACCTTCAGAAAACACTTTGTACCAAAAGTTCTTTTTTAGAGCCTTGTAGCAGTGTTTTGATATTAATAATTTCTAATATAATTTTCAGATGGCTTTTATGATTGGAATCCAGGAAATAGTGGGGGAGTGGGGTATTAAAAAAAAAACAAACACAAACCAACTAAACTGTCATATCTGGCCTTATTTATAAGGATTATTTATGGAGTTTGAAACTGCCTGGAACAGAATTATGATTTTGAGTTAGCAATAAAAGACAAGAGATGTTAGAAGTCTGGACCACAGAATTTTCAGTCATTTCAGTTGTAATGCTAGCATGCGTATTTAAAAATAAACCAACCCCAAACAACAACAGAAAACCCCAACCCCCAAAACACCCTCACCCCCAAACTAAACAAAATACATCTGTTGGCATTAAAATAATCTTTGCAGTGAGCAAAGTCTGGATCTTCAGAATATGTAGCATTACAAATTGTTACAAATGCTACAAATGTTTTTGCTGAGTACTGAGAAAGTCATAGCTATTTGTCAGCTCTAATGGAAAGTTTGTGTTGTGGTTTAAGCCCATCCTGTAACTCAGAACCATGCAGCTGCTCGCTCACTCCCCCAGTCCTAGTGGGATGAGGAGGAGAATTGAAAGAATGTAAATACCACAGACTGAGAAAAGAACAGTCCAGTAACTAAAGTATAATCCAAAACTACTGCTACAACTACTACTAATTCTAAGGGGAATAAAATGGGGAGAGAATATAAAACTAAGGGTAAGGGAAAAAAAAAACAATAAACCAAGTGTTGCACAATACAATTGCTCACCACCCACTGACCGATATCCAGACCCGAGCAGCGATCTGGGCCTTCTGGATGACTTCCCCCCAGTTTATATACTGGGCATGACATGCAGTGGTATGGAATACCCCTTTGGCTAGTTTGGGTCAGGTGTCTTGTCTCTTCTTCCTCCCCACTTCTTATGCCCCTCCTCACTGGCAGAGCATGAGAGACTGAAAAATCCTTGATCAGAGTAAATGTTACTTAGCAACAACTAAAACATTGGTGTGTTATCAGCATTGTTCTCAGACTAAAGTCGAAAACGCAGCAGTGCACCAGCTACTAAGGAGAAAAATAACTTACAGTTGAACCTGGGACAGTGTTCTGAACCAAGACCTTGCAGATGGCTCAGAAGCCATTTTATACATTTATTTTATTCCTGAGCATGAAAGCTTGAAACTGAAAACATTGTCCACTGCAAACAGACTAAATGGACACAAGAAATGTAGTCAGCTTGCAATGTTTTTCTAAATTGTATAAGATTGGCTTTCGTATTTATGTGTCTTCCCCTCCTAGTTAATTTTTGCTTCTTTAATGTCTGTTTTCACAAAATTTTCCATCATAAATGTTTCTGCATTATCAAGTTTGATGGCTGTCTAGATATTTTAACCCACGTTACTTTTCTGGTAACCAGAAATGTAGCAATCTGCCAGCCTCAGATAAAATTCCTAATTTATTTATGCAATTAGTATGATGAAATAATGTGTCTAAAACTTCTCAGTTCATATTTAAATACTAAAACCTCATTAATTCCATATAACAACTTTGGGGGAGTACCAGCTTGGAATTTGAGGGGCTACAAGATGGATTGATCTAAACTGCTTCTGGTGCTTCCAGAAAGTTGACAAGTGTTTCAGTTGAGGGAGGGTCAGGATTAAACTGTTCATGCAGTGTATTTTCCATGATTTTCTACTTTGCTTTTTATTTATTTATTTATTATTTCTTTTCAAATGGAACTTGCTTATGTTCCACCAATATCCTATTTTATTCTGTATTTGAAGGCTTCACCTGTACTTCCTTCCTATGAATAAACTGCTTGTATAAAGAGTTGTCCTGGGTTCAGCAGTAGCAGTCATTTTTTCTGCTTCTTGGTAGCTGGTGCAGTGCTGTGTTTTGACTTTCGGGCTGAGAATGGTTGCTGATAGCAAGTATGTTTTGAGTTACTGCTCAAATGTTTGGTTTGTCCAAGGACTTTTCTGAGCTCATGCTCTGCCAGGGAGGAGGGGAGGCCGGGAGGAAGGAGAGACAGGACACCTGACCCAGGCTAGCCAAAGAGGTATTCCATACCATAGCACGTCATACCCAGGATATAACTGGGAGAGACCTGGAAGGGCTGGAGCTCTGGGGGAATGGAGGAGGTATTGGTTGGTGCTCAGCCAGGCAGGGTGGAGTGAGTTATGGGTTGGTGGCTGGTGAGATGTTGTATTCTCTTCACTTGTTATTTGCTTTATCATTATTATTTGTAGTAGTAGTGGCAGTAGTGATTTGTGTTATACCTTAGCTATTAAACTGTTCTTATCTCAACCTGTGGGGGCTACATTCTTTGGTTCTCCTTCCTAGCTCTCCAGTGGTGCAAGGGGGGGAGTGAGTGCACAAGCTGTGCGGAGTTGGTTTAAACCACAACAGTTCTTTTTGGTGCCCAATGTGGGGCATGAGGGGTTGAGATAACAACAGATCTGACAGGATTTATAGTCACTTGTCTCAGTGCTGATTTATTGGCTCTCACAGTTGTTTCTTTGGAACTCACGGTTTCAGGATTTTGCCAGTTACTTTAAGTATGGATTAGCTGTGTTTGTGTTTATCAGTCATGGGGCTTGGGCTAAGGTTTTCGTTTCACTGTACTTTACGGCAATGACTTGTAATACGGGGGGGCTCTGGCAGCACGGGGGGATGAACGTGGCCGTGGACTTGGACTTGTACCAGGCGTCCCCCCTGCTCTTCACTGTCCCTGCCCTTGTCCTCGCCTCCGTCTGCGTGAGGCTGCATGAAGCCGGGAAGGAGCGGCACTGGGAGCTGGCAGCGGCGGCTGAAGCTGCCATGGAGAGCAGCCCCGGGAACCAAATGGCTGTAGCAGAGCAGCTGGAGGAGGCAGCGGAGGAGGAGTGGAAAGAGGCGGCAGCCGAGCAGTGGGAGCAGGCGGGGAGAAACCGAGCCCTGCGGCCGAGCCCAACCCTGCAGCAGTTGAGAGTATCCCCCGGAAGTCGTCCACCGAGCCGCAGCAGGATGCAGGAGACCGCGCAGCACTTCCCAGCAAGGCAGAGGAGGAAGATCTGGGCTCGGGAGAAGAGAAGCTGGTGGTGGGAGAGCTGGCAAGCATGGCAGCTACATCAGCCCAAGTGACAAGTGCAGCAGCATCATCTGAGAGTTCTGATGGTTATGAATGACCTTTGAGTAACCTTGGGACCTGCCTGTTGATTGTGATGGGGGTCACTGTGTTGGCACACACACAGAGTGTGTTTTACCCATGACCATTTTGTCTGATCTCAAAAGTTAAGCAGAGTCAGGTTTGGGTCTTGTCTAGGGTTAGATGACGATACAGGAGGACCAAGAGGTTTTCCCCTGGGCTGGACAGTTATGAGTGGCAGGGTATGTGGGACAGTATGGGCGAGCATCTGGTCCACTGGGCCCCTCCAGTGCTTTGGAAGCATTGGAGATGGAAGGCAGCTGTGTGGAGTCGCCAGCAGCAAGCTGCAGAAACTGCTGAAGGGGATGGTGAATGATTTTGAGCCTGGTGGGCCCAGATACTTCAGGCCATCAGTCCAGAGATGCAACATAGAGATTGACTCATGATCGAGGGGTGGACTTAAGAGTGATGTATTGAAAATGTGGGATCTGAGCATGACGTGAATGGTATGGAATAAGGGGTGGATAATGTCCTGGGTTCAGCAGTAGCAGTAATTTTTTCTCCTTGGTAGCTGGTGCAGTGCTGTGTTTTGACTTTTGGGCTGGGAATGGTTGCTGATAGCAAGTATGTTTTGAGTTACTGCTCAAATGTTTGGTTTGTCCAAGGACTTTTCTGAGCCTCATGCTCTGCCAGGGAGGAGGGGAAGCTAGGAGGAAGGAAAGGCAGGACACCTGACCCAGGCTAGCCAAAGAGGTGTTCCATACCATAGCACATCATACCCAGGATGTAACCGGGAGAGACCTGGAAGGGCTGGAGCTCTGGGGGGATGGAGGAGGTATCGGTCGGTGCTCGGTTGGGCAGGCTGGGGTGAGTTATGGGTTGGTGGCTGGTGAGATGTATTCTCTTCACTTGTTATTTGCTTTATCATTATTATTTGTAGTAGTAGTGGCAGTAGTGATTTGTGTTATATCTTAGCTATTAAACTGTTCTTATCTCAACCTGTGGGGGCTACATTCTTTGGATTCTCCTTCCTAACTCTCTGGGAGTTGGGGGAGCAAGGGGGGGAGTGAGTGCACAAGCTGTGCGGACTTGGTTTAAACCACGACAAGAGTATAAACCTTAACTACTAGTGAATACATCTTTGGTTTGTTTTTTTTTTTTTAAGTGAACTTTGGTTTTGATCAAGGTTATGAAGTTTACATATTGTGCTTTTTGATGTCTCTGTTGGTGTACTCTCTAATGGAAAAGCAAATTGCCCAACATACATATTTTAAATTTTCTTCCTTATTCTAGCTTAATAGTGAACTTCTCCTACAGTGTTATTCTGTACTACACTATGTCAGACTGAGGCAGATGATAAGGATTTTTGTTACATTAGTGAACTAAGAATAACATTTTCAAGAACTGATTTTATCTTGGTGAATTAGGCCTTCAGAAAAGAAGCTTAGTTAAGAGTATTGGTTAATATGGGCTAATATCTGAAGGACCCATAAAAAGAAATGACTGAGTTTATTGTTTGACTAGACTATTTACTTGACAAATGCATTGAGTAAATGTGCTGCTTACAATAATAATTTGGAATGTATTGGTGAATGATGTTAAGCAAGATTTGTAAAGGAAATCAGCCTTGTTAATTTGGGATTTTGGCTGAAGTAAATTTCCATTAAAAAGGAAAGGCTATTTTTTTTTTTTTTTTTTAGTGACATAGTAAGTAGGCAGACTAGTAAATTTGTATACTCATGTCTTTTAGGTGACTTTTCCAGGCAGTCAAACACATTTATTTCTCTTTTTTTTTTATTATTAAGAAATAATAGATGAAAATGCATGCATACAATTATTTAATTTGTCTAATTGTTTTGTTGTTGTGTTTTTTTTTCCCCCTTTTATCTTGCAGCAATGCACCTCTTGCTTTTTCCTCCAAAGTATGTTATATTAAGTTTCGTGAAGCATCAAGTGTTGGTGTGGCCCAGCATCTAACTAACACAGTTTTTATTGACAGAGCTTTGATAGTTGTGCCCTGTGCAGAAGGTTGGTATTTTAGATATTGTTATGTAATGTTGATTTTTGTCCTGTCTGATGATTGTTTTAAGCTTTCTATGTAAGAATGTGATGCTCTGTTATTTTATTGCTTTTTTAAAAAAAAAAAAAGTTTTGAAACAAAATTGAGAATTGAATGGTGAAACGCAGTTATAGAAATTTGATATTCAGTATTAGAAAAAATTAGTTGACCTTAATTAGGATAATTCAGTTTTCCATAGTTATTACATTTTTTGGGGAAAAAAGAAGATAAAATAATTCCCTTCAGTATGATAAGCTTGTTCCCACACAAAGTTCTCACTGAAGTCAAGGGAGCACTGAAGCACTGAAAAAGATTAGGCAATTTCCTGTCACTGAGAACACTGCAGTTTGGATCTTGATGTATTGCCCTTAGTGTTTTGTTGGGTTTTTTTTGTGGGTGTGGGGGATTTGTGTTGTTTTTTGGTTGTTTTTTTAATTTATTATTATTATTATTTGTGTGTGTGATTTTTGTTTGTTTGTTTGTTTTATGGGGTTTATTTGGTTTTTGGGATTTTTTTGTGTGTTTCTTTTGGGGGTGGTGATATGGTTGGTTGGTTGTGTTTTTGGTTTGTTTGGGGGTTGTTTTTTTTCCTTCATTTTTTTTAGAGGTATTCTGGTGTATTCCTAGCAAACTCTGACAATTCTCCAAAATTTCATAGGCTCTAAAATGACCTACAGTATACTGTCTATTATTGTAGCCTTGTTAATATGGGCATATTAATAAGTCTTTGTGAAGCCTAGATTTTTTAGTTGCTTTTATGCTTTATTTTGTGGGCTTTTTGGTTTTATTTTTTGAACTTGTTCTTAAAGCACAAAGAGGATATTCCTGTATCTACTTGAACCTTTTTTGAGGCTTCAGGTAGTCAAAATGTATCAGACCAGAGTCCTTGTTATTGAAAAACTGCCCTTAAATAGTTGACTACAAATTCTTCAGGGTTGTCTTAGTTTTACATTTCATTGAAAAGATCTTAATACTACCAGAAAGGGAAGATTGCTGCCTAATGAATGAACAGCACTTCCTGGTGTTTTTCTTGTGATGATATCACCGCCTGATGTATGATATGACAGCAGGCAGATAAAGCCACATTTTCCTGTGTCTCTTCATGGTAGTCAATGCGTTGAAGGAGAATAAAAAATCAGAGTGATAAGAAATCTTGCTCCAACCCTGTTTGAAGCTGACTTAGTAGGCATTTCTGAGAAAATGTGTTGTAGGAAAATTGCCACTGTTCCAGATCATTCTGGACACCACAGACATTTAGGCAATAATTAGCTGAACAGGTGATTGGTTTGTGAAGTCAAATTTTTTTTTTATGTCAGAGTGCTATTTCCATGTGACTTTTAACCAGAATCACTAATTTTAATTTGTACAGATGTGAATTCATATCGGTTTAACTTTCTGAGGAATTTATTCCTTTGAGACCACACTGCACCATTTTTTATTCACTATGTATCATTGTTAACAGAATCAGTGGAGTGTATCACAGTCTTTAAAAGTAGCAATGGTTATATTTCACTGGAAGGTTAAATTATATCCGTGGCAAACAGTGCCAGAAGTAAAACATTTCATGTGTTCAATTGAATGTAGGAGGGGCAAAATGTAACTTTGAAAACTTGGTTTTAAAAACCAGAATAAAATCTGAAATTTGCAGTGTATTTAAAAAGTGTTAAATCAAGGGAGTATGAGGAGGGAATTGCTACACAATGAAAACAATGTTATTTTTGTTACATTTAATAAACAATTTAATGAAAATGTAATTTAAAATTTAAACAGCTAGTTGTCAAAATATGACTGACTTCTGTGTGTATCTGTAGGCTTTTCTTTAAATGTTACACATTGAGAACACAAAGGTTGAAAGGTAAAGATGCCACACCAATAATACTACATTTCATGTCCACGTTATCTAGTAGATGGATTTTGACTATTAATTTGGTTTTGTATGTTTTCTCTGTGTGATATCTGTGCATTATTAGATGACTAGACTGGCCAAGGCAGACCTGTTACACTTGCCTGAGTTAGGCATTGTTTGTCATGCCACTAAACCTGCTGCCAAGTGAAACCTTCATGTGGGAAATGAGATGGAAGTCTGGCCTGCTGAAGATGGACGCCCTGTCTCTGTTTTAATTTTATTTTGCTTTCTTTCCTTTGGTGTTTTTTTGGGTTTTTTCTTTTTTTTTTTCTTCCTGTGAAATCTCTTTCCTTTGTACTTGTGAACTGGTAATTCAGTTCTGAAAAAATTATATTTTGTAAAGGGTTCAGAGTGTTTCAGTGTTTCATTTTGATATTGACCTGAAGCTGCTTATGGATGGTATACACAGAATTTAGAATATGATCACCTAAGTTCTATGCTGTGAATTATGGATAAATTTGGTTTGGAATGCATTTAAGCTTCTAAATTCAATAGATGAGCACATTGTCAGACTGGAATAGTGAAAAATATATCAGTTTTAAGATGCATTCTTTTATATGTTATGTTTTATGACCTTACCTCAGAAAAGGACAGTTGAAACTTTCTGGAGAAATTAACTTCACAAAGCAAAATCATTCTTTCTCTGCATAGTACCTTTATTTTAGGTTTCATGGTCTGTTTAAAAGGCGGCTTTCAATTTGTATCTATGAAGAGTTTAAAATAATTATTTCTGAAATTGAAGTTTCATTAATATTGAATGTCATGAAATATTTGTTCGCTTCAGATGAAATATTGTTCCTGTGAGGTCAGTGGCAGTAAGAGTTCATCCTTTTGTTTTTGTAATTTTTAGAAAAAACTGTTTAACACTTATCAGTACAAATGCAGCCTCAGGTTTTGGTTGGAATGTGTTATGTGAGGCACATTGTCTTTTAACACTGTTATTTGTAGGAAGATTGAAAAAGTCTCTGTGTGTGTATGTATGTGTATTGTGTTTTTACATGCTCCAGTGGTGATTATTTCAAGAAGAGTTTAAGAAAAACAAAAAAATCTTGGAAGCCCCACAGTTCATGCTGGAGTGTTTGAGAAGGTTCTCGTCCCTAAATGGTATTCTTTCTTGTGAAATGGAAGCCCTGAAACAAATGCTGAACTGAACTAGATGGTGTGTCTAGTCCTCAGGCATTGCTCTTCCCAGACAGCTGTATTGGAACCAATTGGTTTCTCTCTGGTAATGCACCAGTCTGTGAACTGCAGCTGGGAAGAGCTTTACTTAATGCCCTCTGTTGGATTTAGCTGTGCCAGTTGACGTAATTACTGGTAATTGTCATCTCTTTAATCTCTGCTGCTAAATCCAATAAGAATCATGAATTGGATCATATAAAAAATATTTTTATGTGTTCCATTGTGGGGTGTTTTTTTTTTTAAGTAGGAAAGGAATTAATTATGTTTTGAGTAGATGTGAACAGCAGTTATTTTTAAAAGAAACATACGTGCTTATGGCTGAGGCAGTTTTGGGGGGATAGGAGGATTAACCATGTAGTTTCAGTACAAAGAGTAGGGAAAGTTTCTTCTGAGCACATGGTGGGGGGGGGAAATACCTGCTTAATACAGATGCTTCTGTTTGGCATTTAGGGAAATAGATTCTGCTATGGACTAGGTTGACTAGGGCTCTTAAGCACTTAGATTAAAAAGTAACGATCATAACTGATACTTAGAACAATTGTATATTTCGGAAGAAGCATAATATATAAGCAGTGCAGAGCTAATCTACCTTGGCTTCCAGATAGCTTTGCAAAGTGAAGAATAAATAAATGATCCTAGAATCTCTAATTTATGAAATACTCATAAGCTTCTAAAATATTTCAAAAAATGTGGTATAGATGTGGCATGTTTATTTTCCTTATTAGAAAAATACTTTTACTTAATTTCCGTTCAGCTTTTAAATATCATGAGTTTAAAAACCAAAGCAGTTATTCTTAAACTAAACTGTCTGAATTTATGTCATTACCAGTAGGTTTTTTTTGCGTCTTTGAGCTTGTATTCCTTTTATAAATAAATTCATGGAGATAGCACTCCAGAACTTAAAGGCTGTAACTCATGAGGTTATTTGGTTTCACATATTGTTTTTTCAAAACTGTCTATAAAAAACAGAGAAGTAAATTTGCAAGATATTTCAGGGTTTATTTTGTTGTGAGTTCCCCCCCATTTATTTTCTATGGAATTGTTAAAAAGTTTGAACTGATATTAAAAGCTAGAGGGGAATCTTTTCAAAAGGCATTATCTCTGAAAATACAGCCAAATATTCAGGGTTCTGTCTGTAGAGATAAACCCTCATTCTTGAATGAAGTAAATAAGCAGATATTTGTGGCATGGAACTAACCAACTAATTTTTTTATTTAAAAAAATTATGTTGTTGAGGTACCAAAATCTTATGGAAATAATGCTACTAACTTAATAATTTAGATAAGTTATTAATTTCTTAACAGCTATATTACATAACTGAAAGTGTTCAGTTGATTCCTTAAGTAATATTTGAGCAAATTAATAATAAAATACATAGAGTTATTTCAATAAGATAACTCATATGCTTAAAGTTCACAATTTTATCTGGTTAAGTGTATATTGTATTGGCTGTAAGTGTATGCTTAAGTTAGGCATATGCTTGTGTACATTACTGAGCAACGAGCCATTGGATTTACTTGAGCCATGTCTGTTGATCCTGTAGAAACCTGCATGAGTATCCAGTTAATAGCAAGATGCTGGCTGTTCAGGATAATCATAGAATAGTTAGGGTTGGAAAGGATCTTAAGATCATCTAGTTCCAACCCCCCTGCCACAGGCAGGGACACCTCACACTAAACCATATCACCCAAGGCTTCATCCAACCTGGCCTTGAACACTGCCAGGGATGGAGCATTCACAACCTCCCTGGGCAACCCATTCCAGTACCTCACCACTCTAACAGTAAAGAATTTCTTCCTTATATCCAGTCTAAACATCTGCTGTTTAAGTTTCAACACGTTACCCCTTGTCCTATCACTACAGTCCCTAATGAATAGTCCCTCACCAGCATCCCTGTAGGGCTGGTTCATCAACCATTTGAAAACACTTAAAGTATTTTGATTTTCAGAAGAACTGATTCAAATAGTATGACTAGTTTGCACACACAACTGCTGGAACTGTATATTTGGAAGCCTGTTAGTTGGCTGCAGAGTAGGCAGGATGTGAGGCAAATTACCTGGTTCTCATGAGCAGTCAGTCAAATCAGGTACACCTCTCATTGCACGCCTGACTTCAAAATGAGACTTGTAAAGAGTGTTGAATATTGTGATGATAACTCAGATTCATGCATGTTTTTATAAAAGCCCTGGAAGACATCATTGCATAGTTAATTCTTAAATGCTAATAATTTTCCTATTTTTCCCCTTTAGATAGCAAAATCAAGTGGTTTGTTACATGTTAAGGAGCAAGGTGCCTCAAAACTTAAATAAAATAAATCAAAATAGAAGGCATGAGGAAAGAAAGAGAGTACTGTTGTTTTCTATTCCACCCATGCTACATATTAATTAATTGTTATTTAGATTTATTTTGTCCTTTGGTCATATCCAACTGTAATCTAGTCCTTGCTGCAGGTCTGTAGAACAAGTTTGCAACACTTGATTCCCATGGGGTTTATTGGGACACCTATAGCTAAAATTGCAGAGTGTTTTTAAACATGTCATGTTTTGCTTTTTGATAACATTTATATATTAAATTTTAAATCCTGAAGTTAGGGGTTTTACAGTTTGAACCAAAGCAGTAAAAGCCACTGGCACAGTATTTGTATATACCTTGACTTTTAAAACAATGTTTAAATAAAAGCATTTACTTTATTAAAGTGCATGGGGAAATACCAAAGGGCTCAGTTGGATACCATATATATAGCTACCACCAGTAATTTTGAATAGATTATAGATACCTAGTATAATTAGAGCTTCCTTTCTGTAGTTTTTCAGTTCAGTGTTTAATGTCTATACCAGTTTAAATCCCTTTGCATTTCAAATTTAATACATACATTTAATTGTATTTGTAATTAACTATTGCATCTTTTTATTTTTGAAGATTTTTAGGGTGAGTTCATTTAGCAGAAATCTATGTTTAGTTAAGATTAGGTAGTACTTAAACTTTTAGCATGATGGAGAACATAATATGGTTGAAATGGTAGGAAGTAAACATTTTAGGAAAATATAGCTTGCTTAGCTGTTTAGTTATGATTTTCTTCAATCTCAGTATATTTGAAGCTATTTTATCAAAGTTTCACAGTGATCTTTGATATAAAACTGTACAAATCAGAATTTTTCTGCCATCCCCCCCTCTACCCCAACTTCACTCGTATGTTTTGTGTGGAGTCACAGCAGTTTTGGGGGTGGGGGGGGTGTGGGTGTGTGTGAAGGTGGTGTGTTTTCCATTTTTGTGGTTTGGGGTTATTTGGGTTTTTTGTTTTGTTTTGCTTTTTTATTTTATCTTATTTTTAGTTTTTATTTTATTATTTTATTTTTTATTTAATTTTACATCAAAAGTAGGTAATATCAGAGGGGGGAAAATGCACACTAATTTCAGTTAGCACATACTTTGTTTTCCCACCCCTTAGTTTTTTGGTTTGGGGGTTTTTTGGTTGGGTTTTTTTGGTTGGGTTTTTTGTTTTTGTTTTTTTTTTAACTGATTTGGTTATTTGCCATCTCTGGGGATTAAATTAAAAAAAAATGTTCTTCTTTTCTGTATCTGATGTTCTGTGTGCTATTAGTGATGCAGCCAACATGATCGGTTGTCATGTGTAAAACAACTTTCGATCACCGTGAAAACACCGCCCTGGGAAAACGTCCATGCTTGATATCGTTTGGTTCATGAACATTAAGTTTCCAGTACAGGTGACCCATAGATCAAAGTGTTAAATAATTGTATACATTATTCAGTTTTTAAAATAATAAGCCATTGATGAGACTGCTAGACTTTGAAGTTTTGCTCACTTTTGTTTTTCCTAGTAGAGGCAGGGTAAAAGGAAATACTTAAGTTTGTATTTGATTCTTTGTAAGGATCTGGTAGATAGATTCATTCTTATCTATTATGTCTTTTAAATGCAAGGGTAATTGTAAAATCATAGAAAGAGTGACATCTGTGTTATGTTCCAGTTCTGCATAACGCTTTCATTTGCTTCTTCAGGTAAAATCCCAGATGAAGCCAAAGCCCTTTCTCTATTGGCGCCTGCTCCTGCTATGACAAGCCTGATGCCTGGTGCAGGGTTGCTTCCTATACCTACACCAACCCCTTTGACTACAGTAAGTAAAAGTCAGTCCCTGTTTGATTTCTGGTTTTCCTCTAAAAAGCCTGCCCAAAACTCGGCATCCTTTCAGGAGCTTGTGCTCCAACAGCTGTTTTAGTCTACAACTTATCTAATGAAACAGTAGGGCCCAAGTAATCAGTTAGAGGTTTAGGCTGATTCTCCTAATGGTTCATAGCTGTCATTGTAGAAGAGACATTGCGTGACTTTAAAAATCATTTTTAGTTCACAAGAATGTTGGCTTTTTTGTCTTAAAAAAGAGATACTGCCCTCATTGATGTATAAAGCGATAGTTTACGTATTTCGAAAACAAAAAGAAGTGCTTACCCGTGGTTCTGCTGCATAATTGTTGCTAATGAAACATGGGCATAGAATCATTTAGGTTGGAAAAGACCATAGAGTCCAACTGTTAAGCTAACACTGCCAAGTCCACCACTAAACCTTGTTGCTAAGTGCCACATCTACACAGCTTTTACATACCTCCAGGGATGGTGACTGAACAGCTTCCCTGGGCAGCCTGTTCCAGTGCTTAAAAACCTTTTCAGTGAAGAAATGTTTCCTAATGTCCAGTCTAAACCTCCCCTGGCACAGTTTGAGGGCATATCCTCTTTTTCTATCATTTGTTACTTGGGAGAAGAGGCCAACACCCACCTAGCTACAACCTCCTTTCAGGTAGCTGTAGAGTGTGAGAAGGTGTCTCCCCTGAGCCTCCTTTTCTCCAGACTAAACACCCCCAGTTCCTTCAGCCGCTTCTCATCAGACTTGTGCTCCAGGCCCTTCACCAACTTTTTTGCCCTTTTCTGGACCCACTCCAGCACCTCAACCTCTCTCTTGTAGTGAGGGGCTGAGACAAGCGGGGGGGCCCACAAAATTACAAAATGGAACATATAAACTTTTCGGATCAGTTTTAAATAATGTTAAGTTTGATTGTTTTGTAACAGTAACAATGGAAAATTACTGAGGTGCATGATACATAGAAAAAAAAAGAGTACAGCTAGAGAACATACTGAGAATTCTTGTACAAGATAAATCGTTATAGTTGATGTAGTTTTAAGAAAAACAGTCTAGAAGAACAGGTTGCAAGGATAAGGAGCACCTGGGAATGGCAGGTGTCCAGGATGGGCTACAGTTAAACTAACTGACAAGTAGGAGGATAGGAGGATTATTATGTCTCTGGTGCTAATGAACCAATTAAGCTGGTATAAGCATCTACTGCGCGTGCTTCAAAGGCTGCCAGAAGTGATGAAGATTGTTGGAAGAAGTAAATGATCCTCAGAGACCACCACCGCAGTTCTGTACGCATGCGGGAAACTTTCTGGAAAATAATGTAATCCATACGTAGCCTCATGAATATGTATGTATGCCATGGGACTATATAAGGATGGCTTGTGTAGCAATATGGGGACACACATTAGGAGGAGCTATCCCCCGTGTCTCCCGGCGCCGCAATAAAGAATATCTGCTTGTCAGCTTGAAAACTTTGTTGGCAAATTTGTTCCTGGAGTTTTCTCCGAATCAGGGCCCAGAACTGAACACAGGAGTTGAGGTGCGGCATCACCAGTGCCAAGCACAGGGGGAAGATCACTGCCCTCGCCCTGCTGGCCACAGTATTGCTGATACAGGCCAGGATACTGTTGACCTTCTTGGCTACCTGGGCACACTGCTGGCTCATGTTCAGCTGGCCATCAATCAGCACCCCCAGGTCCTTTTCCACCAAGGAGCTTTCCAGCCACTCTTCCACAAGCCTGGAGTGTTGCATGGGGTTGTTGCAGCCCAAATGCAGGACCCAGCACTTTGCCTTGCTGAACCTCATACCATTTGCCACAGCCCCTCAGTCCAGCCTGTCCAGATCCCTCTGCAGAGCCTTTCTACCGTCCAGCGGATCAACACTCCCAGCCAACTTGGTGACATCTGCAGACTTGCTGAAGGTGCACTCAGTCTCCTCATCCAGATCATCAATGAAGATACTAAACAGAACTGGTGTAATAGCAGTAGAGACATTTGTTTCTAAACTAATCTTTTAAGGTAAATTCACTTTGTTTTTATAAAAATCTTTAATAAATTATCTGTCAAGTTTAGACTGTCAAAGAAGAAGTCAAGCTGTACAACCCTCTGCATAATAATAAAAGAATGATTTCAAGTGAAGACAGTAGTTTTCACTTGTTATATAACAAAAACCATAATTACTGGTGCCTTGTTGAGAATTTGTAACACCTGTTAGAAACTTTGTTTGCTGGAAAGGCAGTTGCTTTTTTTGGTGGAGAAAATAAAATTCAAACCAGGAACTCAGTATCCCAATTTAGTAGTGTTTTTTTAAAATTTTTTTTTAATATCATTTCCCAGGAGAAATTTTAATTCTCAGTTCTAAAAGTGAGTTGCATTGTCCTCATTCTCTAGGCAGTGACTGTAGGGAAAGGTCTTACACTTAATATCTTTCATGTTCCAACTGTAATTAATCTTATATGTTTATTCAAAATGTACTTTATCTGTCCCTTTGATAGACTGATGTCAGTTACGAAACAAATTGGCCCTGGTCACTGCAAATTTCCTTCTTGCAAGTCGGATTAAGGACAATAGAAAGGGCTTCTTCAAATACATAGCAAATAAAACTAACACAAGAGGCAATATAGGCCCACTGTTGAACGAGGTGGGTGCCCTGGAGACAGAGGATACAAAGAAGGCAGAAGTGCTGAATGCTTTCTTTGCCTCTGTCTTTACTCCTGCAGACTCTCCCCAGGGGCCCCAGAAGGAGTCAGGACAAAGGAGGAGTTTGCTTTGGTAGATGAGGATTGGGTTAGGGATCAGCTATGCAATCTGGACATCTATAAATCAATGGGTCCGGACGGAATACACCCACGGGTGCTGAGGGAGCTGGCGGAGGTCATTGCTAGGCCACTCTCCATCATCTTTGGTAAATCGTGGGAAACGGGAGAGGTGCCTGAGGATTGGAAGATGGCAAATGTCACACCAGTCTATAAGAAAGGCAAGAAGGAGGACCCGGGTAATTATAGACCGGTCAGCCTTACCTCCGTCCCTGGAAAGGTGATGGAAAAACTTATTCTTGACTCCATCTCTAGGCATATCAAGGATGAGGGGGTTATTAAGAACAGCCAACATGGTTTTACGAAGCGGAAGTCATGTTTGACCAACCTTACAGCCTTCTATGAGGAAGTGACTAGGTGGAGGGAAAATGGTAGAGCGGTAGATGTGGTTTTTCTTGATTTCAGTAAGGCATTTGATACTGTCTCCCACAGCATTCTCATAGATAAGTTAAGGAAGTGTGGGCTTGACGATCAGGTAGTGAGGAGGATCAAGAACTGGTTGAAAGGAAGAAGGCAGAGAGTTGTGGTCAATGGCACAGAATCTAGCTGGAGGTCTGTGACTGGTGGATTCCCTCAGGGGTCAGTGCTGCGACCAGTGCTGTTTAATATTTTCATCAACGACCTGGATGAGGGAACTGAGTGTACCCTCAGCGAGTTCGCTGATGACACTAAATTGGGAGGAGTGGCTGACACACCAGAAGGCTGAGTTGCCATTCAGCGAGACCTGGACAGGCTGGAGAGTTGGGCAGGGAGAAACTTGATGAAATTCAACAAGGGCAAGTGTAGAGTCTGGCATCTGGGGAAGAACAACCCCATGTACCAGTAGAGGTTGGGGGTTGACCTGCTGGAAAGGAGTGAAGGGGAAAGGGACCTGGGGGTCCTGGTGGATAGGAGGATGACCATGAGCCAGCAATGTGCCCTTGTGGCCAAGAAGGCAAATGGCACCCTAGGATGCATTAGAAAGGGTGTGGTTAGTAGGGCAAGAGAAGTTCTCCTCCCCCTCTACTCTGCCTTGGTGAGGCCGCATCTGGAATACTGCGTCCAGTTCTGGGCTCCTCAGTTCAAGAAGGACAGGGAATTGCTTGAAAGAGTCCAGCGCAGAGCCACAAAGATGATTAAAGGAGTGGAACACCTCCCTTATGAGGAGAGGCTGAGGGAGCTGGGTCTCTTTAGCTTGGAGGAGAGGAGACTGAGGGGTGACCTCATCAATGTTTACAAATATGTAAAGGGTGGGTGTCAGGATGATGGAGCTAGGCTTTTTCCAGTGATATCCAGTGACAGGACAAGGGGCAATGGGTGTAAACTGGAGCATAGGAGGTTCCATGTGAACATCAGGAAGAACTTCTTTACTGTGAGAGTGACAGAGCACTGGAACAGGTTGCCCAGGGGGGTTGTGGAGTCTCCTACGTTGGAGATATTCAAGGCCCGCCTGGACAAGTTCCTGTGTGATGTACTCTAGGTTACCCTGCTCTTGCAGGGGGGTTGGACTAGATGATCTTTTGAGGTCCCTTCCAACCCTTGGGATTCTGTGATTCTTCCTTACTGGCCAAGGCCTCAGCATTACATTATCTGTTTGTGGATAAGCAATCCCATATGCACTTCCTTATACTTGTAGCAAAAAAAAAAATAAGGATATTAACAGTGTTTGAAGGTATCTTACTTAATTCACTGTACACATTAGAAATTTAAGCCAGGTTTTTTTCCGATTTATGTACTGCATCCGTGTCCAGACCACTTTGATAAGATGGTAACCGATAGTGCACAGCTAATCTATAACCTATAGAAGGTTATTTATGGGTCCTGCCAGCAAATCTGCTCCAGCATGGGTACTTCTGTCCCCCAGGGACACAGGTCCTGCTAGGAGCCTGCTCCAGCATGGGCTCTGTGGGGTCACAGCCTCCTTCAGGGCACATCCCCCTTCACCATGGGCTGCAGGAGAACTTCTGATCCTGTGCCTGGAGCACCTCGTCCCTTCCTTCCTCACTGAACTTAGTATCTGCGGAGTCATTGCTCTCGCATATTCTCACTCCTCTCTCTAGCTGCAGTTGTGCAGCATTTTTTTTCTCCTTAAATTTGTTATCCCAGAGGTGCTATCACTGTGTTGTGGTTTAAGCCCAGCTGGTAACTCAGAACCATGCAGCCACTCGCTCACTCCCCCCCTTCCTCCCCCCTGCTCCCAGAGGGATGTGGAGGAGAATCGAAAGAATGTCACTCCCACGTGTTGAGATAAGAACAGTCTAGTAACTAAGGTATAACACAAAACTACTACCGCTACCACCAATAATAATAAGGGGAATAACAAGGGGAGAGAATACAGTTGCTCACCACCCACTAACTGATACCCAGCACGACCCGAGCAGCGATCTGCTTCTGGGTAACTCCCCCCACTTTATATACTGGGCATGACGTGCTGTGGTATGGAATACCCCTTTGACTAGTTTGGGTCAGGTGTCCTGTCTCTGCTTCCTCCCAGCTTCTTGTGCCCCTCCTCCCTTGGCAGAGCATGAAACTAAAAGTCCTTGATCGGAGTATAACATTACTTAGCAACAACTAAAAGCATCGGTTTTATCAGCGTTATTCCCAGTCTGGAAGTCAAAAACGCAGCACTGCACCAGCAACGAGGAAGGAGAAAAATGACTGCTATTGCTGAACCCAGGGCACACTGTCCCTGGCTCAGCCTTGGCCAGTAGCAGGTCCATCTTGGAGCTGGCTGGAACTGGCTCTGAGCGATGTGGGGGAAGCTTCTGGCATCTTCTCACTGAAGCCACCCCTGTAGTCCCCTTCTCTGCTACCAAAACATTGCCACATAAAACCAATACAGTATTCAGCTGGGACCTTAAAGTCTTGCCTATATTCATTAGGTTTATTTTTACAGAAACACATGAGGTGGACAAGTGTTAACAAGTGAAGTATCTTCTGCCAGCGCTTTGCTTCTCAAAGTATACTCTATTTTTGTGTTCTTCAGCTCAGTGTTACACTTGGCAATTTTGGGGCTATACCAGCAGCAGCATTGGACCCTAACATTGCAGCACTGGGAGAAATACCACAGCCACCGATTATGGGGAATGTGGACCCATCCAAAATTGATGAAATTAGAAGAACAGTCTACGTTGGAAACTTGAATTCACAGGTAGCTTTTTTAAATTGTTATTATTTTATTCACAGTACTAAGGGAAGATGCAGAATTGTAGTTTCTGAATTATAATCTTACATTTCATTCTGAATGCTCCTTTGTCAACCAGATAAGACCAGACTCTGGAATTCATTCTAGCAGGATACCAGAGAAATCATACTGTAGCTGAATTCAAGAAACATAGTTATGATTGTGTGTGTTCGTTAAATGTCCAGCTGGGTTGTGTTAGCTGAACAGTGCCTCAGAAGTTGTGAGGTCATGGTAGCTGTCCCCTACAGCACTGTGCAGTTGTTTAAGTACAGTAAGAAGAAATGATTAGTCTTAGTAGAAGTTGCAAAATTAGCATAAAAACCTTTGATTTTCCGTGACAGGAAAGTTAGGTCTGTCAGAATTTTGTTGGTTTGCTGGTGTTTTTTTTTATCAGTTGATTGAATTAATTGAAAAACAAATTGCTTTTGACAGATGCAGTATTTGATTTTGGATTTTTTTTGTCTGCAAATTTAGCTACTAGAGTGTAAAAGTACTGTTGATTGCAATAAAAAAAAACAAGCTGGAAGCCAGTAGGAAAGCAGGTAAAAGTGAAGTCTTACAATGTTGTTTAGATTATTTTTATTTTTTTTCTTTTCATTTTGAATTGATCAAAATTCACAGTCTTGGACATAGGTGTATCAGGAAATTCCTCATCAGTTTTTTCAAATGAGCTGCCTGAAAAGTGCAAAATCCTGTGCAAGTGCTTTTTTAACCTTGATTTGCTTTTTTAGCATTTAAGTTTAAGGACTTGTGGTTGTACTATTTTAAACTATAGTATATTCTTTAAGAGAAAAAGTTTGGGGTTTTTTTTCCCTTCTGTTAATCTGAAGTGAACATTAACAAATTCATGTTGCCTGTGAGATGATTTTCTAAAATCTGTAGCTCTTAGATTACCTGACATGTTGGTTAAGTAGTTTTCATTATATGTTTGAATTCATCTGAGCATTTTGACTCTTTCTAGACTACAACAGCAGATCAGCTGCTTGAATTCTTTAAGCAAGTTGGAGAAGTCAAATTTGTGCGAATGGCAGGTGATGAGACACAACCAACACGATTTGCTTTTGTGGAATTTGCAGACCAAAATTCTGTACCACGAGCTCTTGCCTTTAATGGAGTTATGTTTGGAGACAGGCCGCTGAAGTAAGAAATTAACTGTCCATATGAATACTGAATGAGAGATTTCTTTAGTATCCTTACACATTTATGACTGATGTGCAGGAAACTGCTGTGAATATTCTTTCATAGAATCATGGAATAGTTAGGGTTGGAAAGGACCTTAAGATCATCTAGTTCTAACCCCCCTGCCATAGGCAGGGACCCCTCACACTAAACCATGTCACCCAGGGCTCTGTCCAGCCCCACCTTGAACACTGCCAGGGATGGAGCGTTCATGACTTCCTTGGGCAACCCTTTCCAGTGCCTCACCACCTTCACGATAAGGAGCTTCTTTCTTATATCTAATCTAAACTTCCCCTGTTTAAGTTTGAACCTGCTACCTCTTGTCCTGTCACTACAGCCCGTAATGAAGAGTCCCTCTCCAGCATCCTTATAGGCCCCCTTCAGATACTGGAAGGCTGCTATGAGGTCTCCACGCAGCCTTCTCTTCTCCAGGCTGAACAGCCCCAACTTTCTCAGACCACCTGTCCTTGTATGGGAGGTGCTCCAGTCCCCTGATCATCCTCGTGGCCCTCCTCTGGACTTGTTCCAACAGTTCCATGTCCTTTTCATGTTGAGGACACCAGAACTGCACACAACACTCCAAGTGAGGTCTCACGAGAGCAGAGTAGAGGGGTAGGATCACCTCCTTTGACCTATTGGTCACGCTTCTTTTGATGCAGCCCAGGATATGGTTGGCTTTCTGGGCTGCAAGCACACACTGCCGGCTCATGTTAAGTTTCTCATCAACCAGCACCCCCAAGACCTTCTCCTCAGGACTGCCCTGAATCTCCTCTCCACCCAACCTGTAGCTGTGCCCTGACCCAGGTGTGTAGGACCTTGCACTTGGCTTGGTTGATCTTTCAATATAAGGATCTATTGTTAGTAAACTGGAAGACTTTTATGAATTCCAATTTCAAGGTTGGGCCTAACTTTCTCCAAGAAGAATATGGTTAGCATCAAGTAAAATATTTCTACAGCTAATCTTGAGTTCCTGAAAGCCATAACACTGAGAGAATGTGCAAAGTCCTCGTACTAATTAAGGTTTAGATATGATTTGTGTGTAATTAGTAGGTCTTAATGTAGAGATGTGATTTGAAATAGAGAAACAGATTTCTAGACTTCTACTAGAAATATTTTAACACAGGAATACTCTGCTGCATTTATTTAAAAGTGGTAAGATTTGTTGATCTGTAACGTGTTTACTCATATGTGGAAGTTAAGGTGTTTTCTTACTTGGCTTTTCATTTTCCCTTTTCAAGAGTTTGGGAGTTAAATGTTTTATTTTCCCTTAATTTAGAATAAATCACTCCAATAATGCAATAGTGAAGCCTCCTGAAATGACACCACAAGCTGCTGCCAAGGAACTGGAAGAAGTGATGAAGAGAGTAAGGGAAGCCCAGTCTTTCATATCTGCTGCTATTGAGCCGGGTAGGTGTATTATCACAGAATCACAGAATCCCAAGGGTTGGAAGGGACCTCGAAAGATCATCCAGTCCAACCCCCCTGCAAGAGTAGGGTAACCTAGAGTACATCACACAGGAACTTGTCCAGGCGGGCCTTGAATATCTCCAACGTAGGAGACTCCACAACCCCCCTGGGCAACCTGTTCCAGTGCTCTGTCACTCTCACAGTAAAGAAGTTCTTCCTGATGTTCACATGGAACCTCCTATGCTCCAGTTTACACCCATTGCCCCTTGTCCTATCACTGGATATCACTGAAAAAAGCCTAGCTCCATCATCCTGACACCCACCCTTTACATATTTGTAAACACTGATGAGGTCACCCCTCAGTCTCCTCTCCTCCAAGCTAAAGAGACCCAGCTCCCTCAGCCTCTCCTCATAAGGGAGGTGTTCCACTCCTTTAATCATCTTTGTGGCTCTGCGCTGGACTCTTTCAAGCAATTCCCTGTCCTTCTTGAACTGGGGGGCCCAGAACTGGACGCAGTATTCCAGATGCGGCCTCACCAAGGCAGAGTAGAGGGGGAAGAGAACACCCCTCAAACAAAGATATTTTCATCTCCTGCTACAAGGACAGGAGATGTCCTTTTTTTTTTTGTCTGAAAAGCCTGATCACTGGCTAAATTCAGGACAGCGAAGAGTTGCTGATGGTCCTGGAAGGGGAACGATGCCAGTGCTGTTCTGTCACATATAGCTTGGACTTTGCCTTTACAGGAGTATGGACTGGTAACTCTAGTGCCTGAGCCAAAGCCCAGCTCATGTCACTTATTCCGTCTTGAGAGAGGGTGCACAGAACATTACACATTTTCTTCACTGAACTGATGTGTGTTAGTGCCATGCACTGCAAACCAGCTGCCTTTTTCAGGCCAGAGAAATCAGCTTTTCAATTTTTCCTTTGTCCTTAGCCCTACAAATTGCTATGCCTGTAAAAAGCTTTGGTGCATTAATTATGAAATGCAAAACAACAGTGTGCTCATGATCAACTTCAGGACCAAAGTCTATCAGATTATATAACAAAGAGTGCTGTACAGTGCACGGTACTACATGGCTGTCTCAAGGAAACAAGAGCTTTTTCATCAGTTGAGGTGTCCACTATGTGCTGCACTGGTTTTTGCCAGTTTTATTTAAAGGACCTAGAAGTACTGTGGCACATCAGTATTATGCTCATTACCTAACAGACACGTTCTATGTGTACCTTGGCACGTGCTTTTAAGAGCACTTTCAAACACAGGAATATGGTACTCAAAGGTGAACAACATACTTGGGTGGAAACGAAGGAAAATAATCAAAACTGCCTTCATGCAACAAAGCAATGGAATGAAGCTGACTTTTTATTTCCTCATATCTTATTTTCAGATACATGCTCACTGAATGTTTTCTAAAATACAAAGTCAATACTAAATTAATACCTAATGTTGGTGCTTTTAAAGGTCAAAGTACGTACAAACCTAAAATTGCTCAGTATTTTGTTTTGTTCTCCTCTCGCACCCATTAATGCCATATTTTCATGATCAGAGGGAGCTAGCATGCTGCTGAAAGGGGCAATGTTATGCTTCAGCATGTTAATTTTGTCACTGTGCTATGCTCTTTTTCATGCTGGATCAAGACTGTGCATTTTCATAGCAAATGGGATCAGAGAAAGAATCTGGGATAAAGCTTAACATATTGTAATGGTCTTCTTTTTCATCCAGATTGGTTCCCTGATCCCTGTTAACCTTGAAGTTGCCCGGTAGAGGAGGAAGATGCTGGGGGGTTGAATGGTTAGACAGATGTTTCAGTGCTGATTTATGCTGACTTAAACTTATTTTAAACCACGGCATAAAATATTCACAACTTGTTAAACTTGCAGTTGAAATCCTCTGTTTTCCTTCAGCAAGGTTTTCATTCTAACTAATAAACCTAGACATTGTCTTATGTAATTTAGATAGTGGAGGACCTTGAGCGCTTGTTGGTCTGTGTTTTTTTTTTTGTTTGTTTTTTTTTGGGGGGGAGGGAAGAGTATTTTCTGTTGGGTTTTAGGGTTGGGAGAAAAACAGTTCTAACATTTCCTCAGCGCTAAGCAGCAGAATATTAATCTTTTAGAGTCTGAACCAAAGTATGGTGAGGTTTCTGGTAAGCTTTCATGCTGACTCTCTGGCCTTTGGATCAAACGTTTCACCCCCTTCTCTCCATCCCTTCTTCCCCCAAAACAGTATTTGAGGAATAGAATATCAATATTTGTACAGTGGCTGGAATATCTAAAAGTATAAAATGTACTAATTATTCTTTGCATTTTATTCTTGTTTTCAAAATTATACCCCCTAAATTTATTCTTCTGAGGTTATTTAGAAAAAAAAAAGTAGCTAAATAATATAGTGGAGGAGAACGTCTTGTAATCTTGTGCATTTTGGCAGCAACATAAATCTCATTCCTAACAGAAGAATAAATACTGTTTATAATTATCTGGTTTGTGTGTACTGCTGCAGGATGGCTGCACTCAATGAGTATATGCAGTGACTTTCTTGGATGTTTCTGAAGGATATTTGCAAAGAAGGAAGATGTGAAAAGCATAGGCCTCTTGCATTATATGTGTGGTACTTTCCACTTGTGCCAGATTGTTAACTGGGATGTTTAAATGTTCTGAGCTTACACTGCAAAGTGGTTTTTTCCTCTCAGAGTCTGGAAAGAGCAGTGAAAGAAAAGGTGGTCGATCTCGTTCCCATTCTCGTTCAGAATCCAGGTCTAGCTCAAAATCACGATCTAGAAGGAAAAGATCACACTCAAAACACAGGTAGGTATGGTTTTTATTTGAGACTAAGAGGTGGGGTGTTTTTGAGCGGTGGTGGTTACTGAGATTTCTTGCTGAGTTATGAGTATCCCTGTAGAGATTAGTAACACATACTGACCACATCAAAGTAACTAGGAACTTTGTCTCTGCACAGACACTTTTTCACTCTACTTTAGTGTAAAAAACGCTAGAAGATACTTATTGTGCCATGTAGCATAATTTACTTTTGTGACCTCTGATTTTAAAAAGAAAGTTATCTGTGTTTTGTGGATGCAAAATTTGGCTTACTGTTAACACCCTGAACAGATAGGCTGGCTGATTTTGCTAGTAGAAAGTTCCTGCTGTCTTCTAAACATCTAATTAACAAATGCAGTATTTTTATTTACTGTACTGTAAATGTAAAGCTATTTCATAGAATCATGGAATAGTTAGGGTTGGAAAGGACCTTAAGGTCATCTAGTTCTAACCCCCCTGCCATAGGCAGGGACACCTCACACTAAACCATGTCACCCAAGGCTTCATCCAACCTGGTCTTGAAAACTGCCAGGGATGGAGCATTCACAACTTCCTTGGGCAACCCATTCCAGTACCTCACCACCCTCACAGTAAAGAATTTCTTCCTTATATCCAATCTAAACCTCTGCCGTTTAAGTTTGAACCCTTTACCCCCTTGTCCTGTCGCTACAATCCCTAATGAAGAGTCTCTCTCCAGCATCCTTGTAGGTCCCCTTCAGATAATGCAAGGCTGCTATGAGGTCTCCACGCAGCCTTCTCTTCTCCAGGATGAACAGCCCTAACTTTCTCAGCCTGTCTTCATACAGGAGGTGCTCCAGGCCCCTGATCATCCTCGTGGCCCTCCTCTGGACTTGTTCCAACAGTTCCATGTCCTTTTCATGTTGAGGACACCAGAACTGCACACAACACTCCAAGTGAGGTCTCACGAGAGCAGAGTAGAGGGGCAGGATCACCTCCTTTGACCTGCTGGTCACGCTCCTTTTGATGCAACCCAGGGTACGGTTGGCTTTCTGGGCTGTGAGTGCACACTGCCGGCTCATGTTCATTTTCTCATTGACTAACACCCCCAAGTCCTTCTCCGCAGGACTACCATGAATTTCCTTTTTGCCCAACCTGTAGCTGTGCCTGGGATTGCTCCCACCCAGGTGTAGGACCTTGCACTTGGCATGGTTAAACTTCATGAGGTTGGCATCAGCCCACCTCACAAGCGTGTCAAGGTCCCTCTGAATGGCATTCCTTCCCTCCAGTGTATCAACCAAACCACACAGCTTGGTGTCATCGGCAAACATGCTGAGGGCACACTCAATCCCATTGTCCATGTCAGCGACAAAGATGTTAAACAAGACCGGTCCCAACACCGATCCCTGAGGGACACCACTCATTACTGATCTCCAGCCGGACATTGAACCGTTGACCACAACTCTTTGAGTGCGACCATCCAGCCAGTTCTTTATCCACCGAGTGGTCCACCTATCAAATTGATGACACTCCAATTTAGAGACAAGGATGTCATTGTGGGACAGTGTCGAATGCTTTGCACAAGTCCAGGTAGATGACGTCAACTGCTCCACCCCTGTCCATCACTTTTGTAGCCCCGTCATAGAAGGCCACCACATTGGTCAGGCAGGATTTCCCCCTAGTGAAGCCATGCTGGCTGTCACCAAGCACCTTGTTGTTTTTCATGTGCCCTAGCATGCCTTCCAGGAGAATCTGCTCCAAGATTTTGCCAGGCACAGAGGTGAGACTGACTGGTCTGTAATTCCCCAGGTCATCTATTTTCCCCTTCTTGAAAATGGGGGTTACATTTCCCTTTTTCCAGTTGTCAGGAACATCACCTGTCTGCCAGGATTTTTCAAATATGATGGCCAGTGGCTTTTCAACTTCATTTGCCAGCTCCTTCAGGACCCGTGCATGGATTTCATCAGGTCCCATGGCCTTGTGTACATTCAGGTTCTTAAGATGGTCTCGAACCAGATCCTCATATACAGTGGGCCCAAGGTCTAGATTTTCACAGACCCTGTGTCCGCCTTCCAAGACTTGGGTGGTGCAATCAGAGCCTTTGCCAGTGAAGACCGAGGCAGAGAAGCCATTCAGAACCTCAGCCTTCTCCAAATCCTGTGTAGCCAGTTCTCCCAAAAGCTTCCGGAGGGGGCCTACGTTGTCCTTAGTCTGTTTTTTAGCCGCTACATAACTATAAATTCCCTTCCTGTTATCTTTAACATCCCTAGCCAGGTTTAGCTCCAATTGGGCCTTAGCTTTCCTATCTTGGTCCCTAACTTCCCAGACAACATCCCTGTATTCATCCCAGGCCACCTGTCCTTGCTTATTTTTTTTTTTACAGAAGAAAAAGACTTTAAGGGCAGTTTTTAATTCTTCAGAGTTTGTTGGCTTTGCTAATTTGTTCAGTTTGGATAGAGGCTTTGAAATATAGGAGGGAATAAAATTGCTAGATCACCCATTTTGATCAAGTTTACCCATTAAGGTAATTTCCAGGAATGAGACAGTCTTCCTATGTGAGACTTACAAATGCTTCCTGAAACGGTTCAATGTCATGAATATCTTCTGATAACTTACGTAATCAATCTGAAGATATTTGCCTCCATTAAGTATCAAAAAAAGCCAAACACAACCAAAACAACCCATCCAACAGAAAACCTCCTCAATGTATTTGTTAGCTTACACATTAAAAGGGTGACCGTTGCCTGCTGCAGCAACAGCACTGTTGCATTCTTTCATCCATTGTATTTTAACAAGGCAGCTAGATTTCTTTTACATACAGAAAAGATGGCCTATGAGGATGCTGGAAAGGGACTCTTCATTAGGGACTGTATATCCTTTTATATCACCCACAGGTATCAGAAATGATGATGGAGAGGTAAAAATTAAGGCCATCCAAACATAGATTAAATGCCTTAAGGACTGTCTTTGATGCAGGTGATCAGAAAATGTTTTGTATTCAGCTACTACTTTTGTACAGTGGTGGTCCCAAAAAATGCATCTTTGCTTTCACCTATAAATCTCTTCTAAAAATAAAAGTAAAAATGGAGCTTCAGTATTTAACAAGTGAATCAATCATTCTGAGAAATAACTTGCATTCTTGTCTACAGTACAGTGGTGACTAAAGAGCAACAGAGTTTATGTAAGATTTACAAGTGCAAGGCCCTACACCCAAGTGCAAGGTCCTACACCTGGGTCAGAGCAATCCCAGGCACGGCTACAGGTTGGGCAGAGAAGAGATTCAGAGCAGCCCTGCGGAGAAGGACTTGTGGGGTGTTGGCCGATGAGAAACTGAACATGAGCCGGCAGTGTGTGCTTGCAGCCCAGAAAGCCAACCGTACCCTGGGCTGCATCAAAAGGAGCGGGATCTGTAGATCGAAGGAAATGATCCTGCCCCTCTGCTCTGCTCTCGTGAGACCTCACTTGGAGTGTTGTGTGCAGTTCTGGTGTCCTCAACATGAAAAGGACATGGAGCTGTTGGAATGAGTCCAGAGGAGGACCACGAGGATGTTCAGGGGACTGGAGCACCTCCCATACAAGGACAGGTGGTCTGAGAAAGTTGGGGCTGTTCAGCCTGGAGAAGAGAAGGCTGCGTGGAGACCTCATAGCAGCCTTGCAGTATCTGAAGGGGACCTACAAGGGTGCTGGAGAGAGACTCTTCATTAGGGATTGTAGCGACAGGACAAGGGGGTAACGGGTTCAAACTTAAACAGGGGAAGTTTAGATTGGATATAAGGAGGAGGTTCTTTACTGTGAGGGTGGTGAGGCACTGGAATGGGTTGCCCAAGGAAGTCGTGAATGCTCCATCCCTGGCGGTGTTCAAGGCCGGGTTGGACAGAGGCTTGGGTAACATGATTTAGTGTGAGGGGTCCCTGCCCATGGCAGGGGGGTTGGAACTTGATGATCTTAAGGTCCTTTCCAACCCTAACTATTCTATGATTCTATAAGGATGCACCGCATCAGTCATACTACCAAACAAATATGATCCAAGTGCAGGCTTCAGTTTTATAATAGTGTTACACAGTACATGTTATGTAATGACTTTACAACATTTACATACTTTTGTAATGCAAGAAGAATAATTTGTTCATTTCTTTATTGCTTGCTTGTCTTCTGTCACTCTAACTCAGGCCATAACTGAAAAACAGGTTTGGGTTCTTTTCATGTAACATTGCAGTAATCTCAGTGCTGTTTTGTACTCATACAAACCAAATTGATTTTTAGAAGATAAATTTGCCTTTTTTTTACTTGCAGAAACCTGTGCTTTAAACAGTTGTCAATAGTTATATTTCTCTTTTTAATGGTTATACCACTGCTACTGTCAGTTTTGAGAACAAGCTGAAAAAAGGCCAGTCTGCTCTGTTGAGGCAACTTCATCCTTAAGAATAAACTGTCCTTGCCACTTTCCTGTTTTAGTGTTTAAAAAGAAACCCTAAATTGCTTTAATATCTATGATATGAAATCTATTCAAGGTCTTATTTAGACTAAATTGTAATTAATTTCCCCTGTAATTAGTTTGTATTTCTACACTGATACAGGGAGCAAAGCTGTAGGTAAAAAATTATTGCCTCTTGGTATATCTTACTCTGTGTCTTGAGCTGCAGAAGACCAGTGGAGCTGGTATTTTTTGTATCTCCCTGTTCTTCAGGATTTATTGAGTAAAAAACTTGAGTTTCTGTCTTTGGTAAATTCAACTTCATCATACCTTAACCTCTCAGGCAAAGTATCCAGTGACGTGTTCTTTTGAAACTTAATGTTCAAATCCAGCTTTTTATTTTTCTTTTCTTAGGGGACTTCCAAATATAGGGAATATTTTGGGAAAGAGTATAGTAATTTTTAAGTCTTGTTTTTTTCATCAAATCTGGGACTATACTGTATATGTCTATCAGAAGACTTTAATTGGATTTCTATTGGAGTATCTGCACGTTATTCGCATTCCTTATTTATTGTGTAGTAAATGCTCATTCCTTTTCTTGAGAACTGTAATAATTCAAATCCATGCTAACATACCCTTTCAACTGAAAAGGTAACTTGACTAAATGCTGAACCACAGATGTTAGGGTTCTTATTTTGGTTTGGTTTTCGTTTGGCTTTTTTTTTTATTTGGTTTGGTTTGGTTTTGGTGGGGGGTTGTTTTGTTTTTTTTTGCTTGTGTTTTGTTTTTTTCCAAGTTTAATTAAATTCTAAGTCTAGAGAACAAAGATGCCAATTAAAGCCATCTTTCTTCATTAACCAAGACTGCAATAAGTGACTGGGCCTGGAAAAGAAGAAAATGTGACTAATTTTTACAGCTGCTAGAAATTGTCTAGTAGTTTTTATGCACTAGATTTACTAAGGACGGTTATCCTAATATGATATGAAATTGTATTTTCCAGAATATTTATGGAAGTTATTATGAAGCATTAGTATTACTTAAATGGTGCATTGTTTCAATGGAGAGAATGTGCACCTGGTGAAGCTTAAAATATTCATATTTACAAAAATGTTGGTAGGCAGTATATTACTGAGGCGTACCTCTATATAATTTTATGTAGTGAGACAAGATTTATGTGGAGGTTGTTTTTTTTCCCCTTGTTTGACTTAATTTTCATGAAGTTTCAATATTAAAGTATTTTTCTTCTGATGTTGTTCGTATAGAAGTAGATCTGGCAACAGATCGCTCTCAAGACACAAGGACAGACTTAGATCCAGAAGCCCCCTGAAAAAAAGGTCTACATCTAGGGAAAGGTGGAAATCAAGAAGTCATTCTCAGTGAGTTCCATTCCTAAGAAATTATACTGTTGTCCTTAGCACGTAGTACAATGTTTTTGAATAACAAAAAAACAAATCTAACAGTCGTTGTGGGTGATGGCAAAGGATGGAATTTCTAAATGCTTTAGCCTGTCCCTCAGCTTTGTTTGTGGGATGAAATAATGGAAAGTAAATTCTTATGCCAAGTGTATTGGTATTGGCAGGGAATATAGTGAATTTTCTTCATAGTAACTCATATGGTGCTGGGGCGGGGGGGGGGGGAGGTAGTTAAACCACAAAACTAAAACTAAGGTACTTAAGCTTTGATACTAAAGTCTAGTCTACATTTTATGCCAACATGCAAGCTGATAAAAAATAAATAACTTTAATGGTTGGACTTTAACCAATGGATTATGTATGTTCTGTGTAGCCTCTTCAATGCACAAAAAAGTGGATGCTGCTGCTTCAACCTTCTCAACAGATATAGATTGGATTCAGGCTGAATTTGTTCTTGCATTCTGAGAACATGTCTAAAGTTTTTGTGCATGAACTTTTATTTTTGCCTCTGGCTATTTCATAATAGCCATACACTGCTGTATGCAAAAATGCATATATCTGTTATGTTAATTGATGTTGAACTTCCAAGCAGTTTAAGGCTATTTATAGAATAGAATCATAGAATGATTAGGGTTGGAAAGGACCTTAAGATCATCTAGTTCCAACCCCCCTGCCATGGACAGGGACACCTCCCACTAGCTATATAGCCTCTCCCTCATGATGAACAAGGGTGGAAAATTAAAATTTTGACTAGTTACTTTTTTTTATCAACAGAAACACATATTTTCTCTTGAACAATTAATGTATGATAAAAAGTTAGTTGTAATTTTTATTGGAAAGTTCAAAGATGAATTAATGGATTTATGTTTGACTTTTCACAGGGACAAGCGAAGAGACAAAGAAAAGGTCAAGGGAAAAGAAAAAAGCCAAAGAAAAGGAGAAAGAGAGAGACCGAGACAAAGAGAAGGAGAGAAACCAGGACAAAGAATGGGAAAGAGAGAGAAATAAAGAGAGAAACAGGGATAAGGACAAGGAGAAGGACCGGGAGAGAGAGAAGGAACAAAACAAAGACCAAGAGAGAGTCAGAGACAAGGATAGGGATAGAGACAGGGATAAGGACAGGGAAAAGGACAAAGATAAGAAGGAAAAAGACAGGGAAGAGGTAGACCACAACAAGGAAAAAAATGATGTTGATGAAGAGGGGGAGAAGGACAGAGAGAAGATTAAGGACAAGGAGGGAGACAAGGAAAGAGGGGACAAAGATAATGGCAGAGATAAAGAAAAGGAAAAAGATGAGGATACAGAGAAGAAGGAACATAAAAGAGAAAAAGAGAGAGATGATAAAAAGAAGAGAGATAAGAGATCCAGAACACCCCCAAGAAGCTACAGCTCTTCAAGAAGATCTCGTAGCTCCAGCAGGTTTGTTTAGATTTTTTTTTCACAGTTTTTTGGACTTGTCAGGACAGTGATGTATCATGAAAATGTACATCCTAATGTTTATGTATTGATATCACCATGTCACTTACTAATTCAATTTGTATTCTTTCTGTCTTGTAGATTTCCATATAAAGTAAAATCTATTACAAATATCTTTGTATGATGCTTGATAGAAAACAATTTCTTGCTGGGCAGCTGGTGCTTGCCTTTCACATAATTATAGTATAGTCCTTGAGGACAGTAAGTAGATGGTTCTGATGCCATTTCTCTGCGTTGGAGCCATCCAAAAGTTATGATAGAGGGACATCAAACATAATCTTTGTCCTGGTGAAAGTTTGACTCACTGTTGCATAGCTCCTTGGTCGGTTACATACTGTACAGTGTTGTTTGGTAAAGCAATTTGTTGGGTTAATGAACAGTCGGGTTGGTAGTATTTGCCACTTGGCCACCTTAAGGAATGGTGAGCAATGAATTTTATTGGCTGGATGGCTGAGCAGCAGGCAGCAAGCATGTCATTTGGCTGGCTAGCCATTTGGCAAGTGAATGTATCTCAGCTGGAAGATAAGGATACCTTGCTTAGCTGGTAAGGTGCCCAGGTGCAAGTAAAAATAAACATTCCTTAACCATACTGACAGTAAGCAGGAAAGCAGTCAGGGTTAATTCTAGCTGTTGTTTTTGCTTCTGAGGGAGGGTAAAGTGGGTGGAAGTCTGGGTAACTTCAGTACAGCAAAAGGAGGCTGTGGTATTGATTATAAGTTCTGTAATTGGACTAATTCAGGCATGCAAAGCAAAATGCGAGGTCTTACACCTGCGTTGGAGCAATCTCGGGCACAGCTGCAGGTTGGTCAGAGAAGTGATCTGGAGCAGTCCTGAGGCGAAGGACTTGGAGGTGTTGGTTGATGAGGATCTTAACATGACCCTGGAGTGTGTGCTCGCAGCCCAGAAAGCCAACCATATCCTGGGCTGCATCAAAAGAAGCGTGACCAGCAGGTTGAGGGAGGTGATCCTGCCCCTCTACTCTGGTGAGACTCCACTTGGAGTACTATGTACGGTTCTGGTGTCCCCAACATAAAAAGGACATGGAGCTGTTGGAGCAAGTCCAGAGGAGGGCCATGAGGATGATGGCCATGAAGCTGGAGCACCTCCCATACAAAGACAGGCTAAGAAAATTGGGGCTGTTCAGCCTGGGGCTGTTCAGCCTGGAAAAGACAAAGCTGCGTGGAGACCTCATAGCAGCCTTCCAGTGTCTGAAGGACAATCATACAAGGATGCTATAGGGACACTTCATCAGGGACCGTAGAGAGATGACAAGGGGTAATGGGTTTAAATTTCAGCAGGAGAGATTTAGGCTGGATATAAAGGAAGAAATTCCTTACTGTGAGGGTGGTGAGGCACTGGAATTAGTTGCCCAAGGAAGTTGTGAATGCTCCATCCCTGGCAGTGTTCAAGGCTAGGTTGGACACAGTCTTGAGCAACCTATTCTAGTGTGCGGTGTCCCTGTCCATGGCAGGGGTGTTGGAACTAGATGATCTTAAGGTCCTTTGCAACCTGAACCACTGTATAATTCTATAATATTCTAAAAGTGTTGCAGCTAACTTAAGTTCAGAAGCTTTGATGGAAAAAGTACTTTCTGAATGCCTCTGCTTTATGTGTCAAATTTAGCTATCTGTTACTTTGAGACAATGAAATGCTGGATGAATTGGGCAAAGTTATACGTATTATAATCACTTCCCTGAATGAAAGCAAAATTTCCATAGCCCTCAAAATTCAGGAGTTCATGGTTCATATAATGCAGAAAAGGCTGTAATGGTTTCTGAACATTGCCTGGGTTATATGAAATGTCCATGTTGTTTTGGAGGTTTACGGACAAAATACTGTGGCTTCATTAAGCATATGAGGCTTCCTATTTTAATACATTGTTAACATTATTTCAGACTCAATTTGGGGAAATTAGTTTAATTTTTTGCCAATCAAATCAGCAGGGTAATGAAAAATAAAACCACATCCTAAAACACCTTCCCCCACCCTTCCCTTCTTCCCAGACTCACCTTCACTCTGGATTTTCTCTGCTTCCTCCCCCCAAGCAGTGCAGGGGGATGAGGAACAGGGGTTGAAGTCAGTTCATCACAGGTCTCTGCTGCTCTGTCCTCCTCACGCTCTTCCCCTGTTCCAGTGTGGGGTCTCTCCCACAGGAGACAGTCCTCCACAGACTGCTCCAGCGTGGATCCTTTCCACAGGTGCAGTCCTTCAGGAACAGACTGCTCCAGCATGGGTACCCCATGAGGTCACAAGTCCTGCCAGCAAACCTGCTCCAGCGCGAGCTTCTCTCTCCATGGGGCCACAGGTCCTCCTGAGAGCCTGTTCCAGCACAGGCTTCCCATGGTGTTGCAGCCTCCCTTGGGCAAATCTTTCTGCTCTGGCGTGGGCTCTCTGTGAGGTCACAGCCTCCTTCAGGGCACATCCTCATGCTCCGGTGTGGGGTCCCCAGTGGGCTGCAGAGGAATATCTTCACCGTGGAACTCCATGGGCTGCAGTGGCACAGCCTGCCTTACCATGGGTTGCAGGGAAACCTCCTCCCCTCCTTACGCACTGACCTTGGTGTCTGCAGAGCTGTTGCTCTCACATATTCTCACTCCTCTGTCCTGCTGCAATTTCCTCCCTTCTTAAATATGGTTCCCCAGAGGTGCTACCACTGTCACTGATGGGCTCAGCCTTGGCCAACGGCATCTCCGTCTTGGAGCTGGCTGCAACTGGCTCTATCAGATATAGGGGAAGCTTATAGCAGCTTCTCACAGAAGCCACCCCTGTGTCTCCCCCCTGCTACTAAAGCCTTGCCATGCACACCCAATACAATAATGTGTAGCTTCTATAAGAACCTTGGTGGAAGACCCGGTTCCTAATGTCAAATAGCAAGTGTAGTTAGCTGGATGTTGCAGAAAAAAATCATACTCTAGTTTGCAACTGTTATGCTTCCCTTTAAGCATGCTCCTATTTAAGAAAGCATCGCAGAAGGCTCAAATGTCATGTACTTCAGCAGAGAATTCCAGTGAAATTTCGGGCATCTCTTCTAATGGACTTGCAGTACAAAGCTCTACATTGATATGAATTTTTCTTTTTGCACTGATGCCATTAAACAAAACAGGAACATTGTTCTTTCTGAAGATGTGAGATGAGAGAAATACATTGGTTTTTATATGAGAAGGGGATATATATATGAGCAGAGGCTGAGAGGGATGGGATTGTTTAGTCTGGAGAAGAGAAGGCTGAGTATCAGTAAGTCTTGAATACCTGATGGGATACTGTGAAGAAGATGGAGCCCAACTCTTCTCAGTGATGGCCAGTGACAGGGCAAGAGGCAGTGAGCATATATTGAAATATGGGAAATGTGTTTTCTAATGTTTGCATTGTGTGCTTTCTGGGCAAACTGGAGCCATTTTCCTAGAGAGTTTATGAAGTCTCCATCCTTGGAGATACTAAAAACCTGACTGGATGTGGCCCTGAGTAACCTGCTTTAGTTGATCCTGTTTTGTGAGGGTATGGGGGTCTGGACTAGGTGTTCTCCAGAGGACTCTTCCAACCTCAGTAATTCTGTTATTCTGAAAACTATTTGTCAATATGTTGGGCTACTAAATCCTGATTAGCTTGTATTTAGGGGTGTCTGTTCTCTTTAACGATTGACTTTGCCCAGTTGAAATGGTCACAAACCAGGAGATTATCCGACAACCTGGCATTTCAGCTGTCTTGATTTACACTGCAGCATTGAGTGGGGACAGTTTTTGAAGATGCGGATCCTTTTTCTGAAGAGTGTAAAATATTGCATGAATAGTAGTTTTATTTTTGGAGAAGAGATGGAATAGAACACATGGGAGCTTCTAAGAACTAGGCAGCAGCTTACCTTTACTGACAAACAGCATGCAAGTGCTAGAAATCAGATGGCTAATATTTTATTCCTAGCTGAAGGAAGAGACGCAGAGCAGAGGAAGAGGAGAATCAGGCTCCTTTTCCAAGAGATATCTACAGGCTAACAAAGGAGATAGGTAGGGACTTTGTCTAGAGAGAGGACTTCTTGATGGTTGAATTGGTATCTTTATAATCCAGTAATGGCCCAACCTGAAAGTGGTAATATCAAGGCCAGTCTGTCTTGCCCATTAAATATTGTTTGGGTTTGGTTGGGGTTTTTTTGTTTTGTTTTGTTTTTACCTAAAGAAGGCAGAGGGACACCATACATTCCATTGGCAATTTCTGCTGGCATAAAGAAGGCTCAGAGTCCATCAGGGTCAAAACCAGAATTTGTGCCTTAATTAGAGGCAAACAGAACATGAAGAGGCTGAAAGCTACCTCTCTTTAATCATGGAATGGTTTGGGTTGGAAGTGACCTTAAAGCTCATCCAGTTCTAACCCCCTGCCATGGGCAGGGACACCTTCCACTAGACCAGGTTGCTCCAAGCCCTGTCCAAGCCGGCCTTGAACACTGCCAGGGATGGGGCACCCACAGGTTTTCTGGGCAACCTGTGCCAATGCCTCACCACCCTCACAGGGAAGAGTTTATTACTAATATTTCAGTCTCCCCTCTGTCAGTCTAAAGCCATTCCCTCCTGTCCTATCTCTGCAGGTGCTTGTCAAAAGCCCCTCTGCAGTTTCCTTGTTGGCCCCTTTAGGCACTGGAAGCTGCTCTAAGGTCTCCCCAGAGCCTTCTGTTCTAAAGGCTGAACAAGCCCAACTGTCTCAGCCGGCCTCTGTAGCAGAGGTGCTCCAGCCCTCTGCGCATCTCTGTGGCCTCCTCTGGACTCTCAAGCCAGGTCCACATCCCTCCTGTGCTGGGGGCCCCAGAGCTGAATGTGAGACTATGGGGGTGGTCTCAAGACAGTGGAGTAAAGAGGGAGTTAGTTCACACTGGCAGCATTCCTCTAAGTACTGCTAGTTGGAGACAGGTGTTGAGATCTTGTTCAACATCTTTGTTGGTGACATGGACAGTGGGATTGAGTGCACCCTCAGTAAGTTTGCTGATGACACCAAGATGTGTGGTTCGGTTGATATGCTGGAGGGAAGGAATGCCATCCAGAGGGACCTTGACACGCTTGTGAGGTGGGCCAATGGCAACCTCATGAAGTTCAAACAAGCCAAGTGCAAGGTCCTACACCTGGGTTGGGGCAATCCCAGGCAAAGCTACAGGTTGGGCAAAAAGGAGATGCAGAGCAGCCCTGCAGAGAAGGACTTGGGGATGATGGTTGATGAGAAACTGAACACGAGCCAGCAGTGTGTATTTGCAGCCCAGAAAGCCAACCGTATCCTGGGTTGCATCAAAAGGAGTGTGACCAGCAGGTCGAAGGGGGTTGTTGACAAATACACAGCCCAACCCCCGCAGTGATATAGCCCTTCCAGGTAACTGCCCCCAGTTTATATACTGGGAAAGGGTACTAGGCGGTAAAGGGGCTCATGATAGTTGGTCAGCATTCAAGGACCACTTCTTCCAAGCTCAGGATCAGAGCATCCCAATGAGTAGGAAATCAAGTAAGGGATCTAGGAGACCAGCGTGGTTAAACAAGGAGCTGCTGGGCAAACTCAAGTGGAAAAGGAGAATCTATGGATTATGGAAAGAGGGGCTGGCCACTTGGGAGGAATATAGGACAGTTGTTAGAGGATGTAGGGAGGCAATTAGGACAGCTAAGGCCTCCTTGGAAATTAATCTTGCCAGTCGGATTAAGGACAATAGAAAGGGCTTCCTCAAATACATAGCAAATAAAACTAACACAAGAGGCAATATAGGCCCACTGTTGAACGAGGTGGGTGACCTGAAGACAGAGGATACAAAGAAGGCAGAAGTGCTGAATGCTTTCTTTGCCTCTGTCTTTACTCCTGCAGACTCTCCCCAGGGGCCCCAGATTCCTGTAGCCCCAGAAGGAGTCAGGATAAAGGAGGAGTTTGCTTTGGTAGATGAGGATTGGGTTAGGGATCAGCTATGCAATCTGGACATCTATAAATCAATGGGTCCGGATGGAATACACCCACGGGTGCTGAGGGAGCTGGCGGAGGTCATTGCTAGGCCACTCTCCATCATCTTTGGTAAATCGTGGGAAATGGGAGAGGTGCCTGAGGACTGGAAGATGGCAAATGTCACACCAGTCTATAAGAAAGGCAAGAAGGAGGACCCGGGTAATTATAGACCGGTCAGCCTTACCTCCGTCCCTGGAAAGGTGATGGAAAAACTTATTCTTGACTCCATCTCTAGGCATATCAAGGATGAGGGGGTTATTAAGAACAGCCAACATGGTTTTACGAAGCGGAAGTCATGTTTGACCAACCTTACAGCCTTCTATGAGGAAGTGACTAGGTGGAGGGAAAATGGTAGAGCGGTAGATGTGGTTTTTCTTGATTTCAGTAAGGCATTTGATACTGTCTCCCACAGCATTCTCATAGATAAGCTAAGGAAGTGTGGGCTTGACGATCAGGTAGTGAGGAGGATCAAGAACTGGTTGAAAGGAAGAAGGCAGAGAGTTGTGGTCAATGGCACAGAATCTAGCTGGAGGTCTGTGACTGGTGGATTCCCTCAGGGGTCAGTGCTGCGACCAGTGCTGTTTAATATTTTCATCAACGACCTGGATGAGGGAACTGAGTGTACCCTCAGCGAGTTCGCTGATGACACTAAATTGGGAGGAGTGGCTGACACACCAGAAGGCTGAGTTGCCATTCAGCGAGACCTGGACAGGCTGGAGAGTTGGGCAGGGAGAAACTTGATGAAATTCAACAAGGGCAAGTGTAGAGTCTGGCATCTGGGGAAGAACAACCCCATGTACCAGTAGAGGTTGGGGGTTGACCTGCTGGAAAGGAGTGAAGGGGAAAGGGACCTGGGGGTCCTGGTGGATAGGAGGATGACCATGAGCCAGCAATGTGCCCTTGTGGCCAAGAAGGCAAATGGCACCCTAGGATGCATTAGAAAGGGTGTGGTTAGTAGGGCAAGAGAAGTTCTCCTCCCCCTCTACTCTGCCTTGGTGAGGCCGCATCTGGAATACTGCGTCCAGTTCTGGGCTCCTCAGTTCAAGAAGGACAGGGAATTGCTTGAAAGAGTCCAGCGCAGAGCCACAAAGATGATTAAAGGAGTGGAACACCTCCCTTATGAGGAGAGGCTGAGGGAGCTGGGTCTCTTTAGCTTGGAGGAGAGGAGACTGAGGGGTGACCTCATCAATGTTTACAAATATGTAAAGGGTGGGTGTCAGGATGATGGAGCTAGGCTTTTTCCAGTGATATCCAGTGACAGGACAAGGGGCAATGGGTGTAAACTGGAGCATAGGAGGTTCCATGTGAACATCAGGAAGAACTTCTTTACTGTGAGAGTGACAGAGCACTGGAACAGGTTGTCCAGGGAGGTTGTGGAGTTTCCTACGTTGGAGATATTCAAGGCCCGCCTGGACAATTTCCTGTGTGATGTATTCTAGGTCACCCTGCTCTTGCAGGGGGGTTGGACTAGATGTTCTTTTGAGGTCCCTTCCAACCCTCGGGATTCTGTGATTCAGTGGCATACCCATTTGCAGATGGAATGCTAGTCTGGAAACTGCTCTGAGCAAGCTGCTGCAGTGGAGGGTTGGAATTAAATCGTCTTTCTGTCTGTAGGAAAATGAACCTGCTGAACAAATCTTGTCAACCTTAACATCTGTGTAAAACAGCTTTTTTTGTAAAGTACTAAGAGCTCTTCAGTGCGTTATAGAATGGTACATAGGTTTGCTGAACATGGACTTCTAGGAAAATAATAATGTTAACATTCGTTTTGATTTTGACAACAGCTTGAGCTTAATTTTGCACTGTTTGCTTCTAAACCAATAAGAATGCTAGCTTATGTATTCAGGAATTAAACTTCAGTCATGCTGAACTGAAATTCTGGTGTGATCTTAAGCTTGTAATGTTAAGTTTTGATGTTTGTATTGCTCAAGTTATGCCTTTTGTCATAATGGGGCTTTTCGTTCAAATGGATTCTTTTACTGATTGAAGAAACTAGTAATACAGGATTAGTGAATTCAGTGTGTTTCCTTTGTTGTCAGGAATAAGTACAAGCATGTGAGGATAAACATAAAATTACAATCTGAAAAAGGACAACTTTTTTTTTCCTTTTTTTTATACTTGCCACTTCCATTCTTCCATCTCCTATCAAACTGAAACATATGGTGGTTTTGTTTTTTTTGCTTTGTACAGTTCCTATATTATTGGTGATATATAATGTTAAGTTCAGGGATATTTACTTAGCGGTATCATATAATTTTAAAAGCTTTCTGGTTTTGTGCAGTTCCTGAATTTATTATTTTTCTTCTTTGGTGATCTTGAATTTCTTGGTCCTCCAGTGAAAGGCATAAATGGAAGAATAGAAGTTCCTCCAAGTCTCCTAAAACAAGAAAAACAAAGTCTTCGCAAACTCCTTCTCCAACAAGGTCAGTTTGATGTAAACATAAAAGTTAACGAGCAGTAAAGGAGGATGTCCTGAGTTCAGCTGTAACAGTTGTTCTTCTTAGTAGCTGGTGCAGTGTTGTGGTTTTGGCTTTAGTCTGAAAGAATGCTGATAACGCATCAGTATTTTAGTTGCTAAGTAATGCTTACCCCAGTCAAGGACTTTTCAGTCTCATGCTTTGCTAGTGTGGAGGGGCACAAGAAGCCAGGAGGAAGCAGAGACAGGACACCTGACCCAAAGTAGCCAAAGGGGCATTGCATACCACAGCACGTCATGCTCAGTATAGAAACTGGGAGCAGTTACCTGGAAGGCACAGATCGCTGCTCAGGTCAGGCTGGGCATCTGTCAGCGGGTAGTGAGCAGTTGTATTGTGCTTCACTTGTGTTTATGATTTTTTTTCCTTTCCGCTTTTAGTTTTGTATTCTCTCCCCTTGTTATTTCCCTTATCATTATTATTATTGGTGTTAGCAGCAGTGGTTTGTGTTATACCTTAGTTAGTGGACTGTTCTTATCTCAATTCGTGGGAATTACATTCTTTCAGTTCTCCTCCCCACCCCTCCAGGAGTGGGGGAAAGAATTGGGAGAGTGAGTGAGCGGTTGTGTGGTTCTGAGTTACCGGCTGGGCTTAAACCATGACAGAGGAAAGCGTTACAGTATTTTTATTAAATTGAAATGTGACCTGGAGATCAGTGTTATGAAAGGAGCTAACTCAATTTGTGCTTTTTCTGGATTTTTTTTTTTTATTCATGAAGGTTCAAAAATTCAAAATTTTCTTTTGGAGGAAAAGGTCTGTTTTTCAATAAACAGAACACACAAAAGTGGATGCAGATGCATATGCTGAAAACAATTTGGGAATTATGTTTATCGATTTACTGCCTTTTCACTAACCATCTCCAATAATTTAAGTTGGTCAGTACGATTCAGTTGTAATTTAAACTAAAACAAAAAAGCCCTTCATGGATTTGATCTTTGGTATGCTTTCAACTGGAGAGTTTAAAATCTGTTAGCGATGCAAATTTGCTTGAAATCAATGAAAGCCTTTCATTGGGTACAGATTAATTTGATTTTCTCTTTGCAAATACCTTATATACTGAACTCATGTATTCTTTAGCTCTCTTCTCTTGTCTTTATGAAGGGGGTTTTGTATGTGGTTTGAGTCTTGTGTTTGTGGGTTGTTTTTATTCGTATGAGTTTAGTTTGAAGTTAAATGGTTTGAAGGTGACTGAACCTTTCTGCATTGGTAATACACCTGTTGCTTTTGGATCAATTTCTGATTTGAGTGAAAATTTTCTTAAACAGAAACAAGAAAGAAAAAAAAAGAGAAAAGGATACAAATAATGAAAGAAGAGAAAGGGAACAGTCCACCTCCAAGAAAAAAAGTAGCAAAGAAAAAGAAGGAAAGGAAAAATCTGACAAAAACGCCATTACTTTGAAGGTAAGGTGTGTGACCAAGTGAAAAGCTGAGTGCAGTGCTGTGAGCAGAATGATTATTTTAATTCCCTCCCTTTTCCTTCACCCTTATTTTTCCCCCGTTTTCCTTAACAAATTATTCCTGCTTGAGTTTAGGTTTTGCCAGACAGAGACATGGAAGTGATTCTTTGGTTGATCTTAGTAGGCCAGTTTGAAGTCTGTGTGTTTGTGTGAATAGGTTACAGAAACACTTTGGTTTTGGCCTCACTCTTTGTTCTGTGCTATATGTTAGGAGTTGGCTGACTGCCTAGCTGTATGAGCAGGCAAAAAAAGCAGACTGTGTAACTAAGTAGCAGAGTTCAGGGTTAGTTCAGCTGTGTTGTGGTTTAACCCCAGCCGGCAACTAAGTACCACACAGCCACTTGCTCACTTCCCCCCTGTGGGATGGAAGAGAGAATTGCAAGAGTGAGAAAATGCATGGGTTGAGATGAAAGTAAATCAGTTAAACCATAGTCTCATGGAATGGTTTGGGTTGGAAGGGACCTTAAAACATGCCTGCTTCCAGCCCTCTGCCATGGACAGGGACACCTTCCACTAGACTAGGTTGCCCCAAGCTCTGTCCATCCCGGCCTTGAATGCTGCCAGGGACGGGGCAGCCACAGGTTTTCTGGGCAACCTGTCTCAGTGCCTCACCACTCTCACTGGGAAGAACATCTTCCTAAGATCTACTCTAAATCTCTCCTCTGCCAGTTTAAAGCCATTGTCCCTTGTCCTGTCCCTACAGGTTCTTGTAAAAAGCCCTTCTCCAGCTTTCTTGTTGGCCCCTTTAGGCACTGGAAGCTGCTCTAAGGTCTCCCCAGAGCCTTCTGTTCTCCAGGATGAGCAAACCCAACTCTCAGCTTGTCTCCATAGCAGAGGTGCTCCAGCCCTCTGAGCATCTTCGTGGCCTCCTCTGGACTTGCTCAAGCAGGTCCACATCCCTCTTGTATTGGGGCCACCAGAGCTCAACATAGTACTCCAGGGTGGTTTCACTAGAGCGAAGTAGAGGGAGAACACCACTTGTCACTGGTCACCACTTGGATATCAAGCCATCGACCCCAAGTCTTTGAGTGCGACCGTCCAACCAATTCCTTATCCACCAAGTGGTCTATCTGTCAAATCCATCCCTCTCCAGTTTAGAGATGAGGATGCCATGCGGAAGAGTGTCAAATGCCTTGCAGAAGTCCAGGTAGATGACATTGGTTGTTTGGTCTTCCCAAGTAACCGTTTATGCGTGATGGAGTCCTGCTTTCCTGGAGACAGCTGAACTCCTGCCTGCAAATAGAAAGTGATGAATTAATTTCTTGGTTTGCTTTACTTGCATGTATGGGTTTTGCTTTATGTTTTTGCAACATGAAGAAGGCCAAGGTACTCAATGCCTTTTTTGCCTCGGTCTTCAATGGCAAGAGCTGCAGCCACACTGCCCAAGTTGCAGAAGGCAAAGGCAGGGACTGGGATAATGAAGAACAGCCTGCTGTAGGAGAAGATCGGGTTCAAGATCATCTGAGGAATCTGAAGGTTCACAAGTCTATGTGACCTGTCAAGATGCATCCGTGGGTGAGGAAACTGGCAGATGAATTTGGCAAGCCATTATTCATCAGATTTGAAAAATCATGGCAGCCTGGTGATGTTCCTGCTGACTGGAAAAAGGGAAATATAACCCCTGTTTTTTAAAAGGGAAAAAAGGAAGGCCTGGGTAACTACAGACCAGTCAGTCTCACCTTGGAGCCCCGCAAGATCATGGAGCAGATCCTCTTGGAATCTGTGCTAAGGCACATGAACAATAGGAGAGTGATTGGTGACAGCCAGCATGGCTTCCCTAAGGGCAAATTGTGCCTGACAAATTTGGTGGCTTCCCATGATGGGGCAACGGCATTGGTGGATAAGGGAAGAGCAACCGACATATCTACTTGGACTTGTGCAAGGCATTTGACACTGTCCTACATGGCATCCTTGTCTCTAAAATGGAGAAGCATGGATATGATGGATGGACCACTCAGTCAATTAGGAATTGGCTGGATGGCTGCACTCAGAGTGTTGTGGTCAACAACTCGATGTTCAAGTGGCAATCAGTGACTAGTGGTGTTCCTCAGGGGTCAGTATTGGGACCGATCCTTTTCATCCCTGCCCATGGCAGGGGGGTTGGAACTAGATGATCTTAAGGTCCTTTCCAACCCCAACTATTCTATGATTCTATGATCATCTTTGTCGGTGACATGCACAGTGGGATCAAGGGCACCCTCGGCAAGTTTGCTGATGACACCAAGCTGTGTGGTCTGGTTGACACACTGGAGGGAAGGGATAGGATCCAGAGGGACCTTGACAGGCTGGAGAGGTGGGCCAGCGCAAACCTCATGAAGTTCCGCAAGGCCAAATATAAGGTCCTACATGTGGGCCGGGGCAATCCCAAGCACAACTACAGTCTGGGCAGAGACTAGAGAGAGCAGGCGTGTGGAGAAGGACTTGAGGGTGTTGGTTGATGAGAAACTTAACATGAGCCGTCAGTGTGCACTTGCAGCCCAGAAAGCCAACCCTGTGCTGGGCTGCTTCACCAGCAGCATGACCAGCAGGTTGGGGGGGGGGGGGGATTCTTCCCCTCTACTCCACACTCGTGAGACTCCATTTGTAGTACTGCATCCAGGCCCTGGGCCCCCAACATAAGAAGGACATGGACCCGTTGGAGCAAGTTCAGAGGGTAGCCACAGAGATGCTCAGAGGGCTGGAGCACTTCTTCTATGAAGACAGGCTGAGAGAGCTGGGCTTGTTCAGCCTGGATAACAGAAGGCTCCGGGGAGACCTTAGAGCGGCTTTCCTGTACCTATAAAGGGGCCGACAAGAAAGCTGAAGATGGGCTTTTGACAAGCACCTGTAGACACAGGACAAGGGGAACTTGCTTTAAACCAGCAGAGGGGAGATTTAGAGTAGATCTTAGGAAGTTCTTCCCTGTGAGGGTGGTGAGGCACTGCTCAGGTTGCCCAGAGAAGCTGTGGCTGCCCTGTCCCTGGCAGTGTTCAAGGCCGTCGAGGATGGGGCCTCATCCTAGTGGAAGGTGTCCGTGCCCATGGCAGGGGGTTGGAACTAGATGAGCTTTAAGGTCTTTTCCAACCCAAACCAGTCTGTGATTATATGATGGTTCTATAATAAGCAATACATCAAGCAGCAAAAGCAAAAGGTAGCCAATAACAAGCACTAGCCTCTAATATACAGTAAAGCAAGCAAGCTACATGGCAAGCACAGAAGCCTGCCAGTTAATAGCTAAATAGCAATAGCAGCTGTAAATTGCATCTGGCACATTTCATTTAAATCTGTTGTTATCTTGAACCCTTCAAGCCCCCCACTGGGTGCTAAAAAGAAGTGTTGTGGTTTAACCCCAGTTGGCAACTAAGCCCCACACAGTCACTCACTCATTTCCTTTCTGCTGGTGGGATGGAGGAGAGAATAAGAAAGATGAAAGTGAGAAAAATCATGGGTTGAGATAAAAACATTTTAATAGGTAAAGCAAAAGCTGCACATGCAAGAAAAGTAAAACAAGGAATTCACTCACCACTTCCCATGGTCAGGCAAGTGTTCTGCCATCTCCAGGAAAGTGGGGTTTCATCATGCATAATGGTTATTTGGGAAGGCAAATGCCATTGTTCTGAACATTCCCCTTTCCCTCTTCCTTCTCCCAGCTTTTGTTGCTGATCATTATTATTATTGGTGGTACTAGTAGTAGTTTTGTATGATACTTTATTTACTGTACTGTTTTTATCTCAACCCGTGGGATTTGCATTCTTTCGATTCTCTTCCCCATCCCTCCCAGAGCAGGGGAGGAAGAAAAGGGGGGAGTGGGTGATTGAGTGAGCGGCTGCGTGGTTTTGAGTTACCATCTGGGCTTAAACCACAACAGTATGACATCATATGGTATGGAACATTCCTTAGGTCAGTTGGGGTCAGCTGTCTCAGCTGTGTCCCCTCCCAACTCCTTGTCCACCCACAGCCTCCTCGCTGGTGGAGTGGGGTGAGAAGCAGAAAAGGCCTTGGCTCTGTATAAACACTGCTCAGCAGTAACTAAAACATCCTGTGTTATCACCACTGTTTTTACCACATATCCAAAACATAGCCCCATAATAGCTACTGGGAAGAAAATTAACTCTATCCCAGCCAAAACCAGCAGAGGCTTTCAAGCTGGAAAGACTCTTTATAAACTTTGACTCTGCAATTCACCATCTCCCTGCTTGCTTTGGTCTTGGGCTGCATATTGAAATATTGGAATCTGCAGGAGTAAAGCTGAAGATTTGAGGAAGATTAGTATGAAATTTTTCTATTGCAAAATAGGAGATGTGATTAAGAAAAGAAATATCTTCAAATTGTTTAATCTTACAGAATCATAGGATAGTTAGGGTTGGAAAGGACCTAAAGATCATCTCGTTCCAACTCCCCTGCCATGGGCAGGGACCCTTCCCACTAAACCATGTCACCCAAGGCTCTGTCCAACCCAGCCTTGAACACCGCCAGGGATGGAGCATTCACAACTTCCTTGGGCAACCTGTGCCAGTGCCTCAGCACCCTCACAGTAAAGAACTTCTTCCTTATATCTAATCTAAACTTCCCCTGTTTAAGTTTGAAACCGTTACCCCTTGTCCTGTCACTACAGTCCCTAATGAAGAGTCCCTCCCCAGCTTGTTAGCGTAAGAATGCACACATAACCACCGGAATGGTTATATGAGGAGCTTTATTGCAGCCCTGAGAAACCAGGGGCACTCGCCCAAATCTGGCTTCGACCTTGTCACATCGCGCTCGCAATTTATACATCAAAAGTTTCACAATTAATGCATATTCAACCTAAATTGCTGCCTTAACTAATACATATGCATCAGGGATTGCCTCATCAGTCTATTGCAACATCAGCCTCTTCTGCGCTTGCGCAGCCCCCCTCTGGTGGTCGTCCTGATGAAGTAAGGAGTCTTCCTCAGATGAAGTAAGAAGTCTTCCTTGCTTTGTCCCTTTTGACCTGTCTGTTCTTTGGACAGGCCCCAACCATTATGTGGATGCCAGTATTCTCTTGTTTTCACTTGGCTGCCTCTGGTCAATCTGTATGTTCTGCTTGGATAAGGTTTTACAATACTTTCTTAAATCCACCCATGCCTAAATTACAACTAAGGTACAGAACAGCAACGTTACAACTAAGGTACAAAACGATTAAGGTACAGAGCAGCAAAACTACAATGTATAAAGGCCTTCTATTGATTTACAAACTTTCAAATATAATTATTTTAACGTAAAATTTCACCCTTTTTCTAACAAGCTGATTTAGGTGACTCTTTCCACACACTTAAGTAATTGTCTTACCCAAGAACTCAGTTACCTGACAAAAAATATGGAAAAATAAAAATATTGGTTTTTTATTTAAAAAAATATGGTGAAGTCTTAATTTCTGAAACTGTTTCTCATAGGTCACATGATGCTGCTTGTTCTGTTTTACCTGAATATTGATCTTTAAGGCAGATGATTATGACAGTGATTTCTTGTGTGACAGGTTGTTATAACTGCCTAACTTCAGCCAATCGCTTTTTTCTTTTTTCTGGGTTTTTTTTGTTTGTTTGTTTGTGTTTGGGGGGGGTTGTTGGTTTTTTGTTGCTGTTGGGGTTTTTTTTGGTTGTTTGTTTTGTTGGTTTGGTTTGGTTTTTTTGAACTGACACCTATGTTCTGAAAATTGCTGAGACAAGATAGGCATGTAAAAATTGAGGCAATCAAAATACCAAGAATTGGTTGGAAGTCATATCCTGTAATGCTAAGAGTATGATTATTTTCTTTATTTTCTTTTTTTAATAATTTTATCTTTGGTAGGACAAAGATCACACTAAAGAGGATCTGAATTCAGAAACTGACAAGGAAGTAGGCAACAGAGATACGCAAATGACAGATGAAGCCAAACTACAACAGAATGGGAACTGTCAACCAAATGATGAAAACCTGTCAATTAAAATGGAAGAGGTTCAAAGCAAGGAATGGATCTCTGACTCAACTAAGAAATGAAATCCAAAGCTTTTAATTTTCCAGTATGAGGAAGAAAATGTCAAGGTAATCAACCTGAACATGGTGACAGTGCTAGTAGCTCTTCCAATTCTTGTGATAGCTTTGTCAATTTCTTGCTGAAAGGACAAATACCATCAGAACTATTAATCTCTGAAAATCCGTGCATTTCCATGATGGCTGTACTTATTTGTAAAATGATTTGTGTTAAGTTTTGCCATAAGCTGTTGCAAATAAGTAGAAACTGAAAGATGTAAACCTGTACTATCAAAAAAAGCTGGATATGCATTGAAGGTTGTTTAATATACTGCTTACTGATGAGTTTTGTATTGTTTTACCTTGTGGGTTAAAAAAGTCCACAAAGTTTTCAATGTATACTGTTTGTGCTTGGAAATGGTGCATAAACATATGCGCTTTCTTTTGTTGTAAATTAAAACTATAGAAAAAGGGGTTTTAAACATAAGCATAGTTTTACAGTTCTTATGTTAAATGCGCACTGACTAGTTTGTTTTTCATGTACTCGCTAGTTGAAGTCCTTGGGTTTTATTTAAAACAATTTCTTATTAATATCCTTAAAATTAATAATAATTTTGAAGAATGCATGTTACTTTTCTGTTTGTAAAAGAAACATCACCATGTTGTAGATAATAGGCTAGCTTACTGGGTTGTTTTGGGGTTGTTTTGTTGTTTATTTTTGTCCTTCCAGAAGTGAGCATGTCTGTATGATATTAGAACTTACAGCTTTGTTTTGAGCTGTAGTGCAGCGTGTCTGTTCAACTGAAAACAGTACAAGTGTCATTATGAAAATAATTTTTTCTCACTTGTTTAAAAACATATGGGAGCACAAGCAGAAGCTTTAGTGCCTTCTTAAAATAATGTGTCATTTTCTAGAAATCTGTATGTGCTATTACTCATTTTAAGCTAAATCTTAGAATCATAGAATAGTTAGGGTTGGAAAGGACCTTAAGATCATTTGGTTCCAACTCCCCTTCCATGGGCAGGGACACCTCACACTAAACCATGTCACCCAAGCCTCTGTCCAACCTGGCCTTGAACACTGACAGGGATGGAGCATTCACAACTTCCTTGGGCGACCCATTCCAGTGCCTCACCACCCTCACAGTAAAAAACTTCCTCCTTATATCCAATCTAAACTTCCCCTGTTTAAATTTGAACCCGTTACCCCCTTGTCCTGTCGCTACAATCCCTAATGAAGAGTCTCTCTCCAGCACCCTTGTAGGTCCCCTTCAGATACTGCAAGGCTGCTATGAGGTCTCCACGCAGCCTTCTCTTCTCCAGGCTGAACAGCCCCAACTTTCTCAGACCACCTGTCCTTGTATGGGAGGTGCTCCAGTCCCCTGAACATCCTCGTGGTCCTCCTCTGGACTCATTCCAACAGCTCCATGTCCTTTTCATGTTGAGGACACCAGAACTGCACACAACACTCCAAGTGAGGTCTCACGAGAGCAGAGCAGAGGGGCAGGATCATTTCCTTCGATCTACAGATCCCGCTCCTTTTGATGCAACCCAGGGTACGGTTGGCTTTCTGGGTTGCGAGCACACACTGCCGGCTCATGTTCAGTTTCTCATCGGCCAACACCCCACAAGTCCTTCTCCGCAGGGCTGCTCTGAATCTCTTCTCTGCCCAACCTGTAGCCGTGCCTGGGATTGCTCTGACCCAGGTGTAGGACCTTGCACTTGGGTGTAGGGCCTTGCACTTGTAAATCTTACATAAACTCTGTTGCTCTTTAGTCACCACTGTACTGTAGACAAGAATGCAAGTTATTTCTCAGAATGATTGATTCACTTGTTAAATACTGAAGCTCCATTTTTACTTTTATTTTTAGAAGAGATTTATAGGTGAAAGCAAAGATGCATTTTTTGGGACCACCACTGTACAAAAGTAGTAGCTGAATACAAAACATTTTCTGATCACCTGCATCAAAGACAGTCCTTAAGGCATTTAATCTATGTTTGGATGGCCTTCATTTTTACCTCTCCATCATCATTTCTGATACCTGTGGGTGATATAAAAGGAGTTGTATGCAAAGCTGAGGGGATAAATATTTTGGGAAAAAAAAATCTAATTTACACAGGAGTTATATGATAGAGATTCTTTTTTCATTTCTTAAAGAGAAAGCAGTTTTGTCAAGGTAAAACATGGGTTCTGTTCTCCAAACTAATTTAATCAGTTTCGTCATTGTGAGATTCCTTATGTCTTAACTTTAAAATTTATACTTAAAATCAAGTAATTATTTTTAATACTACTTAATAAAGTTAAATTACTGAATTGCCTTACCTCATGGAAAGAATTATTTTTCAGTTAAAAAACCCCCACCTGAATAGCATATTAGCTATTCACTTTCAATTTGTTTCTTTTCCTTTGTATAGTTAATTCTTGAAAAAAAAAAAAAAAAAAGCTTATTACAGGGAATGAAAAATTTACCCAATTCCTAAGGTAATGAAACACAATTTGATTGTGAAGCTTGCTTAATCACTCTTTTTTCTTTTTTTCAATATGATTTTATGTTCTTGCCACTTTGTGCATTTAAGACTACAAAATGCTTTACTATGTAAAGTATAAACAGTCATTTCTGTGATGCTTAAACCACATGCTGTTGACTGGTAAGCAGTTTACTCTGATAGAAGAATGGCAAATTCCTATGCGTATGGAAAGGCTGTGAAGGTTTATGTCTCACAACAACAGCCTTCATTTATGATTTGCAAGTAGCATAAAGCAAAGTGATTCTTTGTATACTTGTTATCTTTGGTACCATCTCACTAATAAAAGTAAGTATTTTAGAGGGAAGTTTCTGCTGTTATATACTTTTAGTTGATCTGGTCTTCTTCAAGCAGCTTCTTTGATTTGAAATGAAAATATGCATGTATTGTTTATAATATCTTTGAAAAGCTAATTTTCTCCTTTGGGAGAAATTAGAATTCTTGTATCATGTTTCATCTGAAATTAACCCCATGTAATGAAATTACATAGCTCTATTATGCAGCAGTTATGGAATATGTAAAGGGTTGTATACAGTTAGCTAAGAAACATGCCTTTGAAAATTAATAGTTAAAGATAACAACATTACGAGCTAAATTAGCACATGTCTAAGTCCATATGCAGCACGTTGTTACATTGTATGTGAATTAATCTGGGAGGCCAGGTCTACTGGAGGCTGGTGAAGCCAGTGTGACAAAGAAGGGGAAGAGTTTCTTTGGTAGGAGACTTGCCAGTCTGGTCAAGGCAGTTTTAAACTAGATGTGTTGTAGGAGGGGGGCATCAAACCATCCCAACACTCCCAGTCAGTTGCCAGCACCTGTAATACATGTTTGGAGCGATACAGAGCTGCTTCAGCTGCTCCAGCCAATGAGTTGGCTTTATTTGGAGCTAGGCTCAGATGCTGCTATACAAACGGTCGTAGTATGGGGAATAAACAAGAGGAATTAGACATGTGTACATGTCTATGGGGATATGACATTGTTGGAATTACAGAAATGTGGTGGGATGGTTCCTATGACTAGAGTGTTGGAATGGAAGGTTATAGGCTCTTTAGGAAAGACAGGCCAGGCAGAAGGGGAGGGAGTGTAGCTATTTATGTCAACGATAAACTGGAGAGTATGGAACTCTGCCTGAGGATGGGTGATGAGCCAACAGAGAGCCTGTGGGTCAGGGTCAAAGGGAGAACTGTGATGGGGGACATTACTGTGGGGATCTATTTATTACAGGTTGCTCAATCAGGAGGACTCTGGATGAACCTCTCTATAGACAGATAGGAGTAGCCTCATGCTCACAGGCCCTTGTCCTCATGGGGGACTTCAACCACCCTGATATCTATTGGAAGAACTGTACGGCCCGGCACAAGCAATCCAGGAGGTTCCTCGATTGTGTGAAAGAAAACTTCCTCTTGCAAGTAATAGAGGAGCCAACAAGGAGAGGTGCCATGCTTAACCTCGTGCTCACCAGCAGTGGGAGGGGCTGGTGGCAAATGTGCTGCTCCAAGGCAGCCTTGGCTGTGGCAATCATGAGATGGTGGAGTTTGAGATCCTCAGGACAGTGAGAAGGGCACGCAGCAAGCTCACTGCCCTGGACTTCAAGAGAGCAGACTTTGGCCTCTTCGGGAACCTGCTCAGTAAGGTTTCATGGGATAAAGATTTAGAGGGCAGGGGGGCCCAAGGCTGCTGGTTGATATTCAAGGATCACCCGATCCAAGCTCAGGAGAGTTGCGTCCCGACTAGAAGGAAATGGGGCAGGAGGGCCAGGCCTCCATGGATGGATAAGGAACTGCTGAGGAAACATAGAGGGGAAAAAAAGAAGCTTATAAAAGGTAGAAGTGAGGACAGGCGGCCTGTAAAGAATACAGGGACATTGTCTGGGAAGCTAGGGAACAAGTCAGGAAAACTAGGGCCCAGTTATAAGTCTGGCAAGGGATGTGAAAGATAACAGGAAAGGGTTCTGTAGGTATGTTGCAAACAAAAGATGGAATAGGGAGCCATGAAGATGAACATGGGGCTGGAGCACCTCCCGTATGAAGACAGGCTGAGAAAGTTGGGGCTGTACAGCCTGGACAAGAAAAGGCTGCATGAAGACCTCATAGCAGCATTCCTTCCCCCTTGTTCTGTTGCTACAGTCCCTAATGAAGAGTCCCTCTCCAGCATCCTTGTAGGCCCCCTTCAGATAATGCAAGGCTGCTATGAGGTCTCCATGCAGCCTTCTCTTCTCCAGGCTGAACAGCCCCAACTTTCTTCGACCACCTGTCTTTGTATGGGAGGTGCTCCAGGCCCCTGGTCATCCTTGTGGCCCTCCTCTGGACCTGTTCCAACAGCTCCATGTGCTTTTCATGTTGAAGACACCAGAACCGTACACAGTACTCCAATTGGGGTCTCGTGAGAGCAGAGTAGAGAGGCAGGTCACCTATTTTGACCTACAGATCACACTTCTTTTGATGCAGCCCAGGATACGATTGGCTTTCTGGGCTGTGAGCATACACTGCCGCCTCATGTTAAGTTCCTCATTGACCAACACCCCCAGGTCCTTCTCCGCAGGGCTGCTCTGAGTCTCTTCTCTGCCCAACCTGTAGCTGTGCCTGGTATTGCTCCAACACAGGGGTAGGACCTTGCACTTGGCTTGGTTGAATTTCACGAGGCTGGCATTGGCCCACCTCACAAGTGTGTCAAGGTCCCTCTGGATGGCATTCCTTCCCTCCAGCATGTCAACCAAACTACATAACTTAGTGTCATCGGCAAACTTCCTGAGGGTGCACTCAATCCCAATGTCCATGTTGCTGACAAAGATATTGAACAGGATTGGTCCCAACACCGACCCCTGAGGGACACCACTTGTTACTGGTCTCCTACTGGATATTGAGCCATTGTCCACAACTCTTTGCATCTGGCCATTCAGCCAATTATTTATCCACCGAGTGGTCCATCTATCAAATTGATGTCTCTCCAGTTTAGAGACAAAGATGTCATGCAGGGCAGTGTCAAGCGCTTTGCACAAGTCATAGAATCATAGAATAGTTAGGGTTGGAAAGGACCTTAAGATCATCTAGTTCCAACCCTCCTGCCATGGGCAGGGAAACCTCACACTAAACCATATGTCCTGGTGACGCGGAAAGGACTCAGTCAGAGACCAATATGATCAGACAAAAAGCCATTTATTGCAAAGCATTAACTCCTTATATACTATTGCTTACACACACCTACAGCAATTTGGCATATCATGATTGGATACTTGTCTTGAAGACCCTTAGTGACTAACATAGAATTGGTTAAGCACAGGAGTGAGAACTTGACCTTGAACGCTTGCCAACAGTCCACAGTTCTCATAAGTCAGTGAATTATAGCTTCTTCTTATCTTGCTTGCTTAGGCTTCCTCGGGCCTCCCATGGCCTTGCTGTATCTTTCAGAGTTATTCAGAGTTCATGTACCAAATATCCATTCTCCTGTCAGAACACTGTCTCCACATCCTGGGTTCAGCAGTAGCAGTCGGGGTGGGGGGGGTGTGAGAGAGAGACTGTGATTGGGTTTTAAACCATGATACCATATCACCCAAGACTTCATCCAACTTGGCCTTGAACACTGCCAGGGATGGAGCATTCACAACCTCCCTGGGCAACCCATTCCAGCACCTCACCACCCTAACAGTAAAGAGTTTCTTCCTTATATCCAATCTAAACCTCCCCTGTTTAAGTTTTAACCCATTACCCCTTGTCCTGTAACTACAGTCCCTAAGGAAGAGTCTCTCTCCAGTATCCTTGTAGGATCCCTTCAGATACTGGAAGGCTGCTATGAGGTCTCCATGCAGTCTTCTCATGTCAGCTGCTTTACCCATATCAGTTCTGTAGCCCCATCATAGAAGGCCACCAAATTGGTCAGACACGTGTTCTGGTAAAGAAAGAAATTAGTTTTTGTTGAAAATACTGGCAATAAATGGAAGAAATTGCAAATCTAAGACAAGATATGCATAAAAAGAATACTAAGAATAAAAGACCTACAAGCTCAGAATATAGTGTTAAAATGGTACACGTGAGCCAGATAACGTAAAGCATGTGATCTAACAATCTGGCGTAAAATACTTAATGTAACTAAGCTTTCTGCAAACTGGCAGTATGAGACAAACAAACGGTGAGAAGAAAGTTTTGTGACACCTGGTCTCCTCATTTAAGGCAATGATTTTTCTCATTTTTTTTCAGGCATGGCATATCCAATACATGATCATCTCCTTTTGGAGATGACTATTTAGTCTAGCAGGCAGTTAGGCACCCCAAACTTTATAATGTATTCATTAACTCGCTTGCCAATGGTTCAGCTTTTATATGCATTAAACACACATATGTGATACATTGGCATTAAACACATATTTATGAACTTCGCACTTTCCTTACTCTGTACTCTTGTATTCAGTGTTTATGATTGCTAAAAGAATCACTGTCAGAGATATCAACAAAAGTGTGTGATTCAACAGAATTTGATGGCAAGGTTCACTATTACATACAAAAAAAGATTGTGGCTGAGTTGGTAATGATTCATAGAGGTTTGGATTGAAGTGATTTATACAGAGTTGAATTAAAATAATGTGTATAGAAACCAAAATGAAAAAGGAATGAGGGAGACCCTTGCATTGAGTCACAGGGTTCAAACTAAACTCCATTGTTTCCTAAACTCCTGATGGAGCCCAGGTGTGGTTGGATCTAGTCCCAGTCTCAGACTTGGACAACAGTTTATGCCTAATGGAATTTAAAAGGAAATTGAGGTAGAGGGGTTAAAGGTGAAGCAGAGACAGGACACCTGACCCAAACTAGCCAAAGAGGTATTCCATACCACAGCACGTCATGCCCAGTATATAAACTGGGGGCAGTTACCCAGAAGGGCTATATCACTACTGGGGGTGGGTGGTGAGCATTTGTATTCTCTTCCCTTGTTATTTCCCTTATCATTATTATTATTGGTTGTAGCAGTAGTGGTTTTCTGCTGTACCTTAGTTACTGGACTGTTCTTATCTCAACCTGTAGGAGTGACATTCTTTCGATTCTCCTCCACATCCCTCCCCCACAGAGGGGGGAGTGAGCGAGCGGCTGCGTGGTTCTGAGTTACCGGCTGGGCTTAAACCATGACAGTTCTTTTTGGCACCCAACGTGGGGCACTAAGGGTTGAGATAATGACAGATCTGACCTGAGTTTGTCTAATCATATTTATTGTTTCAAATTAATAGTCACTTGTCACAACACTGATTTATTGGCTCTCAAATTTGTTGCTCTTGATCTCAGAGTTTCGGCATGTTGTACCTTAATTACAGCCGGTATTTGCTGTTTTAGTGTTTATTGGCTGAGGGGCCCCGGCTAAGGTTCTTTATGGTAATGACTTGCAATACAATAGAATCAGTGATCATGAAACTGATCTGGCTTGCATTTCCACTGTGGTCGTTACCTCTATACTTCAGGAGGTATATAATAGAAGTGTTTAGCAATTACACATCTTTTTTCCCCTCCTTGGGTATTCAGCCTATGAAGGAGACATTCCCTTATGCTCCCAGCCCCCCCCCCCCCCGACTATTTACAGACTCATTTGAGAGATCTGAAGGTTTTGAATGGCCTTGGGATACCCTTGCGACCTGCCTGCTGATTATGATGGGGATCACCATGTTGGCGCACATGCAGAGTGTGTTTTACCCACGACCATTTTGTCTGATCTCAAAAGTTAAGCAGAGACAGGTTTGGGTCTTTTCTAGGGTTAGACGACAATAGATGAGGGCCAAAAGATTTTCCCAAGGCTGGACAGTCATGAGTGGCAGGGTGTGTGGGATAGTATGGGCAAGTATCTAGGCCAGTGGGTCCCTCCAGTGCTTTGGATAATTCATCACTGAACTAGTGCAAAATCCAGAAAAATTAGTAAAACACTTAAATGAGGTGTGTTGTCATCCTGGTCATACCAGAGAGGGAGAAATCATGGCAACATGCTGGGACTTGGCCTATGCTTACAGAACCCTATTCAACACTACCCAGCACCTTCAAAGAAAAAAAGTCTGTGGCAAAATGTCCTGGTTTGAGCAGTAGCAGTCATTTTTCTCCTTCTTGGTAGCTGGTGCAGTGCTGTGTTTTGACTTTCAGGCTGAGAACGGTTGCTGATAGCAAGTATGTTTTGAGTTACTGCTCAAATGTTTGGTTTGTCCAAGGCCTTTTTCTGAGCTCATGCTCTGCCAGGGAGGAGGGGAGGCCAGGAGGAAGGAGAGACAGGACACCTGACCCAGGCTAGCCAAAGAAGCATTCCATACCATAGCACGTCATACCCAGGATGTAACTGGGAGAGACCCGGAAGGGCTGAAGCTCTGCGGGGATGGAGGAGGTATCGGTCGGTGCTCAGTTGGGCAGGGTGGGGTGAGTTATGGGTCAGTGGCTGATGAGGTGTTGTATTCTCTTCACTTGTTAATGGCTTTATCATTATTATTTGTAGGGGTAGAAGCAGTAGTGATTTGTGTTATACCTTAGCAATTAAACCATTCTTATCTCAACCTGTGGGGGCTACATTCTTTGGATTCTCCTTCCCAACTCTCCAGGGGTCAGGGGAGCAAGGGGAGGAGGAGTGAACGAGCTGTGCGGGTTTGATTTTAAACCACGACACATACTGGCACAAGATAAATTGTTATAGTTGATGTAGTCTTCAGAAAAACAGTCTAGAAGAACAGGACACAGGGATAAGGAGTATCTGGGAATGGCAGGTGTCCAGGATGGGCTACAGTTAAACTAACTGATAAGTCGGAGGATAGAAGTATTATTATGTCTCTGGTGCTAATGAACCAATTAAACTGGTATAAGCATCTACTGCGTGTGCTTCAAAGGCTGCCAGAAGTGATGAAGATTGTTGGAAGAAGTAAACGATCCTCAGAGACCACCACCACAATTCTGTAGGCATGCGCGGAGCTTTCTGGAAAGTGATGTAATCCATACGTAGCCTAATGAATATGTATGTATGCCATGGGACTTTATAAGTATGGCTTGTATAGCAATAGAGAGACACGTGTTAGGAGGAGCTATTCCCCGTGTCTCCCGGAATAATAAGGAATATGTGCTTGTCAGCTTGAAAACTTTGTTGGCAAGTTTGTTCCTGGAATTTTCTCTGAATCAGTTTGGCACCCCAGGTGGGACCCTCTCTGCTCAGTTGCAGGACTCGCTGAGGACAGGGTTCCCTAGGGCCCTCGGGAGTTTTTCCCAGAGGGACCCCTCAACTCATTCGGATCTCTGTGGGAGTAGACAAGGACCATCTTCATAAAAGGTATTATTTTCTTTTGTATAGTCTTTAAGGTGCAGGGGGCATCTTGCATAAAGACTACATTGGTAATTGGGTTGATTTGGTAAGCGTACGCAAGGTTTGGAAGCCTTCTGTAAAACGTGATAAGAAATCTCGTGGGTAAAGGCATATACCCGGCTGCTAGCGTCCGTTTGGTATAAAACTTGTGTGTAGGTGGTCTCATATTTTTATAAGTGCATTTGCAGAGCACTGGGAAAGAGAAGCTATAGAGATTTGTAAAGGATTGGCTGAAATGGGAGCTGGTCAAAAACAAGGGAATTCTGAAGAAAAGCCCATTGGGTTACATTTTGGCACATTGGAAAGAACTGAGAGGGTTTTCTGGGGCCTCCGTAAACAAGAAAACATTGGTAAAATATTGTAACCAGTGGTGACCTTTAAATACTTTGGAAGATCAGGAGAAATGGCCTAAAAATGGAATTCTGAATTATAATACATTGTTACAAGTAATGTTGGTTTTGAAGTTAAATAATGTATGCAGAAACCGCCTGGAGTGACAAACTAAATGCAAAATTAATATAGCTCCACTAGATTCCATAATTTTGCTTTGGAAAAGGACAGGGAAAAACTAAAAATTAAAAGGGAAAACCAAGAGGAAAGGAGGGGAGCTCGAGCAGCTCCTGTGTTTGAACATGGGATGGGTGCTGGGGTAGGCAAACAAGTGGAAACAGGCATGTTGACAGACAGGACTGAGATGTTGTTGAATAAATGTGGACGGGAGTAAAGGAGGAAACATGGAAAGTGTATAACAAAGAAAAAGCTGAGTCGTGCTGTAGCCACAGCTGCACTGGTTACTTTGAAACTGGTGGAGGAGGAATACTGAGCAGAGGTGGGGGAGTGTGCTCTTCTTCTGTGGAAATGAAGTCTGGACGCTGGAAGTGAGACTGCCCTGGGGGTGAGTGCCATGGGGTGGCTCCGGTGACTGAATTGGAGCTAGACTGACAGGGACCTGGGGAATCTTCCCTAGCTGATAATGAAGCTAGGGGACAAAAAGAAGTGGAATTTTTGATTGATACAGGCGTAACGTATTCAGTTTTAAACAAAGCTTTAATACCTTTGGGGCATGATTATATTATGGTAAAAGGTGCGACTGGACAAAGTGAAAAGGCTTATTTTTGTAAACCATTAAAATATTAATTGGAAAAACAAAGGGGGATTCATAAGCTCTTTTGGAAAGAGATTTGTTAGAACACTTGGGAGTGACTATTACTTTGAAAGGAGGCAAGATCACTTTAAAAGTAAACGACCAACAATATATAGAGATGTTAAAGCTCAGTTTTGATTATTAATGTGAAGTATACAGAACATTCGTGTCAGAAACTTAGGAGTCCTTGTGGGCATTGTATTTTGTGTGAAACCAGCCCTCTTTTGTGACCATGATTACCATAAGTGCTCCTGTCAATATAAATGATGAAAGGAAAGGAGAAACAAAGGGGATAATCTCTCCTAATCAATCACTTTGTTTTTCAAAGGGTGGTTCTGTTTAAGTGTTTGACTGGCTTTAAGGAGGTTAGATAACCAAGAGATAAATTTTGTCACAGGATGTTGCAAACTTGGGTACTAGGCAAAATAACCATATAAGATATAGAACAAAATGTTAAGACTATGGTTAAGCTTGCAAGCGTTTTTCCGTTAATACGTTACCAAGAAAGTTCAGCAACCTCTTCACCGGAGAAAGACCCCAGCAAACAAGAAAAGAACAAAGGAAAGGGACCACGTCGACATTTGGGTAAAGAAGACAACAGGATTGGCTAAAACCCAAGACCGAGAAGTAAAAGAGACTATACCCCAAAGATCCCAGTGTGCATCCTTGGTGGAGCGGAGACTCCCCGGAACACCCAGCGCTGCTTGCTTATTGCCTCTAGATATTAATCAATTGTAAATAAAATTAATTGGACCAGAATGTGGCTAAGATGAAATTTTTATAACATTAATCATGTTGAGGGAGAAGTCAGGGAAGATATACTGGACCAGGTATTCCCAAGAGTATGGGCCACAAATGTACCAGTCCAGAAACCTAAGCTGTCAACAAAGTAACTGAAGATCTTTAACATGCCTGACACCAGAGCTAACTTGGTTTATTGTTTTAGATTTGAAACATGCTTTCTTTTGTCTCTCTCTCTCCACAAAGCCAGCAGTTGTGGTTTAAAACCCAAACACAGTCTCTCTCTCACCCTCCCCAGTCTTTCTGGGGATAGCTCCTCCAAAGTATGCACACCTCAGGGTTGTTCTCCCTTTACATTTATTCTCTTAAGGTATATATATGCATTAGGTTACTTGATACACCTATACATATTTATTATCTATAGAATCATAGAATAGTTAGAGTTGGAAAGGACCTTAAGATCGTCTAGTTCCAACCCCCCTGCCATGGGCAGGGACACCTCACACTAAACCATATCACTCAAGGCTTCATCCAACCTGGTCTTGAAAACTGCCAGGGATGGAGCATTCACTACCTCCCTGGGCAACCCATTCCAGTACCTCACCACCCTCACAGTAAAGAATTTCTTCCTTATATCCAGTCTAAACATCTGCTGTTTAAGTTTCAACCCGTTACCCCTTGTCCTGTTACTACAGTCCCTAATGAATAGTCCCTCCCCAGCATCCTTGTAGGCCCCCTTCAGATAATGCAAGGCTGCTATGAGGTCTCCATGCAGCCTTCTCTTCTCCAGGCTGAACAGCCCCAACTTTCTCAGACCACCTGTCTTTGTATGGGAGGTGCTCCAGTCCCCTGAACATCCTCGTGGTCCTCCTCTGGACTCATTCCAACAGCTCCATGTCCTTTTCATGTTGAGGACACCAGAACTGCACACAACACTCCAAGTGAGGTCTCACGAGAGCAGAGTAGAGGGGCAGGATCACCTCCTTTGACCTGCTGGTCACGCTCCTTTTGATGCAACCCAGGTTACGGTTGGCTTTCTGGGCTGTGAGTGCACACTGATGGCTCATGTCAATTTTCTCATTGACTAACACCCCCAAGTCCTTCTCTGCAGGACTACCATGAATTTCCTTTTTGCCCAACCTGTAGCTGTGCCTGGGATTGCTCCCACCCAGGTGTAGGACCTTGCACTTGGCATGGTTAAACTTCATGAGGTTGGCATCAGCCCACCTCACAAGCGTGTCAAGGTCCCTCTGAATGGCATTCCTTCCCTCTAGAGTATCAACCAAACCATACAGCTTGGTGTCATCGGCAAACTTGCTGAGGGCACACTCAATCCCATTGTCCATGTCAGTGACAAAGATATTAAACAAGACTGGTCCCAACACCGATCCCTGAGGGACACCACTCATTACTGATCTCCGGCCGGACATTGAACTGGTGACCACAACTCTTTGAGTGTGACCATTCAGCCAGTTCTTTATCCACCGAGTGGTCCACCTATCAAATTGATGACACTCCAATTTAGAGACAAGGATGTCATGTGGGACAGTGTCGAATGCTTTGCACAAGTCCAGGTAGATGACGTCAACTGTTCCACCCCTGTCCGTCACTTTTGTAGCCCCGTCATAGAAGGCCACTATCCCAGCTTCGTATTATAATGAGCTAGAAGGTTCTTTGCACCTGCGCAGTGCCCCTTCTGGTAATGGGCAGGGGTCTCAGGATGAAGTAAATGAGTCTTCCTCTTGTGAGTAGTAGTCTTCAAGATGAAGTAAATGAGTCTTCCTCTTTGTAAACTTTTCACCTTTTAATCTTCACACATGGCCTTAGGGTTTGGTTGTGCCCAGTCTGCTTCTTCCCCGCCTATCAGTAGAACCAAATATCTGCTTTTGTCCCTTGCCAGTAGAGCTAAGCATCTGCTTTTGTCCTTTGTCAGTAGAACTAAGCATCTGCTTCTCCATCCTTGGCAGTGTTCAGGACCAGGTTGGATGAAGCCTTGGGTGATATGGTTTAGAGTGAGGTGTCCCTGCCCATGGCAGGGGGGTTGGAACTAGATGATCTTAAGGTCCTTTCCAACCCTAACTATTCTACGATTCTATGATTCTCCCCCTCATCAGTAGTTAATGCCTTGGCATGTTAGTTATTTACAACAGACAATACTTTTGTTTAAGCAAAGGAATTCCTTTAACCCCCTTGTACAATTTCTCTGTATTACCCCTCTGTACATTGGTTACCCCTGTATCAATCCCCCCTTTTTCTATAAAGTGAGTAAATTCTTTTACTCTATTATTTATGACAGAGCTATCCATGCTCCCTCTATTGATTTATGAAGTGATTTTGATATACATACAATCAGTAAAATGAGTAGTACTATAGCTAAGATTAGAAGGCCTTAAGTATATCTCTGAACCATCCAATAACTCCTAGGTTATTTAGCCATTCATCCAATCTGCCTCCAACAATTTTAAGCTCTTGCATATTCTCCTGCAATTTTCGCAGCTTAGCATGGATTGATTCAGAATGGTCAGATAAGTTCATGCAGCACATACCTTTGAAATCCTCACAACCATGTCCATGGGCCAGTTATAAAGTTATGGCTTGGACCATGGTATAGATATAAAGGATTTCATTTTAAAAACCAAAACCTTTTCTACAAGACACCCACTGCATCTTGCAGGACCCAAACCACAAGATGCCTGCTGCCTCCTATGATTGTAAACCACAGGATACCCGCTGCTTCTTGTGATTGTATACCGGTAAATGTGGAGACAGTGTTCTCACAGGAAAATGAATATTTGGTACATGAGCTCTGAATAACTCCGAGGGATACAGCAAGGCCATGGGAGGCCCGAGGAAGCCTAAGCAAGCAAGATAAGAAGAAGCTGTAATTCACTGACTTATGAGAACTGTGGACTGTTGGCAAGCGTTCGAGGTCAAGTTCTCACACCTGTGCTTAACCAATTATATGTTAGTCACTAAGGGTCTTCAAGACAAGTATCCAATCATGATATGCCAAATTGCTGTAGGTGTGTGTCAGCAATAGTATATAAGGAGTTAATGCTTTGCAATAAATGGCTTCTTGTCTGATCATATTGGTCTCTGACTGAGTCCTTTCCGCGGCAGGTAAAAACCAAAACCTCTTCTACAAGACAACCACTGTGTCTTGCAGGACCCAAACCACCAGATGCCCACTACGTCCTGTGATTGTGAACCACAGGATGCTGGCTGCTTCTTGTGGGTGTATACCAAACGGACACTAGCAGCCAGGTATACGCCTTTACCCACAAGATCTCCTATCTCGATTTACAGAAGGCATTATAATTGGGCCAAGCTTCATGTAATATGTGCAACACTTGCACTACCCTTATCTCATATTCAGGTAATAAGTGATACCTGGATTTATATTCTGATTACAGTTGCAACATTGTGTTAACACCCATGGATCACTCTATCTTTTGCGAGTTAGTTTTAATTGTAGTCTGTTACTACCACTTGATGTGATTTTCCAGAGAGTCTTTGGAGCCTTTTTGACTCGAGTATTCTCTATTTTTGATAGCTGTGAAAGCTGTGAGTAGTACTTGGAACAGCCCTTTCCACTTTGGTTAGAGATCTTTTCTTTTTTCCTGTGGGTCTGAAAGATTTTATATACACATAATCTCCACGTTGTATATTCTTTATGGGGCTATCTAGTCCTCTGCTTCGAGTTCCAGCCACATGTTTTTCAATTTTCCTGAGTTGTTAAGTGACTGGGGCCAAGGTAAACTGGCCTCCTGACCCAACTTCACAATTTTTTGTTTAATTAGTCTCCCCCTGACCACTTGACTGAGGGTGGTAGGGAGTATGAAGTTGCCAATCAATACCTAATTGTTAATTAGTTGTACCACATTTGAAAAAATGTGGTCCTCTGAAGATATAGTGGCTGGAACTCCATATCGTGGTATTATTTCCTGTAACAATATTTTTGTTACCTCCTGGACTTTTGCGCTTCTAGTTGGAAAAGCTTCTGGCCAACCTGAAAAGGTGTCTGTTAGTACCAACAAATACCTATACCCCCCTTTCTTTGGCAGTTCCGTAAATTCAATCTGCCATTGTTGGCCTGGTCCATTACCCCTTCAAATTTAGCCCATTTTGAGTTTGGGAGTATTTAATTGGGGTTTGCTTGAAGGCAGAGATCACATTGTTGAGTTACTTGTTGGATGGTAGCATAGAAATTTCTAGCTACTTATTACGTATTTATGTAAAACATCCACTCCCCAATGTGTTTTCTGATGCTCATTTCTTATAAGGGCCCATAACAAAGAGGAGGGGACAATTATTTTCTTTTGCTGTGTGCGAGCCCACCCCTCCTTATTTAGTATTCCATCCTGATCTGTGATTAATTTCTGATCTTCCTTATTGTAATTTGGCCTACCTTCTAAAGGAATGTTCCCATCAGAAATTAAAGCTCCTTTAATAGTTACCTCTCCTTTTGCTGCTTCTTTTGCCTCTCTGTCTGCCAGCTTATTTTCTTCTTCCTGCATCGAGCTCACCTTCTGGTGTGCCTTAATGTGCATAACCGCTACCTTCTCAGGTACTTGGACTGCTTCCAACAATCTCACTCTCTCTTGTGCATGTTTTATGTTTCTCCCTTGCAAGTTCAACAGTTCTCTTTCTTTCCAGATGGCTCCATGTGCATGCACAACTCCAAATGCATATCTTGAGTCTGTATAGATGTTTATATTTTTTCCTTTTGCTACTTCCAGAGCTCTAGTTAGAGCGATCAGTTCTGCCTTTTGTGTGGAAGTATTTGTTGGTAGTGGTCCAGATTCTATTACCTCTCTGAAAGTGGTGATCGCATATCCAGCATGCCGCTTTCCCCTGATGACATAGCTGCTTCCACCAGTAAACCAGGTTTCTGCATCGTCCAAAAGGGTATCTTGTAGGTCTGGACGGCTGGGATATGTGTCCTCAATGGTTTTTAGGCAATCATGATGTACAGGTTCTCCTTCATTTCTGCTGAGGAAAGAAGCTGGGTTGACAATGTTAGTTGTTACTATCTCTATATCATCTTGTTCCACCATGATGGCTTGATATCTTAGGAACCTCTGATGGGAAAGCCAATATCCACCTTTTATCTCCAGTACTGCAGACACTGTATGGGACACTAGCACTGTGATTTTCTGGCCTAGAGTGAATTTGCGTGCTTCTTGAATATTCAGCACGACTGCCGCTATAGCTCTAAGGCACCCCGGCCATCCTTTAGCCGTAGAGTCCAATTGCTTAGGAAAATAAGCAACTGCTCGCCAATATGGGCTCAAGTTCTGAGCTAGTATTCCCAAGGCAATTCCCTGTCTCTCGTGAGAAAACAAAAGGAATGGTTTGCTCACGTCTGGAAGTCCTAGGGCCAGAGCTGATATAAGGACATCCTTTAATTGGTTGAAGGCTTGGGTAGCCTCTATTGTCCACTGAATATCTCTGCTTCCATCAGCAATTAGTGCATATAGGGGCAACCCGTAGTCGTAAATCCACAGCCTACACCATCCTGTCATTCTCAGGAACATTCGTAGTTCTTTTATTGTCTGTGGCTTCGGGTCTGACATATGGCCTCTTTACGGTTCTATCCCAAGGTTCATTGTCCAGCACTTATCTCATAGCCCAAGTAAACTACCTTTTGCTTTACTATTTGGGCCTTTTTCTTGGATACTCTGTATCCTTGAAGTCCTAAAAAGTTTAAAAGGCTTACTGTCCAGGCCACACAAGCTTCTTCTGTCTGGGTAGTGATTAAGTCATCTACATACTGCAATAGTTTTCCTTCTTCCGGTGGGGCTTCCCAGGATTCTAAATCTTTTGCCAATTGTTCTCCAAAGAGGGTGGGACTGTTCTTGAATCCTAGAGGCAGCACCGTCTATGCGAGATGAGCTCTGCGTCCACTCCTAGGGTTTTCCCATTCAAATGCAAAGATTTTCTGGCTGGCTTCGTGGAGAGGGAGGCAAAAGAAGGCATCTTTCAAATCTAAAACAGTAAACCAGGTTAGCTCTGGGGTAAGGCATGTTAACAGGGTATATGGATTTGCTACCACAGGGTAAAGATCTTCAGTTATTTTGTTGACAGCTCATAAGTCCTGCACTATCCGATATGTGCCATCAGGTTTATGGACTGGTAAAATAGGAATGTTAAAGTCAGACTGGCAGTCCTTTAATAGCCCTAATTGCAAGAAGTTTTCAATTATTGGGCGGATTCCTTCCCTGTCTTCCTTTTTCAAAGGGTATTTTCTGATTCTGACTGACTGTTTCCCTTTCTTGAGCTTGACTTGTATTGGGGGTGCATTTTTGGCTTTTCCAGGTATATCTGTATGTAGCCCATACTCCCGGAAATACTTGGTCTAATACATCCTCTCTAATCTTTCCCCCTGTTTGATGTGTAATTAAAATTAAACTTAGCACTTCTATGTATTGCTGGTCTTTTACCTTTAAGGTGACCTCGCCTTTGTTGAAGGTGATGACTGCCCCCAACTGTTCTAATAAATCCCTCCCCAAAAGAGCTTTTGGGGAGTTGGGCATATATAAAAATTTGTGAATGCCTCATTGTTTTCCTAATTGGTATTTTAATGGTTTACAAAAATACGCCTTTTCACTTTGGCCAGTTGCTCCATTTTCAGTAATATATTCATCCCCTAAGGGTATCAGAGCTTCATTTAAAACTGAAAATGTTGCGCCCATGTCAACCAAAAATTCCACATCCTTCTCTTTATCCCTTAGCTTCATCAAAACCAGTGGATCTGCTAGGGAAGATTCCCCCAGTTCTTGTCATTCTTCTTCCATGTGTGTGACCACTGTCCCCTTTTTGATTTTGTTTGTACGGCAGTTTCTTTTATTTTCTGGACACTAGCTTTTCCAAAGTCCAAATTTCTTGCACAACGCATGCTGATATTTACCTAGTCTATGTGGAAACAGTGTTCTCACAGGAGAATGGATATTTGGTACATGAACTCTGAATAACTCTGAAAGATACAGCAAGGCCATGAGAGGCCCGAGGAAGCTTAAGCAGGCAAGATAACAAGAAGCTGGAATTCACTGACTTATGAGAACTGTGGACTGTTGGCAAGCGTTCAAGGTCAAGTTCTCACACCTGTGCTTAACCAATTATATGTTAGTCACTAAGGGTCTTCAAGACAAGTATCCAATCATGATATGCCAAATTGCTGTAGGTGTGTGTAAGCAATAGTATATAAGGAGTTCATGCTTTGCAATAAATGGCTTTTTGTCTGATCATATTGGTCTCTGCCTGAGTCCATTCCGCAGCAAGTTGAGGCCTTTGTCTTTGCTCCCTTCTTAAAAATAACATTAGTTGTAACATAGTATTATAATCCAATGTTCCATTAAGTGGCCACTTTTCCCCATCTTCTAATTAATAGAGAGGCCACCACTGATTACAGTATTTAATCAGGGTTCTCTTATTTTCCATGCCCCCAGGCCCTGAAATTTCTTTCCAGTGTACCAAAATACATCCTATTGGGCTCTTTCTTAATATTTCTTTACTTTGTCTCATTCCCATTTTACCTTGTCCTTTGTATTCATGTCTCCTCAAATTTTATTTGATACTTTTTACAAATCCTTTCCCAGTTATTTCTTTCTAATTTCCTGGAAGTCCTCCGGGACTTTGTGGCTTTCTCCACAAAGTAATTCCAAAGATCATGGAATTGAGTGGGTATATCACATCCCCTACCATGCACCAGCCTCTGGGAAAATCCAACTGTACAATGGGCTGTTAAAAACTACACTGAGAGCAATGGGTGGTGGGACTTTCAACCATTGGGATACACATTTAGCAAAAGCCACCTGGTTGGTCAACACCAGAGGATCTGCCAACAGGGCTGGCCCAGCCCAATCGGAACTTTTACATACTGTAGAGAGGGATAAAGTTCCTGGGGCGCACATGAAAAAAATTCTGGGGAAGACAGTCTGAGTTATTCCTGCTTCAGGTAAAGGCAATCCCACTTTTTCATGATTGCTTTTGCTCAGGGACTCAGACATACTTGGTGGGCAATGCGGAATGATGGGGAAGTCCGATATGTACCTCAAGGGGATATGATTTTAGGGGAAAACAGCTAATGAACTCAATTGTAAGCTGTTGCCTGATATGTAGCATTTTTATAGCCCACCAACTTGATGTCTTCTGGTCACCAACGACTGGCCCTGACTTCCCTCCGACCATCATCCCAACAAAGAATGAACTTTGATGAAACCAGACAATTTCTGCGGTATCATCAGCAGGCAACGATCCAACACTGCACACAGCCTCTCCTTCTCTGAAGGACTGTTACAAGAGACGGAGCCTGACATCATGGACCAGATGAACTCAGCAGCTTTATAGCGATTGGTCCATGGACTAAGGAATGATCTCTCTCTCTCTCTCTGTGTGGATGCATACATATGTATATATATGAGACAAGAGTGATGGTATATTGAAAAATGTGGGATCTGAGCATGACGTGAATGGTATGGAATAAGGGGTGGATACTGTCCTGGGTTAAGCAGCAGCAGGCATTTTTCTCTTTCTTAGTAGCTGGTGCAGTGCTGTGTTTTGACTTTCAGCCTGGGAGCAATGCTGATAACACCGATGTTTTTTGTTGTTTCAAAGTAATGTTTACTCTGACCAAGGACTTCGTGAGTTTCATGCTTTTCCAGGGAGGAGGGGAAGCCGGGAGGAAGCAGAGACAGGACACCTGACCCAAACTAGCCAAAGAGGTATTCCATACCACAGCACGTCATGCCCAGTATATAAACTGGGGGCAGTTACCTGGAAGGGCTATATCACTGCTGGGGTCTGGCTGTGTGTTGGTTGGCAGGTGGTGAGCGTTTGTATTCTCTTCCCTTGTCATTTCTCCTATCATTATTATTATTGGTGGTAGCAGTAGTGGTTTTGTGTTATATCTTAGTTACTAGACTCTTCTTAACTTGTGGGAGTTACGTTCTTTCGGTTCTCCTCCTCATCTTTCTGGGAGCAGGGGGGAAGAAGTTGGGGGAGTGAGCGAGTGGCTGCGTGGTTCTGGGTTGCCAGCTGGGCTTAAACAATGACAAGACCTGGTTGGATGAAGCCTTGGGTGATATGCTTTACTGTGAGGTGTCCCTGCCCATGGCAGGGGGGTTGGAACTAGATGATCTTGAGGTCCTTTCCAATCCTAACTATTCTATGATTCTAAGAAACAAGAAAGGAAAAAAGAAAGATACAAATAAGGAAAGAAGAGAAAGGGAACAGTCCATCTCCAAGAAAAAAAGTAGCAAAGAAAAAGAAGGAAAGAAAAATCTGACAAAAATGCCATTACTTTGAAGGTAAGGTGTGTTACCAAGTGAAAAGCTGAGTGCAGTGCTGTGAGTGGAATGATTATTTTAATTCCCTCCCTTTTCCTTCACCCTTATTTTTCCCCCGTTTTGCTTAACAAATTATTCCTGCTTGAGTTTAGGTTTTGCCAGACAGAGACATGGAAGTGATTCTTTGGTTGATCTTAGTAGGCCAGTTTGAAGTCTGTGTGTTTGAACTTTACTGCAGCTTGTGTGAATAGGTTACAGAAACACTTTGGTTTTGGCCTCACTCTTTGTTCTGTGCTGTATGTTAGGAGTTGGCTGACTGCCTAGCTGTATGAGCAGGCAGACTGTGTAACTAAGTAGCAGAGTTCAGGGTTAGTTCAGCTGTGTTGTGGTGTAACCCCAGACCGCAACTAAATACCACACAGCCACTTGCTCACTTCCCCGCCCCCCCCCCCCCCAATGGGATGGAAGAGAGATTTGGAAGAGTAAAAGTGAATTGGAACTAATGTCACATTGATGAAAAAGCTATTGCAACATGATGATCTGAATCAGCTACTGAAGCAAGTTGAAAATGACAAAGACTCTGAATTAGTGTAGTTGCCAAATCTTGATATAGTCTATGGTGACACTGCAGCAGACAAGTCTCTGATTGCAGTCTATCATGTTGCAGTAAGTATACAACATATCATAGAAAGAGTGAAGAATCACAGAATCCCAAGGGTTGGAAGGGACCTCAAAAGAACATCTAGTCCAACCCCCCTGCAAGAGCAGGGTGACCTAGAATACATCACACAGGAAATTGTCCAGGCGGGCCTTGAATATCTCCAACGTAGGAAACTCCACAACCTCCCTGGACAACCTGTTCCAGTGCTCTGTCACTCTCACAGTAAAGAAGTTCTTCCTGATGTTCACATGGAACCTCCTATGCTCCAGTTTACACCCATTGCCCCTTGTCCTGTCACTGGATATCACTGGAAAAAGCCTAGCTCCATCATCCTGACACCCACCCTTTACATATTTGTAAACATTGATGAGGTCACCCCTCAGTCTCCTCTCCTCCAAGCTAAAGAGACCCAGCTCCCTCAGCCTCTCCTCATAAGGGAGGTGTTCCACTCCTTTAATCATCTTTGTGGCTCTGCGCTGGACTCTTTCAAGCAATTCCCTGTCCTTCTTGAACTGAGGAGCCCAGAACTGGACGCAGTATTCCAGATGCGGCCTCACCAAGGCAGAGTAGAGGGGGAGGAGAACTTCTCTTGCCCTACTAACCACACCCTTTCTAATGCATCCTAGGGTGCCATTTGCCTTCTTGGCCACAAGGGCACATTGCTGGCTCATGGTCATCCTCCTATCCACCAGGACCCCCAGGTCCCTTTCCCCTTCACTCCTTTCCAGCAGGTCAACCCCCAACCTCTACTGGTACATGGGGTTGTTCTTCCCCAGATGCCAGACTCTACACTTGCCCTTGTTGAATTTCATCAAGTTTCTCCCTGCCCAACTCTCCAGCCTGTCCAGGTCTCGCTGAATGGCAACTCAGCCTTCTGGTGTGTCAGCCACTCCTCCCAATTTAGTGTCATCAGCGAACTCGCTGAGGGTACACTCAGTTCCCTCATCCAGGTCGTTGATGAAAATATTAAACAGCACTGGTCGCAGCACTGACCCCTGAGGGAATCCACCAGTCACAGACCTCCAGCTAGATTCTGTGCCATTGACCACAACTCTCTGCCTTCTTCCTTTCAACCAGTTCTTGATCCTCCTCACTACCTGATCGTCAAGCCCACACTTCCTTAGCTTATCTATGAGAATGCTGTGGGAGACAGTATCAAATGCCTTACTGAAATCAAGAAAAACCACATCTACCGCTCTACCATTTTCCCTCCACCTAGTCACTTCCTCATAGAAGGCTGTAAGGTTGGTCAAACATGACTTCCGCTTCGTAAAACCATGTTGGCTGTTCTTAATAACCCCCTCATCCTTGATATGCCTAGAGATGGAGTCAAGAATAAGTTTTTCCATCACCTTTCCAGGGACGGAGGTAAGGCTGACCGGTCTATAATTACCCGGGTCCTCCTTCTTGCCTTTCTTATAGACTGGTGTGACATTTGCCATCTTCCAGTCCTCAGGCACCTCTCCCATTTCCCACGATTTACCAAAGATGATGGAGAGTGGCCTAGCAATGACCTCCGCCAGCTCCCTCAGCACCCGTGGGTGTATTCCATCCGGACCCATTGATTTATAGATGTCCAGATTGCATAGCTGATCCCTAACCCAATCCTCATCTACCAAAGCAAACTCCTCCTTTATCCTGACTCCTTCTGGGGCTACAGGAATCTGGGGCCCCTGGGGAGAGTCTGCAGGAGTAAAGACAGAGGCAAAGAAAGCATTCAGCACTTCTGCCTTCTTTGTATCCTCTGTCTTCAGGTCACCCACCTCGTTCAACAGTGGGCCTATATTGCCTCTTGTGTTAGTTTTATTTGCTATGTATTTGAGGAAGCCCTTTCTATTGTCCTTAATCCGACTGGCAAGATTAATTTCCAAGGAGGCCTTAGCTGTCCTAATTGCCTCCCTACATCCTCTAACAACTGTCCTATATTCCTCCCAAGTGGCCAGCCCCTCTTTCCATAATCCATAGATTCTCCTTTTCCACTTGAGTTTGCCCAGCAGCTCCTTGTTTAACCACGCTGGTCTCCTAGATCCCTTACTTGATTTCCTACTCATTGGGATGCTCTGATCCTGAGCTTGGAAGAAGTGGTCCTTGAATGCTGACCAACTATCATGAGCCCCTTTACCGCCTAGTACCCTTTCCCAGTATATAAACTGGGGGCAGTTACCTGGAAGGGCTATATCACTGCGGGGGTTGGGCTGTGTATTTGTCAACAACCCCCTTCGACCTGCTGGTCACACTCCTTTTGATGCAACCCAGGATACGGTTGGCTTTCTGGGCTGCAAATACACACTGCTGGCTCGTGTTCAGTTTCTCATCAACCATCATCCCCAAGTCCTTCTCTGCAGGGCTGCTCTGCATCTCCTTTTTGCCCAACCTGTAGCTTTGCCTGGGATTGCCCCAACCCAGGTGTAGGACCTTGCACTTGGCTTGTTTGAACTTCATGAGGTTGCCATTGGCCCACTTCACAAGCGTGTCAAGGTCCCTCTGGATGGCATTCCTTCCCTCCAGCATATCAACCGAACCACACATCTTGGTGTCATCAGCAAACTTACTGAGGGTGCACTCAATCCCACTGTCCATGTCACCAACAAAGATGTTGAACAAGATCTCAACACCTGTCTCCAACTAGCAGTACTTAGAGGAATGCTGCCAGTGTGAACTAACTCCCTCTTTACTCCACTGTCTTGAGACCACCCCCATAGTCTCACATTCAGCTCTGGGGCCCCCAGCACAGGAGGGATGTGGACCTGGCTTGAGAGTCCAGAGGAGGCCACAGAGATGCGCAGAGGGCTGGAGCACCTCTGCTACAGAGGCCGGCTGAGACAGTTGGGCTTGTTCAGCCTTTAGAACAGAAAGCTCTGGGGAGACCTTAGAGCAGCTTCCAGTGCCTAAAGGGGCCAACAAGGAAACTGCAGAGGGGCTTTTGACAAGCACCTGCAGAGATAGGACAGGAGGGAATGGCTTTAGACTGACAGAGGGGAGACTGAAATATTAGTAATAAACTCTTCCCTGTGAGGGTGGTGAGGCATTGGCACAGGTTGCCCAGAAAACCTGTGGGTGCCCCATCCCTGGCAGTGTTCAAGGCCGGCTTGGACAGGGCTTGGAGCAACCTGGTCTAGTGGAAGGTGTCCCTGCCCATGGCAGGGGGTTAGAACTGGATGAGCTTTAAGGTCACTTCCAACCCAAACCATTCCATGATTAAAGAGAGGTAGCTTTCAGCCTCTTCATGTTCTGTTTGCCTCTAATTAAGGCACAAATTCTGGTTTTGACCCTGATGGACTCTGAGCCTTCTTTATGCCAGCAGAAATTGCCAATGGAATGTATGGTGTCCCTCTGCCTTCTTTAGGTAAAAACAAAACAAAACAAAAAAACCCCAACCAAACCCAAACAATATTTAATGGGCAAGACAGACTGGCCTTGATATTACCACTTTCAGGTTGGGCCATTACTGGATTATAAAGATACCAATTCAACCATCAAGAAGTCCTCTCTCTAGACAAAGTCCCTACCTATCTCCTTTGTTAGCCTGTAGATATCTCTTGGAAAAGGAGCCTGATTCTCCTCTTCCTCTGCTCTGCGTCTCTTCCTTCAGCTAGGAATAAAATATTAGCCATCTGATTTCTAGCACTTGCATGCTGTTTGTCAGTAAAGGTAAGCTGCTGCCTAGTTCTTAGAAGCTCCCATGTGTTCTATTCCATCTCTTCTCCAAAAATAAAACTACTATTCATGCAATATTTTACACTCTTCAGAAAAAGGATCCGCATCTTCAAAAACTGTCCCCACTCAATGCTGCAGTGTAAATCAAGACAGCTGAAATGCCAGGTTGTCGGATAATCTCCTGGTTTGTGACCATTTCAACTGGGCAAAGTCAATCGTTAAAGAGAACAGACACCCCTAAATACAAGCTAATCAGGATTTAGTAGCCCAACATATTGACAAATAGTTTTCAGAATAACAGAATTACTGAGGTTGGAAGAGTCCTCTGGAGAACACCTAGTCCAGACCCCCATACCCTCACAAAACAGGATCAACTAAAGCAGGTTACTCAGGGCCACATCCAGTCAGGTTTTTAGTATCTCCAAGGATGGAGACTTCATAAACTCTCTAGGAAAATGGCTCCAGTTTGCCCAGAAAGCACACAATGCAAACATTAGAAAACACATTTCCCATATTTCAATATATGCTCACTGCCTCTTGCCCTGTCACTGGCCATCACTGAGAAGAGTTGGGCTCCATCTTCTTCACAGTATCCCATCAGGTATTCAAGACTTACTGATACTCAGCCTTCTCTTCTCCAGACTAAACAATCCCATCCCTCTCAGCCTCTGCTCATATATATATCCCCTTCTCATATAAAAACCAATGTATTTCTCTCATCTCACATCTTCAGAAAGAACAATGTTCCTGTTTTGTTTAATGGCATCAGTGCAAAAAGAAAAATTCATATCAATGTAGAGCTTTGTACTGCAAGTCCATTAGAAGAGATGCCCGAAATTTCACTGGAATTCTCTGCTGAAGTACATGACATTTGAGCCTTCTGCGATGCTTTCTTAAATAGGAGCATGCTTAAAGGGAAGCATAACAGTTGCAAACTAGAGTATGATTTTTTTCTGCAACATCCAGCTAACTACACTTGCTATTTGACATTAGGAACCGGGTCTTCCACCAAGGTTCTTATAGAAGCTACACATTATTGTATTGGGTGTGCATGGCAAGGCTTTAGTAGCAGGGGGGAGACACAGGGGTGGCTTCTGTGAGAAGCTGCTATAAGCTTCCCCTATATCTGATAGAGCCAGTTGCAGCCAGCTCCAAGACGGAGATGCCGTTGGCCAAGGCTGAGCCCATCAGTGACAGTGGTAGCACCTCTGGGGAACCATATTTAAGAAGGGAGGAAATTGCAGCAGGACAGAGGAGTGAGAATATGTGAGAGCAACAGCTCTGCAGACACCAAGGTCAGTGCGTAAGGAGGGGAGGAGGTTTCCCTGCAACCCATGGTAAGGCAGGCTGTGCCACTGCAGCCCATGGAGTTCCACGGTGAAGATATTCCTCTGCAGCCCACTGGGGACCCCACACCGGAGCATGAGGATGTGCCCTGAAGGAGGCTGTGACCTCACAGAGAGCCCACGCCAGAGCAGAAAGATTTGCCCAAGGGAGGCTGCAACACCATGGGAAGCCTGTGCTGGAACAGGCTCTCAGGAGGACCTGTGGCCCCATGGAGAGAGAAGCTCGCGCTGGAGCAGGTTTGCTGGCAGGACTTGTGACCTCATGGGGTACCCATGCTGGAGCAGTCTGTTCCTGAAGGACTGCACCTGTGGAAAGGATCCACGCTGGAGCAGTCTGTGGAGGACTGTCTCCTGTGGGAGAGACCCCACACTGGAACAGGGGAAGAGCGTGAGGAGGACAGAGCAGCAGAGACCTGTGATGAACTGACTTCAACCCCTGTTCCTCATCCCCCTGCACTGCTTGGGGGGAGGAAGCAGAGAAAATCCAGAGTGAAGGTGAGTCTGGGAAGAAGGGAAGGGTGGGGGAAGGTGTTTTAGGATGTGGTTTTATTTTTCATTACCCTGCTGATTTGATTGGCAAAAAATTAAACTAATTTCCCCAAATTGAGTCTGAAATAATGTTAACAATGTATTAAAATAGGAAGCCTCATATGCTTAATGAAGCCACAGTATTTTGTCCGTAAACCTCCAAAACAACATGGACATTTCATATAACCCAGGCAATGTTCAGAAACCATTACAGCCTTTTCTGCATTATATGAACCATGAACTCCTGAATTTTGAGGGCTATGGAAATTTTGCTTTCATTCAGGGAAGTGATTATAATACGTATAACTTTGCCCAATTCATCCAGCATTTCATTGTCTCAAAGTAACAGATAGCTAAATTTGACACATAAAGCAGAGGCATTCAGAAAGTACTTTTTCCATCAAAGCTTCTGAACTTAAGTTAGCTGCAACACTTTTAGAATATTATAGAATTATACAGTGGTTCAGGTTGCAAAGGACCTTAAGATCATCTAGTTCCAACACCCCTGCCATGGACAGGGACACCGCACACTAGAATAGGTTGCTCAAGACTGTGTCCAACCTAGCCTTGAACACTGCCAGGGATGGAGCATTCACAACTTCCTTGGGCAACTAATTCCAGTGCCTCACCACCCTCACAGTAAGGAATTTCTTCCTTTATATCCAGCCTAAATCTCTCCTGCTGAAATTTAAACCCATTACCCCTTGTCATCTCTCTACGGTCCCTGATGAAGTGTCCCTATAGCATCCTTGTATGATTGTCCTTCAGACACTGGAAGGCTGCTATGAGGTCTCCACGCAGCTTTGTCTTTTCCAGGCTGAACAGCCCCAGGCTGAACAGCCCCAATTTTCTTAGCCTGTCTTTGTATGGGAGGTGCTCCAGCTTCATGGCCATCATCCTCATGGCCCTCCTCTGGACTTGCTCCAACAGCTCCATGTCCTTTTTATGTTGGGGACACCAGAACCGTACATAGTACTCCAAGTGGAGTCTCACCAGAGTAGAGGGGCAGGATCACCTCCCTCAACCTGCTGGTCACGCTTCTTTTGATGCAGCCCAGGATATGGTTGGCTTTCTGGGCTGCGAGCACACACTCCAGGGTCATGTTAAGATCCTCATCAACCAACACCTCCAAGTCCTTCGCCTCAGGACTGCTCCAGATCACTTCTCTGACCAACCTGCAGCTGTGCCCGAGATTGCTCCAACGCAGGTGTAAGACCTCGCATTTTGCTTTGCATGCCTGAATTAGTCCAATTACAGAACTTATAATCAATACCACAGCCTCCTTTTGCTGTACTGAAGTTACCCAGACTTCCACCCACTTTACCCTCCCTCAGAAGCAAAAACAACAGCTAGAATTAACCCTGACTGCTTTCCTGCTTACTGTCAGTATGGTTAAGGAATGTTTATTTTTACTTGCACCTGGGCACCTTACCAGCTAAGCAAGGTATCCTTATCTTCCAGCTGAGATACATTCACTTGCCAAATGGCTAGCCAGCCAAATGACATGCTTGCTGCCTGCTGCTCAGCCATCCAGCCAATAAAATTCATTGCTCACCATTCCTTAAGGTGGCCAAGTGGCAAATACTACCAACCCGACTGTTCATTAACCCAACAAATTGCTTTACCAAACAACACTGTACAGTATGTAACCGACCAAGGAGCTATGCAACAGTGAGTCAAACTTTCACCAGGACAAAGATTATGTTTGATGTCCCTCTATCATAACTTTTGGATGGCTCCAACGCAGAGAAATGGCATCAGAACCATCTACTTACTGTCCTCAAGGACTATACTATAATTATGTGAAAGGCAAGCACCAGCTGCCCAGCAAGAAATTGTTTTCTATCAAGCATCATACAAAGATATTTGTAATAGATTTTACTTTATATGGAAATCTACAAGACAGAAAGAATACAAATTGAATTAGTAAGTGACATGGTGATATCAATACATAAACATTAGGATGTACATTTTCATGATACATCACTGTCCTGACAAGTCCAAAAAACTGTGAAAAAAAAATCTAAACAAACCTGCTGGAGCTACGAGATCTTCTTGAAGAGCTGTAGCTTCTTGGGGGTGTTCTGGATCTCTTATCTCTCTTCTTTTTATCATCTCTCTCTTTTTCTCTTTTATGTTCCTTCTTCTCTGTATCCTCATCTTTTTCCTTTTCTTTATCTCTGCCATTATCTTTGTCCCCTCTTTCCTTGTCTCCCTCCTTGTCCTTAATCTTCTCTCTGTCCTTCTCCCCCTCTTCATCAACATCATTTTTTTCCTTGTTGTGGTCTACCTCTTCCCTGTCTTTTTCCTTCTTATCTTTGTCCTTTTCCCTGTCCTTATCCCTGTCTCTATCCCTATCCTTGTCTCTGACTCTCTCTTGGTCTTTGTTTTGTTCCTTCTCTCTCTCCCGGTCCTTCTCCTTGTCCTTATCCCTGTTTCTCTCTTTATTTCTCTCTCTTTCCCATTCTTTGTCCTGGTTTCTCTCCTTCTCTTTGTCTCGGTCTCTCTCTTTCTCCTTTTCTTTGGCTTTTTCTTTTCCCTTGACCTTTTCTTTGTCTCTTCGCTTGTCCCTGTGAAAAGTCAAACATAAATCCATTAATTCATCTTTGAACTTTCCAATAAAAATTACAACTAACTTTTTATCATACATTAATTGTTCAAGAGAAAATATGTGTTTCTGTTGATAAAAAAAAGTAACTAGTCAAAATTTTAATTTTCCACCCTTGTTCATCATGAGGGAGAGGCTATATAGCTAGTGGGAGGTGTCCCTGTCCATGGCAGGGGGGTTGGAACTAGATGATCTTAAGGTCCTTTCCAACCCTAATCATTCTATGATTCTATTCTATAAATAGCCTTAAACTGCTTGGAAGTTCAACATCAATTAACATAACAGATATATGCATTTTTGCATACAGCAGTGTATGGCTATTATGAAATAGCCAGAGGCAAAAATAAAAGTTCATGCACAAAAACTTTAGACATGTTCTCAGAATGCAAGAACAAATTCAGCCTGAATCCAATCTATATCTGTTGAGAAGGTTGAAGCAGCAGCATCCACTTTTTTGTGCATTGAAGAGGCTACACAGAACATACATAATCCATTGGTTAAAGTCCAACCATTAAAGTTATTTATTTTTTATCAGCTTGCATGTTGGCATAAAATGTAGACTAGACTTTAGTATCAAAGCTTAAGTACCTTAGTTTTAGTTTTGTGGTTTAACTACCTCCCCCCCCCCCCGCCCCAGCACCATATGAGTTACTATGAAGAAAATTCACTATATTCCCTGCCAATACCAATACACTTGGCATAAGAATTTACTTTCCATTATTTCATCCCACAAACAAAGCTGAGGGACAGGCTAAAGCATTTAGAAATTCCATCCTTTGCCATCACCCACAACGACTGTTAGATTTGTTTTTTTGTTATTCAAAAACATTGTACTACGTGCTAAGGACAACAGTATAATTTCTTAGGAATGGAACTCACTGAGAATGACTTCTTGATTTCCACCTTTCCCTAGATGTAGACCTTTTTTTCAGGGGGCTTCTGGATCTAAGTCTGTCCTTGTGTCTTGAGAGCGATCTGTTGCCAGATCTACTTCTATACGAACAACATCAGAAGAAAAATACTTTAATATTGAAACTTCATGAAAATTAAGTCAAACAAGGGGAAAAAAAACAACCTCCACATAAATCTTGTCTCACTACATAAAATTATATAGAGGTACGCCTCAGTAATATACTGCCTACCAACATTTTTGTAAATATGAATATTTTAAGCTTCACCAGGTGCACATTCTCTCCATTGAAACAATGCACCATTTAAGTAATACTAATGCTTCATAATAACTTCCATAAATATTCTGGAAAATACAATTTCATATCATATTAGGATAACCGTCCTTAGTAAATCTAGTGCATAAAAACTACTAGACAATTTCTAGCAGCTGTAAAAATTAGTCACATTTTCTTCTTTTCCAGGCCCAGTCACTTATTGCAGTCTTGGTTAATGAAGAAAGATGGCTTTAATTGGCATCTTTGTTCTCTAGACTTAGAATTTAATTAAACTTGGAAAAAAACAAAACACAAGCAAAAAAAAAACAAAACAACCCCCCACCAAAACCAAACCAAACCAAATAAAAAAAAAAGCCAAACGAAAACCAAACCAAAATAAGAACCCTAACATCTGTGGTTCAGCATTTAGTCAAGTTACCTTTTCAGTTGAAAGGGTATGTTAGCATGGATTTGAATTATTACAGTTCTCAAGAAAAGGAATGAGCATTTACTACACAATAAATAAGGAATGCGAATAACGTGCAGATACTCCAATAGAAATCCAATTAAAGTCTTCTGATAGACATATACAGTATAGTCCCAGATTTGATGAAAAAAACAAGACTTAAAAATTACTATACTCTTTCCCAAAATATTCCCTATATTTGGAAGTCCCCTAAGAAAAGAAAAATAAAAAGCTGGATTTGAACATTAAGTTTCAAAAGAACACGTCACTGGATACTTTGCCTGAGAGGTTAAGGTATGATGAAGTTGAATTTACCAAAGACAGAAACTCAAGTTTTTTACTCAATAAATCCTGAAGAACAGGGAGATACAAAAAATACCAGCTCCACTGGTCTTCTGCAGCTCAAGACACAGAGTAAGATATACCAAGAGGCAATAATTTTTTACCTACAGCTTTGCTCCCTGTATCAGTGTAGAAATACAAACTAATTACAGGGGAAATTAATTACAATTTAGTCTAAATAAGACCTTGAATAGATTTCATATCATAGATATTAAAGCAATTTAGGGTTTCTTTTTAAACACTAAAACAGGAAAGTGGCAAGGACAGTTTATTCTTAAGGATGAAGTTGCCTCAACAGAGCAGACTGGCCTTTTTTCAGCTTGTTCTCAAAACTGACAGTAGCAGTGGTATAACCATTAAAAAGAGAAATATAACTATTGACAACTGTTTAAAGCACAGGTTTCTGCAAGTAAAAAAAAGGCAAATTTATCTTCTAAAAATCAATTTGGTTTGTATGAGTACAAAACAGCACTGAGATTACTGCAATGTTACATGAAAAGAACCCAAACCTGTTTTTCAGTTATGGCCTGAGTTAGAGTGACAGAAGACAAGCAAGCAATAAAGAAATGAACAAATTATTCTTCTTGCATTACAAAAGTATGTAAATGTTGTAAAGTCATTACATAACATGTACTGTGTAACACTATTATAAAACTGAAGCCTGCACTTGGATCATATTTGTTTGGTAGTATGACTGATGCGGTGCATCCTTATAGAATCATAGAATAGTTAGGGTTGGAAAGGACCTTAAGATCATCAAGTTCCAACCCCCCTGCCATGGGCAGGGACCCCTCACACTAAATCATGTTACCCAAGCCTCTGTCCAACCCGGCCTTGAACACCGCCAGGGATGGAGCATTCACGACTTCCTTGGGCAACCCATTCCAGTGCCTCACCACCCTCACAGTAAAGAACCTCCTCCTTATATCCAATCTAAACTTCCCCTGTTTAAGTTTGAACCCGTTACCCCCTTGTCCTGTCGCTACAATCCCTAATGAAGAGTCTCTCTCCAGCACCCTTGTAGGTCCCCTTCAGATACTGCAAGGCTGCTATGAGGTCTCCACGCAGCCTTCTCTTCTCCAGGCTGAACAGCCCCAACTTTCTCAGACCACCTGTCCTTGTATGGGAGGTGCTCCAGTCCCCTGAACATCCTCGTGGTCCTCCTCTGGACTCATTCCAACAGCTCCATGTCCTTTTCATGTTGAGGACACCAGAACTGCACACAACACTCCAAGTGAGGTCTCACGAGAGCAGAGCAGAGGGGCAGGATCATTTCCTTCGATCTACAGATCCCGCTCCTTTTGATGCAGCCCAGGGTACGGTTGGCTTTCTGGGCTGCAAGCACACACTGCCGGCTCATGTTCAGTTTCTCATCGGCCAACACCCCACAAGTCCTTCTCCGCAGGGCTGCTCTGAATCTCTTCTCTGCCCAACCTGTAGCCGTGCCTGGGATTGCTCTGACCCAGGTGTAGGACCTTGCACTTGGGTGTAGGGCCTTGCACTTGTAAATCTTACATAAACTCTGTTGCTCTTTAGTCACCACTGTACTGTAGACAAGAATGCAAGTTATTTCTCAGAATGATTGATTCACTTGTTAAATACTGAAGCTCCATTTTTACTTTTATTTTTAGAAGAGATTTATAGGTGAAAGCAAAGATGCATTTTTTGGGACCACCACTGTACAAAAGTAGTAGCTGAATACAAAACATTTTCTGATCACCTGCATCAAAGACAGTCCTTAAGGCATTTAATCTATGTTTGGATGGCCTTAATTTTTACCTCTCCATCATCATTTCTGATACCTGTGGGTGATATAAAAGGATATACAGTCCCTAATGAAGAGTCCCTTTCCAGCATCCTCATAGGCCATCTTTTCTGTATGTAAAAGAAATCTAGCTGCCTTGTTAAAATACAATGGATGAAAGAATGCAACAGTGCTGTTGCTGCAGCAGGCAACGGTCACCCTTTTAATGTGTAAGCTAACAAATACATTGAGGAGGTTTTCTGTTGGATGGGTTGTTTTGGTTGTGTTTGGCTTTTTTTGATACTTAATGGAGGCAAATATCTTCAGATTGATTACGTAAGTTATCAGAAGATATTCATGACATTGAACCGTTTCAGGAAGCATTTGTAAGTCTCACATAGGAAGACTGTCTCATTCCTGGAAATTACCTTAATGGGTAAACTTGATCAAAATGGGTGATCTAGCAATTTTATTCCCTCCTATATTTCAAAGCCTCTATCCAAACTGAACAAATTAGCAAAGCCAACAAACTCTGAAGAATTAAAAACTGCCCTTAAAGTCTTTTTCTTCTGTAAAAAAAAAAAATAAGCAAGGACAGGTGGCCTGGGATGAATACAGGGATGTTGTCTGGGAAGTTAGGGACCAAGATAGGAAAGCTAAGGCCCAATTGGAGCTAAACCTGGCTAGGGATGTTAAAGATAACAGGAAGGGAATTTATAGTTATGTAGCGGCTAAAAAACAGACTAAGGACAACGTAGGCCCCCTCCGGAAGCTTTTGGGAGAACTGGCTACACAGGATTTGGAGAAGGCTGAGGTTCTGAATGGCTTCTCTGCCTCGGTCTTCACTGGCAAAGGCTCTGATTGCACCACCCAAGTCTTGGAAGGCGGACACAGGGTCTGTGAAAATCTAGACCTTGGGCCCACTGTATATGAGGATCTGGTTCGAGACCATCTTAAGAACCTGAATGTACACAAGGCCATGGGACCTGATGAAATCCATGCACGGGTCCTGAAGGAGCTGGCAAATGAAGTTGAAAAGCCACTGGCCATCATATTTGAAAAATCCTGGCAGACAGGTGATGTTCCTGACAACTGGAAAAAGGGAAATGTAACCCCCATTTTCAAGAAGGGGAAAATAGATGACCTGGGGAATTACAGACCAGTCAGTCTCACCTCTGTGCCTGGCAAAATCTTGGAGCAGATTCTCCTGGAAGGCATGCTAGGGCACATGAAAAACAACAAGGTGCTTGGTGACAGCCAGCATGGCTTCACTAGGGGGAAATCCTGCCTGACCAATGTGGTGGCCTTCTATGACGGGGCTACAAAAGTGATGGACAGGGGTGGAGCAGTTGACGTCATCTACCTGGACTTGTGCAAAGCATTCGACACTGTCCCACAATGACATCCTTGTCTCTAAATTGGAGTGTCATCAATTTGATAGGTGGACCACTCGGTGGATAAAGAACTGGCTGGATGGTCGCACTCAAAGAGTTGTGGTCAACGGTTCAATGTCCGGCTGGAGATCAGTAATGAGTGGTGTCCCTCAGGGATCGGTGTTGGGACCGGTCTTGTTTAACATCTTTGTCGCTGACATGGACAATGGGATTGAGTGTGCCCTCAGCATGTTTGCCGATGACACCAAGCTGTGTGGTTTGGTTGATACACTGGAGGGAAGGAATGCCATTCAGAGGGACCTTGACACGCTTGTGAGGTGGGCTGATGCCAACCTCATGAAGTTTAACCATGCCAAGTGCAAGGTCCTACACCTGGGTGGGAGCAATCCCAGGCACAGCTACAGGTTGGGCAAAAAGGAAATTCATGGTAGTCCTGCGGAGAAGGACTTGGGGGTGTTAGTCAATGAGAAAATGAACATGAGCCGGCAGTGTGCACTCACAGCCCAGAAAGCCAACCGTACCCTGGGTTGCATCAAAAGGAGCGTGACCAGCAGGTCAAAGGAGGTGATCCTGCCCCTCTACTCTGCTCTCGTGAGACCTCACTTGGAGTGTTGTGTGCAGTTCTGGTGTCCTCAACATGAAAAGGACATGGAACTGTTGGAACAAGTCCAGAGGAGGGCCACGAGGATGATCAGGGGCCTGGAGCACCTCCTGTATGAAGACAGGCTGAGAAAGTTAGGGCTGTTCATCCTGGAGAAGAGAAGGCTGCGTGGAGACCTCATAGCAGCCTTGCATTATCTGAAGGGGACCTACAAGGATGCTGGAGAGAGACTCTTCATTAGGGATTGTAGCGACAGGACAAGGGGGTAAAGGGTTCAAACTTAAACGGCAGAGGTTTAGATTGGATATAAGGAAGAAATTCTTTACTGTGAGGGTGGTGAGGTACTGGAATGGGTTGCCCAAGGAAGTTGTGAATGCTCCATCCCTGGCAGTTTTCAAGACCAGGTTGGATGAAGCCTTGGGTGACATGGTTTAGTGTGAGGTGTCCCTGCCTATGGCAGGGGGGTTAGAACTAGATGACCTTAAGGTCCTTTCCAACCCTAACTATTCCATGATTCTATGAAATAGCTTTACATTTACAGTACAGTAAATAAAAATACTGCATTTGTTAATTAGATGTTTAGAAGACAGCAGGAACTTTCTACTAGCAAAATCAGCCAGCCTATCTGTTCAGGGTGTTAACAGTAAGCCAAATTTTGCATCCACAAAACACAGATAACTTTCTTTTTAAAATCAGAGGTCACAAAAGTAAATTATGCTACATGGCACAATAAGTATCTTCTAGCGTTTTTTACACTAAAGTAGAGTGAAAAAGTGTCTGTGCAGAGACAAAGTTCCTAGTTACTTTGATGTGGTCAGTATGTGTTACTAATCTCTACAGGGATACTCATAACTCAGCAAGAAATCTCAGTAACCACCACCGCTCAAAAACACCCCACCTCTTAGTCTCAAATAAAAAACCATACCTACCTGTGTTTTGAGTGTGATCTTTTCCTTCTAGATCGTGATTTTGAGCTAGACCTGGATTCTGAACGAGAATGGGAACGAGATCGACCACCTTTTCTTTCACTGCTCTTTCCAGACTCTGAGAGGAAAAAACCACTTTGCAGTGTAAGCTCAGAACATTTAAACATCCCAGTTAACAATCTGGCACAAGTGGAAAGTACCACACATATAATGCAAGAGGCCTATGCTTTTCACATCTTCCTTCTTTGCAAATATCCTTCAGAAACATCCAAGAAAGTCACTGCATATACTCATTGAGTGCAGCCATCCTGCAGCAGTACACACAAACCAGATAATTATAAACAGTATTTATTCTTCTGTTAGGAATGAGATTTATGTTGCTGCCAAAATGCACAAGATTACAAGACGTTCTCCTCCACTATATTATTTAGCTACTTTTTTTTTTCTAAATAACCTCAGAAGAATAAATTTAGGGGGTATAATTTTGAAAACAAGAATAAAATGCAAAGAATAATTAGTACATTTTATACTTTTAGATATTCCAGCCACTGTACAAATATTGATATTCTATTCCTCAAATACTGTTTTGGGGGAAGAAGGGATGGAGAGAAGGGGGTGAAACGTTTGATCCAAAGGCCAGAGAGTCAGCATGAAAGCTTACCAGAAACCTCACCATACTTTGGTTCAGACTCTAAAAGATTAATATTCTGCTGCTTAGCGCTGAGGAAATGTTAGAACTGTTTTTCTCCCAACCCTAAAACCCAACAGAAAATACTCTTCCCTCCCCCCCAAAAAAAACAAACAAAAAAAAAAACACAGACCAACAAGCGCTCAAGGTCCTCCACTATCTAAATTACATAAGACAATGTCTAGGTTTATTAGTTAGAATGAAAACCTTGCTGAAGGAAAACAGAGGATTTCAACTGCAAGTTTAACAAGTTGTGAATATTTTATGCCGTGGTTTTAAAATAAGTTTAAGTCAGCATAAATCAGCACTGAAACATCTGTCTAACCATTCAACCCCCCAGCATCTTCCTCCTCTACCGGGCAACTTCAAGGTTAACAGGGATCAGGGAACCAATCTGGATGAAAAAGAAGACCATTACAATATGTTAAGCTTTATCCCAGATTCTTTCTCTGATCCCATTTGCTATGAAAATGCACAGTCTTGATCCAGCATGAAAAAGAGCATAGCACAGTGACAAAATTAACATGCTGAAGCATAACATTGCCCCTTTCAGCAGCATGCTAGCTCCCTCTGATCATGAAAATATGGCATTAATGGGTGCGAGAGGAGAACAAAACAAAATACTGAGCAATTTTAGGTTTGTACGTACTTTGACCTTTAAAAGCACCAACATTAGGTATTAATTTAGTATTGACTTTGTATTTTAGAAAACATTCAGTGAGCATGTATCTGAAAATAAGATATGAGGAAATAAAAAGTCAGCTTCATTCCATTGCTTTGTTGCATGAAGGCAGTTTTGATTATTTTCCTTCGTTTCCACCCAAGTATGTTGTTCACCTTTGAGTACCATATTCCTGTGTTTGAAAGTGCTCTTAAAAGCACGTGCCAAGGTACACATAGAACGTGTCTGTTAGGTAATGAGCATAATACTGATGTGCCACAGTACTTCTAGGTCCTTTAAATAAAACTGGCAAAAACCAGTGCAGCACATAGTGGACACCTCAACTGATGAAAAAGCTCTTGTTTCCTTGAGACAGCCATGTAGTACCGTGCACTGTACAGCACTCTTTGTTATATAATCTGATAGACTTTGGTCCTGAAGTTGATCATGAGCACACTGTTGTTTTGCATTTCATAATTAATGCACCAAAGCTTTTTACAGGCATAGCAATTTGTAGGGCTAAGGACAAAGGAAAAATTGAAAAGCTGATTTCTCTGGCCTGAAAAAAGGCAGCTGGTTTGCAGTGCATGGCACTAACACACATCAGTTCAGTGAAGAAAATGTGTAATGTTCTGTGCACCCTCTCTCAAGACGGAATAAGTGACATGAGCTGGGCTTTGGCTCAGGCACTAGAGTTACCAGTCCATACTCCTGTAAAGGCAAAGTCCAAGCTATATGTGACAGAACAGCACTGGCATCGTTCCCCTTCCAGGACCATCAGCAACTCTTCGCTGTCCTGAATTTAGCCAGTGATCAGGCTTTTCAGACAAAAAAAAAAAGGACATCTCCTGTCCTTGTAGCAGGAGATGAAAATATCTTTGTTTGAGGGGTGTTCTCTTCCCCCTCTACTCTGCCTTGGTGAGGCCGCATCTGGAATACTGCGTCCAGTTCTGGGCCCCCCAGTTCAAGAAGGACAGGGAATTGCTTGAAAGAGTCCAGCGCAGAGCCACAAAGATGATTAAAGGAGTGGAACACCTCCCTTATGAGGAGAGGCTGAGGGAGCTGGGTCTCTTTAGCTTGGAGGAGAGGAGACTGAGGGGTGACCTCATCAGTGTTTACAAATATGTAAAGGGTGGGTGTCAGGATGATGGAGCTAGGCTTTTTTCAGTGATATCCAGTGATAGGACAAGGGGCAATGGGTGTAAACTGGAGCATAGGAGGTTCCATGTGAACATCAGGAAGAACTTCTTTACTGTGAGAGTGACAGAGCACTGGAACAGGTTGCCCAGGGGGGTTGTGGAGTCTCCTACGTTGGAGATATTCAAGGCCCGCCTGGACAAGTTCCTGTGTGATGTACTCTAGGTTACCCTACTCTTGCAGGGGGGTTGGACTGGATGATCTTTCGAGGTCCCTTCCAACCCTTGGGATTCTGTGATTCTGTGATAATACACCTACCCGGCTCAATAGCAGCAGATATGAAAGACTGGGCTTCCCTTACTCTCTTCATCACTTCTTCCAGTTCCTTGGCAGCAGCTTGTGGTGTCATTTCAGGAGGCTTCACTATTGCATTATTGGAGTGATTTATTCTAAATTAAGGGAAAATAAAACATTTAACTCCCAAACTCTTGAAAAGGGAAAATGAAAAGCCAAGTAAGAAAACACCTTAACTTCCACATATGAGTAAACACGTTACAGATCAACAAATCTTACCACTTTTAAATAAATGCAGCAGAGTATTCCTGTGTTAAAATATTTCTAGTAGAAGTCTAGAAATCTGTTTCTCTATTTCAAATCACATCTCTACATTAAGACCTACTAATTACACACAAATCATATCTAAACCTTAATTAGTACGAGGACTTTGCACATTCTCTCAGTGTTATGGCTTTCAGGAACTCAAGATTAGCTGTAGAAATATTTTACTTGATGCTAACCATATTCTTCTTGGAGAAAGTTAGGCCCAACCTTGAAATTGGAATTCATAAAAGTCTTCCAGTTTACTAACAATAGATCCTTATATTGAAAGATCAACCAAGCCAAGTGCAAGGTCCTACACACCTGGGTCAGGGCACAGCTACAGGTTGGGTGGAGAGGAGATTCAGGGCAGTCCTGAGGAGAAGGTCTTGGGGGTGCTGGTTGATGAGAAACTTAACATGAGCCGGCAGTGTGTGCTTGCAGCCCAGAAAGCCAACCATATCCTGGGCTGCATCAAAAGAAGCGTGACCAATAGGTCAAAGGAGGTGATCCTACCCCTCTACTCTGCTCTCGTGAGACCTCACTTGGAGTGTTGTGTGCAGTTCTGGTGTCCTCAACATGAAAAGGACATGGAACTGTTGGAACAAGTCCAGAGGAGGGCCACGAGGATGATCAGGGGACTGGAGCACCTCCCATACAAGGACAGGTGGTCTGAGAAAGTTGGGGCTGTTCAGCCTGGAGAAGAGAAGGCTGCGTGGAGACCTCATAGCAGCCTTCCAGTATCTGAAGGGGGCCTATAAGGATGCTGGAGAGGGACTCTTCATTACGGGCTGTAGTGACAGGACAAGAGGTAGCAGGTTCAAACTTAAACAGGGGAAGTTTAGATTAGATATAAGAAAGAAGCTCCTTATCGTGAAGGTGGTGAGGCACTGGAAAGGGTTGCCCAAGGAAGTCGTGAACGCTCCATCCCTGGCAGTGTTCAAGGTGGGGCTGGACAGAGCCCTGGGTGACATGGTTTAGTGTGAGGGGTCCCTGCCTATGGCAGGGGGGTTAGAACTAGATGATCTTAAGGTCCTTTCCAACCCTAACTATTCCATGATTCTATGAAAGAATATTCACAGCAGTTTCCTGCACATCAGTCATAAATGTGTAAGGATACTAAAGAAATCTCTCATTCAGTATTCATATGGACAGTTAATTTCTTACTTCAGCGGCCTGTCTCCAAACATAACTCCATTAAAGGCAAGAGCTCGTGGTACAGAATTTTGGTCTGCAAATTCCACAAAAGCAAATCGTGTTGGTTGTGTCTCATCACCTGCCATTCGCACAAATTTGACTTCTCCAACTTGCTTAAAGAATTCAAGCAGCTGATCTGCTGTTGTAGTCTAGAAAGAGTCAAAATGCTCAGATGAATTCAAACATATAATGAAAACCACTTAACCAACATGTCAGGTAATCTAAGAGCTACAGATTTTAGAAAATCATCTCACAGGCAACATGAATTTGTTAATGTTCACTTCAGATTAACAGAAGGGAAAAAAAACCCCAAACTTTTTCTCTTAAAGAATATACTATAGTTTAAAATAGTACAACCACAAGTCCTTAAACTTAAATGCTAAAAAAGCAAATCAAGGTTAAAAAAGCACTTGCACAGGATTTTGCACTTTTCAGGCAGCTCATTTGAAAAAACTGATGAGGAATTTCCTGATACACCTATGTCCAAGACTGTGAATTTTGATCAATTCAAAATGAAAAGAAAAAAAATAAAAATAATCTAAACAACATTGTAAGACTTCACTTTTACCTGCTTTCCTACTGGCTTCCAGCTTGTTTTTTTTTATTGCAATCAACAGTACTTTTACACTCTAGTAGCTAAATTTGCAGACAAAAAAAATCCAAAATCAAATACTGCATCTGTCAAAAGCAATTTGTTTTTCAATTAATTCAATCAACTGATAAAAAAAAACACCAGCAAACCAACAAAATTCTGACAGACCTAACTTTCCTGTCACGGAAAATCAAAGGTTTTTATGCTAATTTTGCAACTTCTACTAAGACTAATCATTTCTTCTTACTGTACTTAAACAACTGCACAGTGCTGTAGGGGACAGCTACCATGACCTCACAACTTCTGAGGCACTGTTCAGCTAACACAACCCAGCTGGACATTTAACGAACACACACAATCATAACTATGTTTCTTGAATTCAGCTACAGTATGATTTCTCTGGTATCCTGCTAGAATGAATTCCAGAGTCTGGTCTTATCTGGTTGACAAAGGAGCATTCAGAATGAAATGTAAGATTATAATTCAGAAACTACAATTCTGCATCTTCCCTTAGTACTGTGAATAAAATAATAACAATTTAAAAAAGCTACCTGTGAATTCAAGTTTCCAACGTAGACTGTTCTTCTAATTTCATCAATTTTGGATGGGTCCACATTCCCCATAATCGGTGGCTGTGGTATTTCTCCCAGTGCTGCAATGTTAGGGTCCAATGCTGCTGCTGGTATAGCCCCAAAATTGCCAAGTGTAACACTGAGCTGAAGAACACAAAAATAGAGTATACTTTGAGAAGCAAAGCGCTGGCAGAAGATACTTCACTTGTTAACACTTGTCCACCTCATGTGTTTCTGTAAAAATAAACCTAATGAATATAGGCAAGACTTTAAGGTCCCAGCTGAATACTGTATTGGTTTTATGTGGCAATGTTTTGGTAGCAGAGAAGGGGACTACAGGGGTGGCTTCAGTGAGAAGATGCCAGAAGCTTCCCCCACATCGCTCAGAGCCAGTTCCAGCCAGCTCCAAGATGGACCTGCTACTGGCCAAGGCTGAGCCAGGGACAGTGTGCCCTGGGTTCAGCAATAGCAGTCATTTTTCTCCTTCCTCGTTGCTGGTGCAGTGCTGCGTTTTTGACTTCCAGACTGGGAATAACGCTGATAAAACCGATGCTTTTAGTTGTTGCTAAGTAATGTTATACTCCGATCAAGGACTTTTAGTTTCATGCTCTGCCAAGGGAGGAGGGGCACAAGAAGCTGGGAGGAAGCAGAGACAGGACACCTGACCCAAACTAGTCAAAGGGGTATTCCATACCACAGCACGTCATGCCCAGTATATAAAGTGGGGGGGAGTTACCCAGAAGCAGATCGCTGCTCGGGTCGTGCTGGGTATCAGTTAGTGGGTGGTGAGCAACTGTATTCTCTCCCCTTGTTATTCCCCTTATTATTATTGGTGGTAGCGGTAGTAGTTTTGTGTTATACCTTAGTTACTAGACTGTTCTTATCTCAACACGTGGGAGTGACATTCTTTCGATTCTCCTCCACATCCCTCTGGGAGCAGGGGGGAGGAAGGGGGGGAGTGAGCGAGTGGCTGCATGGTTCTGAGTTACCAGCTGGGCTTAAACCACAACACAGTGATAGCACCTCTGGGATAACAAATTTAAGGAGAAAAAAAATGCTGCACAACTGCAGCTAGAGAGAGGAGTGAGAATATGCGAGAGCAATGACTCCGCAGATACTAAGTTCAGTGAGGAAGGAAGGGACGAGGTGCTCCAGGCACAGGATCAGAAGTTCTCCTGCAGCCCATGGTGAAGGGGGATGTGCCCTGAAGGAGGCTGTGACCCCACAGAGCCCATGCTGGAGCAGGCTCCTAGCAGGACCTGTGTCCCTGGGGGACAGAAGTACCCATGCTGGAGCAGATTTGCTGGCAGGACCCATAAATAACCTTCTATAGGTTATAGATTAGCTGTGCACTATCGGTTACCATCTTATCAAAGTGGTCTGGACACGGATGCAGTACATAAATCGGAAAAAAACCTGGCTTAAATTTCTAATGTGTACAGTGAATTAAGTAAGATACCTTCAAACACTGTTAATATCCTTATTTTTTTTTTTGCTACAAGTATAAGGAAGTGCATATGGGATTGCTTATCCACAAACAGATAATGTAATGCTGAGGCCTTGGCCAGTAAGGAAGAATCACAGAATCCCAAGGGTTGGAAGGGACCTCAAAAGATCATCTAGTCCAACCCCCCTGCAAGAGCAGGGTAACCTAGAGTACATCACACAGGAACTTGTCCAGGCGGGCCTTGAATATCTCCAACGTAGGAGACTCCACAACCCCCCTGGGCAACCTGTTCCAGTGCTCTGTCACTCTCACAGTAAAGAAGTTCTTCCTGATGTTCACATGGAACCTCCTATGCTCCAGTTTACACCCATTGCCCCTTGTCCTGTCACTGGATATCACTGGAAAAAGCCTAGCTCCATCATCCTGACACCCACCCTTTACATATTTGTAAACATTGATGAGGTCACCCCTCAGTCTCCTCTCCTCCAAGCTAAAGAGACCCAGCTCCCTCAGCCTCTCCTCATAAGGGAGGTGTTCCACTCCTTTAATCATCTTTGTGGCTCTGCGCTGGACTCTTTCAAGCAATTCCCTGTCCTTCTTGAACTGAGGAGCCCAGAACTGGACGCAGTATTCCAGATGCGGCCTCACCAAGGCAGAGTAGAGGGGGAGGAGAACTTCTCTTGCCCTACTAACCACACCCTTTCTAATGCATCCTAGGGTGCCATTTGCCTTCTTGGCCACAAGGGCACATTGCTGGCTCATGGTCATCCTCCTATCCACCAGGACCCCCAGGTCCCTTTCCCCTTCACTCCTTTCCAGCAGGTCAACCCCCAACCTCTACTGGTACATGGGGTTGTTCTTCCCCAGATGCCAGACTCTACACTTGCCCTTGTTGAATTTCATCAAGTTTCTCCCTGCCCAACTCTCCAGCCTGTCCAGGTCTCGCTGAATGGCAACTCAGCCTTCTGGTGTGTCAGCCACTCCTCCCAATTTAGTGTCATCAGCGAACTCGCTGAGGGTACACTCAGTTCCCTCATCCAGGTCGTTGATGAAAATATTAAACAGCACTGGTCCCAGCACTGACCCCTGAGGGAATCCACTAGTCACAGACCTCCAGCTAGATTCTGTGCCATTGACCACAACTCTCTGCCTTCTTCCTTTCAACCAGTTCTTGATCCTCCTCACTACCTGATCGTCAAGCCCACACTTCCTTAACTTATCTATGAGAATGCTGTGGGAGACAGTATCAAATGCCTTACTGAAATCAAGAAAAACCACATCTACCGCTCTACCATTTTCCCTCCACCTAGTCACTTCCTCATAGAAGGCTGTAAGGTTGGTCAAACATGACTTCCGCTTCGTAAAACCATGTTGGCTGTTCTTAATAACCCCCTCATCCTTGATATGCCTAGAGATGGAGTCAAGAATAAGTTTTTCCATCACCTTTCCAGGGACGGAGGTAAGGCTGACCGGTCTATAATTACCCGGGTCCTCCTTCTTGCCTTTCTTATAGACTGGTGTGACATTTGCCATCTTCCAATCCTCAGGCACCTCTCCCGTTTCCCACGATTTACCAAAGATGATGGAGAGTGGCCTAGCAATGACCTCCGCCAGCTCCCTCAGCACCCGTGGGTGTATTCCGTCCGGACCCATTGATTTATAGATGTCCAGATTGCATAGCTGATCCCTAACCCAATCCTCATCTACCAAAGCAAACTCCTCCTTTGTCCTGACTCCTTCTGGGGCCCCTGGGGAGAGTCTGCAGGAGTAAAGACAGAGGCAAAGAAAGCATTCAGCACTTCTGCCTTCTTTGTATCCTCTGTCTCCAGGGCACCCACCTCGTTCAACAGTGGGCCTATATTGCCTCTTGTGTTAGTTTTATTTGCTATGTATTTGAAGAAGCCCTTTCTATTGTCCTTAATCCGACTTGCAAGAAGGAAATTTGCAGTGACCAGGGCCAATTTGTTTCGTAACTGACATCAGTCTATCAAAGGGACAGATAAAGTACATTTTGAATAAACATATAAGATTAATTACAGTTGGAACATGAAAGATATTAAGTGTAAGACCTTTCCCTACAGTCACTGCCTAGAGAATGAGGACAATGCAACTCACTTTTAGAACTGAGAATTAAAATTTCTCCTGGGAAATGATATTAAAAAAAAATTTTAAAAAAACACTACTAAATTGGGATACTGAGTTCCTGGTTTGAATTTTATTTTCTCCACCAAAAAAAGCAACTGCCTTTCCAGCAAACAAAGTTTCTAACAGGTGTTACAAATTCTCAACAAGGCACCAGTAATTATGGTTTTTGTTATATAACAAGTGAAAACTACTGTCTTCACTTGAAATCATTCTTTTATTATTATGCAGAGGGTTGTACAGCTTGACTTCTTCTTTGACAGTCTAAACTTGACAGATAATTTATTAAAGATTTTTATAAAAACAAAGTGAATTTACCTTAAAAGATTAGTTTAGAAACAAATGTCTCTACTGCTATTACACCAGTTCTGTTTAGTATCTTCATTGATGATCTGGATGAGGAGACTGAGTGCACCTTCAGCAAGTCTGCAGATGTCACCAAGTTGGCTGGGAGTGTTGATCCGCTGGACGGTAGAAAGGCTCTGCAGAGGGATCTGGACAGGCTGGACTGAGGGGCTGTGGCAAATGGTATGAGGTTCAGCAAGGCAAAGTGCTGGGTCCTGCATTTGGGCTGCAACAACCCCATGCAACACTCCAGGCTTGTGGAAGAGTGGCTGGAAAGCTCCTTGGTGGAAAAGGACCTGGGGGTGCTGATTGATGGCCAGCTGAACATGAGCCAGCAGTGTGCCCAGGTAGCCAAGAAGGTCAACAGTATCCTGGCCTGTATCAGCAATACTGTGGCCAGCAGGGCGAGGGCAGTGATCTTCCCCCTGTGCTTGGCACTTGTGATGCCGCACCTCAACTCCTGTGTTCAGTTCTGGGCCCTGATTCGGAGAAAACTCCAGGAACAAATTTGCCAACAAAGTTTTCAAGCTGACAAGCAGATATTCTTTATTGCGGCGCCGGGAGACACGGGGGATAGCTCCTCCTAATGTGTGTCCCCATATTGCTACACAAGCCATCCTTATATAGTCCCATGGCATACATACATATTCATGAGGCTACGTATGGATTACATTATTTTCCAGAAAGTTTCCCGCATGCGTACAGAACTGCGGTGGTGGTCTCTGAGGATCATTTACTTCTTCCAACAATCTTCATCACTTCTGGCAGCCTTAGAAGCATGCGCAGTAGATGCTTATACCAGCTTAATTGGTTCATTAGCACCAGAGACATAATAATCCTCCTATCCTCCTACTTGTCAGTTAGTTTAACTGTAGCCCATCCTAGACACCTGCCATTCCCAGGTGCTCCTTATCCTTGCAACCTGTTCTTCTAGACTGTTTTTCTTAAAACTACATCAACTATAACGATTTATCTTGTACAAGAATTCTCAGTATGTTCTCTAGCTGTACTCTTTTTTTTTCTATGTATCATGCACCTCAGTAATTTTCCATTGTTACTGTTACAAAACAATCAAACTTAACATTATTTAAAACTGATCCGAAAAGTTTATATGTTCCATTTTGTAATTTTGTGGGCCCCCCCGCTTGTCTCAGCCCCTCACTACAAGAGAGAGGTTGAGGTGCTGGAGTGGGTCCAGAAAAGGGCAAAAAAGTTGGTGAAGGGCCTGGAGCACAAGTCTGATGAGAAGCGGCTGAAGGAACTGGGGGTGTTTAGTCTGGAGAAAAGGAGGCTCAGGGGAGACACCTTCTCACACTCTACAGCTACCTGAAAGGAGGTTGTAGCTAGGTGGGTGTTGGCCTCTTCTCCCAAGTAACAAATGATAGAAAAAGAGGATATGCCCTCAAACTGTGCCAGGGGAGGTTTAGACTGGACATTAGGAAACATTTCTTCACTGAAAAGGTTTTTTAAGCACTGGAACAGGCTGCCCAGGGAAGCTGTTCAGTCACCATCCCTGGAGGTATGTAAAAGCTGTGTAGATGTGGCACTTAGCAACAAGGTTTAGTGGTGGACTTGGCAGTGTTAGCTTAACAGTTGGACTCTATGGTCTTTTCCAACCTAAATGATTCTATGCCCATGTTTCATTAGCAACAATTATGCAGCAGAACCACGGGTAAGCACTTCTTTTTGTTTTCGAAATACGTAAACTATCGCTTTATACATCAATGAGGGCAGTATCTCTTTTTTAAGACAAAAAAGCCAACATTCTTGTGAACTAAAAATGATTTTTAAAGTCACGCAATGTCTCTTCTACAATGACAGCTATGAACCATTAGGAGAATCAGCCTAAACCTCTAACTGATTACTTGGGCCCTACTGTTTCATTAGATAAGTTGTAGACTAAAACAGCTGTTGGAGCACAAGCTCCTGAAAGGATGCCGAGTTTTGGGCAGGCTTTTTAGAGGAAAACCAGAAATCAAACAGGGACTGACTTTTACTTACTGTAGTCAAAGGGGTTGGTGTAGGTATAGGAAGCAACCCTGCACCAGGCATCAGGCTTGTCATAGCAGGAGCAGGCGCCAATAGAGAAAGGGCTTTGGCTTCATCTGGGATTTTACCTGAAGAAGCAAATGAAAGCGTTATGCAGAACTGGAACATAACACAGATGTCACTCTTTCTATGATTTTACAATTACCCTTGCATTTAAAAGACATAATAGATAAGAATGAATCTATCTACCAGATCCTTACAAAGAATCAAATACAAACTTAAGTATTTCCTTTTACCCTGCCTCTACTAGGAAAAACAAAAGTGAGCAAAACTTCAAAGTCTAGCAGTCTCATCAATGGCTTATTATTTTAAAAACTGAATAATGTATACAATTATTTAACACTTTGATCTATGGGTCACCTGTACTGGAAACTTAATGTTCATGAACCAAACGATATCAAGCATGGACGTTTTCCCAGGGCGGTGTTTTCACGGTGATCGAAAGTTGTTTTACACATGACAACCGATCATGTTGGCTGCATCACTAATAGCACACAGAACATCAGATACAGAAAAGAAGAACATTTTTTTTTAATTTAATCCCCAGAGATGGCAAATAACCAAATCAGTTAAAAAAAAAACAAAAACAAAAAACCCAACCAAAAAACCCAACCAAAAAACCCCCAAACCAAAAAACTAAGGGGTGGGAAAACAAAGTATGTGCTAACTGAAATTAGTGTGCATTTTCCCCCCTCTGATATTACCTACTTTTGATGTAAAATTAAATAAAAAATAAAATAATAAAATAAAAACTAAAAATAAGATAAAATAAAAAAGCAAAACAAAACAAAAAACCCAAATAACCCCAAACCACAAAAATGGAAAACACACCACCTTCACACACACCCACACCCCCCCCACCCCCAAAACTGCTGTGACTCCACACAAAACATACGAGTGAAGTTGGGGTAGAGGGGGGGATGGCAGAAAAATTCTGATTTGTACAGTTTTATATCAAAGATCACTGTGAAACTTTGATAAAATAGCTTCAAATATACTGAGATTGAAGAAAATCATAACTAAACAGCTAAGCAAGCTATATTTTCCTAAAATGTTTACTTCCTACCATTTCAACCATATTATGTTCTCCATCATGCTAAAAGTTTAAGTACTACCTAATCTTAACTAAACATAGATTTCTGCTAAATGAACTCACCCTAAAAATCTTCAAAAATAAAAAGATGCAATAGTTAATTACAAATACAATTAAATGTATGTATTAAATTTGAAATGCAAAGGGATTTAAACTGGTATAGACATTAAACACTGAACTGAAAAACTACAGAAAGGAAGCTCTAATTATACTAGGTATCTATAATCTATTCAAAATTACTGGTGGTAGCTATATATATGGTATCCAACTGAGCCCTTTGGTATTTCCCCATGCACTTTAATAAAGTAAATGCTTTTATTTAAACATTGTTTTAAAAGTCAAGGTATATACAAATACTGTGCCAGTGGCTTTTACTGCTTTGGTTCAAACTGTAAAACCCCTAACTTCAGGATTTAAAATTTAATATATAAATGTTATCAAAAAGCAAAACATGACATGTTTAAAAACACTCTGCAATTTTAGCTATAGGTGTCCCAATAAACCCCATGGGAATCAAGTGTTGCAAACTTGTTCTACAGACCTGCAGCAAGGACTAGATTACAGTTGGATATGACCAAAGGACAAAATAAATCTAAATAACAATTAATTAATATGTAGCATGGGTGGAATAGAAAACAACAGTACTCTCTTTCTTTCCTCATGCCTTCTATTTTGATTTATTTTATTTAAGTTTTGAGGCACCTTGCTCCTTAACATGTAACAAACCACTTGATTTTGCTATCTAAAGGGGAAAAATAGGAAAATTATTAGCATTTAAGAATTAACTATGCAATGATGTCTTCCAGGGCTTTTATAAAAACATGCATGAATCTGAGTTATCATCACAATATTCAACACTCTTTACAAGTCTCATTTTGAAGTCAGGCGTGCAATGAGAGGTGTACCTGATTTGACTGACTGCTCATGAGAACCAGGTAATTTGCCTCACATCCTGCCTACTCTGCAGCCAACTAACAGGCTTCCAAATATACAGTTCCAGCAGTTGTGTGTGCAAACTAGTCATACTATTTGAATCAGTTCTTCTGAAAATCAAAATACTTTAAGTGTTTTCAAATGGTTGATGAACCAGACCTTATCCTGAACAGCCAGCATCTTGCTATTAACTGGATACTCATACAGGTTTCTACAGAATCAACTGACATGGCTACTATTTGATTCTCTCTCTCTCTCTCTGCAAATCTATTGATATACCGCTTCCATCCTTTCCTTTCCTACTTTTCCTCTTTTTCCTCTTCTGTTTTCTTTTCCTTCTTTTGTAGGTTGTAATAATTTTAGATAATAAATTACATTATCCAGATGTCAGACCTCATTTGTGTCTTAATTTCACCCTGCAAGATCCAAGCCCTGTCTGTACTGTAAATCTGGGGTGTGACACAAAGTTTGGATGCATATTTATTTGTAGGCCACCTGGGACAGTTCCTGTCTTTTTTCCTGTCTGTACAATACCTAACAAAATTAAGTCCAAATCCATGCTCCTCAAGTACAATTTGCAGACAATGAAAAAAACCTCTAACTGTAATCCAGCAGTGTTGCGCTGTTATGATTTAACCCCAGCTGGCAACTAGGTACCACAGAGCCACTCAATCTCTTCCCCCTCTTCCCTGTGAGAGGTGGAGGACAATCAGAAAGAAAAAAAGATAAAATTTCTGGGTTGACATAAAAGCAGTTTAATAATTTAATAATTGAAAATATTTTTCTGTGTGTATCACTATGGACCATTATCTATTGTCATTAACACATTATCTTAACCCACTGGTTTTACATTCTTTCACTTCTCATCCCCTTCCCACTTGGGGAGGGGTGAATTGAGGGGGTGGGGGGGGAGTGAGCAGCTGCGTGCTACTTAGCTACCGTCTGGGTTTAAACCACAACAGAGAAGAAAAAAATATCTTTGGCTCTGCTACCATACTTGTTTAAAACAATCTGAAAAAAAAAGTTTAAAGATGTTAGGGTGTCTCCATAGCTCCTCTGCTTTTGTCAGCATTCAGTGATTCAAAATCTGTAAAGTTTACTCAACAGGCATAAGATAGCTGGCTTCAGCTAAAAATTTCTAAATTTTCTAAATTTCTATTTCTAAAAATACAACCAGGCAATGTGTATTGCTTTCATGGCTGCAAATTACATGGGACGTCCTGCAGGGCTCTAGAAGATAATATCTAATATCTTCATCAACTACATAAACAGTGGGATTGAGTGTGCTGTCAGCAAGTTTGCAGATGACAACAAGCTGAGTGGTGCAGTTGACATGCCCAAGGAACAGGAAGCTATCCAGGGGGACTTGGACAGGCTTGAGAGGTGGGCCTATGCAAACCTCATGAGGTTCAAAGGGGCCAAGTGCAGGGTCCTGCACCTAGGTCAGGGCAACCCCTGTTATCAGTACAGGCCAGGAGATGAAGGGTTTCAAAGTACCCCAGAGGAGAAGGACTTGGGGTTACTGGTAGATGAAAGATTGCACATGAACTAGCAATGTGCTCTTGCAGCCCAGAAGGCAAATCATGTCTTGGGCTGCATCCAAAGAAGTGTGGCCACCAGGTCAAGAGAGATGATTCTTCCCCTCTACTCTTCTCTGGTGAGACCCCACCTAGAGTACTGTGTCCAGCTCTGGAGTCCTCAGTACAGGAAAGATATGGACCTGTTAGAGAGGGTCCAGAGGAGGGCCACAAAAATGATCAGAGGGATAGAGCACCTCTCCTATGAGGAAAAGCTGAGAGAGTTGGAGTTGTTCAGCCTGGAGAAGAGAAGGCTCCAGAAAGACCTTATTGCAGCCTTTCAGTTCTCAAAAGGGGCCTATAAGAAAATGGGAAGAGATATTTTAGCAGGGCCTGTTGTGATGGGATGAGGGGTAATGGTTTTAAACTAAAAGAGGTGAGATTCAGGCTGGATGTGAGGAAAAAAAAATCTTTATAATGAGGGTGGTAAAATACTGGCACAGGTTTCCCAGAGAGGTGGTAGATGCGTTATGCCTGGAAACATTCAAGGTCAGGCTGGATGTGGTCCTAGGCAACCTGATCTAGTTGAATATATCCCTACTCATTGCAGGTGAGTTGGACTAGATGGCCTTTGAAGGTCCTTTCCAACCCAAACTATTCTATGATTCTATAAGATCCTTTGTGCTATCCTTTTCCATCTTAATTTTAAGGAAATGCTTTACTTCATTGATTCTTAATAATCTAGTTAAAAGTATGATTTTTATCCCTATCATTAAAGGTGACATAGTGTTTATATAATTTAATTCCTCTTGATTTTGTGCACATGGCATAATAATATTTATAGAATAATAATCTTTTTCCTCTTGCTAGGTAACACAAAGTGAGAACATACTTCAGTAGTATGTTAATGTTGTAAGAATACCCAAGAGTTGCAGGGATTTAACAAATTGCAACATTCCAAAAGACAGAAGACTTCTTCTAAATCTCTCCATGGCTTATTATAAAGTTAATGTGTCTGCCTATGAGAAAGCAGGAAAATCTCCATAAACCATCTACATTGTCCCAGATTTCTCTGCAACAGGTACTTACCTTATTCATTCATTTGAGGGGTGGAGAAGTTATATGAGCAACCTCTAGGCTACCTTTTGACAGTCTTTGGGACAGAGATAATCATTCTCTTCAGTATTCATTATTAGGCTTATATTTTTGCATAGTGAGAGTCAATATTCTTTCTTAAGAAAGGATTTTTATAGAAATGAGTTATCAGACAAAGCAATTTAACATTCCTTGTAGCACTTCTTGTTTTCCCAAGCTGGAGAAATAACTATGTGCTAGATTTATCTATCAAAATGCTTATGGAGTGTACTCAAAGGTAAGTAGATGCCAGCAGTTTAAACAAAGTTCTCAGAATTATGTACAGATCTAAAGGGTTTTTTACTTAGTAACTATTAAGAGACCTGCTTCTGTCCTTTATTTCAGTGTTACCCCTACCTGCACATGGGAGGAGGAACAGATAGGAAGTGCACATCATATTCCAGTGAATATTTTGTTAATATCTCTGACAGTGATTCTTTTAGCGATCATAAACACTCAGTTTCATTACAGGGTTGAAGGTGGGGGGTGAGTGAGCGGCTGCCTGGTACTTAGTTGCCAGCTGATTTTAAACCACGACCATCCTTTCATAAAGTTCCTAAGAACTACGATCTGGAAGACAGATATAGGCTCTAAAATAATAATTTTTGCCTTTATGCTCTTTATAGACCTCTGTTTATATTTCTCTATAAAGAGTATAAAGGCATCATGTGCTATAGACTTTATCTAAGCTCTAAGAAAACAGTCATATCCTGACCATTTAAATGGTAACATACAGACAACTGTTATCCTTTGTTATTCGAAAATAGGGCAAATTCACTTACCTTTTGTGTTTACCATCTTTCATTCATTTCTCTACACTCTGATGCTGGATGTTTTTTTAAATCCTCCACTACTGCTCAATAGACAGGCCATAACCGATTCAATATTACTGAATATTACATTAATTTCTCTGTAAAATGATGAAACACTGTAACTTTGCTGTATAGTACCCCATGCTATAAATCACCATGTTTATGTGTCTCCAGGCCTACAGCTGTCTAAGCTTTTACAATGTCAAAATTCTCAATAATGCTAACAGTGGTCATCTAGAGAGGTATGCTGATGAACAAAATAATAATACTAAATGATTCAAAACTACTGTGGCATTTATGGTCCCGAGCCTTTATATCTGCAATTTCACTCTTAACGTAGCACACATCAACAAAACTGAAACCACTTGAATGGTACTATAACACATAAAATAGCTTGCACATATATTAGTAGAAGTAGCCTTCTGCAGTCATTATGCATCTATATATGCACACACTTTTTTAAAATTAGTTGCTCCTAATCTGAAGACCTGAGCACTATATGTCTCCTAGACTATCCCCCTGAGTAAAGGTATGTTATTCCACTGAAGCCTCCTTTTTGGCTGGATGAAACTGTTTAGCAAATGTACTCTTATTTCCCTCCATGTAAAATGTTTTTTTCTTTGCTCTCAAAGAATGCATCATGATGGGGTGAGTTCCTCATTTGTATCTAATCTCCATACCAGGATTTTTAATGTTTCTTTTCCAAATGTACAATTTACAGTGGTTATATAACTACTGAGTGTGGCATTGCTTGAATAAAGAATTACATATACTGTGAGCTTTATAACTGAAAGTGGAATACATTCATCCCATTTGAGACAAATAAGTTAATGTATACTTCTAGTGAAATTCTTCTAGCCTGATTAATGTATTTTCTTCAGCAAGATGTCATCCAATGGCTATTATTGTGGAGGCAGTACTCACCATTTCAGAAGCCCCAAACTGTCTTTTGATTTTCATGTATGAAGTTTATTTCATATACTGCTACTCTCTTTCATGGACACCCCGTTGTTGTGGGGAAAGAGCTTGCATGCCCTTGTGAGGTTGGGAGCTATGCTTGTGGTGGCATATGCCTCCGGTAGGGTCTCCCATGGCAGAGAGGTCTCAACTGAAGGGTCAAAGTGTGTCCATGGGCAGGATGGGCTCACTAGCCTTCAGGCAACTATCCTAGAAGAAGGACAGCTCTAACTTCAAACCCAGGCAGATGGAGCTCGTTTAGCTCTGTAAGGCCATCCATCTAAGAGAAGGATACTCTAATCAAATCTACGACCTGAGGACTTTGCTGTCACTGTCCAAGCTCACTAGGCCCTGGCAGATAAACCTTAGGTGTGAAGGGTGGGGCCAGTTCTGCACACGCTGTGCCTCACCTAAAAAAATCCACTGCGCAGGCCAGAAGGGTTTTCTCACACTTGCAAAGCCCTGTAGCAACAGGCGAGGGACAAAACGGCAGGTGATAAGGTGCACTGAAAGCTGCAGACCCAACCCTGCATGCAGGCAGTTCAGGACATTGGTCGCTCCATAATGCTGTTGACTCCTTTGAAAACTCATACAGAATTAGTCTCAAGGAGAAAAGACAACATAGAAAGAATCGTGCCCTGCCTATACCACCCAAGGAGACCTTTCACTGTGCTTTTTGCAACCGGATTTGCCTATCCCACATTGGCCTTTTTAGTCATCAGCGCACTTGTAGTAAGCGCGGGTAAAGCCCTTCCCAAATCTTTGTTCGCAAAGTCAAGCCATGATGATGATACTACTACTGCTCACAAGCCATTGGTTTGATTCAGTTTATTTACTTTATACTTTCTACATGTGGCAAAACAATGCATTTTAAGTGCTAAGAAAGAACAATGCAAAACCCACAGTGAAAAACAGGTGGGTCCCTGCCAGTCCTAACAGGCATAGAGAAGAGACACTGAATATAAATAAGGAAAGTTATTAAAATGGGGTTTGTTATGGGGCTTTACTGAATCAGTCAGGCAGGGTGATTTGCAAATTTGAGCTTTTTATATAGCATGGCTATTCTATAACTCATACTGCTTAATATGTGCTGAAATATATATGTGAATGTGATTCATTATTCACTTTTAATGAGAGAATTTTAAAAGATATCTATCTAAGGAGCCTTCAGTGCTTAGGGTACAGCTGACCAATTTCTTTCTCTACAATATAATGTTAATAAAATGTTCCATAAAGTAGAGACTATGGTAATAAACTGGGTTTTCTAAAATAACTGCAAACCATTAATGCATACAGAGTACATGGGTAAGAACCTGTGGTAAGCTGGTGTCCTGGGTTCATCAGTAGCAGTAATTTTCTCTCCTTAATAGCTGGTGCAGTGCTGGGTTTTTGACTTTCAGCCTGAGAACAATACTGATAACACCGATGTTTTTAGTTGCTGCTATATAATGTTTACTCTGATCAAAAACTTTCTCAGTCTCAAGCTCTGCCAGGGAGGAGGGAAAGCTGGGAGGAAGCAGAGACAGGAGACATGACCCAAACTAGCCAAAGGGGTATTCTGTACCACAAAATGTTATGCCCATTATATAAATTGGGGGGAGTTACCTGGAATGCCCAGATCGCTGCTCAATAAATGAACTGTCTCTTATTTAATTTCTTCAAAGGCTTGTTGTTGCTTAGGGCCCCCTTTGAAAACATTCTTCTTCCAGATCACATGATAGAGGGGGCTTACAATCAAACTATAATTTGGGATGTGCATTCTCCAGAACCAAAAACACACAAGAAAGCTTGTGTTTCTTTCTTATTAGTTGGTGCAGATATTGCTGTTATCTTGTTGATCACATCTGTGAGGATCTGATGGCATCCAGCTTGCCATTTTATTCCCAAAACCTGAATCTCCTGTGCAGGTCCCTTGACTTTACTCTTTTATGGCAAAACAGACCTTCAGCAGGATTTGAATTATTTTCCTCCCTTTCTCAAAAGGAAAAAGAAGCCTGATTTATATCCCCCATATCCTCATGATACATGGGCAGCTGTAAAGGGAGAAGTGAGATGGGTAGGGGATGCATGTATTGTGCGCTTTCCCTGTGGTGTATGTGCTGGATCAAGACCCACGGTGGGAATGTCTCTTGTATGCTCTTATCAGGAGTATGGGGCAGAATGTAGCAGACCATGGACTTGGGACCCCATATACAACTCTTTGGACACAATCTCTCTGGGATACTCATGTACTAGAAGTTGGTAAAAATAAGTATGTCCATGTTTCTATTGACCCTTGGAGACCTTTAAAGATATTGCTGGCCACTTCTTCCGACGTAGGCTGGCCACCTGTGTCAGAATGAGTGTGCATTTTGGTCAGTATAAAAGCCCAAGCCTCGTGCGATGTGAGGGAGGCAGAGCCTCTGCGAGGACGCCTGCTAAGGTTGAGCCTGCCACCTCGCACTGCAATGATGCTTCTTGGAGCTGGTTTCCTGATAGTCTTCACAAGGTCCTTGTGCCACGTTCTGTATGTGGGACCATGTAATGGGAGCAATGATTGTCTGGATTTTGTGTTTCAAATATTGTAGTTGTGTGGAGTGTGCTTGTGGGATCCCATGCATGTGTGTATGTGTGTGATGAGGGCAGACAGTGTTCTGTGTATTTTTTGTTGTCAGGTTCATGTAAAAGTTTTTAACTGGTAGCAGTTTAACATTTTGCAAAAGTGCTGTTGCCAGCAGATATTTATGGTTGCTGCTGAAGCAGGCAGGCAGCTGTAGCTGCTGTTGAGCAGGCAGGCATTTGTAGTGGCTGCTGAGCAGGCCAGTGTTTGTAGCCGTGCAAAGCAGAGTGAGCGACTTTGGAAAAAAAAATAATAAATTTGGTACCCATGTTCAGACGAAGCTGCCCTCCAGTTCGGCTCCCAGTGCTCCCCCGGTGGAATGGCCAGGATGGACACTGAAGCCAAGGAGTGAGAAAAAAGTATTGGGGCAGTTTGTAACCTGGGGGTAAATCCAAGACTTGGAGGAATAGATCAGTTGAAACAAGAACTGCTAACTGAAAAAGCGAGAGGGGAAATGCAAAGACAAGCTCTATCAGCCGTCACCTATGCAGTATCAGGGTGGCAGAGAAGGAAAGAAAAAAAAAGTGGGTAATGATACAGCAAACCCCTTTGACTGTTAACACTGTGCAGTTTACTTCTGCAGCTACTTCACATTCCTTTTGCATCAGAATGCTTCTGCTTTAAGGAATCACTTTAACCTGTCTACTTCTCAAGTACTTATAATCTGGGGTGTCATGGTTTGAGCATGTTTTGAGGGTGTTTTTGTTCAAGGTTTTTTCCAGCCAGGTGGAGGAGGGGAGTCCAGGAGGAAGGAGAGACAGGACACCTGACCCAGGCTAGGCAATGAGGTATTCCATACCATAGCACGTGATGCCCAGGATGCATACTGGGTAAGAGAGAGCAGGAGGGGTAGAGCTCTAGAGAAAAATGGAGGAGGGAGCATGCGGTGCTCGGCCGGGCAGGGTGGAGTGGGTTATGGGTCGGTGGCTGGTGGGGTGTTGTATTCTTTTCACTTGCTGTTTGCTGTATCATTATTATTTGTAGTAGTAAATGGCAGTAGGGGTTTTGTGTTATGCCTTAGCAATTAAACCGTTCTTATCTCAATCCGTGGGGGCTACATTCTTTGGATTCTCCTTCCTAACTCTCCGGGAGTTGGGGGACTTGGTTTAAACCACGACATGGGGGAAGGGGTATATTTGTGTCCTCCCACCTACAGGTCCATGGCAACTGCCTGCAGAGTTTGTCAAGCTTTGCCATGAGCTGGACAGACGAGTGGAAGAACCTGATGCCTCAGCTACAGGAGCTGACTGTGAAAACCCCAAAAAAATGACATAGAGGAAGAGAAAAATGAATGTTTGCAAAACATCACTTGGGGGTAACTGAAAAGTAGCAGCTTGAATATGTGTGCTTGTAAATTATTAGAGGTTGTGATTTTGTATAAAACCACCTATATTTACTAGTCAGTTGCTAATAAGAAACTATACCTTGTATTGTATGGATTTGTCACTTGTAAAAGAGATGTTAGAGCATGCAAATTTGCAGTAGCTGCTAGAAAATGCTAAGGCAAAAGCTAGAAAGATTCTAATACAACAGTAGTGTTATAAAGCAGGTAATGGAACAAATTAAGAGGGTGAACTCCAATGTAAGAAATTTCTTTGGTTAGTTACTCACTGCCTTCAGCATCTTCAACATGCTGCTGCACTCTGTAATAGTTACTCTGCTAATGTAAACCTGTGTGTGCTTTGCCATAGTAGTGACTTGTTACTGGATGCAGCAGGTGAAACTCTGCACCGACAACAGGGTGCAAGGACTGATGTTGACCAAATGCCTACTACCACAGTCAAGGGCAAGACTGGGTTGACCTCTGTGTTTGCCACCAAGAAGAACCTTTAGCTCCGCTGCTGGCTGCAACCCAGCAGGCATGGAGCAGTGGGGACACATGCCATTCCAGACCTTGATGTGAGGGATGGCCTCCCCTGTTATCAGAGAGCCATCCAGGAGAAAAAGGGCAGGCCCAGCAGCCTGTGGTTGGCATATGTAGGAGATAGGACCTACTAAATTCTTTAAATTTGTCTAGTTTTGATTCTCTTTCTGCAATACAGCAATTGTGACATCTGATGGACAATTCCTTGCCCAAACCACTGGCTCTATATAAAGACCTACATGATAACAAGTGGAAAGGACCAGTGCCATTGATGACATGGGGGTCAAGGATACAGCTGTGTACAGCTATCGACAGGACCATACTGACTGCCAGAGAAACATATAAAGCCCCAGAACTCAACAACATAAAGAAATGGCAATGACAGAAATCTTTGTAATATCTGTTCTATTATGTGTGACCATGGGTAACGAACAAGTATACTGGGCACATCTGTTAAATCCCCAATATTCCGACCTGTTACATGGTGTGTAGGATTCACTGTTATGCCACATGTTATAAAGGTTCAAGTGACTTCAAATCAGACTAATCTTACTGAAATAATGCTGCCTAGAGTAGTGGGTGGTTATGTTACACAAGTCAAGCAGTGATAAAGCAGACACACCAAATTGTAAAAAACTTTTAGTAAAACAAAAAGGGGGAGCCCCTAGTCCCCCAGGGGAGCGTTTAGCAAAGGTAGTGTATACCATGAATTTTTTGCGACTTACTGGAAACCGCTTAGAGCTACCAATAGTTGTTCATGGTAATACTTTGGCATCAGGCTGTATTAAGACTACAGGTGCACAGATCCAATATAGAGAGTTAAGTACAGGTGTATGGAAGGGACCAGTGGAAGTAATAATGACTGGACGTGGTTATATTTGTGTTTCAACAGAGGCTGGGCCAAGGTGGATACCAGCAAAGTGGGTTAAGCTGTGGTTACAGAAGTCAGAGAGAAACAGTCAAGCAGATCGGCTTTAAACTCAGCTAGAACAGTAATGTGTGTCTTGTTAATAATAAGTATTTTTGCGATCATGTTGAATGTAGATTATGCCTTTTGGCTCCCATCATAACCAAAGACCAATGTTTGGATAACTCTGGCTAACATGACGGGCCAGGACTCTATTTGCTTAGCTACTGTGTCTCCAAGCAATCCTTTTTCAATGTGCCTGGGTGGTGTCCCGCTCGAAACTTGGCCAATCCCTGAACCAGCCAAGCCTTTACAGCTCCAAGGTCAAAACATGACAGATAATTGGGATGGGTGGACTGTAGATCTTCCGCAAAGGGGTCTAGAACCTCAAGAAATTGAGTTGTTGGGATCGGTAAAAATGGATTATTGTGTATATTTCAATTATTCAGGACAGAACTCCACCTCCCTTGTTTTGTCATCTTACTTTTAATGATTATTCCTTGTATCTTACAATGTATACAACGTATTATAGAAAAAGCTGTAAAGGGTACCTGGATCGCTCAAGAACAAGAAGGGGGATTTGTGGGAATTCTTAAAGAACCAAGGCCACATAGTGAGAGATCCCAATACCCTGAGCCTTGTTACTGTAAAGTAGAAAGATTTTTGGCAGGCATAAGCAAGGTCAATTGTCTTGTTATGTCTCTGTAATTTTCCACTGAGGATGTGCAGAGAATGATTTCTGCCAAGGTTGTAGTTTCCCATGGTATTTTTAGAGCAAGGTATTTAACCACAATTATAACATATTATTAGCTTAGCTTTGTAAACTTTAGTAACCTCTAGATTAGCCAATTGAAGCTCAGTATCCAAGGCGATGACATGAGAAACCTAAGAATGTGTGGGTATAAAAGGAGCTCTGTATCCGAATAAAGTTTGGCAATCGTTTGATCACATTGATCGTCTCAGCATTGTCCGTGACTCCTGCATCAACACAACCTTATAGACGCTTGGGGCAAAGAGCATGGCATTGAGTGGGAATAACACATTCTCTAACACGCACCAGCCTCTGTGAAAATTAAACTCTGTAATGGATTGTTAAATACTACACTGAGAGCAATGGGTGGTGGGACTTTCAGCCATTGGGATACACATTTAACAAAAGCCACCTGGTTGGTCAACACCAGAGGATCTGCCAACAGGGCTGGCCCAGCCCAATCGCAACTTTTATATACTGTAGAAGGGGATAAAGTTCCTGTGGTGCACATAAAGAATTTGCTGGGGAAGACAGTCTGGGTTATTCCTGCTTCAGGTAAAGGCAAACCCACTCATGGGATTGCTTTTGCTCAGGGATGCAGATATACTTGGTGAGTAATGTGGGAAGATGGGAAAGTCTGACGTATACCTCAAGAGGATTTGATTTTAGGGGAAAACAGCTAATGAACTCAATTATATACTGTTGCCTGCTATGTAGCACTTTTATAGCCCACCAACTTGATGTCCTCAGGTCACCAGTGACTGGCCCTGACTTCCCTCTGATCATCATCCCAACAAAGAATGAGCTTTGATGAAACCAGATGAGCTCAGCAGTGACCAGACGAGTTCCAATGGTGCCATCAGCAGGCAACAATCCAATGCTAAACACCATCTCTCCTACTCTGAAAGACTGTTACAAGAGATGGAGCCCGACATCATGGACCAGATAAACTCAGCAGCTTTATAGGGATTGGTCCATGCACTAAGGAATGATCTCTCTCTTTGTGTATGTGTGGATGTATACATATATATATACATGTATATGAGATGAGTGATGGTATATTGAAAAATGTGGGATCTGAGCATGATGTGAATGGTATAATAAGGGGTAGATACTGTCCTGGGTTCAGAAGTAGCAGTCATTTTTCTCCTTCTTAGTAGCTGGTGCAGTGCTGTGTTTCAGTGGCTTTCAGCCTGGGAGCAACACTGGTAACACTGATGTTTTTAGTTGTTGCTAAGTAATGTTTACTCCAGTCAAGGGCTTTTAGTCTCATGCTCTGCCAATGAGGAGCGGCACAAAAAGCAGAGTCAGGACACCTGACTCAAACTAGCCAAGGGGAAACTGGAGGGAGTTATCTGGAAGGGCTAGATAGGTGCTCAGGTCATGCTGGGTATTGGTCGGCAGGTGGTGAGCAATTATATTCTCTCCCCTTGTTATTTCCCTTATTATTATTATTGGTGGTAGCAGTAGTGGTTTTGTGTTATACCTTAGTTACTGGACTGTTCTTGTCTCAACCTGTGGGAGTTACATTCTTTTGATTCTCCTCCCCATCTCTCCAGGAGCGGGGGGAGGAGGAAGGGAGGGAGAGTGAGTGAGTGACTGCGTGGTTCTAAGTTACCAGCCGGGCTTAAACAACAGTGCTCCCACCAGTTTATATAATTGGCATAATGTGCTGTGGTATGGAATAACCCTTTGGCTAGTTTGGGTCAGGTGTCCTATCTCTGCTTCCTCCCAGCTTCCCATGCTCCTCCGCACTGGCAGAGCATGAGATTGAAAAGTCCTTGATCGGAATTTAGTGTGAGGTGTCCCTGCCCCATGGCAGCGGTTTGAAACTAGATGATCTTATGATCCTTTCCAACCCTAACTATTCTATGATTCTATGATTCTGTGAATAAACATTACTTAGCAACAATTAAAAACTTCATTGTTATCAGTGTTGTTCTCAGGCTAAAGGTGAAAACACAGCACTGCACCAGTTACTAAGGAGAAAAATTACTGCTACTGCTAAACCCAGGATACTCCTGAAGCCCATGGAGGACCTCCCACTGTGGAACAGTTGGAAATTTTCTGAAAAATCTGCAGCCCATGGAGAGCCCATGCTTAAGCAGGGGAACAGTGTGAGGAGGAAGGAGCAGCAGAGATTAACTGTTATGGACTGAACACAACCCCCATTACCCCTGCACCATGGGGGAGGGGGGGAGCGAAGAGTCAGGAATGAAGGAGTAAATTTGAACCTGGGAAAAAGTGGGAGGAGGCAGGAAGGTGGTTTTGATTTTTACCATCCTACTCCATTTTTAATTGTCAATAAATAAAACTTTTTTTCCCAGCTCCAATCTGTTTTGCCTGGGATGGTAATTGGTAAGTGAATGCCCTGTGCCTAGTTCAACCCACAAGCTTCTCCATCTTAATTTCTCCCCTTTGTCCTAACGAGGAAGGAGAATGAGAGAGCAGTTGAGTGTCTGGCAGCCAACCAAGGTCAATCCACCACACTATAGATAAAAGCTGCATCAAGAACTAGCCAAGGGGAAACTGGAGGGAGTTATCTGGAAGGGCTAGATAGGTGATGTGAGGCTAGACCTTGATGTGAGGGATGGCCTCCCTGTTATCAGAGAGACATCCAGGGAAAAAGGGCAGGCTCAGCAGCCTGTGCTTGGCATATGTAGGAAATAGGACCTACTAAATTCTTCAAATTTGTCTAGTTTTGATTCTCTTTCCACAATAAGCAATTGTGACTTCTGAGAATAATAACGTTTTCACTTTCAGAAATTAGCAAAACAATTGCTTGTCAGGAAAAAGATAACAATAATGTAACGGTGACAGAATATCAAAAAGAAGGTCTTTTCGGAGACCCTGCACTTTTGGTATCAAAGTCATTATGTAGAAAAATTAAATTCTCAGTTTACCTCTATAACAGGAGAATAGGGACGATGTATTTAAGGTTAACTTATGTCAAATTTCAACAAACAGGATACATAAACACCTATGTGATCTGTGAAATGTCAGAATGATAGCAATGAGGAAGAGAAGGATTAAGAATTACCAAACACCAATGAAGGGGAAATTCAAATTTTAACTGATCATCAGTAGTAATTTGTGATCAAGGAATGATTTGGCATGGAGGATAAGAAAGACCAACTGCAGAAGGTTTTAAAGTGGCTGGAAGCAGGAATGGCAGAGACATTTCCCTAGGTGATAAGAAAGAGCCACAGCTTTGTCCTCTTGTAGCAATCCTGGAATGCAAGTGCTCACCTTTGGGCAGCAGAGCTGGGCTAAGGCATGAACCCAAGGCTGGATAAGGCACCCTATGCCAACTCTCACATAACCGGTGCAGGTGCAAGTGAATATAAGTAATCTTCTCCTGATGCACCTTTGCAGACTCCTTGTAGGTCCATTTATGGCAGTAGGACTGTCAAATGCATTGTTCATTAAATCTTTTTATATTTAATCTCAAATGTGTTTAATTCACCTCAAAGGTTACAATAAAAATTCCCCAACATTACACACATGTAAACTAAAACTTAAAGTTAAATCATTTTTTTATTCAAAGAACATATTAAAATGCAGCACATTTACTCTTCTGCTGTTAAATCATGCCAAACTACAGCTTAACCTTATAAAGCTTAGAACACACCAGTATTTCTTGCATGCAATCACTTTTTAATAAAAACAAAAGCAGTCTTCCACCTCAGTTATTCTACTTGTTATTTTACCCAAAAACTGTTACTTACACACAAGTACTTGAGCTGTCTGAAATTTTTCTACAGCTACATAAAATTCTACTTGTCATACTGAAAGAAGTATTTTACAAGTTGTCAAAAGCACTACAGATGATTGGGAAAATCAGTTCTATGGAATTAAGTTATGACTTGGATCTGCAACTGGCTGGTGATTAGTCTTGTGCCCTGTGAAATACCACTCAAGCAATTTCAAGTTATGAATCACAAGTACAAGAAATTCATGCACAAGGCACATTTTGAGATCAGACTATTGGTATGCAGCCAAGAGAACAGTCAAAAGCATGTAACTGAAAGATTCTAAACCCACAGCCATGAATTGCTAGGTAGTTTAACATAGCCTAAGAAGCCTGAAATGACTATAAAGTGTTTCATTTCAATAAGTCCAAAAGACAAAAACTGGAGTGCATTAATACATTATTTTAAACAAACTGATTTAATACAATTTCTACCACAACAGGTATCAATTATTAGAGAACATAACCCAACAATTGCAGTTTCCACTGTAGAATTACTACTTTTCTGAAACAGCTCTATGCAGCTAGTCAGTCTATATCAAGTAACTGAACAATTTTTTTTCTTCTCACTTAAGAAAGAGGGAAAGTCTGAATTCTTATCTGAATTTCCTGACCTTCAATGAGAGGGAGGAGTTAGGAGCAAGTGGGTCAGTAAATATAACTTATTAACATCCCCTAAAGTAGTAGCTCAACCAAAGAGTTTATCCAATTTGGAAACAAAATTTCTGTAGCATATTATGGATCTCTGGTTGCCTTCCAAGAAAAATACAGAAAGAAATCACCATGAGACAATGGTATTTGAAAGTACACAAGACTCATGAGGTGATAAAATGTACTGCTAAATGTTTTTTATCTGCATTTTAGAGCACTAGGCAGTGTTCGGTACCTTCATTTATTTGGGAAATATATGAAATCACACAGTTAACATACTCAAAATTACCTTTGGAAGCCCATTTTCTGGTTATATAGTGAATACTTTTTTTTGACATGTTTAATTGATAGCTGTGCTACAGTTAGTGAACACAAGACTGGCATGTTATCCTTTATGCACAGCGAGTATGAAGGCTCCTATTTGATAATAATCATATAAGAGCAATATTTTATAACTCAGTGTTTGCTAACAGGAGATTTAAAATAGCTTAGTACAAATCAATACCATCCCGTCAATACCCCCTTTATTAACAAAAGCAAGTGCCAAATCATTAAAGGGTCCAAAAATATCTAAAAAATATTACCAATTGTTTACCTCTGTCTAGCCTTTGCAAGACTAATCATTTTCAGATAAACACAACAATGTGCAAAAGTTCCTAACATCATACATTAGGAATAACTTGTACTACTCAAACCAAAAGATTCTGCTGAGATCAAATTAAAAAATCCCACAAAACAGCAAAGTCAAGTCTCATATTGTCCCTAAACCATGACACATAACTTGAACAGTTGCAGTGAAGATCCTGATCTTACAACTTCCTGCATGAAGCAGTTTCTTCCCTTCTACAAGTTATCTTCTGCCTTAGTTATTACAGGCAAAAATATACCAACATTAGAAAACTTGATTCCATTGCTGCTTACAGTATCTTCAGACCTACCACTTAATATAGTTTTGCTTAAACAGTGAGATAAATACTTTCCGTTTATCAGACTTCTTTGGACATGTGTACCATTCTGCTAACCACAAACTGTGCTTTCTGTGAAAACAGTTTCAAATAATGAGTTAACCTTGCAAAATTCTAGCTTCTCACAACATGAAGTTTGTCCACCCTGCATTATGTGGTTCCATATTTACAAGATACTTAAACTTTACATTTGTCTTTTACCTTACAAAAAGTGCAACTCTCTCACCCCATATTATGGGGCAACAGCAATCACTATAAATTCTACAGAACAGCAGCCTATGACAAATAAATAAGGTGCCCAGGATCTGACTGGTTAAGGACCACCAAGTACCACCATTTCATAAAGGCAGACTCCATTCCTATGCTACTGTCACAGGGGTGCCACAGCTAGGTTTGCAAGCTCAATAAGAGCCAATGCACCATGCATGTGTTCACGCTGCTCCTGGAGGCTGCGTCGAGCTGTTGAATGAGCGTTATTTTTATCTTCATCATCCTCTTCATTAGACTGAAGAAATCCCATCTGGTCCTTCTGTTCCTGATCCATTTTCTGGATTGTTTTACTTTTCAAAGTGGGAGCATGCTGTTCTCTAGTCTCCCAGTATCTACAACACCAGAGGTGGAGAATGTTTTTAAATTATGTACAGTTTATGGAAGAACTACTATTCAAAGCTAGCAGACCTTCCAAGTATTGCCTTGCACATGACTAATCACTGCATTTCTTTTTTCTCTTTCAATCCTTTTATGGCACTATTTAAGCTATCAGAAGCCTCTTTTATTGAGCATTTAAAGTGCAAAAGTGCCCAAGGGATATCGGATCTTTCACACAGCTATAATACATGGTATTACCCCCAGTCAGCTCTCCCCGTACATTGTTGCTCCTCACATAGATGCAAATCCAGCAGTAATGACTGTAGCAAAGTGAAGCATTTAAGTAGAGAAGGAAAAACAGACAAGAAAGCTTCATGAAGAACTTTGCCTTAACCAGGAGTCAGTACTTAAACAAAAGGCGAGGCTGGGTTGAATCATACTAAAGGAAGAGCTGGGTTTTGTTTATTGTTTTTCTTTCCTTTTTTTTCCCCTCCTAAGAATAAAACACTTTCTCAGGCCACTCTGCGTTATAAATTTAGAGATCACACCATAAGGAAACTTACTTCGCTAGCCACTCAGCTGCAGCTTTATTGTCAGCCTTCTGTTTTTCACTCAGTCTGACTGTGAGTTCTTCCCTCTTCAGCCGGGCATATGGGTGTTTGGGGCAATGACGGTTTGCATGTGTGAATCTGCTTAAACACCCTTAAAAATCCACAAAATGCCAAGAGAAAACACATTAAGGAAAGCAGTCAACTGACAAGTTAGCATAACAGCCATGGGATGAATCCAACCTTCTTTACTCCACAAAAACCTGGATCCAGTTGAAAACAGCACAATAGTTGCAAGGCCCACAACATACCTAATCATTTTACGCATTGGTATCGACTGATACAATTACTGATAACCTGGCTTACAAAAATCAAGCATGCAATCCTTCTATCTAAGTTGCATGATTCTGTGTGGCTTCTTCCTTCCCTAGATGCTCCTCGAAAATTAAGATCCAAAGCTGGGATAGTTAATTTTCTTCCCAGTGGCTGGTACAATGCTGTGTTTTGGATTACAGTGCCAAAATAATGTTGATAAAGCACTGATGTTTTAGTTGTTGCTAAGTAGTGCTTACCCTGAACTAGGACTTTTCAGTTTCTCATGCTCTGCTACTGACCAGGTGCACAAGAAGCTGTGAGGGAGCATAGTCAGGACAGCTGATCCAAACTAGCCAAAGGGATATTCCATATCATAGGATATTACACTCAGTATATAAACTGGAGGGGAGTTACCTGGGAGCCACTGATTGCTGCTCAGAGACTGACAGGCTGGGCATTGGTCAGTGGGTGGTGAGCATCACTTATGTTTCTTGAGTATTATTCCTCTCTCTTTCCTGTTGGTTATCATTACTGTTATTGTTATTATTTTTTACTTTATTACAGTTATTAAACTGTACTTATCTCAACCCACAGGTTTTACCTCCTGATTCTTTTTCCCATCCCATCAGGTGTGGGGGAGGCAGGGCAGGGCAGGTGAGTGAGCAGCTGTGTGGTACTTAGTTACAGACTGCAGTTAAGTTATTCTCTGAAGCCTTACCATTCTCTGAGCAGATGAAAGGCTTTTCCCCTGTGTGAAGACGCTGGTGAGTTTTGAGTTGCCCACTCTGAACAAAGGCTTTCCCGCAGTCTGGGTAGTCACACAAATAAGGTCTTTCACCTTTAAAACCAAAACAAAACAACACCCAGAAATCCCAAAAAAAAAACCAACCCCTCCAACCCAAACCCACAACCACATAGATTTATGAAAGCTGAATATAGAAGAGTTGTACTATCTAGTGGTGTTCCTTGCCTGCTTACACAAGCAAGCTCTCCTTTTATGCACTCAAACTTAGTGCATTGGACAGCAGATAACATGCCAGCATTTTATGCTGAATGGATGTTTAAAGTATGCATTAAATGCTACTGGATAATACAGGTGTTGGTCTCTTCTCCCAAGTAACAAGCAGTAGGACAAAAGGAAATGGCCTCAAGTTGTGCAAGGGGAGGTTTAGACTAGATATTGGGAAAAATTTATTCACTTTAAGGGTTATCAAGTACTGAAACAGGCTGCCCAGGGAAGTGGTTGAATCTCCATAGTGGTGGACATGGTAGTGTTAGGTTTACAGTTGGACTCAGTCTTAGGGGTCTTTTCCAACCTAAATGATTGTATGATTCAATTACTGCATAAAAACTACACAAACAAAGAAGGAAACAGATGTCAGAGAAGAGGCAGTCAGGATGAAAAATACTACCATGTACAGAACCCCAAGCTCAGGAATTTTTTTCCTCTTATTAAGGAAGTCCAACAACAGCAGATAAAATGTTTACCCTATATGTCTTTTCTATTAAAGCCCAAATTACTGTTAGTTACCCTGCAACAAAAACAGCTACAGAAAGACTTTCTTTTGATTGCACTAACAAGCCCAGAGAGAAAAGTATAATTAATCTAAGAATTAAATAATTAAACCAAAATATTAACAGATTGAATTGTTTGTTGGGGTTTTTTGCTTTCCCAACTCCTTCATAAGTGTTTGTCAGCTACTCCCATCTTCCTTTTAATCTCTTCACTTACCAGTATGAGTTCGTTTGTGTGCCTGTAGTGATTTCTCTCGTGGAAACACCCTGTTGCAGATATTGCAGCGTATTCTGCTAGAAGAATGCTCTCCTTCATTAATTAGGTCACGAACTGTGTCTGCTCTTGGTCGGCCACGTCTTCTCCCATCCTGTATTAAAATAATTAAGAAACTGAAGTATGTTGTGGTTTAACCCAGCTGACAACTAAGTACAACGAAGTGCTCACTCATGTTCGCTTGCTCACACCACATCCCCCCCAGTGGGATGGGGAGGAGATTTATAAAAAAGCTAAAACCCATGTGTTGAGATAAGAACAGTTTAATAATTGAAATAAAGTATAGCATAATACAATACTAATACTAATGATATTAATGAAAAGGGAAATAGCAACGAGAGAGAGAGAAAAAAAAAAAACCCAACCAAAAAACAAGACTGCACAATACTGATGCTTACTGCCCATTGACCAATGCTCAGCCTGTCCTGAGCAGCAATTGGCCCCTCCCAGCTAACTCCCCCCAGTTTCTATACTGGCCATGACATGCTGTGGTATGGAATATCCCTTTGCCTTGTTTGTGTCAGGTGTCCTGTCTCTGCTTCCTCCCAGCTTCCCATGCACCTCCTCACTAGAAGAGCATGAGAGACTGAAAAGTCCATGTTCAGTGTAAGCACTACTTAGCAAGAATTAAAACATCAGTGCTTTATCAACATTATTCTCAGACTAAAGTCAAAACACAGCACTGTACCAGCCACTAGGACAAAAATTCTGTCCTAGCTGAAACCAGACAAGGTGTCATACTTTTCCATGTAAGCTGTTTAGCAAAATACATACCCCCTCCACCAAACAAACCAACCCACAACAAGACCCACAAGCAAGAACACACACAATATTCTTACATAAGCTCAAGAAAATTGAAAGATCTGCTAAAATAATACATAGTAAACCACAAGTATTTTTATAAAAAAGAAGGGAAAAAAAAAGACACTCTGGGGTACATGAAGTAAGTTGTGGGTGTGGGGTGTGTCAGGATTAGGTAGAGGGTGGGGATGTGTACATATGTGACTCTCCAGGGAAGTCTTGGATGCAGTGATCACAAGATGGTCGAATTCGAGGTCCTCAAGACAATGAGAAGAGCGTGCAGTAAGCTCACTGCCCTGGACTTCAAGAGAGCAGACTTTGGGCTCTTCAGGAACCTGCTTAGCAGGGTTCCATGGGATATAGCCCTAGAGGGCAGAGGGGCCCAAGGCTCTTGGTTAATATTCAAGGATCACCTGCTACAGGCTCAGGAGTGTTGCATCCCGACCAGAAGGAAGTGCAGCAGGAGAGCCAGGAGACCTCCTTGGATGGATAAGGAGCTGCTGAGAAAAATTCACAAGAAAAAAGAGGCTTATAAAAGGTGGAAACAAGGACAGGTGGCCTGGGATGAATACAGGGATGTTGTCAGGGTAGTTAGGGACCAAGTTAGGAAAGCTAAGGCCCAACTGGAGCTAAACTTGGCAAGGGATGTTAAAGATAATAGGAAGGGATTTTATAGGTATGTAGCAGCTAAAAAACAGACTAAGGACAACGTAGGCCCCCTCCGGAAGCTTTTGGGAGAACTGGCTACACAGGATTTGGAGAAGGCTGAGGTTCTGAATGGCTTCTTTGCCTCGGTCTTCACTGGCAAAGGCTCTGACCGCAGCACCCGAGTCTTGGAGGGTGGACGCAGGGACTGTGAAAACCTAGACCTTGGGCCCACTGTACATGAGGATCTGGTTCGAGACCATCTTAAGAACCTGAATGTACACAAGTCCATGGGACCTGATGAAATCCATGCACGGGTCCTGAAGGAGCTGGCAAATGAAGTTGAAAAGCCACTGGCCATCATATTTGAAAAATCCTGGCAGTCAGGTGAAGTTCCTGACGACTGGAAAAAGGGAAATATAACCCCCATTTTCAAGAAGGGGAAAATGGATGACCTGGGGAATTACAGACCAGTCAGTCTCACCTCTGTGCCTGGCAAAATGTGGGATCAGATTCCCTTGGAAGGCATGCTAGAGCACATGAAAAACAACAAGGTGCTTGGTGACAGCCAGCATGGCTTTACTAGGGGAAAATCCTGCCTGACCAATGTGGTGGCCTTCTATGACGGGGCTACAAAAGTGATGGACAGGGGTGGAGCAGTTGACGTCATCTACCTGGACTTGTGCAAAGCATTCGACACTGTCCCACATGACATCCTTGTCTCTAAATTGGAGTGTCATCAATTTGACAGGTGGACCACTCGGTGGATAAAGAACTGGCTGGATGGTCGCACTCAAAGAGTTGTGGTCAACAGTTCAATGTCTGGCTGGAGATCAGTAACGAGTGGTGTCCCTCAGGGATCGATGTTGGGACCGGTCTTGTTTAGCATCTTTGTTGCTGACATGGACAATGGGATTGAGTGTGCCCTCAGCAAGTTTGCCGAAGACACCAAGCTGTGTGGTTCGGTTGATACGCTGGAGGGAAGGAATGCCATTCAGAGGGACCTTGACACACTTCTGAGGTGGGCTGATGCCAACCTCATGAAGTTTAACCATGCCAAGTGCAAGGTCCTACACCTGGGTCGGAGCAATCCCAGGCACAGCTACAGGTTGGGCAAAAAGGAAATTCATGGTAGTCCTGCGGAGAAGGACTTGGGGGTGTTAGTCAATGAGAAAATGAACATGAGCCAGCAGTGTGCACTCACAGCTCAGAAAGCCAACCGTATCCTGGGTTGCATCAAGAGGTGCGTGACCAGCAGGTCAAAGGAGGTGATCCTGCCTCTCTACTCTGCTCTCGTGATACCTCACTTGGAGTACTGTGTTCAGTTCTGGTGTCCTCAACATAAAAAGGACATGGAGCTGTTAGAACAAGTCCAGAGGAGGCCACGAGGATGATCAGGGGACTGGAGCACCTCCCATATGAAGACAGGCTGAGAAAGTTGGAGCTGTTCAGCCTGGAGAAGAGAAGGCTGCGTGGAGACTTCATAGCAGCCTTCCAGTATCTGAAGGGGGCCTATATGGATGCTGGGGAGGGACTATTCATTAGGGACTGTAGTGATAGGACAAGGGGTAACGGGTTGAATCTTAAACAGCAGAGGTTTAGACTGGATATAAGGAAGAAATTCTTTACTGTTAGGGTGGTGAGGTACTGGAATGTGTTGCCCAGGGAGGTAGTGAATGCTCCATCCCTGGCGGTATTCAAGACCAGGTTGGATGAAGCCTTGGGTGATATGGTTTAGTGTGAGGTGTCCCTGCCCATGGCAGGGGGGTTGGAACTAGATGATCTTGAGGTCCTTTCCAATCCTAACTATTCTAGGATTCTATGATCGGGTTTGGGATTTTTTTTCCACTTCAGGGTCTTGAGTTGTCTGGAATTTTTTTTATTCCATTGGTTTTGGGTCATGAGGGATTTTTTTCATTCCATGGCTTTGGGCTGCTGGGGATTTTTTTTTTTTGTTGTGAGTTTTTGTGTTTCCAGGTTGGTCTGGAGTTTTTTATTTTTGTTCCTGGTTTTTGGGTCATATGAAGATTTTTTTTTATTCTGGGGTCTTTGGTTGTTGGCGGTTTTATTCTTTCTGGGTTCTTGGATTGTTTGTGGTGTTTGATTCCAGTGTTTTGGGTTGCAAGTGTTTTTGTGCTTTTTTTTTTGTGTGTGTGTTTATTTTTTTTATTGGTTGGGTTATTTTTACTGTCTGGCATCTTGATGTTGTTTGATTCCATGCTTCTTGGTTGCCTGGGTTATTTTTTTGGGGGTTGGGTTCCAGGCTTTTAAGTTGTACACGGCTGTGGGGTTTTTTGATTTTTTTTTTTTTGTTCCAACCTTTGAGTTGTAGGGGTTGGGGGGGTTCTTTTGTTTCCTGGCTTTTGGGGCACCTGGTGGTTTTTTTTTTTTTCCTGGCCTTTTGAGTCACCTGTTTTTTTCTTTTGGTTACAGAGTTTTGCATCAACTGGTTTGGGTTTGTTTTTGTTTACTACCAGGCTTTTGGAGTGTTTGTTTTTTTCATTTTTTTTTCCATTCCAGGCTTTTGGGGCAACTGTTTTTTTTTGTTTGTTTTTTTTTTTATTTTTGTAGGGGTGGGTGTTGTTGGTTGGGGTTTTTGTCCCCCTCTTTTTTTTCTTTCATTGTGGTTGGTTACCCTTGGCTGGCCACCAGGTGCCCTCCAAGCAACTGACTCCCCCTCTTCAGCAAGAAGCAAGATAGGGGGAGAAAATAAGATGAGTTGAGATAAAGACAGAGAGACTGCTTTCCCCTTCACATTGTTCCCCTGCTCCAGCATGGGGTTGATATAAGGAAAGCAAGTGCCTGGAAAACATAGGGTTAAGATACTTTTAACTTAAGTCTAAGAGAACAATGTGTTGTGAGCCTGTGGTGTGATAACAGGATTTAGTAGTCTTACTAACAAGAGTGAATTATTTCTTTCCATTCTTCTGAGTGAATTATTTCTTACCATCCTTCTAATTATCAGTTAGTTTGGAGAGAGTGACTCCTGAACATCTGCTAGCTTAGGATACTCCTTGTCTGCCCATCCTGTTCTGCTTGCAATAAATTTTGTACGAAGGTCCCACTTTCCTAAATCTTTGCCAGCTATCAGAAACTTACAGATATGGCTGGTTTCAGCTAGTTTTGTGATTACTGGGGCTTCCAACTGTGCCAAAAGTGAAAAGTACACTGTGAGGAAGACAGCTTACTTCATCTTGAAGACCCCTGCCCACGACCGTCGGAGGGCAGTGCGCAAGCACCAAAAGGGAGGATAACGAGTACCTAAACTAATTGTAATATCCCTGCCACTCTCTCAGGAGCCTAATGAATGTTTGTGTGTAATAAATATCTGCTTGCTTAACCCCTTGGTGTGCAAGTTAGGAGGAGCAATCCCCCTTGCACCTGGTGCCATAATAAACATACCTGCTTTATAACTCTGAGTTGTAGAGTCTGATTCCATGCTTCAGGGTCCCTCCCAAAGGATATAATCAGTCCTTCACAAACTGCTCCAGTCAACAGCTGTCCCCACAGCCAGTTCAACCTGCGGGAAACTGGCACTAGCAGCAGCAGCAGTTGCCATGTGCTAAGAGTTTGGGGCTTCTGAGGTCCCTGGGGGTGTCTGAGGAGGTTTCAGGGCCCGACACCCTTGGGCTGTGTGCATGAGGGACCAGCCAGCTGGTAGTAAGTCTCACGATAGGGGCAGGCAAGAACTTGGTGGTGCCAGCAGTCCCCACAACCAGTTCAAGCCATGAGAAGCTGCATGTAACGGACCCCTAGGGAATACTAATGACCTGGAAAGCAAACAGGGAGTAGTATGTTAGGAGATGCATGGCCAGTTCTTGAGGGAAGGTCTGCATACTGCCATTTATCAGACTGCTCCCTGCTCTGCTCGCCTTCATGCTTAGGCTGCAGCCCTGACGGTCACCCCTGCAAGCTGGTGGCTATTCAAACCTACCCATCAGCTTGAGGTCTATAGGGAATTATAAAGGCTTATTAGTCAGTGCTCTGATATTGCCAGAAGCACAGTGGTATATACCAGGCAAGGGCTGCACTTTTCAGCAGACAGGAATCAGCTACCTAGCCAGGATAGCCTGGGAATGGAGGAAGCTGCTGTCCACGTGGAGGGCTGCAAATACTGCTCTTCCATGTCCTGGGTGGAGGAGGTATCCTATGCAAAGTATGCTGACTTATGATGTCATAGGAATCACAGAATCTTGGTGAGAAAACTGAGTATTGGGTTTGCATGACAGGTTTTGGTAGTGAGGGGGCTACAGGGGTGGCTTCTCTGGGAAACTGCTAGAAGCTTCCCAATGTTCGATAGAGCTAATGCCAAGACGGACCCACCACTGGCCAAAGATGAGCCAATCAGTGACAGTGGTGGAAATGTCCTCTCTACACATCACACAACCAGCATCACATGGAGTAAGTCGGTAGTGGTGATCACACAATGAGCTCAACTGGGGAAACCCAACTGCCCAGGAATCCTGGAATAGATCATGGACTGGCCAGAAGGCAGAAATTTTAGAGCACTGCTTGAAGAGGTGGCTCATGCACCATGAATTATTAGATGAAAGGTGTTATGCTCATAATAGGAACTGTCAGTTCCTACTGTGTTTTATGAAATCACTGGAAGTGCAATGTTGCTGTGTGGAAACCCACATGACAAGTCACTGAAGCCACTAAAAGAGGTGAGTCAAGTCAGTTTGCAGAAGTGAAAGCCATCCAGGTTGCTCTAGAGATTGCTGAATGAGAAAAGAGGCCAGTACTCTCTCTATATATGCTGATTCATGGATGGTGGCAAATGCCCTATAGGGGTGGCTACAGCAGGGGAAGAAGACCAACTGGCAGCAGAGGGGTAAACCCATCTAGGCATTGTGGCAAGACATCGCTGCTTGGGGAGAAAACATCACTCTAAAGGTATGCCATGTAGATGCTTACATGCCCAAGTCATGCAACTGAAGAACATTGAAACAATGAACAGGTAGACATGGCTTCAAAAACTGAAGTGGCTCAGGTGGACCTGGACTGGAAGCATAAGGGTGAGCTATATATGTAGCTCCATGGCCCATGAAACATCAGAACATCTAGGGAGAGATGCAACACACAGATGGGCTTGTGATCATAGAGTGGACCTGACCATGGAGGTTACTGCACAACTCACCCATCAATGTAGAAACATGTGCTGCAATCAAGCAAGCCACAGAATTAAAATATCCCTGGAACAGAGGGTGGTTTCTGGGTTTTCAATATGGCAAGGCCTGGTAAACTGACTATATTGGACTACTGCCACAAACATGCCAAGGCAAGCGCTACATACTCACCATGGTGGAAGCAAGTACTGGTTGGCTAGAAACATACCCTGTAAACCATGCTACTGGTCAAAACACCACCCTAAGCCTTGAAAAGCAAATTTTGTGGTGACATGGTACCCCAGAAAGAATTGACTCAGACATTTCCAAAATAACCTCATAAACTCCTGGGCAAAGAAACATGGCATTGAATGGGTGTATCACATCCCCTATCACCCACAAGCATCTGGAAAGACTAAGAGATATAATGCACTGTTAAAGACTGTTGAGAGAGCATTGGGCAACGGGGCATGGAAGCACTGGAATATAAATTTAGCAGAAGTCACTTGGCTGGATCTGCTAATAGCCCTGGTTCTGTCCAAACAAAAGCCCTACATACTGTGGGAGGAAATAAGGTCCCCACACTGCATGCATGTAAGGAAGTCACAGCATCAAGGCTGTTTCTCCAACATCCCCACCACCACCCCCAAAGGTCAGTAGACTGGAGGTGGGCAAGATCTTGGGAGGGGACATAGCCAGGACAGCTTACCCAAACTGACCAAAGGGATATTCCATTCTATATGACTTCTGCTCAGAAATAAAAGCTAAGAGAAAGGGGAGGGGGGGGGGCATTTGTTATTACATTTGTCTTCTGGAGCAACTGCTGCTTGTACTAAAGCCCTGCTTCCTGGGAAGTGGCTGGACACTGCCTGCTGATGGGAAGTAGAGAATACATCTTTTTTTTTCCTTTGCGTCTGTGCACAGCCTTTGCTTTTGCTTTATTAACCTGCCTTTATCTTAACCCACAAGTTCTTTTCTATCTTATTTTCTCCCCATGTCCTGCTGAGGAGGGGGAGTGATAAAGTGGTTTGGTGGACATCTAGCACCCAACCAAGGTTAACCCATCACAAACTCACACGACTGCAAGACCACAATGGATGGCTTAAATCCTGGGGGGGGGGGAGGGGGGGGTATGTTGATTATTTCTTTTTTTGGTGCTGGTGTGAGGAGTCCTCCACCTGAGAAGGAAGAACTGGCAGAAACAATGTGAGATGAACTAACCACAACACCTATTTCCCATCCCTCTGCGCTGCTTGGGGAGAGGAGGTAAATAAAATAGGGAGTGAAGTTGAGCCTGTGAAGAAGGGAGGAGTGGGGTGGAGGGAAGGTGTTCTATGATTTGGTCTTATTTCTCATTACTCTACTCTGATTTGTTTGGCAATAAATAAATAAATTAATTTTCCTCAAGTTGAGTCTGCTTTGCCCATGACAGTAATTGGTGAATGACCTCTCCCTGTCCTTATCTTGAGCCATGAGCTTTTTGTTATATTTTCTCTCCCTTGTCCAGCTGAGGGGGAGTGATAGGCTTTGGTGGCCACCTGGCATACTGGCAAGTTCAACCCACCACACCCCATCACAGAAAAGGGAAGCAGTTACAAGTCCTAAATGTGGAACTTGGACTGGAACTGCTGCTGGACAGTGATATACATGAATCCCCAGTGCCCAGAAATGCCCCCACCATTATTTGCTTTCTCTGAGGACTGAGTGACTTGTGTTCTTTTATATGATTTTCAAGTCTAGTTTATGATTGTTATTTTGATACAGGAAATAGTGTGTCAAGATTTAACCTGACCTGCAGAGGGTTCAGGTGACTAGAAATTATAAGTTACTATAATAATCATAATATACTGATAAGAAAATAAAGCTTTAATTTTCTACAATTTAGTGCCATCATCATTCTGCCAAGGTTCCCTAAAAGAATCTGTCTGTCCCCTTAGTGTTGGATGACACTGTTTGCAAGGTTTTTTGGTTCAGTGGTTCTGGGAGATTTGGCATATTTTTGTTTCAGCATGTTTTGTGCTTTTTTTTTTGGGGGGGGGGGATTGTTCTTGTTGAGGGGGATAGATTTGGTTAGGTTTTGTTTAGGGACATTTTTCATTTGGCATATTAGTTTTTTTTGTGGTTCAGTGGTTTGAGGAGCTAGGTTTGGTGTATTTTAAGCAAAATTTTATTCTAGCACTTTATGGGGGTTTATTTAGTTGGTGATTGGTGCATTTTAGCTTTTGTGTGATTTGGGTTCTTTTAGTGGAAGGAGAGGCCTAGGTTTGGGATACTTATGATTTGGCATGGTTTCAGGGGTTTTTGTATCAGTCATTGGGGGGCAGGGTTTTGGGGGTAATATTGGGTTTTGGGGTTTTGAATGGTTGGTGTTTAGTTTTTTTATTATTTTGACAGCTAAGTTTTTTTGTATGTTTTAGTGGCTTGTTTCAGTATGGTGGCTCAGGAGGCTGTTTGGTGCGTTTTTTTCTCCCCCCCCATTTTTGTTTTGGCAGTTAGGGGATTTTTCTTTTCTGTGTGTATGTGTGTTTGTTAATGGGGGGTGCTGGGTTTGGCTTTTACTTATTTTGGCCTGGTTTTGGGGAGTGGTTTGGTTGTTGTGGGGGCTGGGTTTGGCATGTCTTTGCTTTAACATGGTTTTCTTGGGTTTAGGTTTTTCTAGGGGTTTTGTGACTGAGGGCTCGGTTTGAATGTTTGAGTTTCATCATGTTTTGAGAGACTTTTGGTTCGGTGGCTGAAGGTGCTAGGCTTGATGCATTTTTTGTGCTAATGCATTTTAGGTTTTTTTTTCCAGATTTCTGGTTGGGAGCACTGGGTTAGGCACAGTTTCGTTTTGGCATGTTTGGGGGATTAATATTGTGTTTGGAAAATTTGCAGTATTAGTATTTAGTTGGGTTTGTAGTTTGTTTTCTCTTTTGTTGTTTGATAGTTGGAGGGCTACATTTGGCACGTTTTTTGTTTTGATGTGGTTTTGAGAGGCCACGTTTTGCCAAGTTTTCAGCATTTTTTGTGTGCTGTGGGGTATTTTTTGGTTCAGTGACTGGATTAGCTTAGGCTGTTTCTCTTTTGGCATGTTTTGGGTGTTTTTTCATTCTGGGTTTGTCAGGAGTGGATTTTGCACATTCTTGTTTTGTGCATTTGGGGGGAGCAAGGTTTATTGGTTTTGGTATGCTTTTATTTAGGCATGTTTGGGGATTTTTTTTTTGTTCGGTGGTTGGGGAGGGGTGGGTTTAACATATCTTGGGGATCTTTTTGTTTGGTGGTTCAGTGGGCTTTGTTGGGCATGGTTTTGTCTTGACATGTTTTTGTCCAGTGGTCTGAGGTGCTGGGTTTGGTGGATTTGGTTTGGGTGCAATGTGTTTGGGGGGGGGGTTTGCTTTCCTGTGGTTCAGAGAGCAAGGTTTGATGCACTTTTATGTGTGTTGTGTTTTAGGGTGGGAAGTTGCCTTTTCAAGATCTGGGGGGCTATATCTGGAGCATCTTTTCCTATGGCTTATTTTTGGGAGTGGTTGCTTTCTTAGGGTTTGAGGGGCTGGGGTGCTTTTTCCTGTGACACATTTTGGAGCAGAAAATTGCCTTTTTGTCATTCAGGAGACTGGATTTGGTGCACTTTCTCATGTAGAACATTTCTGGGGAGAGGTTTGCCTTCTTAAGGTTCAGGTGGCTGGTCTTGGGCACACTTTTTCATGTGGTGCATTTTTGGGCTTGAGGTTCCTTTCTTGGGGTTCCAGACACTGGATTTGGCACGCTTTTTCTTGTGGTGTGTTTTGCAGGGTGAGTGCCTTCTTGTTGTTTGAGAGGCTGAAGTTGCCATGTCTTATCTTATGATGTGTTTTAGGGAGAGGCACAACCTCTTCTGTTTTCAGGAAGCTGGGCACATCTTTTTACGTGGCACATTCTAGGGGTGGGGTACCTGTTTGGGGTGGGGGCTGGGTTTGGCACTTTCTTTTGGGTATTGCCTTTTTGGGGGGAGATGGAGCAGGCTTTTTTTCCATGGTGCTTTTTGAGGAAGCTGTTGCTTTGGACTTTGAGAGGCTGGATTTGGAGCACCTTTTTGTGAGTGTTTTTGGGAGAGAGTTTGATGTTCTGGATTTGGAGGGCTTCATTTGGTATGGTTATTTTTAGCATGGCACATTGTGATGGGAATACCTCCTTCGAGTTTGGGTTGGCACGCTTTTTTGGGTTGGTGTGCTTTTTTGTGCTTGTGCGCTTTTTTGTGTTGCAGTTTACAGGGCAGAATGCCAACATAAGGACGGGGGGGCACAGGAAGAGGTGGGAGTGGCAAGCTTTTTCATGTGGCACAGTTTGGGGAGTGTTTGCCTTCCTAGGCTTGAAGAGGCTGAGGTGCACATTCTTTTTCCATGTGGGGTGTTTTGGGGAGTATAGTTGCTTCCTCAAGTTTCAATGTTTAACATGCTTTTTTGTGTGGTGCATTTTGAGGGGGTTGTCTTCTGCCGGTTTGGAGTGGCTAGGTTGAAACTTTTTTCTTTCAGCTCATTTTGGGGATTTTCTGGTTCTGTGGTTGAGGGAAACTTTTGTGCTTAGAGAGGTGGGTTTATTGGACTGGGGATCACTAAGTTTTGGGGGGGAGGGGGGAAATGTATCAGTTTATGCTTTTTACAGGGGGGTGAGATATTTTGTTGAGGTTTTGGCAGGGTTGAAGCGTTTGGGGCAGGAGGGGTTGGGGAAGTTTTAATTTGTGGGGGTTTAAGATTTAAATATGATTTACCAGGTTTGTGAGTTCCGAAATTCTTGGGAGGCAGCGGTTGGGTTTGGGGGTTTATGGGGAGTTCATTGGATTTAGGAGGGTGTAGTTTTGAGGGGGCTGGTTTTCAAGCTCTGGGTTTGTTTGGTTTGGGGTTTTTTTTTTTTTTGGTTGGTTGGTTGGTTGGGGGGTGGTGGAAGGGTTTTGGGTGTGAGAGCTACTGGGTTTGGGGGCATTGTGTATGGTTTGGGCTTTTGGAAGGAGTGTGAGCATTTAGAGGGTAAAGGTTTCGGGATTTCTTGTATTTAGGGCTTTTTGTTTAGAGTGGATCTTCAGGGGGTCTAGTTTAGGTTACTTTGGGGAGTGGGACCCATGCAGTTTAGGGTGACAGTTTTACTGTTTGTTTGATGATTGGGATTTGTGGGGAGCTCTATGGACTGGGGGTTTTCAGGGTTTGGCTTTGGGTTTGTTTTTTTTTTTTAGGGGGTGGGGCTTTTTGTTTTGGGGGCAAGGAGTTTTTAGGATGCTTTTGATGTTTTGGACAATTATCAGCACATAGATAGATGCCCGACCGTTGCCAGGTAGTCATACTACTGCATCTGGCTCCGCCCCCATTCCACCTCTCGGGGCGGCTCTTCCCCCCCCCCCCCCCCCCCCCCCCCACGCGGTTGAGCGCACCACGGTGTCATCGGAAGCGACTTCAAGTGGCCAAGAGAAGATAGACAAGAATAGGAAGGAATGCTCAGCGCGTTGCTTTTAACTTTACCTCTTTGCCCTTCCACAGTAAGGCACTTTACCACCCCACTGACTACAGAATGCATGCATAGGGGCAGCGGGCTGTACCCCATCGCACCCGGCTGCTTGGCCTGTCCCGACCACACTCACCTTGAGGCTACAACTCGCCTCCTCTTCTTCTCTGCTGCAGGCTCTAGCTGGTCCCCCACGGGGTTGTTGGACGAATGAAGGGATGGCGGAGCCACGAGGGCTAAAGGTCACATTGTGGGCATTCTCTCCCCAGCACCAGGGGTAAACCATGAAGTCGCTGAAGCCAGGACTGATGAGGATGGGCGGGGGAAGTGTTAGCTCCTCACCTCTGCCCCTGGAGAACGGCTTGACAGAGGTGGTTTTGATAACAGAAACCAGTACGCCATTCGGGGACTCCTGGTAAAAAGTCACCGGGAGACCCGGCGGCGGCTTCTCCACCATCGCCACCTCTTTGCAGACACCTGCGCAGAAAAGAGGGAATGGAGAAGGGAAGCTCCTAATGACTCAGCTGCTCTTTCCCAAAGCGGGAAAATTGTAGAAATCCTGCAACCACCACCACCATTTGCCAAACACCATTGCCCCCCACCCCACCACTCTGCTTTACCTGGTTTTTGCCGGAGACGGCGGCTCCTCCTAGTGCCTCACCCCTCTTTTCTCAGCTACTACCGGCGCAAAACCTGCGACAGCTGCAATCTCCCCGCACCTTTCTAAAGTGACGCTGATCCCCATTTACAATCCCAGTCCTGATGACTCCAAAAGAAGAGTTAGCGTTGCAAAACCAAGGCCGAAACCGAGAATTTCCCGCGTTACATTTCGCGCCTGGGCGTAACCAATCACTGAACCAGGTGCTGACGTCACGGAGCAACAGTTACCGCTTACCAACTACTTTGCCCTGTGGGCGGGGACAGAATGGAACTCGGCTTCACTTCTGCTGCTTTATTGGCTAGGCACCAGGTCGACTGGTAAAATTCGAAACTGATTGGGCTGGTGGAGTGCTAGGGGTGTTTTGCCTCACTATAACTCATTTTCTATGAGGAGGCACAACCTGATGGGCCTGTTCGTCTGTGGTAGGTTTGTGCGCGTTTTTGTTTCGCCGTTACAGCGCTTGGTGGATGCGCTCCGGCGGGAAATCAAAACCAGGTGCTGTAAAGGCTGCAGCGGCGCGGTTATTACAGTGGCTGTTGTGGGACGTTGCAGAAGTGTGTGGTCGCGTCCTGTGAGGAAGCAGAGTAGGGAGCTCAGAGCCGCTGCCTCTCTGCGGGATATCGCTGCGGGGTCCGGAGTGTACGGAGAAATGCCTAACAGTGATAAACCATTTTGAGTCGGCAGCTCTGCTCCTCTACGCACACGTTTAAAATAACCTGTAGCTCCGTCCCATCGCTTGATCATACACTTACAGGTAGTCCAATGAGTGTAATGCTGTTTTGTGATTGTGATAAACACATAAATGTATTGGATGATTGGTGTGAAAGGCAAGGCTCTAGTTGCAATATAATTTGTGGAATGAACACTGTTTGAGACTATAACCTTCTATCTCGGTTGTTGATGTGACCGGAAGACCCAACTTAAGTCGGCTGTTACCGGCTGAGAACACCCTATACTGGTACTAAAACAGTAGGAGATTTGCTTTTCAAAAAAAAACAAAACCCCAGTCAATATAACATAGCCGTCTACACCACCTGCATAGGACAAACACACGCTGTTTACATGAGCAATAGTAAATGATTATTCCACCCTGTAACACAAATGATTTAAAAGTTATACATTTTATTATTTAGTAATTACTATTAAAAAACACAACCAAACAAAAAACAGGAAAGTGGAATTCATATTAGCTTTTAATTGATCCACTGAGTGAAAGACCTGCATGTGAACAACAAAAAATTTGATGTTAAAGAATAATAATCTGAAAATAGTGGCATAATTTGATATGGCTTTATCTGATAAAAGCCTGAAAAATAGGTTGTATGATTTTTAAATCTCAAAGTAAGAATTTAGTAAATCCTTAAGAAATATTTAAAAATAGAAAGGCTTTGGCTTTATCAAACAGAGCAGTACTCAATTTATGTTATTGTCATGGTTTAAGGCCAACCAATAACCCAGAACCACACAGCTGCTCTCTCAATCCCCCCCCCCCCCCGACCTTCTTCCACAGCTCCCAGAGGGATGGGGAGGAGAATCAAAAGAATCTAAATCCCGTGGGTTGAGATAAGAACAGTCCAGTAACTAAGGTATAACACAAAACCACTACTGTTACCACCAACAATAATAATGAAAAAGGAAATAACAAGGAGAGAGACTATAAAAATAAAGGGGAAAAGGAAAATAAAATATCATAAACACAAATGATGCACAATGCAATTTCTCACCACCCAGTGACCAATACCCAGCCCAACCTGAGCAGTGATCTGGGGCTCCTGGGTAACTCCCCCCACTTTATATACCGGGCATGACGTGCTGTGCTATGAAATACCTCTTTGGCTAGTTTGGGTCAGGTGTCCTGTCTGCTTCCTCCCAGCTTCTTGTGCCCCTCTTCCCTTGGCAGAGCATAACTCAGAAAGTCCTTGATGAGAGTAAACATTACTTAGCAACAAATGAAAACCTTGGTGTGTTATCAGTGTTGTTCTAAGGCTAAAGGGAGGGATCACTTCTAAGATCCTCTGGTTTCATCAAAGTTTATTCTTTGTTGGGGTGATGATTGGAGGGAAGTCAGGATCAGTTGACTGTGATCTGAGGACAGTTCTGCTGCTGCTGCCAGCTTTCCCATGATTTTAGTGCTGATGAACATGAGAGTACATATCTTCATTTCAAAGCCCAGAGCGGCAGAGATGGGCATGTAGCTAATGGGCTGTAAAAGTGTCCTATAGTAGGCAACAGCATACAGTTGAGTTCATTGGGTGTTTTCCCCAAAAATCAAATCCCCTCGAGGTACACACTGGGCTTCCCCAACTTTCTGCATTACCCAACCAAATATATCCAGGTTCCTGAGCAAAAGCAATCTCATGAGTGGGTTTGCCTTTACCTGAAGCAGGAATAACCCAGACTGTCTTCCCCAGCAAATTCTTTATGTGCACCACAGGAACTTTATCCTCTTCTACAGTATGTAAAAGTTCCGATTGGGCTGGGCCAGCCCTGTTGGCAGATCCTCTGGTGTTGACCAACCAGGTGGCTTTTGCTAAATGTGTATCCCAATGGCTGAAAGTCCCACCACCCATTGCTCTCAGTCTAGTTTTTAACAATCCATTACAGAGTTTAATTTTCACAGAGGCTGGTGTGTGTAAGGGGATGTGATATTCCCACTTAATGCCATGCTCTTTGGCCCAAGCGTGTATAAGGTTATTCCAGAAATAAGTCCCACTGTCTGACTCAGTTCTCTTTGGGTTGCTGTGTCACCACAAAATCTGTTTCTCAAGGCCCAGGATAGTGTTCCGGGCAGTGGCGTGGGGCACAGCGTATGTTTCCAGCCATCCGGTGGCTGCTTCCACCATGGTAAGCACAAGGCGCTTGCCTTGGTGAGTTGGTGGGAGTGTGATATAGTCAATTTGCCAGGCCTCATCATATTTATACTTCAGCCATCATCCTCCATATCCGAGAGGCTTTAACTGCTTGGCTTGCTTAATTCCAGCACGTTTCACAGTTGTGAATAACCTGGGCAATAGTGTCCATTGTTAAGTCCACCCCTCAATCACGAGCCCATCTGTATGTTGCATCTCTGCCCTGATGGCCTGAAGTGTCATGGGCCTACCGGGCCAAAAATAATTCAACCTGATGTTGCCAATCTAAATCTGTCTCAGCCACTTCAGTCTTAGGAGCTTTATCAACTTGTTGGTTGTTCTGATGTTCCTCAGTGGCCTGACTCTTGGGTACATGAGCATCTACATGGGGTACCTTCACCACCAGCTTCTGCACCTGGGCAGAAATATCTTGCCACAGTGCAGCAGCCCAGATGGGTTTCCCTCTGCGTTGCCAGTTGCTCTGCTTCCATTTCTGCAACCACCCCCACAGGGCATTTGCCACCATCCATGAGTCAGTATAGAGATAAAGTACTGGCCACTTTTCTCATTCAGCAATGTCCAAGGCCAGCTGGATGGCTTTTACCTCAGCAAACTGACTTGATTCACCCTCTCCTTCAGAAGGTTCTGCAACTTGTCGTCAGGGACTCCATACAGCTGCCTTCCACTTTAAACATCCAGCCCAGCACAGGCAACCGGAGTGCCAGGAGGAGCAGTGCTTCAGTGCCAATCACTTCCAAAGCAGCTCAAACCCCTTCATAAGCTGCCAATATCCTTTTCAGTTGGGGTGTAGCCGGCCTCAGATCCTTTGTATCCCTGACTCCAAAAGTCACGGGGTCTCTCCTGGAACCTTCTGCTACTCCCCCTGGCTGCAGTTTAAAGCATATTTTTCACATCATGCCTTGTCCGGGCTGGTGTAAGTGCTACTGCATGAACTGTCAGTTAATTTGTTCAAAGGCTTATTTTTGCTTAGGGCCCTATTTTAAATCAATCTTCTTCAGGGTCACCTGATAGAGGGTGCTTACAATCAAACTGTAATTTGGATGTCCATCCTCCAAAACCGCACAGCACCTAAGAAAGGTTGTGTTTCTTTCTCAGTTGGTGGAGACATTGCTGTTGTCTTGTTGATCACATCTGTGGGGATCTGGTGACATCCATCTTATCATTTTATTCCCAAAAATTTAATCTCCTGTGCAGGTCCCTTGACCTTACTCCATTTTATGGCAAAACCAGCTTTCAGCAGGATTTGGATCATTTTCTTCCCTTTCTCAATACCTTCCACTGTATCGCCCCACAAGATAATGATCAATGTATAGCAGGTGTTCTGGAGCTTTCCCAGATTCCAGTGCAGTCTGGATCAGTCCATGGCAGATGGTAGGGCAGTGTTTCCACCCCTGGGGCAGTTGGTTCCAAGTGTACTGGACACCCCTCCAAGTAAAAGCAAACTGCTGCCTGCACTCTGCTGCCAAAGGGACTGAGATAAATTCATTAAAGATATCAGTTGTGGCATCCCACTTGGCTGCCTTTTACTCCAGTTCATATTGAAATTGTAGCATGTCCAGTATGGCAGCACTTAATGGTGGTGTGACTTCATTCAGGCCACAATAGTCTACTGTTAGTCTCCACTCTCCGTTAGACTTTTGCACTGGCCATATGGGGCTATTAATGGGTGAGTGAGTCTCAGTTGTCCTGTCTCTGCTTCCTCCAGGCTTCTTGTGCCCCTCCTCACTGGCAGAGCATGAGACACTGCAAAGTCCTTGATCAGGGTAAGCATTACATAGCAACAACTAAAACACTGTTTTTTTGTCAGCACTGTTCTCGAACTGAAGTTGAAAACACAGCACTGCACCAGGTACTAGAAAGGAAAAAAAAATACAGAGAAAAACCCCAAACACCACAACCTAGAAAAAAAACCAGAGCTGAACCCAGGACAGGAGAAAGTTTATTTTGTTATAGATACTGAACTTTTCAATGGAACAAAAATTAATATATCCTTTAGCTAACACATTAAGGTGGGTTTATATATTTATGAAAAAAATATTATTCACAATTTGATATAATTAAAAATATTACAAGTATACTGGAAATAAAGGTATTTATGTGTGAGATTTTTTCTTTCAAAGTATTTCTAACATGTGAAGAAATAAAATGCTGAAACTAGAAAGCATCAGGATTAAGCATCTCTCATTTCAACTCCCTTTGCAAGTGCTTAGTATTTGTAAATGAGACCTTATAAGTAACTCATCCAACGCCACAATGGGAATTATTTCAAACCTGAAATTAGCATACAGGTATCTTTGATATCATCCCAATATAAAAAGTCACAAACACACATCTCTGTCATGTGGAACCTGTCAGTTTGTTAACTCAGTCTCTAAAGTTTTACTAAACAGGCAAGAAAACCTCTGCACACTACCCAAAAATGTAGGCTTCAATGGTCCCAATACCAAATTAAATTCTAATTTCCCTGTATAATTAATACCAAATTAAATTAGTATTTCACTGAATATAGAGACTTAGACAGGTCTACAAGGATTCTTAAACTACTATTTCACTGTGTATAGAGGGCACAAGGATTTTAAAGATAAGGAAGGCATGCAACAGAAAAATGAGATCTCTTCTCTAAAACCGAGGTAGGCCTTCCTCCTATTGATAAAGCCTGAGTAAGCAGCTGCGAAAGGAAACAACTTGAGGAGCCTTTCAGGGTTGTAAATTAAACAAAACAAGAACATGTAGTTAATTGGAAAGACTAAACATGCATTCCAGTGTCCTTAACTAATGGATTTTCATGAAAGGATAAAGTGAGTGGGGGTATTTCTCCCCAAATGACCACCATGACCCTCAAAACTCACAGTGACTGTGCCACAGCCTTATCTACCCAAATTATCATAGGCAATGAGTAACGGGAATTTGGCGTGCATTTCACAGAATTATAATAAATATGTAGATAATGAAGGTATATAACCTGTAAACTGTCTCTTCTTGGTGTGCATGACAGGCAGAGAAATTCCCCATGCACCCAGTAACCATAATAAAGTAATATCGACTTTCTAACCTGTCATTCTGATTGGAGAGTTTATTTTCCTGGATTTCATTGACACTCCCAGGTATAATAGCATCAGGGAAACCTAAATTCATAAGCTGAATTTCACTGGATACTGCATCAGATATGATTTTACAGTACCATTTCACCAGTATACATGAAAAGGCAAGACATTTTCAGTGTTACTCAAGAGTCTTGAGAAAAAATGTAGCAAATAAAACCCACACACCTGATCTGTTTGATTCTGTTATCTAACAAACATCATTGGCTTTTTGCTGGTTGTGTGGAAGCTGGCTTCATCCTGGCACAGGAGGAAACAACTTGTTGGTGAAACTACAGAGAAACATAATAGTTTGGATTAGAAGGCACCTTTTAAAGGCCATCTAGTCTAATCCCCCTGCAATGGTGGTTGACATGCCCTGAGGCAGTCGATCCCTGATTGGCAGGGTGTGTGGGAGGATTTGTGCAGATAGGTACGGTGGTTATCACCTCTGATAGCCTGGGATCTTACACCTGGACAGGCATGTAATATCATTGAATTGGTGCGTCACTTGACAGAAGGGTGCCTTGACTACCCCAAAGAGACCCAGGAGCAAATAGCACTGTATTGGGGCATGGCCTGTGCCTATTGAGCCTCTGTTCAGTACCATCAGAGGAGCATGGGAAGGAAGGCCTCTGTATCTGAGGACCCAACGGTTGCGACAGGGACCCAAACCCCGACTACAGTAATTACAGCAGAAACTACATGGTCCCTAACCATGAGTGAACTTTGAGAGAACTGAGTGTACCCTCAGCAAGTTCGCTGATGACACTAAATTGGGAGGAGTGGCTGACACACCAGAAGGCTGTGTTGCCATTCAGCGAGACCTGGACAGGCTGGAGAGTTGGGTGGAGAGAAAATTGATGGAATTCAACAAGGGCAAGTGTAGAGTTTTGCATCTGGGGAAGAACAACCCCATGTATCAGTACAGGTTGGGGGTTGACCTGCTGGAAAGTAGTGAAGGGGAAAGGGACTTGGGGGTCCTGGTGGATAGGAGGATGACCATGAGCCAGCAATGTGCCCTTGTGGCCAAGAAGGCAAATGGCACCCTAGGATGCATTAGAAAGGGTGTGGTTAGTAGGTCAAGAGAGGTTCTCCTCCCCCTCTACTCTGTCTTGGTGAAACTGCATCTGGAATACTGTGTCCAGTTCTGGGCCCCTCAGTTCAAGAAGGACAGGGAATTGCTTGAAAGAGTCCAGCTTAGAGCCACAAAGATGATTAAAGGAGTGGAACACCTCCCTTATGAGGAGAGGCTGAGGGAGCTGGGTCTCTTTAGCTTGGAGGAGACTGAGGGGTGACCTCATCAGTGTTTACAAATACATAAAGGTTGGGTGTCAGGATGATGGAGCTAGTTTTTTTTCAGTGATATCCAGTGAAACAAGGGGAACACAAAATGGAATATATAAACCTTTAGAATTAGTTTTAAGCAATGTTATGTTCAATGGCTTTGTAACAGTAGCAGTGGAAAATTACTGAGGTGCATGGTACATAGAAAAAAAAAATAGAGTACAGCTAGAGAACATACTGGCACAAGATAAATCGTTATAGTTGATGTAGTTTTAAGAAAAACAGTCTAGAAGAACAGGACACAGGGATAAGGAGTATCTGGGAATGGCAGGTGTCCAGGATGGGCTACAGTTAAACTAACTGATAAGTAGGAGGATAGGAGGATTATTATGTCTCTGGTGCTAACGAACCAATTAAACTGTTATAAGCATCTACTGCGAGTGCTTCGAAGGCTGCCAGAAGTGATGAAGATTGTTGGAAGAAGTAAACACCCCTCAGAGACCACAACCACATTTCCGTTTGGTGTACACCCTCAAGAAGCAGGGGGCTTCTTGTGGTTTGGATCCTGCAAGATGCAGGGGGTGTCTTGTGGAAATGGTTTTGGATCTTTTTGTGGTTTGTTACATAAAGGATTTTGGTCTTGTGATTTTGGTATTGGTGACAGGATGTTATAACTGTCTTATTAATTGTGGTTTGTTCAATAGAATTTTAGTCTCTGTCTCTGTATCAAGTGTTGTAACTGTGAGGAGTGTGTCTGTGGGATCCGTGGTGTGTGTGAGCGATTGATAATGGAAAATCAGCAGAGTGAAGAGATCATGAAAAAGAGTCCTTTAGGGTGCATTTTGGCACACTGGAAAGAACTGGGAGGGCCTCCTGGGGGCTTGGTAAATAAGAAAACATTGGTAAAATATTGTAACTGATGGTGGCCTTTGTATACTTTGGAAGATCAGGAAAAATGGCTTAAAAATGGAATTCTAAACTATAATACATTGTTACAATTAATGTTGCTTTGATGCTGCAAGGAAAATGGCATGAAGTAATGTATGCCGATATGTTTTTCACTTTAAGAAACCACATGGAGTGACAGACGGAATGCAAAATTGATATAGCTCTGCCAGATCCCTTAATTTTGGCTTTGGAAAAGGACAGGGAAAAACTGAAAGTTAAGATGGAGAGATGTTGTTCAGCCTGTGATACTGGGAAAAGATGTTTAAAGTTAAAAAACAGTAATCAGGAAGATAGGCTGTAAAATTCTCACAGGTACCTCCGAGAGCAGCACCCTCTGCATCTGTCCTATCTGATATTCATAAGGAGCAAGAGAACACTGTCACTGGCAACAAGTGGCAGATGCACATTCTGAGTTCAGAAAGGGTTAAACCAGCAGTGCTGTTGCAGAGGCATCTGCAGCCCCTGCAGAGCAGGGTGAGCAACTGTGAGGAAAGAAAAAAGGAAAACCAAGGGGGAAAGGAGGGGAGCTCACGCAGCTCCTGTGTTTGAGCATGGAATTGGTACTGGTGCAGGCAAATAAATGGGAACAGACATGTTCACGGACTGGACTGAGGATTTGTTGAATAAATATGGACAGGAGGAAGTATGGAGAGCGTATAGGAATTGGGAACAGGTAGAAAAGAAAAAGCTAGGTCATGCTATAGCCACGGCTGCGGTGGTTGATTTGAATCTGGGGGGGGAGAGTTTGGACGCTGGAAGTGAGACTGACCTGGGGAGGGGGTAGTGCCATGGTGTGGCTCCGGTGACTGAATTGGAACTAGACTGACAGGGATCTGGGGAATCTACCCTAGCAGATCCACTGGTTAAATTAAAAGTAGGCACTAGAGGAAATAAAGTGGAATTTTAGTGGATAGAGGAGCAACTTATTCGGTGTTAAATCTGAGAGAAAAGAATTTGTTACAGATGTGGGAGCTACTGGCCACCAAGAAAAAGAGAAAAAAAAACCAAACAAACAACCCGAGAAATTCTTTCTGAAACCCTTACAGTACAAATTGGGAAAACAAACAGGAATGCATAAATTTTTATGCATGCCAAATTCTCTAAAGTCTTTCTTAGGGTGAGAAGCAACATTTAAAGCAGGCAAAATGGAATTTAGAATTAAAAACAAACAGTTAATTGCAGTTAGAGTTTATATCTAATTCAGCAGAAAAGCAAACAGGAGGACCTCCCTGAAATAGAAAAAATCCTTAATCAGGTATATCTGGGAGTATGGGCATCTGAAGTTCCAGGTAAGGTGAAAATTGCATTGCCTGTTAAAGTGGAAATAAAAAGGGGGGCCTGCCCAATTAGAATAAAACAATATCCCTTAAAATTAGAATATCAAAGGGAATTAAAAAAAAAAAAGAAAAAGTCATTGATAAATTTTAAAATATAATTATTAATTGAACGTGAATTGGAATATAATATTCTGGACAGTATCTGGACAGTAAAGAAATACGATAATAAAAGTTGCAGATTTGTTCAAGATCTCAGAGCAATCAACAAAATTGCAGAGGATATTCATCCAGTAGTAGCTAATTTGTATGATTTATTGACTGAATTGAATAATAATCAGAAATGGTTTGCCGTCTTGGATTTAAAGGATGCTTTCTTTTGCTTACCATTGGCCAAAGAAAGCCAAAATTTATTTGCTTTTGAATGGGAAAATACTGACACAGGAAGAGAAACTCAATTAACTTGGACAGTATTACCTCAAGGGTTTAAAACAGTGCAGCAATTTTTGGAAATCAGCACGAGAACTACAATCATGGAAGCCACCTACTCAGATGGGGACTCTGTTACAATATGCGGATCACTTATTAATTGCTATGTTAGCGTAAGAATGCACACATAGCCACCGGAATGGTTACATGAGGTGCTTTATTGCAGCACTGGGAAACCAGGGGCACTCGCCCAAATCTGGCTTCAACCTTGTCACATCACGCTCGCAATTTATACATCAAAAGTTTCGCAATTAATGCATATTCAACCTAAATTGCTACCTTAACTAATACATATGCATCAGGGATTGCCTCATCAGTCTATTGCAACATCAGCCTCTTCTGCGCTTGCGTAGTCCCCCTCTGGTGGTCGTCCTGATGAAGTAAGGAGTCTTCCTCAGATGAAGTAAGAAGTCTTCCTTGCTTTGTCCCTTTTGACCTGTCTGTTCTTTGGACAGGCCCCAACCATTATGTGGATGCCAGCATTCTCTTGTTTTCACTTGGCTGCCTCTGGTCAATCTGTATGTTCTGCTTGGATAAGGTTTTACAATACTTTCTTAAATCCACCCATGCCTAAATTACAACTAAGGTACAGAACAGCAACGTTACAACTAAGGTACAAAACGATTAAGGTACAGAGCAGCAAAACTACAATGTATAAAGGCCTTCTATTAATTTACAAACTTTCAAATATAATTATTTTAACATAAAATTTCACCCTTTTTCTAACAGCTACAGAAACAGAGGAAGAATGTATCCAGTGGACAGTGGAATTATTAACTTTTCTGTGACTGAATGGTTATCGGGTATCCAAACAAAAGGCCCAACTAATCCAAACCCGAGTTTCCTACCTAGGATATGAAATAACAGGAGGACAGAGAGAACTTGGAGCTGCTAGAAAAGAAGCCATCTGTCAGACTCCATGACCGTCAACTAGCAAGGAGCTCTGGACATTACTGGGAATGACTGGATGGTGCAGTCTTTGGATCATGATTATGGTGTTCTGGTAAGACCACTACATGAACTGTTGAAAAGAAAACCCTCCCTCTTTAGAATGGACTGATTCAGCAGAGGGGGCTTTTAGAAATCTAAAAACAGAGCTAATGAGAGCTGCAGCTCTGTGACTTCCGGATGTAACTAAACTCTTTTGGCTATATTCCTATGAAGAACAGGGAATAGCTTTGGGGGTCCTTGCTCAAAAAATTAGGACCCTACAGAAGGGCAGTGACGTATTTTTCAAAACAGCTGGATGAGGTGGCTTTGCTGGGAGGCTTGCCAGACTTGTCAAGGATGCTTTAAACTAGTTGTGTTGGGGGAGGGGAGCATCATTCCATCCCAACACACCCAGGCAGTTGCCAGCACCTATAATAAATACTCTGAGCAATGTAGTAATATTCTAGCCGCTCCAGCCACTGAGCTGGCTTCATTTGGAGCTCGGATCAGATGCCTCTATACAAATGCCCATAGCATGGGGAATGAACAAGAGGAATTAGAGATGTGGGCACATCTACGGGGCTATGATATAATAGGCATCACCGAAACATGGTGGGATGGCTCCTTTGACTGGAGTGTTGGAATGGAGGGTTATAGGCTTTTTAGAAAAGACAGGCCTGGTAGGAGGGGAGGGGGAGTTGCCCTTTATGTTAGGGATAGGCTGGAGAGTATGGAACTCTGTCTGGGGACAGGTGATCAGTTAACAGAAAGTTTGTGGGTCAGGGTTAAGGGGAAATCGGTGATGGGACACATTACTGTGTGGATATGTTACAGACCGCCTGATCAAGAGGAACCTGTGGAAGAAGAACTCTACAGACAAATAGGAAAAGCCTCACGCTCACAGGCCCTTGTTCTCATGGGGGACTTCAACCACCCTGACATCTGTTGGGGCGATGGTACGGCCCGGCACATGCAATCCAGGAGGTTTCTCGATTGTGTGGAAGACAACTTCCTTCTGCAAGCAATAAAGGAGCCGACGAGGAGAGGTGCCCTGCTTGACCTCGTGCTCACCAACAGGGAAGGGCTCGTTGGAAATGTGACTGTCCAGGGAAGTCTTGGATGCAGTGATCACGAGATGGTTGAATTTGAGGTCCTCAAGACAGTGAGAAGAGCGTGCAGTAAGCTCACTGCCCTGGACTTCAAGAGAGCAGACTTTGGGCTCTTCAGGAACCTGCTTAGCAGGGTTCCATGGGATATAGCCCTAGAGGGTAAGGGGGCCCAAGACTCTTGGTTAATATTCAAGGATCACCTGCTACAAGCAAGTGTTGCATCCCAACTAGAAGGAGGTGCAGCCAGGAGACTTCCTAGGATAGATAAGGAGCTGCTGAGAAAAATTCACAAGAAAAAAGAGGCTTATAAAAGGTGGAAACAAGGACAGGTGGCCTGGGATGAATACAGGGATGTTGTCAGGGTAGTTAGGGACCAAGTTAGGAAAGCTAAGGCCCAACTGGAGCTAAACTTGGCAAGGGATGTTAAAGATAATAGGAAGGGATTTTATAGGTATGTAGCGGCTAAAAAACAGACTAAGGACAACGTAGGCCCCCTCCGGAAGCTTTTGGGAGAACTGGCTACACAGGACTTGGAGAAGGCTGAGGTTCTGATTGGCTTCTTTGCCTCGGTCTTCACTGGCAAAGGCTCTGACCGCAGCACCCGAGTCTTGGAAGGCGGACGCAGGGACTGTGAAAACCTAGACCTTGGGCCCACTGTACATGAGGATCTGGTTCGAGACCATCTTAAGAACCTGAATGTACACAAGTCCATGGGCCCTGATGAAATCCATCCGCGGGTCCTGAAGGAGCTGGCAAATGAAGTTGCAAAGCCACTGGCCATCATATTTGAAAAATCCTGGCAGTCGGGTGAAGTTCCTGACGACTGGAAAAAGGGAAATATAACCCCCATTTTCAAGAAGGGGAAAATGGATGACCTGGGGAATTACAGACCAGTCAGTCTCACCTCTGTGCCTGGCAAAATGTGGGATCAGATTCTCTTGGAAGGCATGCTAGAGCACATGAAAAACAACAAGGTGCTTGGTGACAGCCAGCATGGCTTTACTAGGGGAAAATCCTGCCTGACCAATGTGGTGGCCTTCTATGACGGGACTACAAAAGTGATGGACAGGGGTGAAGCAGTTGACATCATCTATCTGGACTTGTGCAAAGCATTCGACACTGTCCCACATGACATCCTTGTCTCTAAATTGGAGTGTCATCAATTTGACAGGTGGACCACTCGGTGGATAAAGAACTGGCTGGATGGTCGCACTCAAAGAGTTGTGGTCAGCAGTTCAATGTCTGGCTGGAGACCAGTAATGAGTGGTGTCCCTCAGGGATCGGTGTTGGGACCGGTCTTGTTTAGCATCTTTGTCGCTGACATGGACAATGGAATTGAATGTGCCCTCAGCAAGTTTGCCGATGACACCAAGCTGTGTGGTTCGGTTGATACGCTGGAGGGAAGGAATGCCATTCAGAGGGACCTTGACACACTTGTGAGGTGGGCTGATGCCAACCTCATGAAGTTTAACCATGCCAAGTGCAAGGTCCTACACCTGGGTGGGAGCAATCCCAGGCACAGCTACAGGTTGGGCAAAAAGGAAATTCATGGTAGTCCTGCGGAGAAGGACTTGGGGGTGTTAGTCAATGAGAAAATGAACATGAGCCAGCAGTGTGCGCTCACAGCCCAGAAAGCCAACCGTATCCTGGGCTGCATCAAGAGGAGTGTGACCAGCAGGTCAAAGGAGGTGATCCTGCCCCTCTACTCTGCTCTTGTGCGACCCCACTTGGAGTATTGTGTTCAGTTCTGGTGTCCTCAACATAAAAAGGACATGGTGCTGTTAGAACATGTCAAGAGGAGGGCCACAAGGATGATCAGGGGACTGGAGCACCTCCCGTATGAAGAGAGGCTGAGAAAGTTGGGGCTGTTCAGCCTGGAGAAGAGAAGGCTGCATGGAGACCTCATAGCAGCCTTCCAGTATCTGAAGGGGGCCTACAGGGATGCTGGGGAGGGACTATTCATTAGGGACTGTAGTGATAGGACAACGGGTAATGGGTTGAAACTTAAACGGCAGAGGCTTAGTTTGGATATAAGGAAGAAATTCTTTACTGTTAGGGTGGTGAGGTACTGGAATGGGTTGCCCAGGGAGGTAGTGAATGCTCCATCCCTGGCAGTGTTCAAGGCCAGTTTGGATGAAGCCTTGGGTGGCATAGTTTAGTGTGAGATGTCCCTGCCCATGGCAGGGGGGTTGGAACTAGATGATCTTGAGGTCCTTTCCAATCCTAACTATTCTATGTTTCTATGAAGCAAGCAAAGGATGGCCCAGATGCCCAAGAGCTGTGGCAGCAGTTGTCATGAATATTGAAGAGACTCGCAAATTCACCCTGGGACAAAATTACTGTGCAAATGTCCCATGTTGTATCAGCAGTCCTGGAACAGAAAGGAGCCCACTGGTTATCTCCTTCATGTTTTTTTTTTTTAAATACCAGGCCACCCTTGTGGAACAAGACAATATAGAAATTGTGGTCACTAACGTTGTCAATCCAGCATCCTTTTTGCAGGATCAATTGACAGAACCAGTAACACACAACTGCTTGGCCACCATAGAAACTGTATATTTGAGCTGACCAGACTTGAAAGAAAAACCTCTGGAAGATGCTGATTCTTGGTTTACTGACGGTAGTAGTTTCATGAAAAATGGTAAATGAAAGGCAGGATATGCCATTACCACCACTTCACAGGTAATAGGGGCTAAACTTGTAGCCTTTAACACCTCTGCCCAGAAGGCAGAAATGACAGCGTTAACGAGAGCTCTAGAACTGGCTAAAGATAAAAGGATAAATATTTGGACTGATTTGGACTGATTCTAAATATGCATTTGGTGTGGTCCATGCACATGGTGCTATCTGGAAAGAACGAGGACTTTTGAACACACAAGGGAAACAGATTAAACATGCTACAGAAATTCTACAATTACTGGAAGCTGTTCAGCTACCTGAAGAAGCAGCTATTATGTACTGTAAAGGACATCAACAAGGTGACTTTGATCAGGAAACTGGAAATTATTTGGCCGATTTTGAGCAGCTGAACAATCTAAAATCATATCCTTAATCCCTGATGGCAAACTAACAATTGAGAAATCTAAACCTAGGTATTCAAAAGAGGACAGCTTGAAATCTTTGTTGGCAAGTTTGTTCCTGGAGTTTTCTCCAAATCAATACATTATTTTGATTCTTCTCCCCAACTCTCCGGGAGTTGGGGGAGGAAGGGGGGGAGTGAGTGAACAAGCTGCATGGCTGGGTTTATACCACGACTGTTGGGGGTCGAGCATGGGCGCTTTAACAGGCTTGCAGCAAGCTGTGAGAAAGTGAACCTCTGACCCCAGGCTGGAAGAGGAAGCGTCAAGGTCAGCAAAACAGGAACGCAATAACAAGATGCCAGAAGCATGATGTAACGCTAAGCTGAAGAGAAGGTGTGAAACCAATCAGGAGAGGCAAAGTGGAGCGTGTACCTCTCGTGAGCAAAGTGAAGCAGCCAATCAAGTAATGCGTGATCGCGTGTAAGACAGTATATTAAGAGCAGCCTTGTAATCAATAAACGGAGCATTTTGTGAACCTACATCGTATCGGTGTTTTCTCCCCTCCACCTGGCCGCGGCATTCTGGTGACCCCGACGTGATACCAGGAGAGAGAGAGACCGCGGACGAGAGAAGGTGGAGATCCCGGCTGCCCGAGAGAGGCAGGCTGTCCGAGAGAGGCAGGAAAAGAGCTCAAATTACGTGGCCACGGCTGACCGGTGAGTCAGGCAGACTGCGGTCTGGTTCGGGATGGGTTTCGCTGTATCAGCGATAGAAAAGGCTACGATAGAAGTGTAGCGAAGAAAACAGGGTACTCGATACCCCGACAGGAACTTGTGGACTTTTTATTTTGGTGCCGACGAAGGGGGTTGTTAGAAAATACGGGACAGTTATTCTCCAAAGATCAATGGCGTAAGATAGGGGAAGAACTGTGGGAGTCGGTGAAGCTTTTAATCTCGAGACTTGGGAGAAAATTACTAAGGAAGAAGCCCCTGATTTATGGATGTTTTCAGTCCTTCTTAAGGTGAAGGGAGCAACCCTTAAAGAGACAGACCTAAAGTTAATGTTGAAATGGTCGAAGACACGTTACCCAGAGATTTATGAGTCTACCGGATTTGAGATATCCTTGTGGAATGGGGCAAGAGTTAAGCTGTGGAATGCAGCCACGAAAGGCAATGATGCTGTGAAAAGTTTGTTAGTCATTTGGAGAACTGTTTTAGAGATGTTAAAGTAAAAAAAAAATGAGATCATGGAAACCAGTGCCCCCCCCCTCCCCCCCGAATCTCCGCCGGTTGCCGCTATGGCTGCGAAGATTGAAGATGGGGATGAAGATGATGCTTTTGATTCAGGTCCTATTGACCCCGAGAAGGAGCCTGTGCACGTTCATCAGTTTGCTGTTGCTGATCCTGAGATCCTGATGCCTGATAATGCCGATGATGACCTGGATGGTGCTCTTGGCCTGGAGCCTATTCATCCGGAAAAGAAGCCTGATTTATATCCCCCATATCCTCATGATAAATGGGTAGCTGTAAAGGGAGAAGTGAGATGGGTGGGGGATGCAGATGTATTGCATGGTTTCCTTGTGGTGTATATGCTGGTTCAAAACCCGCAGTGGGAAAATCTCTTGTATGCTCTTATCAAGGGTAACGTGCAGAATGTGTCAGACCGTGGAGTTGGGACCCCATATGCAATTCCTTTGATACAGTCTCTCTGTGATACTTGTGTACTAGAAGTTGGTAAATATAAGTATGTCCATGTTTCTATCGACCCTTGGAAAACTTTATAGATATTGCTGGCAACTTCTTCCAACATAGGCTGGCCACCTGTGTCGGAATGAGTGTGCATTTTGGTCAGTAAAAAAGCCCAAGCCTCATGCGATGTGAGGGAGGCAGAGCCTCTGCGGGGACGCCTGCTAAGGTTGAGCCTGCCACCCCACACTGTGATGATGCTTCTCGGAGCTGGTTTCCTATAGTCTTTACAGGGTCCTTGTGCCACGTCCTGTATGTGGGACTGTGCAGTGGGAGCAATGATTGTCTGGATTTTGTGTTTCAAATACTGTAGTTGTGTGGAGTGTGCTTGTGGGATCCCATGCGTGTCTGTGTCTGTGTATGTTTGTAATGAGGGCAGACAGTGTTCTGTGTATTTTTTGTTGTCAGGTTCATGTAAAAGTTTTAACAGGTAGCAGTTTAACCTTTCGGGCAAGAAAAGGTTAATGCAAAAGTGCAGTTGCCGATAGGCCGGTGGTTTTAGCTGTGCAAAGCAGGGTGAGCGACTTTAAAAACAAAACAAAACAAAAAAATAAAAAAAAAAGAAAAAAAATAGAAAAAAAATAGAAAAAAAATAGAAAAAAATAGAAAAAAATAAAAAAAGGGGTAATGATAACACATTCTAGCTGTTATTAATGACTGTAGTTTTGATGTATATTGCTTAAAGCTTGTTTTCCAGACAATATGCATGTGAACCCAAAAAAAAAAAAAAAAAAAATCACTTGAGGGCAACTGAAAATTAACACCTTGAATATGCATACTTGTAAAGTAGCTATTATTAGAGGTTGTGATTTTGTGTATAAAACCACCTGTATTTACTAGCCAGTTGCTAACAAGAAACTATACCTTGTATTGTATGGAATTGTCACTTGTGAAAGAGATGTTAGAGCATGCAGATTTGCAGTAGCTGCTAGAAAATGCTAAGGTAAAAGCTAGAAAGATTCTAATATGATGGTACTGTTACAAAGCAGGTAATGGAACAAATTAAGAGGGTGGGAGAACTCCACTGTAAGAAATTGCTTTGGTTAGTCACTCACTGTCATTAGCATCTTCAACATGCTGATGCACTCTGTGATAGTTACTCTGCTAATGTAAATCTGTGTGTGCTTTGCTGTAGTAGTGACTTGTTACTGGATGAAGCAGGTGAAACTCTGCATTGACAACAAGGTGCAAGGACTGAGATTGACCAAATGCCTGCTACCACAGTCAAGGGCAAGACTGGGTTGGCCTCTGTGTCTGCCACCAAGAAGAACCTTTAGCTCCGCTGTTGGCTGCAACCCAGCAGGTGTAGAGCGGTGGAGACACATGCCATGCCAGACCTTGATGTGAGGGATGGCCTCCACTGTTATCAGAGAGCCATCCAGGAGAAAAGGGTAGGCCCAGCTGTGTACAGCTATCAACAGGACAATACTGGCTGCCAGCGAAACGTACAAAGCCGCAGAACTCAGCAACATAAAGAAACAGCAATGATACAAATCTTTGTAAAATCTTTGTAATATCTGTTCTATTATGTGTGACCATGGGTAATGGACAAGTATACTGAGCACATGTGTTAAATCCCAATTATTCCATCCTGTTACATGGTGTGTAGGATTCACTGGTATGCCACATTTTATAAAGGTGACATCAAGTGACTTCAAATCAGACTAATCTTACTGAAATAATGCTGCCTAGAGTAGTGGGTTGTAATGTTACACAAGTCCAGCAGTGATAGAGCAGACATACCAAATTGTAAAAAACCTTTAGTAAAACTAAAAAGGGGGAGATGTGGAAACAGTTCTCACAGGAGAATGGATATTTGGTACATGAGCTCTGAATAACTCCGAGGGATACAGCAAGGCCGTGAGAGGCCCGAGGAAGCCTAAGCAAGCAAGATAAGAAGAAGCTGGAATTCACTGAGTTATGAGAGCTGTGGACTGTTGGCAAGCATTCGAGGTCAAGTTCTCACACCTGTGCTTAACCAATTATATGTTAGTCACTAAGGGTCTTCAAGACAAGTATCCAATCATGATATGCCAAATTGCTGTAGGTGTGTGTCAGCAATAGTATATAAGGAGTTAATGCTTTGCAATAAATGGCTTTTTGTCTGAACAAAAAAAAAAAAAAAAAAAGGGGGAGTGTAACTCCTTGACTGTTAACACTGTACAGTTTACTTCTGCAGCTGCTTCACATCCCCTTTGCATTAGAATGCTTCTGGGCATGTGTTGTATGAATCTTTCTGATCATTCTGAATCTATTCACAAGAAATTGTTTGAACTTAAAGAAAATACTGTAGAAACAAATCCTATAGACTCTTGGTTAAAATTGTTAGGAATAAGTAGTTGGTTAAGGAGTTTAATCATGATGTTTAGTGGACCAATAATGATTATGTTGTTAATTTTGTTTTTTGGACCTTGTTTGTTACAATGTATTATGCAACACATGCAGCAGATGACTAACGCCTTATTTGAAAAAAGAGGGGGAGATGTTGGGGGTCGAGCATGGGCGCTTTAACAGGCTTGCAGCAAGCTGTGAGAAAGTGAACCTCTGACCCCAGGCTGGAAGAGGAAGCGTCAAGGTCAGCAAAACAGGAACGCAATAACAAGATGCCAGAAGCATGATGTAACGCTAAGCTGAAGCGAAGGTGTGAAACCAATCAGGAGAGGCAAAGTGGAGCGTGTACCTCTCGTGAGCAAAATGAAGCAGCCAATCAAGTAATGCGTGATCGCGTGTAAGACAGTATATTAAGAGCAGCCTTGTAATCAATAAACGGAGCATTTTGTGAATCTACATCGTATCGGTGTTTTCTCCCCTCCACCTGGCCGCGGCACACGACACATACAACACAACTCCACCACCTTTTTCTTGCCTTTCCCTTCTGAAGAGCCTGTAGCCATACATTGCAGTACTTCAGTCACGGAAATCATTCCACTACATTTCTCTGATGGCAATTATGTCATGATTTCCCTGCTGCACAATGTCTTCAAGCTCCTACTGTTTGTTGCCCATGCTGCGGGCATTGACGTAAATGCATTTAAGTTGCCCTGTGGATCTGGACTTCAACAGCATCATGTTACCCTGTGGCTCATGTCTAGCGAGCCTGGTGATATCCCCTTTCCTCTTCAAACCTAGTTTAAAGCCCTCTCTATAAGCCCTGATAGCTCCTGGGCTAGAATCCTTTTCCCACTTTGTGACAGGCGTGCCTCATTTGCTGCCAGCAGGCTTGGTGCTGTGTAGACTGACCCATGGTCAAAAAAAAACCCAAAATTATGGTGCTGACACCAGTCACAGAGCTAGGAATTAATGAGACTTTTCATATGTTGCCATTGTCATTTTTTATGACTGGCAGGAGAGACAAGCAGTTGGACTCCCAAACCCTGAACCAGTCACCCCAAGGCCCTCAAATCCTTGAATCCTCTCAGGCTTCTTGAAGAGATTTCCTCCTTGCCCACCTGGAAGACTAATAAAGGGTAGAAAAAATTAGGCCTTACCAGACAAGTGAGTTTTCTGGTAAAGTCCCTTACCCTAGCTCCAGGGAGGCAGCAGACTTCTCTGTGAGTCTGGTCATGCCAACATATGGGGCCCTCTGTTCGCCTAAGGATGAAGTCACCAATCACCACTGTCCTGGGTTCAGCAGTAGCAGGCATTTTTCTCCTTCTTAGTAACTGGTGAAGTGCAGTGTTTCTGACTCTCAGCCTGAGAACAACACTGATAACACAGATGTTTTTAGCTGTTGTTCAGTAATGTTTAATCTGACCAAGGACTTTGAGTCTCATGCTCTGTCAGGGAAGAAGGGAAGCTGGGAGGAAGCAGAGACAGGACACCTGACCCAAACTAGCCAAAGGGGTATTCCATACCACAGCACGTCATGCCCAGTTGTCATGGGTTCAGCCGTAGCAGTCATTTTTCTCCTTGTAGCTGGTGCAGTGCTGTGTTTTGACTTCTGGGCTGGGAACAGTTGCTCGATAGCGAGCATATTTTGAGGTACTGCTCGGGTGTTTTTGTTCAGGGCCTTTTCTGAGCACGTGCTCTGCCGGGGAGGAGGGGAGGCCGGGAGGAAGGAGAGACAGGACACCTGACCCAGGCTAGGCAATGAGGTATTCCATACCATAGCACGTGATGCCCAGGATGCAACTGAGAGAGAGAGCTGGAAGGGTGGAGCTCTGGGGGGAAATGGAGGAGGTAGCACGCGGTGCTCGGTCGGGCAGGGTGGAGTGAGTTATGGGTCGGTGGCTGGTGAGGTGTTGTATTCTCTTTGCTTGTTGTTTGCTTTATCATTATTATTTGTAGTAGTAATGGCAGTAGTGATTTGTGTTATGCCTTAGCAATTAAACCGTTCTTATCTCAATCCGTGGGGGCTACATTCTTTGGATTCTCCTTCCTAACTCTCCGGGAGTTGGGGGAGCAAGGGGGGGAGTGAGTGAGCGAACTGTGCAGATTTAGTTTAAACCACGACAGCAGTATATAAACTGGGGGCAGTTACCCAGAAGGGCTAGATCACTGCTGGGATTGAGCTGGGTATCGGTCGGTGGGTGGTGAGTGGTTGTATTCTTTTCCCTTGTTATTTCCCTTATCATTGATGGCAGTAGCATTGGTTGTGTCATATCTTAGTTACTGGACTGTTCTTATCTCAACCCGTGGGAGTTACATTCTTTCTATTGTCCTCCCCATCCCTCTGGGAGCTGGGGGAGGACGGGGGGGAGGACGGGGGGGGGGGGGGGGAGTGAGCAATCAGCTGCGTGGTTCTGGGTTGCTGGCTGGGCTGAAACCACGACAACCACCACTCTTTTTCTAGCACAGCTGTTTGTAACACAATAGGCTCTCAAAGTCTTCTGTGGGAACTCTTCTGATCCAGATAATCTCTTATCATCATCTTGCTCACTTTCCTGATCCTCATGTACCAGCGCTCAAATCTATTTTAAAAGGGTACTTGGAAGGCTGATATGAGCTGGGAGGTAATATGCCATCTACTCCAAGGACTAACTCATTTCCAACCTCCCCTGTCTCCTAGGTCACTTCCATCTCCCTGATGGCAAGAAGGTAGGGGATCCTGAAGTTCTTCTGTTTCAGGTGGCTGGCTTGCTTCTCTCAGAGATGGTAAAGTGCAGGTCCACCAGTCGATATCCTCAGATTCCCTTATGCTCCTTAGCCATTCCACCCCTTCTCATATCTCTGCCACCATGCAGAGCAAATCATTAACCCACTGACATCTTGCACAGCCACCATCAAACATCATCAATAGGCTCTGGCACTCATTACAGCCAGACACCTGGACAGCTAGATGCTTATGAAGCATCTCTGGGTTGCTACATCCTTCCTGGCCAGCAGAAAGAACTTAGTTTTTCTTGATTTCTGCTAAGAGGATACCATCCTAGAACACTTTCTTACTGACTGAGCTTATTTCTGAGGCCTACTGAGCTACTGGACCCCTTCCACACAAACTACCTTTGTGACTTTGCTTAAAGGGAGGAGAGGTGATGATGTTATCATACAATAGACCAGTAAGAGGGGGAGCTGCCCAGGAGAAAATGGTCGTCAAGAAGGATTAAATGAAAAGGTTTGTGAACAGACTCCACAGGTTGCACTGGAAGAGAGAATGCCCTCAGAATCAAAATAAACACCAGAGATTTAGTGGAATGTCAGGACAGGCAGAGAAAATTATGACTTTAGATGAGGGCTGAGAAGGACTGGGGGAAAATTTGAAATCCTACACAGCAGAACCTCTGGCTACAGTTAGGTTGGGGAAAGATAAGGTAAAATTTCTTGTAAAAACAGAAGCTACTTATTCTGTTATAAATACTTGTAAAGGGTAATTAAGCAAACAAACAGCGTCAGGCATTGGTGACTTTCTCTTTCTTAGTAGCTGGTGCAGTGCTGTGTTTTTAACTTTCAGCCTGGGAACAATGCTGATAGCACCATTGTTTTTACTTGTTGCTAAGTAGTGATTACTTTGACCAAGGACTTTCTGGGTCTCATGCTCTGCCAGGGAGGATGGGGAAGCTGGGAGGAAGCAGAGACAGGACAACTGACCCAAAGTAACCCAAGGTGTATTCCATACCACAGCATGTCATGCCCAGTATATAAACTGAGGGGAGTTACCTGGAAGGCCCATATCACTGCTCGGGTTGGGCTGGGTATTGGTTAGAGGGTGGTGAGTGGTTGTATCCTCTTCCCTTGTTATTTCCCTTATCATTATTATTATTGGTGGTAGCAGTAGTAGTTTTGTGTTATACCTTAGTTACTGGACTGTTCTAATCTCAACCCGTGGGAGTTACATTCTTTTGATTGTCCTCCCCATCCCTCTGGGAGCTGGGGGAGGAAGAAGGGGGGGAGTGAGCGAGCGGCTGCATGATTCTGAGTTACCATCTGGGCTTAAGCCACAACAATGCCTTTCTGAGTGAGGCCTGTGGGCTGGGAGGCTTGTGTCTGTTCATCAGGGTTCACAAACCCTGATTTTATTGAGCTGAACAAAGAAGTGAGGAAAATGTTCTGTCTTCCATTTTTACGTGCTCAGAGAATAAGACCTCCCCTTCAGCTCAGGTGTCTGACCTAATAGAAGGTGCACAAGATGTGTATCCAAGTTTATACCATAGATGGCACTGAGGCCCATACTATGAATGGTCTGAGTCATCTCACCAAGATTGAATGTTTGTGGGAGAAGATCCAGAAGACCTTCTGTGTAAGTCCTGACTGCCAATGCCTCTTCTACCAGGGCAAGCAGGTGAGGTGGAGTAGGGGTCGGGTAGGGGTCAGGAGCTTCTCTTTTTTTTGTCATCTTCCCTTTCTTATGTTCTGATCTCTGTGCCTGGATGCAAAGCTACTAGTTCCCATACTGGGATCTCTGGCTTTTGTTTTCTCTCCTCCCACTGTGCCTAGGAGGTGGTGAGGAACATGAAAGGGAAGACAAGCTGCCTGGCATGACAAAAAGCTCTGGGCCCAGCTTTGGTTTCTTTCTATAGATTTCTTCAGTGAGCAGGTACTAATGAGGTCCCTTTGTGAACCTTTCCCCCCCAAAAAAAAAAAACCAAGGGAGGCTCCTTCAGCTTATCACACCTAAGTGACAGAGCAGAAGACAGTGGGGTGTAAGGGGGAGTAAATCTTCTGCTTTACTTTTTCTATGAGGGAAGAGAATACAGGTGTTTTCCCTGGGTTCCTGCCCTCTTGCTGCCTCATCTGGGTATAAGGGAAATATTTTCTGTGTGTGCACTGCAAATGGTTTCCAAGGCTTAAGTTCCACATCACAAACTAAAGATTTTCAGAGACTGTAGATTCTGAACATCTTCCATCCACCAGAAGAGGAGAGATGGAAGACTAGTTAGAATCCTCCCTGGAGGTGGATATGTGACTATGTGGGGGGTTGGGGGAGGGGCACAGCGGCAGCCTGCATCTCCTGGTATTCCCTGGCTCCTGTGTATTGAAGCTGCATGTGAGTTTAATGTCCTAGTCCTTTTAGGTGCTGAAACACCTTTGTAGAGAGAAAGATGTCAGTTGTAGCTGATGTCTTAAGAAATGCTTAATCTACACCTGTTTCCAATGATATTTTGGACCACTGGTTAAAATTTTTCTGTGAGTTGATACTTTATTTTCTCATCAGTTTGGGGCATATCATGGAGAATGTCTCAGGCTGTGTTTTTGCTGATGAAAGGTGTAACTTCTTTTAAGTTGCTTTACATATATGAGGTATGTACAGTGCTTGATTATTAGAGTGAGGCATAAATGTTACATGAGGGGAAAAAGGAGTATCATCAGATGTGTTGTATTTTTAGTGAGCTTGACTTTTTACTACAAATGAACATGAATATGCTAGCTTAAGCTGAGCAATGTAAGATGGGGCAAGATTTGTCCTATAGCAGATAAAGCATATACCTGTATGAACAGGAACAGCCATGAGAAATAAAAGTTGACTGTCACAAAGAGGTGATCATTCATGACTGGAGTGTGAACTTGCAATCTGAAATGTACTTGAAAGCAAAAGGAAACAAATAGGTTTTGTGTCATGCTGGCTGTTACTTCTTCACAAGACATAGGAGCCAGGTTTTGTGAGGGCATGTTGAAGCAGATGGCTGCAGACAAGCTCATGCTGCTCTGAAAAAGCTGGATGCAAACAGTATTGGTCTTGAAATCAAATAACTTGCTTACATTTATGTTATGTCCAAGTCAGCATATGCATGTGTTTATGTGTATTGCTAAGGATCTCAACACAAATCACTAATGGGAGTGTTTAGAAGACTAAATTGGTTTAAAATAAAATTTGACTACGTTGACATAGATTAACAACCCATTGTGGAGACAGTGTTCTCACAGGAGAATGGATATTTGGTACATGAGCTCTGAATAACTCCGAGGGATACAGCAAGGACATGGGAGGCCCGAGGAAGCCTAAGCAAGCAAGATAAGAAGAAGCTGTAATTCACTGACTTATGAGAACTGTGGACTGTTGGCAAGCGTTTGAGGTCAAGTTCTCACACCTGTGCTTAACCAATTATATGTTAGTCACTAAGGGTCCTCAAGACAAGTATCCAATCATGATATGCCAAATTGCTGTAGGTGTGTGTAAGCAACAGTATATAAGGAGTTAATGCTTTGCAATAAATGGCTTTTTGTCTGATCACATTGATCTCTGACTGAGTCCGTTCCATGGCAACCCATTTTGTGGTAACATCTAACTTATTACTAGGTATTCAAAACAGGAAATTCTTAACAATCATACATATAAATCAGTTGTGAATAGGCATTTCCGTGAAGTTGATAGCATGTAGTTAATCCTCAGTGGTCATTCTTAGTCATGAGGTGATCAGTCTCCAGTGTTTTGAGAAGGGAAGCTGGAACAGAAGTAGGTGACTTGTCTGTCTCCCCACCTCAGTTTGAGATCTTGTACTTCTGTGGGATGTGTGAGTTTCTACGCAGATCTTTGGCCTTTGTCCCTGGACTACACATGACACAGTGCTGGGGGGAAAGCAGCAGGGGTAAGGACTACTTTCCCAGTAGTAGACACCTAATGCCAAGTTTTGATTCACATGGCTAGTACTCATACCAAGTTGATAATAAGCCTAAACTGTGTGATCTTGCATAAGGTACGTTAGTAGTAATGCAATACTGTTCTGCCTGGGCACAAGAATACTTATATGATGTAGAATCATGGAATAGTTAGGGTTGGAAAGGACCTTAAGATCATGTAGTGCCAACCCCCCTGTCATGGGCAGGTACGCCTCACACTAGACCATGTCATCCAAGACTCTGTCCAATCTGGCCTTGAACAGCATAACTGGTAAACATTGTGTATATGTTTGAGTTTAAAATAAGGTGATGCTAATTAAATCCGGCTTAATGTGCTTGTATGAGTGCACCCGATCTCTGCTCTGGCTGGCTGTGGTCAAAAAAGAAAAAAAGGAGATGGGGGCAGGAGGAAAAAAGGAGAAGATATGGAGAAGGAAAGGAGCAAAAAAGGAGGAGACAGTGAGGGGAGGAGATGCAAAGGAGGAGATGGGGGATAGGAGGAAAAAAGGAGGGATGTGGGGGGGAAGGAGAAAAGAAAAAAGAGAAGTGGAGGGAATAAAGAAAAAAGGAAGAGATGGGGGAGGAGAAAAAAGGAGGAGAGGTGGGTGGAAGGAGGAAAAAAGAGGAAACGTGGGGGAAGGAGGAAAAAATGAGATTGGGGAAGGAGGAAAAAAGGAGATTGAGGAAGGAGGAAAAAAGGAGGAGAGGTGGGGGAGAAGAAAAAGAGGAGGAAAGTTGGGGGGAAGGAGGAAAACAGGAGGAGACATGGTGGGAAGGAGGAAAAAAGAAGGGCATGTGGGGGGGGAAAAGGAAGAAAAAGGGAAATGGGAAGGAGGAAAATGGGAGACTTGGGGGGAAGGTGGATGTGAAAAACTAAAGAATAAGGTATTGTTTATTAAGATATATGTTAGGTATATATATGTTAAGCCCAATATAAAGGTTAGGCAACAGAAGATATGAAATTGCTTATGCACACAGTTAACGGACACAGCTTATGCAAGATAAGATAACCGCAATCGCTTACACCAATTAAACCAGAAACCGTTTATGCAAACATAAGATGACCACAAGATGTTACAGAAACTGGCTTGCAAGATGTTCCAGGAACTGGCAGAAATAAGACAAGCCACTCCATATAAGGACATAAATGAAGGGTCAACTATGGGACAAAGGAGGAAGACTTCTTACTTCGGCCTCACCGACCACCGGGAGGCAGAGGTCGACCCCCTAGCAACAGCTGAAGCATGCGCAGAGTACCTCAACTACGTCATGAACACGGAAGTAAAAGATGTATAAGGGAGGGCTTTTTGAACTGCTCAGTACGGCAGTAGGCGGAGCGCAGACTCCCCTGCCGTCCAGCGCTGTCTTTGCTCATATTCTACTTCCTATAATTAATAAAATTTTAATTGGATTATGATCCGTTGTGGTCTCAATTTATAACAGTGGAAAATGAGGAAACATGGGGGGAAGATAAAGGAAGAGACTGGGGAAGGAGGAAAAAAGGCAGAGGCATGGGGGGAAGGAAGAAAAAAAGGAGGAGATGTGGGGGGAAAGGAGTAAAATAAGAGGAGATGGGGGAAAGGAGAAAACCAACTGGAGACATGGGGGGGAGGGAAGAAGTAAAGAAGGAGGAGACTTGGAGGGAAGAAAATAAAAAGTGATGCGAAGGGTCAACCGATGTACAGGGCGGTAGGTTAAGCCACTTGCCTGATAATGTTACTGCTTATTCATGCTTACTGTATTCGCCGTGTGTGCTAGAACAAGATGTAAGGACATGGCTATTGTTAAGAAGTAGGGACTGTGACTTGGTTCCCGTCCTTTGAATGCCCAGGCTGGCTGAAATTGGCTCTGTGGTCTGGACAATGACCAAGCCTCCAGGGAGCATGCGTAACGACTAAGGTTAAAAAGTTCAGGCTCGAGGAAGACTCGTTTACTTCATCTTGAGACCCTTGCCCACGACCACTGGGAGGCTCTGCACAAGCGCAAAGGACCTTTTAGCTCATTATAATACAAAGCAGAATAAGATATGAATATGATATACGGAAGTGATGGACAGGGGTGGAGCAGTTGATGTCATCTACCTGGACTTGTGCAAAGCATTCGACACTGTCCCACATGATATCCTTGTGATACGTGGATAGACTCCACAACTAGTTAAAGTTGTAAAGTAGGTATGCTTTTATTCAGCGCTGAGGTGCATGGGGATAGCTCCTCCAAAGCATGCACACCTCAGGGTTGTTCTCCCTTTACATTTATTCTCTTAAGGTATACATAGACATGAGGTTGCTCAATCCGCCTATACATATTTATTATCTATCCCCGCTTTGTATTATAATGAGCCGGATGGTCCTTTGCACTTGCGCAGTGCCCCTTCTGATCATGGGCAGGGGTCTCAGGATGAAGTAAATGAGTCTTCCTCCTGTGGGTAGGGGTCTTCAAGATGAAGTAAATGAGTCTTCCTCTTCTTAACCTTTACACCTTTTAATCTTCAGGCATGGATTTAGGGTTAGTTGGCGCCCAGTCTGCTTCTCCTGCCGCTTATCAGTAGGAATAAACATCTGTGTTTTTGTCATGGTCTTAAGGCTTGATCGCCCAGTCTGCTTCTCCCCGGCTTATCAGCAGGACCTTTCATCTGCTTTTGTCAGCAGAACTAGCATCTGCTTCTTCCCCTCCAGCAGTAATCAATGCCTTGGCAAGGTGGCAATGGCAGGTACTTAGGACAGACAATACTTTTGTTTAAGCAAAGGAATTCCTTTAACTCCCTTGTACAATTTCTCTGTATTACCCCCCTGTACATTGGTTACCCGTGTATCACTTGTCTCTAAATTGTAGAGTCATCAGTTTGATAGGTGGACCACTCAGTGGATAAAGAACTGGCTGGATGGCCACACTCAAAGAGTTGTGGTCAACGGTTCAATGTCCATCTAGAGACCAGAAAAAAGGGGTGTCCGTCAGGGATCGGTGTTGGGACCGCTCTTGTTTAGCATCTTTGTCACTGACATGGACAGTGGGATTGAGTGTGCCCTCAGCAAGTTTGCCGAAGACACCCAACTGTGTGGTTTGGTTGATACGCTGGAGGAAAGGAATGCTATTCAGAGGGACCTTGACACACTTGTGAGGTGGGCTGATGCCAACCTCATGAAGTTTAACCATGCCAAGTGCAAGGTCCTACACCTGGGTGGGAGCAATCCCAGGCACAGCTACAGGTTGGGCAAAAAGGAAATTCATGGTAGTCCTGCGGAGAAGGACTTGGGGGTGTTAGTCAATGAGAAAATGAACATGAGCCAGCAGTGTGCACTTACAGCCCAGAAAGCCAACCGTATTCTGGGCTGCATCATAAGAAGCATGACCAGCAGGTCAAAGGAGGTGATCCTGACTCTCTACTCTGCTCTCGTGAGACCTCACATGGAGCACTGTGTGCAGTTCTGGTGCCTTCAACATAAAAAGGACATGGAACTGTTAGAACAAGTCCAGAGGAGGGCCACGAGGATGATCAGGGGACTGGAGCACCTCCCATACAAAGACAGGTGGTCTGAGAAAGTTGGGGCTGTTCAGCCTGGAGAAGGCTGCATGGAGATCTCATAGCAGCCTTCCAGTATGTGAAGGGGGTGTACAGGGATGCTGGGGAGGGACTGTTCATTAGGGACTGTAGTGAAAGGACAAGGGGTAATGGGTTAAAACTTAAACAGGGGAGGTTTAGATTGGATATAAGGAAGAAATTCTTTACTGTTAGGGTGGTGAGGCACTGGAATGGGTTGCCCAGGGAGGTTGTGAATGCTCCATCCCTGGCAGTGTTCAAGGCCAGGTTGGATGAAGCCTTGGGTGATATGGTTTAGTGTGAGATGTCCCTGCCCATGGCAGGGGTGTTAGAACTCGATGATCTTAAGGTCCTTTCCAACCCTAACTATTCTATGATTCTATGATTCTATGATTCTATGATTCTATGTATAGGCGTGCTGTGTAACCTCATGCATATGTATAACTTTAGAGAATAAATGTAGAGGGAAATGATGCTGAGGTGTGCATGCCTGTCATGGGTTCAGCAGTAGCTCATGCTCTGCCAGGGAGGAGGGAGAGATAGGGCGCCTGGTCTGGGCTAGTCGGGGAGGTATTCCATACCACAGCACGTCCTGCTCGGGGAGGGGACTGGAAGCTGGCCGGGAGGGAAGGGGTTAACACTCCGGGCTGGGCTCGGGGAGGCAACTGGAAGCTGGCTAGGAGGGGAGGGGGGAAGCTCTCGCTCTTCCGGGCTGGCCTCGTGGCGGCGGGTGGTATTGTATTCTCTCTCCCTGTTTGTCTCCTCTAACATTTATTTGTTATTGGTACTGGTAGTTATTTCTGTTATACCTTGATTGCTGCACTGATTTTACCTCGATCCGTGGGAGTTGTATCCCTCCGGCTCTCTTTCCCATCCCTCCGGGAGTGGGAAGGTGAGTGGGGGGGAGGGGAAACAAAGGGGGAACTGTGCAGATTTAGTTTAAACCACGACAATGCCTTTGGAGGAACGATCCCCCATAGGCCTCAGCGCTGAATAAAGCATACCTACTTTACAACTTTAAGGAGCTGTGGAGTCTATATGCATATCAAAAGGAGGAGTCATGGGTAGAAGGAGGAAAAATGGAGATGTGGGGGGGGATGTGGAAAAATAAGGGCACGTGGCATGGGAAAGTGTAAAAAAGGAGATGTGGGTGGGGGAAGGAGGAAAAAAGGACAGCACGTGGCAGGGGAGGGATGAAAAGAGGAATAGTGTGGGGGGAGAAGAGTAAAAAGGAGGAGATGGGAGGAAGGAAGAAAAAAGGACGGCACATAGGGTGGGAAGGAGGAAAAGGAGGAGATATGGGGGGGCAAGGAGGAAGAAGATGGGGGAATGAAGAAAAAAGAAGGACACTGGGTAAACAGAAAAATGAGAAGATGGGGAGGAGGGACAGAGGACATGTGGTGGTGTAAAGAGGAAAAAGGGAGGGCACGTGGGGGAGGAATGAGGAAACAAGGAGGATGTGGGAGGAAGGAGGATAAAGGACAAGTGTTTGAGCAAAGGAGGAAAACAGGTGGAGAGTTGGGGGGAAGGAGGAAAATTGGAGAGGTGGGGGGAGGAGGAAAAAAGTAGTGGACATGGTGGGGGAACGAAGAAAAAAGGAAACGGGGGAAGGAGGAATAAAGGAGAAGTCTGTGAAAAACTAAAGAATAAGGTATTGTTTATTAAGATATATGTTAAGTATATATATGTTAAGCCCAATATAAAGGTTAGGCAACAGAAGATATGAAATTGCTTATGCACACAGTTAACGGACACAGCTTATGCAAGATAAGATAACCGCAATCGCTTACACCAATTAAACCAGAAACCGTTTATGCAAACTGTTATAAATTGAGACCACAACGGATCATAATCCAATTAGGATTTTATTAATTATAGCAAGTAGAATATGAGCAAAGACAGCGCTGGACGGCAGGGGAGTCTGCGCTCCGCCTACTGCCGTGCTGAGCAGTTCAAAAAGCCCTCCCTTATACATCTTTTACTTCCGTGTTCATGACGTAGTTGAGGTACTCTGCGCATGCTTCAGCTGTTGCTAGGGGGTCGACCTCTGCCTCCCGGTGGTCGGTGAGGCCGAAGTAAGAAGTCTTCCTCCTTTGTTCCATAGTTGACCCTTCATTTATGTCCTTATATGGAGTGGTTTGTCTTATTTCTGCCAGTTCCTGGAACATCTTGCAAGCCAGTTTCTGTAACACCTTGTGGTCATCTTATGTTTGCATAAACGGTTTCTGGTTTAATTGGTGTAAGCGATTGTGGTTTATCTTATCTTGCATAAACTGTGTCCGTTAACTGTGTGCATAAGCAATTTCATATCTTTTGTTGTCTAACCTTTATATTGGGCTTAACATATATATATATACCTAACATATATCTTAATAAACAATACCTTATTCTTTAGTTTTTCACAATCCCCCCTTTTTCTTTTTATCCTATTATTGTTTATTAGATGCTGCTTTCATTCTCAGCACTGCAAATAAACCTTTTTCTACAATCCCAACATTTATCAGAACACTCACAGGGTAATACCTCACAATTACAATCAGTGTAGCCCCTACGTGACATAATATATTCACAACAATCTTCATCCTCATCAATAGATACACTCTTATAATTTGCCCCAGACCTCATAGTTAAAATAAGCAGTTTAGCTATGTCAAATCGTTCCCTAATAAAGTGTAAAATATAGCATAATATACAAGGCCCAAATATAAGTCCCAAAATCAACATGATAAGCAGTCCTGCTAAAGTGGACAACAAAGTGGTTAGCCAAGGTGAAACATTAAACCAGTTTTCATACCATGACCTGCCCGCCTCACGATCTTTCTTACGTTGATCTAACCTTTTCCGGAGTTCAGACATGGTGTCCTGGACTACTCCAGTATGGTCAGCAAAAGAACAACATTCTTCATTGAGAGCTACACATAACCCTCCTTCTTTTAAGAACAATAGATCTAATCCTAAACAGCAATCACTAAGATTAAATTTTCCACAGACCACTCCTTCTTGAGCCAACAGGCAATCTAAAACCACACGATTCTGATATATTGCAGTTTTCATTTTAGTATTTTGCTTTGCAATTAATCCTAATACATTTTCTGTTTTATTTACTACTATTTCTACCACAGTTTGTGACCTTATAATTCTATTCAACATACATATAGGAGTTCTGTATCCCCAGGATACATCTTCTGCCCAAGTTGCCAAATCATAATAGATTATTCATTCAGGTGGCCACTCATTGTCTTTCCATTTTGTAACTCTCTTTTATATTGTTTTCTTCTTAATAAGAAGAAATTAGGTCTGATCATTCCTAATATACATGAACCTGTCCAATTTTGGGGTAAAAATGCAAAAGTTATTTTACCACAGATTCAATAATATCCATTTGGAGTAGGCCAACTGTTTGGTATGTTAGTTTCATTAGTCCAGTTACTGAATTGGTGATTTATTTCTATGGGATTTCCCCATCTTCCCCAGTCTTTCTTTGCTCTCTTCCACATATAACCCCCTTCACAAAGTAAATTTCCTATTGGTTTTACACCATTTTCTAAATTTTGCCAACAACTTTTTCCGATTATACCCATTTGCAAGATCCATTGTTGTCTCCTTTTGTTTCCTTTTCGATTTTTCCAGATTGTAGGGTCGCTTATATTACTCTCCATTGCCTCCCAGGCCCATCTCTTTCCCTGGTTAGTTCCCCTACAAACATAGCAGTTAGTTACATTCAATGCTTTAGATATATTTTCAGCAAGATTTACAAGGAGATTTTTAGCAACTGTGAGAATTTCATATTGGACTCCAGTTTTTTTTTTTTTTTTTCTTAATACTAATAATCACAGCTGGGTCTTCCCCAGTTCCATATATTTTAAGTCCAATTTTAGTTACTTGCTTCTGTTTCCATTTTTTTTTTTTTTTTTTTCAAATCTATGAGAGTTAAATTTATTGGATTGCAGGCACGGGTTGTACAGTTATTGTTTGTTTGTATTCTTGCTATTGAAGCTTGTAAAGTCTTACATTGATAATCACATCCCTAGCCTGCAGTATCCCAGCATACACAAGACCATCCTTTTCTTCCACAGAGGTGTGATGACTGATACCTAGCTGTTTGATTAGGTACATAATCAGGATTTATATGACATTGGTATCCACCTGGGCAAATATATTTTGGTTGGCTACTGTAGTACTGCCTCCATTCTAGACTTCCACAATTAGTATCTAAATCCTCATCTATAATATCATATGCATCAAAAATCATTGGCAGTGAGGTACTCAAATTGGTTATAACTTCACTTGTTCCAATTAATTTCCCTTCTTCTGAATTTGTTCTCATTTCTACCCCAATACAAGGTTGGAAGTTCCTTTGGATCATAACACACAGTTTTGCTTGTTTTTCCTGACACAATTCATACTGGGTTTGATTATATATGCAACTGCCTATCTTTGTTCCTTTGCATTCATAAACAGTGTGATATACCAAGGTTTTAGAGGTTATTCTCCTTCATCTAGTTGTGGTAATACATTCAACTATAGTTGTTGTGAATGTTTTTAAAAGCCACCGCATCTTCTCATATGGTTCCTATCAGAACCAACACCAAAAGAGGTCCGGTCAGGATCATAGTGCTCAGCGGTCACAGCCCCAGGGGTTGCAGCCCTCGGCAGACCTTTTCAGCTGCAGCACCGACTCCCTCCGGTCTTGCCCTCTCTGGTAGGTTAAAGGTATATTCCCCGTCGGCTACTATGACAGTAGTATTTGACCCACAACAACTGTTCCAACGAGGTGGTAATTTCACACTGAATGCAAAAAGAACTGTAATTGATTTCTCAAAAATTGTTCATGGTCTCTCCTATGAGTAATAATATGCTTCAAACAATTGGGACACTTAGGTCTAATATACAAATTGCAGCTTTTGCATATAGGAGGACATGGACTAATACTGGCCCTTATCCTATGGTTTCTTAAAATAATTTCAACTATATCTTCATTTCTCATATCAGATTTACAGGAGTCAATATGAATTCTCTCAGTTACTTATCCAAGTCCTCTAGAGGGTCAGCTTGGCGTCTCTGGGTTCAGTCACAACTTTCCATTTTTTTTTTTTATGGGTCCTTTTACTCGAGACGCATGTGTCCACCTTTTTTCAGCAGCTCTTATCGCCGTTTCTGTAGTTAAAAGAACAAGAAATGGTCCCTCCCAACGAGGGGATAAACTCTCTTCTTTTCAGCTTTTATGTAATTCTAGTTCTAATTCATTCACTGCAGCCGCCCCATGGCATTCCCCTCCAGGGCAGTCTCACTTCCAGGGTCCAGATTCCTCATAACACACACACAGATCCGGTTCCACAGAAGAGCCTACTCCCCCACCTCTGTTCAACATTCCTTCTCCACCAGTTTTAAAGCAACCGCTTTCTTTTTATCCACTTTCCATGTTTCCTCCTTTACTCCCAGTCCACATTTATCCAACAACCCTTCAGTCCCATCTATCAACATGTCTGTTTCCATTTGTTTGCCTATCCCGGCACCCATCCCATGCTCAAACACAGGAGCTGCTCGAGCTTCCTCCTTTTAACATCTTAACTTCTTAACATCTTTCCCCAGTATCACAATCTGAACAACATTTCTTTAGCTTTTAGTTTTTCCTGTCCTTTTCTAAAGTCAAAATTAAGGCATCAGGAAGAGGTATATTAATTTTGCACTCTGTCATATCTGCATACATTACTTCATTCCATTTTCCTTATCACCTCAAAAACAACATTAATTATAACAATATATAATAATTCAAAGTTCCATTTTAGGTCATTTTTCCTGATCTTCTAAAGTGTATGAAGGTCAGCATTGGTTACAATATTTTACCAACGTTTTCTTGTTTACAGAGGCCCCAGAAGACCCTCTCAGTTCTTTCCAATGTGCCAAAATGTAACCCAATGGGCTTTTCTTCAGAATTTCCTTGTCTTGACCGGCTCCCATTTCAGCCAATCTTTTATAGATCTCTATAGCTTCTCATCCCCAGTGCTCTGCAAATGCACTTATAAAAATGAGAGCACCTACACACAAGTTGTATGATATTCTTAAGGGGGTCAGTACAATAATATCTCTGGGTTCTGAAGATCAGCTCCCCTGTTGTTAGATCATAGTTTCGGTTACAGCAAAATTTCCTTTACAATCATGCCTCTTCAAATTTTCTGATACTTTTTTTTTTTTTTTTTTTTACAAATATTTTCCCAGTTTTCCTTTTTTACCCTCCCAGAGGATCCTCCAGAACTTTTGTGGCTTTTTCCACAAAATAATCATTTTATTTCTGTTCTCAGAGAATTACCGCTTGGGTATCTATAATTTAATGGCTGTACACACACAAGAAGATGCACAGGATAAAAAAAAAAAGCAGCGAGAGGGGCAGCCGGACACTCCCCCTCCGCCCTTTTCTAAGCTGCTCACAGACAGGACACACACAGGGTTACACAGACAGGATAGCGGGAGGGGCAGCCAGGCCCCCCCGCTCACAGACAGGACACACAGGTACAAAAAAAATATAGACGCTTCGTCCGTCTTCGGCCGCTCTCCTCGCGGAGACACGGAACCGCGGACTGGGACTCCACACTCGCTTTGTAGCTATGCTACGTCTCAGTCACACAAAAACACAAAGTTACACATGGGATCCCCCACTCACACTATGGTTCCGCTTACTCTCCTCACGGTTCTCAGAATCTGAGATACAGCAGAAACCTGGTGGGTTCGCTTACCCTTCACCTGCCCCCCTAGCAGGTCCGTCCTGGCTCCCAAAACTTGGGATACAGCGAAAACCCGGGCTCACCCGATCCGCCTATACATATTTATTATCTATCCCCGCTTCGTATTATAATGAGCCAGAAGGTCCTTTGCACTTGCGCAGTGCCCCTTCTGGTCATGGGCAGGGGTCTCAGGATGAAGTAAATGAGTCTCCCTCTTCTTAACCTTTACACCTTTTAATCTTCAAACATGGACTTAGGGTTAGTCGGCGCCCAGTCTGCTTCTCCTGCCGCTTATTAATAGGACCAAACATTTGTGGTTTTGTCATGGTCTTAAGGCTTGATCGCCCAGTCTGCCTCTCCCTGGCTTATCAGCAGGACCTTTCATCTGCTTTTGTCAGTAGAATTAGCATCTGCTTCTTCCCCTCCAGCAGTAATCAATGCCTTGGCAAGATGGCAATGGCAGGTATTTAGGACAGACAATACTTTTGTTTAAGCATAGGAATTCTTTTAACTCCCTTATACAATTTCTCTGTATTACCTCCCTGTACATTGGTTACCCGTGTATCAGTTTCCCCTTTTTCTATAAAGTGAGTAAATTCTTTTATTCTATTATTTATGACAGACCTATCCATGTTACCTGGAGAAGGCCTTGGTTAAGTATATCTCTGAACCATCCAGTAACTCCTTATCCAATCCACTTCCAACAATTTTAAGCTTTTGCATATTCTCCTGCAGTTTTCCCAGCTTAGCATGGATTGATTCAGAATGGTCAGATTACTTTCATACAGCACATACCTTTGAAATCCTCAAAACCTTTTCTGCAAGACACCCACTGTATCTTGCAGGATTCAGACCATCAGATGTCTGCTGCCTAAAAACCAAAACTTTTTCTACGAGACACCCACCGTGTCTTGCAGGATCCTAACTACAAGATGCCCACTGCCTCCTGTGATTGTAAACCATAGGACGCCCGCTGCCTCTTGTGCATAAAACCTTTTTGTACAAGACACCCACTGTGTCTTGCGGACCCAAATATCGGGTCGAATTTTTTTCTTTTGCCCATACTTCCATACAGTAATGGACCATTTTTTTTTTCTTACTTTTTTTTTTTTTCCTTCCTGGGACGGCTGAATGTCCCAGTACTTTATCATTAACCCCAGGGGACCGTCCGGTGGTGCATCCGGTGGGCTGCTCCCTGCTTTATTCTTAGGATCTCTCCTTGGATCCTTTTCTGGGTTATAATTACGACTCTTACTCTGACCCATTGTCTTACTCCGGGGACCTCTACCTGGGCCCCCGGGACTGGGACCTCTACAGGGACCCGTCTTCCCTCCCCATATCTTAGTACAATATTCTATCATTTTTTTCTTATCTTTCCCTAGGGTTTCAGGGAAATCTCTCCAATTATCTAAGGGGTATTCATGTGAGTCGAAGGCTTGCTGCCCTTCGCCCCCCATCTTCTGGAATATCCACAAATATACACTCACTCGCTCCCCCTTGTTCCTGGCCCAGTCCCTCGCGGGAGATGGAAAACGCAGTACTTAAGGGTCCACACTCGCTTGGTTCAGTATATCGAACCTCTCATTCGTTATATTCCAGGAAACCCAATCCCGCCCGAACGGCAAACCTGCGAACAATTTCGCCGCGGACAATTCCGCTCTGCGAATTTCGCAAAATACTTACGCGTCCTGCATCTTCGTCCGGACTCCCGTGCACAGAATTTTTATGGGATTTTACCGGTTTTTCCTTTGCTCATTATTCTAGAATTTAGGTTCGTCGGTAAGGTTGAGGTAAGCTGTTGGTCGCGGGGCCGCGAAATGTCGCGGGGCGCCTCCCCAGAGGACCAAAGCTCACCGTTCCTTATCCGAGTCACGGCACCAGAAATTGTTATAAATTGAGACCACAACGGATCATAATCCAATTAGGATTTTATTAATTATAGCAAGTAGAATATGAGCAAAGACAGCGCTGGACGGCAGGGGAGTCTGCGCTCCGCCTACTGCCGTGCTGAGCAGTTCAAAAAGCCCTCCCTTATACATCTTTTACTTCCGTGTTCATGACGTAGTTGAGGTACTCTGCGCATGCTTCAGCTGTTGCTAGGGGGTCGACCTCTGCCTCCCGGTGGTCGGTGAGGCCGAAGTAAGAAGTCTTCCTCCTTTGTTCCATAGTTGACCCTTCATTTATGTCCTTATATGGAGTGGTTTGTCTTATTTCTGCCAGTTCCTGGAACATCTTGCAAGCCAGTTTCTGTAACACCTTGTGGTCATCTTATGTTTGCATAAACGGTTTCTGGTTTAATTGGTGTAAGCGATTGTGGTTTATCTTATCTTGCATAAACTGTGTCCGTTAACTGTGTGCATAAGCAATTTCATATCTTTTGTTGTCTAACCTTTATATTGGGCTTAACATATATATATATACCTAACATATATCTTAATAAACAATACCTTATTCTTTAGTTTTTCACACAAACATAAGATGACCACAAGGTGTTACAGAAACTGGCTTGCAAGATGTTCCAGGAACTGGCAGAAATAAGACAAACCACTCCCTATAAGGACATATAAATGAAGGGTCAACTATGGGACAAAGGAGGAAGACTTCTTACTTCAGCCTTACTGACCACCAGGAGGCAGAAGTCGACCCCCTAGCAACAGCTGGAGCATGCGCAGAGTACCTCAACTACGTCATGAACACGGAAGTAAAAGATGTATATGGGAGGGCTTTTTGAACTGCTCAGCACGGCAGTAGGCGGAGCGCAGACTCCCCTGCCGTCCAGCGCTGTCTTTGCTCATATTCTACTTCCTATAATTAATAAAATTCTAATTGGATTATGACCTGTTGTGGTCTCAATTTATAACAATTTCTGGTGCCGTGACTCGGATAAGGAACGGTGAGCTTTGGTCCTCCGGGGAGGCACCCCGCGACATTTCGCGGCCCCGCGACCAACAGCTTACTCCAACCTTACCGACGAACCTAAATTCTAGAATAGTGAGCAAAGGAAAAACCGGTAAAATCCCATAAAATTCTGTGCACGGGAGTCCGGACGAAGATGCAGGACGCGTAAGTATTTTGCGAAGTTGTTCGCAGGTTTGCCGTTCGGGCGGGATTGGGTTTCCTGGAATATAACGAGTGAGAGGTTCGATATACTGAACCAAGCGAGTGTGGACCCTTAATCACTGCGTTTTCCATCTCCCGCGAGGGACTGGGCCAGGAACAAGGGGGAGCGAGTGAGTGTGTGTTTGTGGATATTCCAGAAGATGGGGGGCGAAGGGCAGCAAGCCTTCGACTCACATGAATACCCCTCTGGCATATATCATAGATAATTGGAGAGATTTCCCTGGGACCCTAGGGAAAGATAAGAAAAAAATGATAGAATATTGTACTAAGATATGGGGAGGGAAGACGGGTCCCAGTAGAGGTCCCAGTCCTGGGGGCCCAGGCAGAGGTCCCCGGAGTAAGACAATGGGTCAGAGTAAGAGTTGTAATTATAACCCAGGAAAGGATCCAAGGAGAGATCCTAAGAATAAAGCAGGGAGCAGCCCACCGGATGCACCACCGGACGGTCCCCTGGGGTTAATGATAAAGTACTGGGACATTCAGCCGTCCCAGGAAAAAAAAAAAAAAGGAAAAAAAAAAAAAAGGAAAAAATGGTCCATTACTGTATGGAAGTATGGGCAAAAGAAAAAAATTCGACCTGATATTTGGGTCCGCAAGACACAGTGGGTGTCTTGTACAAAAAGGTTTTATGCACAAGAGGCAGCGGACGTCCTGTGGTTTACAGTCACAGGGGCAGTGGGCATCTTGTGGTTTGGGTAAAGGTGTAAAACAAGAGGCAGCGGGCGTCCTATGGTTTACAATCACAGGAGGCAGTGGGCATCTTGTGGTTAGGGTCCTGCAAGACACAGTGGGTGTCTTGTAGAAAAAGTTTTGTTTTTTTTTAGGCAGCAGGCATCTGGTGGTTTGAGTCCTGCAAGGTACAGTGGGTGTCTTGTAGAACAGGTTTTGAGGATTTCAAAGGTATGTGCTGCATGAACGTAATCTGACCATTCTGAATCAATCCATGCTAAGCTGGGAAAACTGCAGGAGAATATGCAAAAGCTTAAAATTGTTGGAAGTGGATTGGATGAGGAGTTACTGGATGGTTCAGAGATATACTTAACCAAGGCCTTCTCCAGGTAACATGGATAGGTCTGTCATAAATAATAGAGTAAAAGAATTTACTCACTTTATAGAAAAAGGGGTGTCGTGGTTTAAACCAAGTCCCCCAACTCCCTGAGAGTTAGGAAGGAGAATCCAAAGAATGTAGCCCCCACGGATTGAGATAAGAACAGTTTAATTGCTAAGGCATAACACAAAACCCCTACTGCCATTTACTACTACAAATAATAATGATACAGCAAACAGCAAGTGAAAAGAATACAACACCCCACCAGCCACCGACCCATAACTCACTCCACCCTGCCCGGCCGAGCACCATGTGCTCCCTCCTCCATTTTTCTCCAGAGCTCCCCCCTCCAGCCTTCTCTTTCCCAGTATGCATCCTGGGCATCACGTGCTATGGTATGGAATACCTCATTGACTAGCCTGGGTCAGGTGTCCTGTCTCTCCTTCCTCCCGGACTCCCCTCCCACCTGGCTGGAAAAAAAAACCTTGAACAAAAAACACCCTCAAAACATGCTCAAACCATGACATTATCCACCCCTTATTCCATACCATTCACGTCATGCCCAGATCCCACATTTTCAATACACCATCACTCTTAAGTCCACCCCTCGATCATGAGACATCTCTAAGTTGCATCTCTGGACTGATAGCCTGAAGTATCTGGGCCCACCAAAATCATTCACCGTCCCCTTCAGCAGTTCTACAGCTTGCTGCTGGGGACTCCATACAGCTGCCTTCCACCTCCAATGCTTCCAAAGCACTGGAGGGGCCCAGTGGATCAGATACCCGGCTATACTGTCCCACATGCCCTGCCACTCATGACTGTCCAGCCTTGGGAACAGTCTCCTGGTGCTCCTATGTACTTGTCTAAACTTAGACAAGACCCAGACCTGACTCTGCTTAACTTTTGGGATCAGACAAAATGGTTGTGGATGGAACACACTCTGTGTGTGTGCCACCATGCCGAAAACCATCACAATCAGCAGGCAGGTCCCAAGGGCACCCAAAAGCCATTCATAACCGTCAGAACTCTCAAATGATGCTGCTGCACTTGTCACTGGGGCTGATGTAGCTGCCCTGCTTGCCAGCTCTCCCACTATCAGCTTCTCTTCTCCCGAGTCCGGATCTTCCTCCTCTGCCTTGCTGGGAAGTGCTGCCTGGTCTCCTGTATCCTGCTGGGGCTCGGCGGGTGACTTCCGGGGAATATTCTCGGATGCTGCGGGGTTCGGAACGGCGGCGGGACTCGGTTCCTCCTCTGCCTTGCTGGGAAGTGCTGCGTAGTCTCCTGCATCCTGCTGGGGGTCGGCGGGCGACTTCCGGGGGACACTCTCGGCCGTCGGAGGGTCGGGAACGGCCGCAGGACTCACCCTCCCCACAGCCTGATCCCCCTGCTCAGCTACCGCCCTGCTCCGCTCCTCCCCCGCCTGCTCCCGCTGCTCTGCCACAGCCGTTTGGCTCCCCGTGCCGCTCTCCCTGGCAGCCTCAGCTGCCGGCAGCTCCCGGGGCCGCTCCTTCCTGGCTTCACGCAGCTCCACACAGACGACGACGAGGATAAGGACAAGGACGGCGAAGAGCAGCGGGACGGCCTGGTACAAGTTCAAGTCCACGGCCACGTCCATCCCCCCCTGCTGCCGGAGCCCCACCGTATTACAAGCCTCCGACACAAACACAAACACATCCAATCCATACACCAAGTACCCGGTAAAATCCCGAAACAGCGAGATCCAGAGAAAAACCTCTAAGAGCCAATAAATCAGCATTGTGACAAGAGACCATAAATCCGCTCAGATCTGTTCTTATCTCAATCCCTCGGGCCCCACGTTGGGCGCCAAAAATGTCGTGGTTTAAACCAAGTCCCCCAACTCCCTGAGAGTTAGGAAGGAGAATCCAAAGAATGTAGCCCCCACGGATTGAGATAAGAACAGTTTAATTGCTAAGGCATAACACAAAACCCCTACTGCCATTTACTACTACAAATAATAATGATACAGCAAACAGCAAGTGAAAAGAATACAACACCCCACCAGCCACCGACCCATAACTCACTCCACCCTGCCCGGCCAAGCACCATGTGCTCCCTCCTCCATTTTTCTCCAGAGCTCCCCCCTCCAGCCTTCTCTTTCCCAGTATGCATCCTGGGCATCACATGCTATGGTATGGAATACCTCATTGACTAGCCTGGGTCAGGTGTCCTGTCTCTCCTTCCTCCCGGACTCCCCTCCCACCTGGCTGGAAAAAAAAACCTTGAACAAAAAACACCCTCAAAACATGCTCAAACCATGACAAGGGGGAACTGATACACGGGTAACCAATGTACAGGGGGGTAATACAGAGAAATTGTACAAGGGAGTTAAAGGAATTCCTTTGCTTAAACAAAAGTATTGTCTGTCCTAAATACCTGCCATTGCCATCTTGCCAAGGCATTGATTGTTGCTGGAGGGGAAGAAGCAGATGCTAATTCTACTGACAAAAGCAGATGAAAGGTCCTGCTGATGGGCCGGGGAGAGGCAGACTGGGCGATCAAGCCTTAAGACCATGACAAAAGCACAGATGTTTGGTCCTATTAATAAGCGGTAGGAGAAGCAGACTGGGCGCCGACTAACCCTAAGTCCATGCCTGAAGATTAAAAGGTGTAAAGGTTAAGAAGAGGGAGACTCATTTACTTCATCCTGAGACCCCTGCCCATGATCAGAAGGGGCACTGCGCAAGTGCAAAGGCCCTTCTGGCTCATTATAATACGAAGCGGGGATAGATAATACATATGTATAGGCGGATTGGGTGAGCCCGGGTTTTCGCTATATCCCAAGTTTTGGGAGCCAGGACGGACCTGCTAGGGGGGCAGGTGAAGGGTAAGCGTGATACAAGGGTAACCAATGTACAGGGAGGTAATACAGAGAAATTGTACAAGTGATGCGCGGATAGACTCCACAACTAGTTAAAGTTGTAAAGTAGGTATGCTTTTATTCAGCGCTGAGGTGCATGGGGATAGCTCCTGCAAAGCATGCACGCCTCAGGGTGGTTGTCCCTTTACACTTATTCCCTTAAGGTATACATAGACATGAGATTGCTCAATCCGCCTATACATATTTATTACCTATCCCCGCTTCGTATTATAATGAGCCGGAAGGTCCTTTGCACTTGCGCAGTGCCCGTTTTGATCATGGGCAGGGGTCTCAGGATGAAGTAAATGAGTCTTCCTCCTGTGGGCAGGGGTCTTCAAGATGAAGTAAATGAGTCTTCCTCTTCTTAACCTTTACACCTTTTAATCTTCAGACATGGATTTAGGGTTAGTTGGCGCCCAGTCTGCTTCTCCTACTGCTTATCAGTAGGAACAAACATCCGTGGTTTTTGTCATGGTCTTAAGGCTTGATCGCCCAGTCTGCTTCTCTTGCCACTTATCAGTAGGAATAAACATCCGTGTTTTGTCATGGTCTTAAGGCCTGATCGCCCAGTCTGCTTCTCCCCGGCTTATCAGCAAGACCTTTCATCTGCTTTTGTCAGCAGAACTAGCATCTGCTTCTTCCCCTCCAGCAATAATCAATGCCTTGGCAAGGTGGCCGTGGCAGATACTTAGGACAGACAATACTTTTGTTTAAGTAAAGGAATTCCTTTAACCCCCTTGTACAATTTCTCCATATTACCCCCCTGTACATTGGTTACCCGTGCATCACAAGGGAGTTAAAGGAATTCCTTTGCTTAAACAAAAGTATTGTCTGTCCTAAGTACCTGCCATTGCCACCTTGCCAAGGCATTGATTACTGCTGGAGGGGAAGAAGCAGATGCTAGTTCTGCTGACAAAAGCAGATGAAAGGTCCTGCTGATAAACGCCAGGAGAAGCAGACTGGGCGATCAAGCCTTAAGACCATGACAAAAACACAGATGTTTGTTCCTACTGATAAGCGGCAGGAGAAGCAGACTGGGCGCCAACTAACCCTAAGTCCATGTCTGAAGATTAAAAGGTGTAAAGGTTAAGAAGAGGAAGACTCATTTACTTCATCTTGAAGACCCCTACCCACAGGAGGAAGACTCATTTACTTCATCCTGAGACCCCTGCCCATGATCAGAAGGGGCACTGCGCAAGTGCAAAGGACCTTCTGGCTCATTATAATACGAAGCGGGGATAGATAATACATATGTATAGGCGGATTGAGCAACCTCATGTCTATGTATACCTTAAGAGAATAAATGTAAAGGGACAACAACCCTGAGGTGTGCATGCTTTGCAGGAGCTATCCCCATGCACCTCAGCGCTGAATAAAAGCATACCTACTTTACAACTTTAACTAGTTGTGGAGTCTATCCGCGCATCAATTTTCGCATCAATTTGGCGAGCCAGCCAGGAGACCTCTGTCCGGCTGCAGGATCGGCCAAGGGGTGGACATCCTCGGCGCCACAGGCTGTTTGCCTGGAGGACCTCCACTTCTCGTCTACTCACTGCGGGGACAGACAACAACCTGTGCCGGCTGCGGAGAAACGGTATGCTTGGGGTTTTGGTAATTTGGGTTTTGGTAATTTAGGTTTTGGTAATTTAGGTGGCCTGTAAGGCGTACGCGTGGCCCGGGGCTGCTGGTAAGGCGCGCAGAGACGTCAGGCGCACAGCAAAGTTCCCCTTGGTTGGTATGGCTTGCAAGCGGGGGGCTTGCCGACCGATAGAGCGGCTGCTAGCGATCCTGGGAGCGGATCGGGTGAGCCCGGGTTTTCGCTGTATCCCAGGTTTTGGGAGCCAGGACGGACCTGCTAGGGGGGCAGGTGAAGGGTAAGCGAACCCACCAGGTTTCTGCTGTATCTCAAATTCTGAGAACCGTGAGGAGGGTAAGCGGAACCATAGTATGAGTGGGGGATCCCATGTGTAACTTTGTGTTTCTGTGTGACTGAGACGTAGCATAGCTACGAAGCGAGTGTGGAGTCCCAATCCGCGGTTCTGTGTCTCCGCGAGGAGAGCGGCCGGAGACGGACGAAGTGTCTATGTTTTGTGGTCCTGTCTCTGTCCTGTGTATAAGATTAAAAGAAAAAAAAAAGAGAGAAAAAACACAAACTGGAAAAAAAAATTGTAAAAAATGTAAAAAAAAATTTAAGAGGCATGATTGCAAAGGTTTTCTGTAACTGAAACTTGTGTAGGTGCTCTCATATTTTCATAAGTGCATTTGCAGAGCACTGAGAAGCTATAGAGATCTGTAAAAGATTGACTGAAATGGGAGCCGGTCAAAACAAGGAAATTCTGAGGAAAAGCCCATTGGGTTACATTTTGGCTCATTAGAAAGAACTGAGAGGATCTTCTGGGGCCTCTGTAAACAAGAAAACGTTGGTAAAATATTGTAACCAATGCTGACCTTCATATACTTTGGAAGATGAAGGAAAATGGCCCAAAAATGGAACTTTGAATTATGATACATTGTTATAATTAATGTTGTTTTGAGGTGACAAGGAAAATGGAATGTATGCAGATGTGACAGTGCAAAATTAATATACCTCTTCCTGATCCCTTAATTTTTGCTTTGGAAAAGAACAGGAAAAACTAAAAGCTAAAGAAATGTTGTTCAGATTGTGATACTGGGGAAAGATGTTTAAAGTTAAGGAGGGAGCTCGAGCAGCTCCTGTGTTTGAGTATGGGATGGGTGCCGGGATTGACAAACAAGTGGAAACAGACATGTTGATAAATGCGGACTGGGAGTAAAGGAGGAAACATGGAAAGTGGATAAAAAGAAAGCGGTTGCTTTGAAACTGGTGGAGAAGGAATGTTGAGCAGAGGTGGGGGAGTAGGCTCTTCTGTGGAACCGGATCTGTGTGTGTGCTATGGGGAGTTTGGACCCTGGAAGTGAGACTGCCCTGGAGGGGGATGCCATGGGGCAGCTCCAGTGAATGAATTAGAACAAGAATGACAAAAGCTGGAAAGAAGAGAGTTTATCCCCTCGTTGGGAGGGACCATTTCTTGTTCTTTTAACTACAGAAACGGCGATAAGAACTGCTGAAAAAGGTGGACACATGCGTCATGGATAAAAGGATCCATAAAAGAATGGAAAGTTGTGACTGAACCCGGAGACACCAAGCTGACCCTCAAGAGGACTTGGATAAGTAACTGAGAGAATTCATATTGACTCCTGTAAATTTGATATGGGAAATGCAGATATAGTTGAAATTATTTTAAGAGCCAAGTGTCCCAGTTGTTTGAAGTATATTATTACTGGTAGGGGAGACCACGAATAGTTTTTGAGAAATCAAGTACAGTTCTTTTTGCATTCGGTGTGAAATTACCACCTCGTTGGAATAGTTGTTGTGGGGTATACCTTTAACCTACCAGAGAGGGCAAGACCGGAGGGAGTCGGTGCTGCAGCTGAAAAGGTCTGCCAAGGGCTGCAACCCCTGGGGCTGTGACCGCTGAGCACTATGATCCTGACTGGACCTCTTTTGGTGTCGGTTCTGATAGGAACCATATGGGAAAATGCCGTGGCTTTTAAAAACATTCACAACAACTGTAGTTGAATGCATTACCACAACTAGAAGAAGGAGGATAACCTCTAAAACCTTGGTCTATCACACTGTTTATTGAATGCAAAGGAACAAAGATAGGCAGTTGCATATATAATCAAACTCAGTGAGAACAAATTCAGAAGAAAGAAGGTTAATTGGAATAAGTTATAATGAAGTTATAGCCAATTTGAGTACCTCACTGTCAATAATTTTTGATGCATGTGATATTATAGATGATAATTTAGATACTAATTGTGGAAGTTTAGAGTGGAGGTGGTACTATAGTAGCCAACCAAAATATATTTGCCCAGGTGGATACCAATGTCACATAAATCCTGATGATGTACCTAGTCAAACGGCTAGATATCAGTCATCACACCTCTGTGGAAGAAAAGGATGGTCTTGTGTATGCTGGAATACTGCAGGCTGGAGATATGACTAATAGCTGTACAACCCGTGCCTGCAAGCCAGTAAATTTAACTGAAATTTAACTGAAAAATTGGAAACAAAAAAAAAAGTAACTAAAATTGGACTTAAACTGGAGAAGACCCAAATGTGATTATTAGTATTAAGATCAAAGAAAAATATAAAGAGTCAATACAACATCATGTATTAAACTGGAGTCCAATATGAAATTCCCACAGTTGCTAAAAAAATCTCTTTGTAAAGCATTGAATGTAACTGTTGTGTTTTTGGGGGAACTAACCGGGGAGAGAGATGGCCCTGGGAGGCAATGGAGAGTAATATAAGTGACCCTGCAGTCTGGAAAAATCTAAAAGGGAACAAATGGACCAGGCCAACAATGGCAGACTGACTTTACAGAACTGCCAAGGAAGGGGGGTATAGGCATTTGTTACTAAATTGAATAATAATCAAATGGTTTGCTGTCTTGGATTTAAAGGACTCTTTCTTTGCTTAATATTGGCCAAAGAAAACCAGAATTTATTGGCTTTTGAATAAGGAAAATCCTGGCACTGTAAGGAAAACTCAACTAATTTGGACAGTATTACCTGAAGGGTTTAAAACCAGTCCGACCAATATTTGTTGGTGTTAACCGATACTTTTTCAGGGTGGTCAGAAGCATTCCCTTGTAGAATAAATAATGTAAGACAAGTAATTGGAACATCGTTGTATGATATACCTTGTTTTGGAGTACCAGAGGCAATTTCTTCCGACCGAGGCTCGCACTTTAGAGCAAAATAGTTACAAGAAACTAGCAAAAATTAGAAGCTGATTGGCAACTACATGTACCATACAGGCCCCAGGTCAGTGGGCAAGTAGAAAAGATGATTCATTTGATCAAAACATCAGACTGGTAAAATATGTCAGGAAATAAATTAATATTGGTACCAAGCCTTACCACTGGCTCTATTAAGGCTTTGAACTAAACCTCGGTCGAAAGAAAAGGCTAGACCATGTAAAATTTTATATGGAAGACCATATGGGGTCCAACAGGGAGTGCCTCTCCAAGTGGGAGAAGAAAACCATGTGGCTGGAACTCGAAGCAGAGGACTGGAGAGTCCAGTACATAATATACAACCTGGAGATTATGTACACATAAAATCTTTCAGACCACAGAGGAAGAAGATCTCGAACCAAGGTGGAAGGGGCCGTTCCAAGTATTACTCACAACTTGCACTACTATCAAAATTAGAGAACAAAGCGTCTGGATTCAAAAAAGGCTCCAAAAGCTCCCTGGAAAATCACATAGAGCGGTAATAACAGACAAATTTGTTAACACAATGTTGCAATTGTATTCAGAATATAAATCCAGGTATCATTTACTACCTGAATGAGATATTGCAGTACAAGTGCTGCGCATACTACATGAAGCTTGGCCTAATTAGGTGTATACCTGACTGCTAGTGTCCATTTGGTGTACACCCACAAGAGGCAACGGGCATCCTGTGGTTTACAGTCACAGGGGACAGTGAGCATCTTGTGGTTTGGGTCCGCAAGACACAGTGGATGTCTTGTACAAAAGGTTTTACGCACGAGAGGCAGCGGGCGTCCTGTGGTTTACAGACACAGGGGGCAGTGGGCATCTTGTGGTTTGGGTAAAGGTGTAAAACAAGAGGCAGCGGGCGTCCTATGGTTTACAATCACAGGAGGCAGTGGGCATCTTGTGGTTAGGGTCCTGCAAGACACCGTGGGTGTCTTGTACAAAAAGGTTTTAGGTGTAAAACAAGAGGCAGCGGGCATCCTATGGTTTACAATCACAGGAGGCAGTGGGCATCTTGTGGTTAGGGTCCTGCAAGACACAGTGGGTGTCCTGTAGAAAAAGTTTTGTTTTTTAGGCAGCAGGCATCTGGTGGTTTGAGTCCTGCAAGATACAGTGGGTGTCTTGTAGAAAAGGTTTTGAGGATTTCAAAGGTATGTGCTGCATGAACGTAATCTGACCATTCTGAATCAATCCATGCTAAGCTGGGAAAACTGCAGGAGAATATGCAAAAGCTTAAAATTGTTGGAAGTGGATTGGATGAGGAGTTACTGGATGGTTCAGAGATCTACTTAACCAAGGCCTTCTCCAGGTATAATTTTATCAAAATCACTTCATAAATCAATAGAAGGAACATGGATAGGTCTGTCATAAATAATAGAGTAAAAGAATTTACTCACTTTATAGAAAAAGGGGGGACTGATACAAGGGTAACCAATGTACAGGGAGGTAATACAGAGAAATTGTACAAGGGAGTTAAAGGAATTCCTTTGCTTAAACAAAAGTATTGTCTGTCCTAAGTACCTGCCATTGCCACCTTGCCAAGGCATTGATTACTGCTGGAGGGGAAGAAGCAGATGCTAGTTCTGCTGACAAAAGCAGATGAAAGGTCCTGCTGATAAACGCCAGGAGAAGCAGACTGGGCGATCAAGCCTTAAGACCATGACAAAAACACAGATGTTTGTTCCTACTGATAAGCGGCAGGAGAAGCAGACTGGGCGCCAACTAACCCTAAGTCCATGTCTGAAGATTAAAAGGTGTAAAGGTTAAGAAGAGGAAGACTCATTTACTTCATCTTGAAGACCCCTACCCACAGGAGGAAGACTCATTTACTTCATCCTGAGACCCCTGCCCATGATCAGAAGGGGCACTGCGCAAGTGCAAAGGACCTTCTGGCTCATTATAATACGAAGCGGGGATAGATAATACATATGTATAGGCGGATTGAGCAACCTCATGTCTATGTATACCTTAAGAGAATAAATGTAAAGGGACAACAACCCTGAGGTGTGCATGCTTTGCAGGAGCTATCCCCATGCACCTCAGCGCTGAATAAAAGCATACCTACTTTACAACTTTAACTAGTTGTGGAGTCTATCCGCGCATCAATTTTCGCATCAAGCGAACCCACCAGGTTTCTGCTGTATCTCAAATTCTGAGAACCATGAGGAGGGTAAGCAGAACCATAGTGTGAGTGGGGGATCCCATGTGTAACTTTGTGTTTCTGTGTGACTGAGATGTAGCATAGCTACGAAGCGAGTGTGGAGTCCCAATCCGCGGTTCTGTGTCTCCGCGAGGAGAGCGGCCGGAGATGGACGAAGCGTCTATATTTTTTTTGGACCTGTGTGTCCTGTCTGTGAGCGGGGGCCTGGCTGCCCTCCCGCTGTCCTTTCTGTGTAACCCTGTGTGTGTCCTGTCTGTGAGCAGCTTAGAAAAGGGCGGAGGGGGAGTGTCCGACTGCCCCTCTCGCTGCTTTTTTCTGTCCTGTGTATCCTCTTGTGTGTGTACAGCCATTAAATTATAGATACCCAAGCGGTAATTCTCTGAGAACAGAAATAAAATGATTATTTTGTGGAAAAAGCCACAAAAGTTCTGGAGGATCCTCTGGGAGGTTAAAAAAAGGAAAACTGGGAAAGGGTTTGTAAAAAAAGTATCAAAGAAAATTTGAAGAGGCATGATTGCAAAGGAAAATATTGCTGTAACCGAAACTATGGTCTAACAACAGGGGAGCTAATTTTCAGAACCCAGAGATATTGTACTGACCCCTTAAGAACATCATACCATTTGTGTGTAGGTGCTCTCATTTTCATAAGTGCATTTGCAGAGCACTGGGAAAGAGAAGCTATAGAGATCTGTAAAAGATTGGCTGAAATGGGAGCCGGTCAAGACAAGGAAATTCTGAAGAAAAGCCCATTGGGTTACATTTTGGCACATTGGAAAGAACTGAGAGGGTCTTCTGGGGCCTCTGTAAACAAGAAAACGTTGGTAAAATATTGTAACCAATGCTGACCTTCATACACTTTAGAACATCAGGAAAAATGACCTAAAATGGAACTTTGAATTATTATACATTGTTATAATTAATGTTGTTTTTGAGGTTGTTATAAATTGAGACCACAACAGGTCATAATCAGATTTTATTAATTTTATTAATTATTGCAAGTAGAATATGAGCAAAGCCAGCGCTGGACGACAGGGGAGTCTGCGCTCTGCCAACTGCCGTGCTGAGCAGTTCAAAAAGCCCTCCCATATACATCTTTTACTTCGGTGTTCATGACGTAGTTGAGGTACTCTGTGCATGCTCCAGCTGTTGCTAGGGGGTCGACTTCTGCCTCCTGGTGGTCAGTGAGGCTGAAGTAAGAAGTCTTCCTCCTTTGTCCCATAGTTGACTGCCGCGGCCAGGTGGAGGGGAGAAAACACCGATACGATGTAGGTTCACAAAATGCTCCGTTTATTGATTATAAGGCTGCTCTTAATATACTGTCTTACACGCGATCACGCATTACTTGATTGGCTGCTTCACTTTGCCCACGAGAGGTACACGCTCCACTTTGCCTCTCCTGATTGGTTTCACACCTTCGCTTCAGCTTAGCATTACATCATGCTTCTGGCATCTTGTTATTGCGCTCCTGTTTTGCTGACCTTGATGCTTCCTCTTCCAGCCTGGGGTCAGAGGTTCACTTTCTCACAGCTTGCTGTAGGCCTGTTCAAGCGCCCATGGTCGACCCCCAACAAGAGGAGCATTAAGAAAGACAGGTAAGGAGAGGAGAGAAGTAATGAAGAGAGGAGACGAGAGGAGAAATAAGGAAGAGAAGATAGGAGAGGAGAGGACAGGAGAACTAAGGAATAGAAGAGAGGAGAGGACAGGAGAACTAAGGAATAGAAGAGAGGAGATGACAGGAGACGAGAAGAGAAGGAAGAGAATAGAGGAGAGGAGAGTAGAGGAGTAGTAAGGAAGAGACGAGCTGAGAAGAGAGGAGAAATAAGGAATAAAAGAGAGTAGAGGAGAGGACAGGAGAACTAAGGAAGACAGGAGAAGAGAAGAGAGAACAATTAAGGAAGAAAGGAGAGGAGAATCAAGGAAGAGATGAGTGAAGAGAAGCAAGGAAGACACGAGAGGAGAGGAGATGCAACGAATAGAAGAGAAGAGAGGAGAGAAGTAAGGAAGATAAGAGAGGAGAGGAGAGATAAGTAAGGAAAAGAGGAGCAGAGAAGACAGGAGAAGCAAGGAAGAGAAGAGAGAAGGAGATGTAAGGAAGGGAAGAGAGGAGAGGATAGAAGAAGGAAGGGAGGAGCGGAGAGCAGAGGAGACGTAAGGAATGGAGACGGAAGTAAGGAAGAGAGGAGAGGAGAGGAGATGAGAAGAGAGGAAAAGTAAGGAAGAGGAGAGAGGCGAGTATAAGGGAAATAAGGAAGAGAGGAGAGGAGAAGGAAGGGAGGAGAGGAAAGGAGAAGAAAGGAAAGGAGATGAGAAGTAACTAAAAGAAAAGAGGAGATAAGAGGAGAGGGGAATTATGGAATAGAAGAGAGGAGAAGTAAGGAAGAAAAGAGTGGAGAGGACAGGAGAAGTAAGAAGAGAGTAGCGGAGAAGTTATGAAGAGAGGAGAGAAGTAAGCAAGAAAGGAGAGGTGAAGAGAGGATATATAAGGAAGAGATGAGAGGAGAAGTAAAAAGGGATGAGAGGACAGGAGAGGAGAAGTAAGGAAGAGAGGAGAGAATAAGTAAGGAAGAGAAGAGAGAAAAGGAGAGAAGTAACGAAGGGAGGAGAGGAGAAGTAATGAAGAGAAGATAGGAGACGAGAAGAGAATTAAGGAAGAGAGGATAGGAGAAGCAAGGATAAAATGAAAAGAAGAGGAGAGGAGAAGGAAAGAAGAGAGGAGAGAAGTAAGGAATTGAAGAGAGGAGAGAAGTAAGGAATGGAGGAGAGGAGACGAGAGGAGAAATAAGGAAGAGAAGATAGGAGGGAAGTAAGGAATAGAAGTGACGACAGGACAGGAGAAGAGAGGAGAGGAGAAGTAAGGAAGAGAAGAAAGGAGAGCAGTAGTAAGGAAGAGATGAGCGAACATGAGAGGACAAATAAGGAATAGAAGAGAGTAGTGGAGAGGAGAGTAGAATTAAGGAAGAGAGCAGAGGAGAAGTAAGGAAGAGTGGATCAGATAGGAGAGGAGAAGTAAGGAAGAGAAGAGAGGAGATGAGAAGTAAGGAAGAGAGGATCAGAGAAGAGAGGAGAAGTAAGGAAGAGAAGAGAGGAGAGGCGAGGATTGGAGAAGCAAGGAAAAGAAGAGAGGAGAGGCGATGAGAGGAGTACGGAAAAGAAGAAAGGAGAAAAGAGGAGAGGATGGGAGAAGCAAGGAAGAGAAGAGAGGAGAGGAGAACAAAGCAGGAGAGGAGCAGAGAAGAGAGGAGAAGTAAGTACTAGAAGAGAGGAGAAGTAAGGAATAGAAGAGAAGAGAGGCGAAGTGAGGAGAGGATAAGTATGGAAGAGAAGAGAGGTCAGGACAGGATTAGCAAAAAAGAGAAGACGACAGGGGATGTAAGGAAGAGGGGAGAGTAGAAGTAATGTATACAGGAGATGAGAGGAAAAGTAAGGAAGATAGGAGCGGAGAAGAGAGAAGTAAGGACTAGAAGAGAGCAGAGCAGAGGAGAGGAAAAGTAAGGTATAGAAGAGAGGAGAAAGGAGAGGTGAGGAGAGGAGATGTAAGGAAGAGAAGAGAGGATAGGAGATGAGAAGTAAGGAAGAGCAGAGAGGAGAGGAGAAGGAAGTAAGAAAGGAGAGGAGAAGTAAGGAAGAGAGGAGAGGAGAAGTAAGGAAGAAAGGAGAGGAGAAGTAAGGAACAGAAGAGAGGAGATGAGAGGAGAAATAAGGAAGATAGGAGAGGAGAAGTAAGAAAGAGAGGACAGGAGAGGAGAAGGAAGAGAGGACAGGAGAGGAGAAGTAATGAAGAGCAGAGAGGAGAGAAGTAAGGAAGAGAGGAGAAGACAAGTAAGGAACAGGAGAGGAGAGGAGAAGTATGGAAGAGAAGAGAGGAGACGAGAGGAAAAAAAAGGAAGAGAGGATATGAGGGGAGAAATAAGAAAGAGAAGATAGGAGACGACAGGAGAGCAGAAGTAAGGAAGAGAAGAGAGGAGAGGGATAGTAAGAAAGAAAAGAGCGCAGAAGTAAGGATTAGAAGAGAGTAGAGGAGAGAAGAAGAGAGGATAACTAAGGAAGAGAGGATAAGAAAAGAAAGGAGGAGTAAGGAAGAGAGGATGAGAGGAGAGAAGCAAGGAAGTGAAGAGAGGTGAGGAGAGGCGAGGAGAGGAGAAGGAAGTGACGAGTGGAGAAGAGAGGAGAAAATGGGAGAAGTAAGGAAGAGAGGAGAGTAAGGAAGAGAGGACAGGAGAGGAGAAGTAAGGAAGAGCAGAGAGGAGAGTAGAAATAAGGAAGAGTGGAGAGGACAGGAGAAGTAAGGAAGAGAGGAGAGGACAGGAGAGAAGAGATAAGGAAGAGAAGAGAGGAGAGGAGAATTATGAAATAGAAGAGAGGAGAGGACAGGAGACGAGAGGAGAAGTAAAGAAGAGAAGACAGGACAGGAGAGAAGAGGAGAGAAGTAAGGAAGAGAGGAGCAGAAAAGAGAACTAAGGAAGTGAGGATAGAAGAGTAGAGGAGAGGTAAGGAAGAGAGGAGCGGAGAAGCAGAGAAGAGAGGAGAAGTAAGAAAGAGAGCAGAGGAGGAGAAAGGAAGAGAATAGAGGAGAAGGGAGGAGCACTAATGAAGAGAGGCAAGGAGAGGAGAAGAGGGGAGGAGAGAAGAGGGGAGGAGGGCAGAGGTGAAGGGCAGAAAGAGAGAAGTAAGGAAGAGGAGAGGAGAGCAGAAGTAAGGAAGAGAAGATAGCAGAGGGGAGAAGAGTACGGAAGAGGGGAAGTAAGGAAGAGAGGAGAGGAGAGGGAAGGAGAGGAGAAGTGAGGGAGAGAAGAGTAGAGAGGAGACGGGAAGTAAGGAACACAGGAGAGGAAAGGAAAGTAGAAGTAAGGAATATAAGAGAAGAGATTAGAGGAGAGGAGAAGTAAGGAAGACGAGATGATAGGAGTAGTAAGGAAGAGAAGAGAGGAGTAAAGAGCAGAACTAAGGAAAAAAGAGGGGAGGAGAGAAGTATGTAAGAGAGGAGAGGAGAGGGGAGGAGAGGAGATGTAAGGAAGAGAGGAGAAGAAAAGAAGTGAGGAGAGTAGAAGAGAAGAGAGGAGAGGAGAGGGCAAGTAAGGGAGACAGGAGAGGAGAGGGCAAGTAAGGGAGACAGGAGAGGAGAGGGCAAATAAGGAAGAGAGGAGCGGAAAGAGTAGATGTAAGGAAGACAATAGAGGAGAAGTAAGGAAAAGAGAGGAGACGAGAAGAGAAAAAATGAAGATAAGATGTTAGAAGAGAGGAGAGGAGAGGTAAGGAAGAGAAGAAAGGAGAAGTAAGAAAGAGAAGAGAGGAGACGAGAGGAGAAATAAGGAAGAGAACAGGAGAGGAGAGGAGAAGCAAGGAATAGAAGAGAGGAGATGACAGGAGACGAGAGGAGAGGGAAAGTCAGGAAGACAATAGAGGTGAGGACTAATAAGGAAGAGAGGGTCGGAGAAGACAGGAGAAGTCAGGACTAGAAGAGAGGAGAAGCAAGGAAGAGAGTAGGGTAGAGAAGCAAGGAAGATAAGAGAGGAGAAGAAAGGAAGAGAGGAGTGGAGAAGGAAGAGAGGACAGGAGAGGAGAAGTAAGGAATAGAGGAGAGGACAGGAGAAATAAGGAAGAGAAGAGAGGAGAGAAGTAGCTGGCCATACATAAATGTCATGGGTTCAACAGTAGCTCATGCTCTGCCAGGGAGGAGGGAGAGATAGGGCGCCTGGTCTGGGCTAGTCGGGGAGGTATTCCATACCACAGCACGTCCTGCTCTGGGAGGGGACTGGAAGCTGGCCAGGAGGGGAGGGGTTAGCTCTCTCCTCCGGGCTGGGCTGGGGGGGGTGAGCTCTCTCTTCGGGGCTGGCCTCGTGGCGGCGGGTGGTATCGTATTCTCTCTCCCTGTTTGTCTCCTCTAACATTGATTTGTTATTGGTACCGGTAGTGATTTCTGTTATACCTTGATTGCTGGACTGATTTTACCTCAATCCGTGGGAGTTGTATTCCTCCGGCTCTCCTTCCCATCCCTCCGGGAGTGGGGGGGGGGGGGGAGGGGAAACAAAGGGGGAACTGTGCAGATTTAGTTTAAACCACGACAATACATATTCATGAGGCTACATATAGATTACATCACTTTCCAGAAAGATCCCCGCAGGCGTACAAAAAATGTGGTGGTGGTCTCTGATAGTCGTTTACTTCTTCCAACAATCTTCATTACTCCTTGCAGCCTCTGAAGCATGCGCAGTAGATGCTTATACCTGTTTAATTGGTTCGTTAGCACCAGAGACATAATAATCCTCCTAACCTCCTACTTATCAGTTAGTTTAGCTGTAGCCCATCCTGGAGAACTGACATTCCCAGATACTCCTTATCCCTGTATCCTGCGCTTCTAGACTGTTTTCCTTAAAACTACATCAACTATAACGATTTATCTTGTGCCAGTATGTTCTCTACCTGTACTCTATTTTTTTTTCTATGTACCATGCACCTCAGGAATTTTCCATTGCTACTGTTAGAAAACCATCATACTTAACATTGCTTAAAACTAATTCTAAAGGTTTATATATTCCATTTTGTAGTTTCGTGTCCCTCTTGTTTCAATGTCCCCTTTTTCCGTCCTTTTGCAAATTCTTTTGCAACATTTTATATATTAGCATTACCATCAAAAGCCCTTTTGAAATAATTTCCCATTTCTTCTCGGCGCCTGATTTAATTCCTTTTCCAGTCTTCATAACTGATCATAGATAGTTTACAACACCAGAGGAACATTGTATCATACCACAAGTAATCAATATTAAAATAATTAACATCAATATTCTTGCAACCAGTTGCCTCAACCAGGAGAGATTAGGTAACTATGAAGTTAACTTTTTTCATATTTCTTCAAAACCCCAGGAAGTGTCATCCATGGCAATCTCATGAAATATCTTAGTTAGTTTCCAAATTTCCTCCAGATCTGTTTCAATTCTGCTACTTTGGTCTATGTAGGAACAACAACTTTCATTTCTTATGGAACAAACTCCTCCTTGTGATGCCAATAACATGTCTAGAGCCGTTCGGTTTTGTAATACCATCTCTGATAGGCTGGTTTTCTCTTTTTGTTCTGCCTGGATTATATCAGTGTTTTTACTTTCCATTTCCTCTATGGTTGCTGAGATGATTAAGGGAGTGGAACACCTCCCTTATGAGGCTGAGAGAGCTGGGTCTCTTTAGCTTGGAGGAGACTGAGGGGTCACCGCATCAGTGTTTACAAATATGTAAAGGGTGGGTGTCAGAATGATGGAGCTAGGCTTTTTTCAGCGATATCCAGTGGTAGGACAAGGGACAATGGGTGTAAACTGGAGCATAGGAGGTTCCACGTTAACATCAGGAAGAACTTTACTGTAAGAGTGACAGAGCACTGGAACAGGCTGCCCAGTGTGGTTGTGGAGTCTCCTACGTTGGAGATATTCAAGGCCCGCCTGGACAAGTTCCTGTGTGATGTACTCTAGGTTACCCTTCTCATGCAGGGGGGTTGGACTAGATGATCTTTCGAGGTCCCTTCCAACCCTTGGGATTCTGTGATTCTGTGATATTTACAATTGCTTTCTCTAATTCACTTACTCCCAAAGATGGAATTAGCCCTCTCACAAAACTATGAAATGCAGTATGATGTTCAATAATTGGGTTAAACCCTCGCTTAAACCCCTTAACGAAACTTCTAATCCAGGTTCCGGAAGGATACCAGACAATTATAGTAAAATTGGGTATTACAGCACCTAAAGTGCATGCCCCCTTCCATTTGGGGGGTAAAGTCTTATAAGCATTTTCTCCACATGACCAATACCATCCTTTCCATTTAGGAACGGGCCACCACTGAACTAGGATACCATCTATATTAATAGTGTGATTGCATTTTGAATGGTGACCTACATCTGTGGCATTTAAGCAAGTATGGTCTCCCTACTCTGGTTCCTGGTGTAATACATCTTTGTGCACAGGTGTAATATTTATTACCTGAATTGGTATTAACTATTCCGAATCTCAACCTTCCCTTTGAATACAAGTTGCTAGTGTTCACCCACAGATTTGTCCATGAAACAGTGTTAGGAATTGGAACTCCAATTAATGGGAGTTCCAGGCTTTCTCCTGATTTAGGCAACTGTGCACACACCCAACAGTCACTACGATTAAAGACTTCAGTGACATTTTGCATTAATTTCAGGTATAAGTTCTGGTCCCAAGCTTGTGCACCAGTTATCATATGAGTCCAAATTATGACCGATGCAATTTCATACGTAGGGGTCCTGAAGATTCGATCTGCCATGTCTTCTATGGTTCTGGTGCTTTCTTTATTCTTGAATAATGTATCCAAGTAGGTTGTTCCTTTATCTTCACTGCTGTAAAGGTGGTCAGTAATATCTGGTACGGTCCACTCCACTTCTCCTGTAGAGGATGTCCTGAAAAATTCTTAACATAAACCCAGTATCCAGATCTGAAAGGGTGAATCAGATAATCCAAACCTCTTGCTCTTGTCCCTGCTATTCTCTTATTTATCTCCTCCAATTGTTTTCCCAGATTGATCAAAAACTGCCAGAGATAGCTTTCTCCTACTTCCTAAAGACTTTATCCTTTAAACTGGGACTGATATGGTCTTCCATACAAACTCTCAAATGGGCTAACCTCTTCTTTTGACCGAGGTTTAGTTCAAATTCTTAATAGAGCCAGTGGTAAACCTTGGTACCAATATAAATTTGTTTCCTGACAAATTTTATCAATCTGTTGTTTGATCAGATGGTTTATCTTTTCTCCTAGTCCACTGGCCTGAGGCGTGTATGGAACATGTAGTTGCCAATCAATTTCTAATTTTTTGCTGACTTCTTGTAACAATTTTGCACTAAAGTGTGAACCCCGGTTGGAAGAAATTGCTACTGGTACTCCAAAACGAGGTATTATCTCGTTAAATAACGTTTTAATCACTTGTCTTGCATTATTTATCTTTTTATTTCTCCTTTCCTCTAGTCTCTTCTCTTCCTTACTTCTCTCCTTTCTTCTCTTCCTTACTTCTCTCCTCTACTCCCTTCTCTTCCTTATTTCTCCTGTCTTCTCTATTTTGTTCCTTACTTCTCTCCTCTCCTTAATTCTACTCTCTTCTCCGTTCCTCTCTTCCTTACTTGCCCTCTCCTCTCCTGTCTTCCTTAATTCCACACTCCTCTCATCTCCTCTCCTACATTCCTTACTTCTCCTCTCCTCAACTACATTCCTTATTTCTCCTCTCGTCTCCTCTCCTACATTCCTTATTTCTCCTCTCCTCTCATTTCTTCTATTCCTTATTTCTCCTCTCCTCTCCTCTCTACCTTACTTCTCCTATCCTCTCTTCTCTTCCTTAATCGTCCTCTCAACTCCTTTGCTCTCTTCTCTTTCTTACTCCTCTCCTCTCTTCTCTTCCTTACTACTCCTCTCCTCTGTCTCTTCTCTTCCTTACTTCCCCTCTGCTATCCTCTCCTCTCACTTCCTTACTTCTACTCTCCACTTCTCTTTTCCTTGCTTCTCCTCCCCTCTCCTCTCTTCTGTGTCTTCTCTTCCTTCTCCTCTCCTCTCTTCCTTACTTCACTCCTCTCCTCTCTTCCTTACTTCTCCTCACCTCTCCTTTCTTCTCTTCCTTACTTCTCTTCTCTGTTCTACTCTCCTCTGTTCCTTACCTGTTCTCTCCTCTATTCATTTACTAACTTCTCTCTTCTCCGCTTCTCTCCTGCTTACTTCTCCTCTCCTGCACTCTCCTCTCCTCTCTTCTCTTCCTTACTTCTCCTCTCTTCTCCGCTGCTCTATTCCTTACATGCCCTTTCCTCTCCTGTCTTCCATACTTCCCCTCTCCTCTCCTTTCATCTATTCCTTACTTTTCCTCTACTCCTTTCTCCTCTCCTCTCTTCTCTTCCTTACTTATCCTCTCTTCTCCCCTACTCTTTTCCTTACTTATCCTCTCCTCTCTTCCAATCTCCTCTCTTCCTTACATCCCCTGTCCTCTCCTATCCTCTACATTCCTCTCTTCACTTCCTTAATTCTACACTCCAGTCCTCTTTTCTTTCTTACTTCTCCTATCCTCTTTTCTCATCCTTACTTCTAATCTCCCCTCTTCTCTTCCTTATTTCCCCGCTCCTCTTCACTTCCTTACATTTCCTCCCCTCTCCTATCCTCTCTTCTTCTCCTTACTGCCCCTCTCCTCTCTTCCTTAATTCTCCTCTCCTGTCCTCTCTTCCTTACTTCTCCTATCCTCCCTTCTCTTTATTACTTCCCCTCTTCTCCCTTGTCTTCCTTACTTCAGCTCTCCTCCCTTCTCTTCCTTACTTCCCCTCTCTTCTCCTCTCTTCTCTTCCTTACTTCCCCTCTCCTCTCCTCCCTTCTTTTTCTTACTTCCCCTCTCTTCTCCTCTCTTCTCTTCATTACTTCTCCTCTACTCTCTTCTCTTCCTTACTTCTCCTCTCCTCTCCTCTCTTCTCTTCCTTACTTCTCCTCTCCACTTCTCTCCTCTCCTCTCTTCTCCTCTATTCTCTTCCTTACTTCTCCTCTCCTCTCCACTCCTCTCCTCTCCTCTCTCCTCTTCCTTAATTATTCTCTCTTCTCTTCTCTTCTCTTCCTTACGTCTCCTCTCTTCTCCGTTCCTCTCTTCCTTATTTGCCCTCTCCTCTCTTTCTTACTTCTCCTCTCCTCTTTTTTACTTCTCTATTCTCTTCTCTTCCTTACTTCTTCTATCTTCTCCGCTGCTCTCTTTCTTACTTGCCCTCTCCACTCCTGTCTTCCTTACTTCCGCACTCCTCTCATCTCCTCTCCTACATTCCTTACTTCTCCTCTCCTCTCCTCTCATTTCTTCTATTCCTTATTTCTCCTCTCCAGTCCTTTCCTCTATTCTTTTACTAACTTCTCTCTTCTCCGCTCCTCTCTTCCTTATTCCCCTCTGCTCTCCACTTCCTTACTTCACGTCTCCTCTCCTCTCATGTACTCTCCTCTCCTCTTTCTCTTCCTTACTTCTCCACTCTTCTCTTCCCCTCTATAGTCTTGTCCTCCTTAATTCTCCTCTCCTTTCTTCTCTTCGTTACTTCTCCTCTCCTCCATTTCTTACTTCCACTCTCCTCTCCTTTCTTCTCGTCCTTACTTTTCCTCCCCTCTCTTCTCTTCTCTCCTCTCCTCTCTTCTTTAATTATGCTATCCTCTCTTCCTTACTTCTCCTCTCCTATTATTTCCTCTCCTCTCTTCTCTTTTTACTACTCCTCTCTTCTCTTCCTTACTTCTCCTCGCCCCTTTTTTCTTCTATTCCTTACGTCTCCTCTCCTCTCTTCTTTTCTCTGTTTCTCCTCTCCTCTCTTCCTTAGTTCTCTTCTCCTCTCTTCTAGCCCTTACTTCACATATCCTCTTCTCTCTACTTTACTTCTCCTCTCCTCTCCTGAACTCTCCCCTCTTCTATTCCTTACTTCTCCTCTCCTCCCTTCTCTTCCTTACTTCTCCTATCCTCTCTTCCTTATTTCTCCTCTCCCCTCCTCTCCTCTGCTCTCCTCTGTTCTCTTCCTTAATACTCTCTTCTTTAGTTCTCCTCTTCTCTAGTCCACTCTACTCAGCTCTCTTCTTGTCCTTACTTCTATCTCCTCCACTCCTCTCTTCCTTACTTCTCCTCTCCTCTCTTCATTACATCTCCTCTCCTGTCTTCCCCACTTCCCCTCTCCTCCCTTACTTCTACATTGCTCACCTTTCTTCTCGTGTTTGCTTCTCCTCTCATTTCTTCTCCTCTCCTCTCTTCTCTTCCTTACTTCTCTCCTCTCCTCCATTCCTAACATCTACTCTCCTCTCCTCCATTCCTTACTTCTCTCTCCTCTCCTTTCTTCTCGTCGTTACTTCTCCTCTCCTCCATTTCTTACTTCTACGCTCCTCTCCTTTCTTCTCGTCCTTACTTCTCCTCCCCTCTCCTCCATTCTTAACATCTACTCTCCTCTCCTCCATTCCTTACTTCTCTCTCCTCTCCTTTCTTCTCGTCGTTACTTCTCCTCTCCTCCATTTCTTACTTCTACACTCCTCTCCTTTCTTCTCGTCCTTACTTCTCCTCCCCTCTCTTCTCTTCTCCTCTCCTCTCTTCTCTTCTTTAATTATGCTACCCTGTCTTCTCTTCCTTACTTCTCCTCTCCTATCATCTCCTCTCTCTTCTCTTGTTACTACTCCTCTCTTCTGTTCCTTACTTCTCCTCGCCCCTTCCCTCCTCTCTTCTATTCCTTACTTCGCCTCTCCTCTGTTTTGTTCCCTGCTTCTCCTCTCCTATCTTCCTTAGTTCTCCTCTCTTCTAGCCCTTACTTCTCCTCTCCTCTTCTCTCTACTTTACTTCTCTCCTCTCCTCGCCTCTCCTCTCTTGTCTTCCTGAATTCTCCTCTCCTATCTTCTCTTCCTTACATCTCCTCTCCTATCCTCTCCTCTCTTCCTTATTTCTCCTCTCCTCTCCTGTCTTCTCTTCTATTCCTTACTTCTCCTCACCTCTGTTCTTTACTTTTCCTCTCTTCTCCGCTCCTCTCTTCCTTACTTGCTCTCTCCTAAACTCTCCTCTCATGTCTTCTTTAATTCCCCTCTCCTCCATCCCTTAATTCTCCACGCATCTCTTCTCTTCCTTACATCTCCTCTCCCTTCTTCTATCCCTTATTTCCCCTCTCTTCTCCTCTCCTTTCTTCTCTTCCTTACTTCTCCTCTACTCTCCAAATCTCTTTTCTTCCTTCCTTCTACTATCCACTCCCCTCTTCTCTTCCTTACTCGTCCTCTCCTATCATCTCTTCCTTACTTCTCCTCTCCTCCCTTCTCTTCCTTAGCTCTCCTCTGTTCTCCTCTCTTCTCTTCCTTACATCTCCTCTCCCTTCTTCTATCCCTTATTTCCCCTCTCTTCTCCTCTCCTTTCTTCTCTTCCTTACTTCTCCTCTACTCTCCAAATCTCTTTTCTTCCTTCCTTCTACTATCCACTCCCCTCTTCTCTTCCTTACTCGTCCTCTCCTATCATCTCTTCCTTACTTCTCCTCTCCTCCCTTCTCTTCCTTAGCTCTCCTCTGTTCTCCTCTCTTCTCTTCCTTACTTCTCTGTTCCTCTCTTCCCTCCCATCCTTACTTCTTGTCTCTTCTCCGCTCCTCTATTTCCTCCTTCTCCTCTCTTCCTTAATTCTCCACTCCTCTCCTCACCTCTCTTCCTTATTTCTACACTCCACTCCCCTCTTCTCTTCCTTACTTCTCCTCCCTTCTTCTCTCCTCTATTGCTTTATTCTCCTCACCTCTATTCCCCTCTCCTCTCTTCCTTAATTCTCTCTTCCCTCCCATTGTTACTTCGAGTCTCTTCTCTGCTCCTCTATTCCTTACTTCTACTCTCCTCTGTTGTCCTCACATCTCTTCTCTTCCTTGTTTCTCCTCCCCTCTCCTATCCTATCCTCTCCTCTCTTCCTTTCTTCTCCTCTCTTCTCCACTCCATTCTTCCTTACTTGTCCTCTTCTCTACTCTCTGCCTTTCTTATCCTCTCCTCTCTTTTTTTCCTTAATTCTCCTGTCCTCTCTTTTCTTCCTTAATTCTCCTCTCCTCTCTTCTCTTCCTTACTTGTCCTATCCTTTCCACACTTCCTTACTTCTCCTTTCTTCTCTCCTCTCTTCCTTAGTTATCCTCTGCTTTCCTCTCCTCTCCTCTCCTCTCCTCTCCTCTCCTCTCCTCTACTCTCTCCTAGTACTCCTGAGCTTGGAAGAAGTGGTCCTTGAATGCTGACCAACTATCTTGAGCCCCTTTACCGCCTAGTACCCTTTCCCATGGGACTTCCCTTAGCAGTTGATTGAGCAGGCCAAAGTTGGCCCTTCGTAAATCCAGAAATGTAGCCTTGCTAGATATCCTATTCCTCCCACTCAGGATCCTAAACTCCACCATCTCATGGTCACTGTAGCCAAGTCTGCCACTGACCATCACCACTTCAACCACACCCTCCTTGTAGGTGAGTACTAAATCTAGCAGCGCTCCTCTCCTAGTTGGCTTGTCCACCATTTCCTCTCCTCTCTTCCTTACTTCTCCTCTCCTCTACTCTCCTCCCTTCTTTTTTTTCTCTAATCCTCTCCTATCATCTCCTCTCCTCTCTTCTCCTCCTTATTTCCCCTATCCCCTCTTCTCTTCCTTATTTCTCCTCTTTTCTCCGCTGCTCTCTTCCTTACTTGGGCTCTCCCCTCTTCTCCTGTTTTACTTACTTCCCCTCACGTCTCTTCTTCTCCCTTCCTTACTTCTCCTATACTCTCTTCTCTTCCTTAATTCTCTTCTCCTATCCTCTCCTCTGTTCTCCTTCTTAATTCTCCTCTCCTATCTTATCTTCCTTACTTCTCTCCCCTCCTCTACTTACCTCTCTTACTTACTACTCCTCTCCTCTCCACTCTCCTCTTCATTAATTCTCCTCTCTTCCTTACTTCTCTCCTCTCCTATCTGGTGTTCCTTACTTCCCCTCTCCTCTCCTCCATTCCTTACGTCCCCTCACCTCTCATCTCTGCTCCTGCATTCCTTACTTCGTCTCTCCTCTCCTTTCTTATTTTCCTTACTTCTCTTCTCCTCTCTTCTCCTCTCCTCTCTTTCTTACTTCTTCAATCCTCTCCTATCCTCTCCTTTCCTCTCCTCTCCTCTCCTGTCCTCTTTTCCTTACTTCTCCTCTTTCCTTCTTTATTCTCTTCATTAATTCTCCTCTCTTCACCTCTCTTTTCTTCCTTACTACTCCTCTCCTCTCTTATCTTCCTTACTTCTCCTTTCCTCTCTTATCTTCCTTACTTCTCCTCTCCTCTCTTCTTTTCCTTACTTCTCCTCTCGTCTGCGCTCCTCTCTCCCTTCCTTGCCCTCTCCTCTCCTGTCTTCCTTACTTCCCCTCTCATCTCCTCTCTTTTCTTTTCCTTATTTCTCCTCTCTTCTTCCCTCTTCTCTTCCTTACTTGCCTTCGCCTCTCCTGTCTTCCTTACTTTCTCTCTCATCTCCTCTCCTCTATTCTCTTCCTTGCTTCTTTTCTCCTCTCTTCTCTTCCTTAATTCTCCTCTCCTCTCTTCCTTAATTCTCTCTCCTATCCTTTCTTTTCCTCTCCTGTCTTCCTTACTTCCCGTCTCCTGTCCTCTCCTCTCTTCTCTCCCTTACTTCTCCTGTCCTATCCTCTCCTCTCTTCACTTCCTTACTTCTCCTTACCTCTCCTCTCTTCACTTCCTTACTTCTCCTTACCTCTCCTCTCTTCACTTCCTTACTTCTCCTTACCTCTCCTCTTTTCACTTCCTTACACTTCCTCTCTTCTCCCCTCCTCTGTTCCTTACTTCCCCCTCCTCTCCTTTTCTTTCCTCTCCTGCCTTCCTTAATTCCCCTCTCCTCTCCTCTCGCCTTCTCTCCTCTCTTCTCTTCCTTACTTCTCCTCTCCTCTCTTCTCTTCCTTACTTCTCCTCTCCTCTCTTCTCTTCCTTACTTCTCCTGTCTTCTCCTCTCCTCAATTCCTTACTTCTACTCTCCTCTCTTCTCTTCCTTAGTTCCCCTCTCCTCTCTTCCTTACTTCTCCTCCCTTCTGCTATCCTCTCTTCCTTACTTGCCCTCTCCTCTCCTCTCTTCTCTTCCTTACTTCTCCTCTCCTTTCCTTAAGGAAGAGAAAAGTGGAGAGGAGAAGCAGAGACGAGGAGAGAGAAGTAGAGAGGATATGAGACGTAAGGAAAGGAGGAGAAGTAAGGGACAGAAGAATGGAGAGGAGAGGAGAAGTAAGGAAGAGAGGAGAGGTGAAGGGAGGAAGAGTAGAAAGGAGAGAAGAGGAAAATTAAGAAATGGAGGAGAGGAGCGTAATAGAGAAGATAGGAGAAGCAAAGAAGACAAGAAAGTAGAGAAGAGAAGTAAGGAATAGAGGAGAGGAGAAGTAAGGAATAGAGGAAAGGAGAAGTAAGGAATGGAGGAGAGGACAGGAGAGGAGAAAGGAAGTAAGGAAAACAGGAGAGGAGAGGGCAAGTAAGGAAGACAGGACTGGAGAGGAGAAGAAGGGAGAAGTAAGGAAGAGAAGAGAGGAGAGGAGAGGAGAAATAAGGAAGATAGGATAAGACAGGATACGTAAGGAGGTGGAGAGAGAAGAGGTGAAGTATGGAAGAGAGAAGAATTAAGGAAGGGAGGACAGGAAAGGAGAAGTAAGGAGTGAAGAGAGGAGAGGAGAAGAGAGGTAAGGAATGGAGGAGAGGAGAGGAGTAGAGAGGAGCAGTAAGGAAGAGAAGAAAGGAGAGGAGAGGACAAGTAAGTATTGGAGGAGAGGAGAGGAGAGGTGAAGTGAGGAAGACAGGAGAGGAGAGGGCAAGTAAGGAAGAGGGGAGCGGAGAAGAAAGGAGAACTAAGGAAGAGAAGAGGAGATCTAAGGAAGAGAAGAGGGGACGGGAGAGTAGAAGTAAGGAAGAGAAGAGAGGAGAGGGGGGAGAGGAGAAGTAAGTCAGAAAAGAGACTCTTGTCACAACCCTTGGGAGTTGCAGTCCTTCGGTTCTCCTCCCCATCCCTCCAGGAGTGGAGGGAGGGTGTGGGGTGTGTGGTGAGAGGGAGACTGAGGTTGGGTTTTAAACCACAACAACTCCCTTTGATGCAGCCCAGGATACGGTTGGCTTTCTGGGCTGTGAGTGCACACTGAAGCCAGCTCGTGTTCAGTTTCTCATCAACCAATACCCCCAAGTCCTTCTCCTCAGGGTTGCTCTGAATCTCTTCTCAGCCCAACCTGTAGCTGTGCCTGGGATTGCTCCTACCCAAGTATAGGTCCTTGCACTTGGCATGGTTGGCATCTGCCCACCTCACAAACCTGTCAGGGTCACTCTGGATGGCATTCCTTCCCTCCACCATATCAATGGAACCACACAGCTTGGTGTCATCAGCAAACTTGCTAAGGTCGCACTCAATCCCACTGTCCATGTCAGTGACAAAGATGTTGAACAGGATCTGTCATCCATTTTCCACTTCTTGAAAATGGGGGTTATATTTCTCTTTTTCCAATCATCGGGAACTTCACCTGACTGCCATGATCTTGCAAATATGATGGACAGTGGCTTTGCAACTTCATTCGCCAGCTCCTTCAGGACCCGCGGATGGATTTCATCATGTTCCATGGACTTGTGCACTTTCTGTTTCTTAAGATAATCTCGAACCAGATCCTCTCATACAGTGGGCCCAAGGTCTTCATTCTCACAGTCCCTGTGTCTGCCTTCCAAGACTTAGGCGGTGTGGTAAGAGCCTTTGCCAGTGAAGACCAAGGCAAAGAAGTCATTCAGAACCTCAGTCTTCTCCAAATCCAGGGTAGCCAGTTCCCCAGATAGCTTCCAGAGAGGGTCCATGTAGTCCCTAGTCTGTCTTTTATTTGCAATGTAACTATAGAATCCCCTTCTGTTATCCTTAACATCCCTGGTCAAGTTTAATTCTAACTGGGCCTTAGCTTTCGTAACCTGGTCCCTAACTTCCCAGACAACATCCCTGTATTCATCCCAGTCCACCTGTTCTTGCTTCCACCTTTTATAAGCCTATTTTTTCCTTTGAATTTTTCTCAGCAGCTCCTTATCCATCCAAGGAGGTCTTCTGGTCCTCCTGCTGCACTTCCTTCTAGTCGGGATGCAACACTCCTGAGCTTGTAGCAGGTGATCCTTGAATATTAACCAAGAGTCTTGGGCCCCCCTGCCCTCTAGAGCTAAATCCCATGGAACCTTACTAAGCAGTTTCCTGAAGAGGCCAAAGTCTGCTCACTTGAAGTCCAGGGCAGCGAGCTTGCTGCATGCTCTTATCACTGTCCTGAGGATCTCGAACTCCTCCATCTCATGATTGCTACAACCAAGGCTTCCCTCAAGTGTCACATTTCCAACCAGCCCCTCACTGTTGGTGCACACAGTGTCAAGCATGTAACCTCTCCTTGTTGGCTCCTCTATTACTTGCAGAAGAAAATTGTCTTCCACACAATCAAGGAACCTCCTGGATTGCTTGTTCTGGACCGTACCATCCCTCCAACAGATATCAGGGTGGTTGAAGTCCCCCATGAGGACAAGGGCCTGGGAACATGAGGCTGTTCCTATATGTCTATCGAGTGCTTCATCCCCAGGTTCCTCTTGATCAGGTGGTCTGTAAGAGATCTCCACAGTAATGCCTCCCATCGCTGTTCTCCCTTTAACCCTGACCCACAAACTGTCTCTTAACTGATACCCTGTCCCCAGACAGAGTTACATACTTTCCTGCCTATCCCGAACATAAATAGCAGCTCCCCCTCCCTGTCTGTTGGGCCTGTCTTTTCTAAAGAGCCTGTAACCTTCCATTCCAACACTCCAGTCATAGGAGCCATCCCACCCTTTTTCTGTGATACCTGTTATATCATGTCCCTGTAGACGTGCACACACCTCTAATTCCTCTTGTTTATTCCTTATTGTCCTGCATGTTTGTGTAGAGGCATCTAAGTAGAGATCCAAATGAAGCCAGCTCATTGGCTGGAGCGGCTGGAATATCTCTGCATTGCTTCGAGCATTCATTATAGGTGCTGGCAATTGACTGGGACTTTTGGGATAGAATGATGTCCACCTCCCCCAACACATCTAGTTTAAAGCTGTCTTGACCAGCGTGGCAAGTTTCCTACCAAAACCGCTCTTCCCCTTCCTTGTCAGACCAGCTCCAGCAGCCTCCCGTAGACCTGGCATCCGAAATTGAGGCCCATGTTCTAAATTCCAAACCCCTGACTATGGCACCACACTTCTAACCATTTATTAACCTGGCCAATCCTCCTAGCCTTTTTAAGGTCCTCTCCTTTATCCTGGAGAATTGATGAAAAGAAAATCTGAGCTCCAGAGCCCCTAACCAGCTGTCCCAGGGCTCTGTAGTCCTTCTTGATGTTCTCTGGGCTACTGCTGTCTATATCACTAGCACCCACATGAACAACTAGAAGTGGATAATAGTCAGTGAGACTTACTGGAGCAGGCAGCCTCTCTGCAACATCCTTGATCTGAATCCAACACTGCACACCGTCTCTCCTGCCCTGAAAGACTGTTAAAAGAGATGGAGCCTGACATCATGGACTGGATGAACTCAGCAGCTTTATAGGAATTGGTCCATGCACTAAAGAATGATATATCTCTCTTTGTGTATGGATGTGTGTACATATATACATATGAGACAAGAGTGATGAGGATATTGAAAAATGTGATATCTGAGCATGATGTGAATGGTATGGAATAAGGGATGGATACTGTCCTGGGTTCAGCAGTAGCAGTCATTTTTCTCCTTAGTAGCTGGTGCAGTGTTGTGTTTTTGACTTTCAGCCTGGGAACAATGCTGATAATACTGATGGTTTTAGTTGTTGCTAAGTAATATTTAGTCTGACCAAAGACTTTTTGAGTCTCATGCTTTGCCAGGGAGGAGGGGAAGCTGGAAGGAAGCAGAGACAGGACACCTGACCCAAACTAGCCAAAGGGGTATTCCATACCACAGCAAGTCATTCCCAGGATGGAGAATGAGGGGAGGTACCTGGAAGGGCTAGATCGCTGCTCGGGTTGGGCTGGGTATCAGTCTGTGGTTGGTGAGTGGTTGTATTCTCTTCCTTTGTTATTTCCCTTTTCATTATTATTATTGGTGGTAGCAGTAGTGGTTTTGTGTTATACCTTAGTTACTGGACTGTTCTTATCTCAACCTGTGGGAGTTACATTCTTTCGATTCTCCTCCCCATCCCTCCAGGAGCAGGGGGAGGAAGTGGGGAGGGGGGAGTGAGTGAGCAGCTGCGTGGTTCTGACCTACCAGCTGGGCTTAAACCACATCACTGAAGAATCTGAGTCACTTGTACAGAGCATTTCCACTGGGAATTAACCTGGTCACTGGGTCTCACATGCTACCTGAGTTGGCAGCATTTGAGGAAGCTAGAGTTCATTGAGTGCATCTGTAGTTGGGCACATGTATTATCCTCATATGTCAATAAATTATTGACCAGTCATGTTTTAACAACAACTGGGAAAGACATTTGCGTTTACCTATAAGTCTGCAGCACACACAAGTATCAGCTAGCTTGGAGGAGAGCCACCACTTTCACCGAGTCCCTAGAATTCAGCACTCTTCTCCTCCCCAGTATGCCATTCTGGGGCTCCTTGCAGTTCTTGGTCTCTGTCCCTCCTCCTGGGAGGAAACAGAGAGCCTGAACTAGCCCTAGCCCTGCTTACATGGCTGCACTTTATCTGAAAAGAGAGAAAAACAAAATGAGATCCATGCCTAAACAAATTTCAGACTCTGAACTTCCCATAGCAAAACACAGCAGGATATTGGATCCACTCAGTGAAAATAAATACATACATAAATAGATAAATTTGAGCTAGTATGTTTACTGCTTGATCATATTTCTTTTATTTTGCAGTGGAGTTCCCCTACAATAAATAGACTTTGTTTTTGTTGTTGTTACATGTAAACAGCTGAAGAGCAAGTGTTCAAAATAACCGGATTTTCTTTTAATGCTACTAATCAGACTAGGTTGTTCCTTCCTCTTTGTAATTTCTTCTTGACTTGTTTTTAACACTTAAGTGATTTTAAAGTGGCCTCATTTCTTGTGTTTTGAAATCAGTACTGAGTCAGTTTACACCCATAAGGATTTAGACCAGTTCATTCCAGATTCCAGTGTGATTCCAACTAATTCCAGAGTAATTCTGCTGACTTAAAAGTAATTGCACCAACAGTGTATTTTGGTACATAGCAAATATTATGAAACCTAGCAGGGAAAAAAAAAAGATGCAAAGATTTTTACAAGTCAGTCTGTAACATTTGAATCCCATTGACAATAATTTCTTAAGAATGTAGGCACTAGAAACAATTTCACAAAAATAGGAAATGAAAACTCAGTTTCAGGATTCCTCAGATCTTACAAAATCTCCTGCCCACACTGAGTCCATTTAATGTTTATGAAAATCAAAACATAAATTCTGTAATTATCCTTACCTTTTATTTCATTAACATAATAATTTTGGCTTAACATGTTCAGAAAACATCCATTATTGAGAAATATATAGCATTATAAAACTGTTCCCCAACATGTCCTATAACTGTAAAATTTTATCACTTGCATCAGAGTCTGACAGTAAACACAGAATCTTTTGGAAACATAAAGTTCTGATAAATAACATGCTTTTTGTCAATCTTAACATATTACACAAAAATTGAAGCATTTTAATTACTGAACTTTTAAAACAAGAGCCAGCTGCTGCAAAGCCAACATATTTTGTGAAATCCTGCTGTTCCTAATATGTTGGGGTTTTTTTTCCTGCAGTTCTACCAAAAGCATTTTATGTACAGTACTTTGAAGATTAAACTGTGGTCCAACAGATAGCAACAGGTCCAGTTTTCTACTCTTTCCACACATCTGGGAAGCTGCCCACCTCTATATCCATTCTAAACACATGAAATTCCTATGACACCTAGAGATTCTTCAATGCCTTTATGGTCTTCTGGAGCACTGGCATACAGCACCCAGCAACAGCTGTATCGCCCTGTGAACTGCATGAGAGTTCTGTTTTGAATTATACTTCACATTTCAACTTTCTAGTTGGTTTCCAATGGAAATTTCCACAGTCAGCCTGTGGAAAACAAGCAGACACTCTGCTAAATCTTAAGTCATGAAGTTCTTTCACAAACCCAAGACCCTAATATTGCTATTGTTGAATAAGTGGTGGGAAATTTAGATTGCAAGGGTATAACTGCCATGGGATTTCTTTGTTCAAAATCCCTCTTCCGAGGCACCCAGCTCAAGCTGTAGTGCTATTAATAAAAAGGACTTTATAGAAGAATCTCCTCTCAGTCTATTGATTCAGCGGAAACCTAGAGTCAAACCCCTTTATAGTGGCTGGCATTCATAATTTCCATAACACAGTAAGAGCAGTCAAATATTTTCAGCACTTTGTTACAGTGGCAATTTGCACGGATTTGTTGGTTCATTTATGAAACTAGCGAACGCATAGACTTGAGGTCTGGGAAAAACGACGGTAATTAATCTTATCCTAATGGTGAATTTAATGCATTTTCCTTTCATGATCGGAAAGCAGCCGTGCCCCTCCCAGGGGCGGAACAGCCGAGAAGCCGAGGCCACCTCCCTGCCGCCACACCGCCTTCCTGCGGGGCTTCAGGTGGGCTGCAGCTGGTCGCTCCCCCAGCCAACCGTCCTGCTGGGAATAGTGTCCGCCTGCCATCGGGGCTCCCGGCCCTGTTCCGGGCCGAGACTGCACGAAGTGTGCTAGCCCTGAGGTAGACAGCCTGGCTGTCCCGCTCTGTTCCTAGGCCAGGCCTGGCGTGGCCCGGCCCGGCGCAGCTCAGCTCGGCTCCTCGCGGCGGCACCGGCCACCCCCAACGGCCGTGCCCCGTCTTGAGCCGCGTGGTGCTGACTAGCAGACTGACAGAGAGTGCCAGACTACAACTCCCAGAATACACCGAAAAATCAAACTGCGCACCCTGTCATGTGAAAGGTGATTTTGTACTACGCGACTTCCGCTGTGTAGTACACGTTGGGAATGCGAGTAGCGATTGGCTGGCGCTTGCCCTGCTTGTCAACGTTCTGGGGAGCAGGAAGCGGTAACGGAGGAGTGAGCGCGGCAGGACAAGGGGCTCCTCGCGGTGAGTACCTAGCAGAACTGCTTTCCCACCTCACAGGACACCACGCCGCCTAGAAACAATCCGGCCGGGAATTAAAAAGGCAGCGATTTAATGCGCGCTTTGATGACGTAATAATGACTAACGAGGTTGCGGTGCTGCTAAACGCATGGCTCGGACCGGCACCGGTCAGGTCCTATCCTCGAAGGCACTCCCGTGGGATAACTGCACCTGCCGATAGTCACCCGCGCTGCTCTTGAAATACCCGTGCCCAACAGGCATTCAGCGCTAACTAGGCCTTCCGCCTCCTCCCGCTCCTGGGACTCGGCGAGCGCTCATTGGCTTCTCCACCTGGGGCGTGCTCTGCCACCGCCCTACAATTGGTGGTGGACGCACTGACTGTCATGAGCGCCTGCCAATGCGGTTGCAGCTGGCTACAGTGCAGGTTAAAGCTCTGAGGTGGTTGGTTTGGTCTGGTCAGTCTTTGAGAAGTTGTGTGGTGGAGACTCTAAAGGACTTTGACGGGGGGGTCGTGGTGCCACCTCACGGTCTCTATGGCCAGAGAGAGGCTTCTTACTGCCTCTTGGCAGTATAATAGCTGGTGTGGGTCCTGCTCAGCTCGGTAGGGCATGAGTGCCTGGGTCACTTTTGCCTCAGAGTGAGGTCTTGTCCATGGTTGAGAGGGGACTGAGGGACTGGCTCATATCTTTGCTCTGTGGCTGTTATTTTAGAAGGAAAATATATAGCAAAACGCACGAGAAGTTCTCCTGTCTGTGTTCTCTTGAAGAGGTTACTTGCCAAGTATCCCTCGTGTTTCTTTTCTAAGATGGCTACAATGAGATGGCAGTGGTTTGACCGGTGGTCTGTTTGCTGACCTGTGTTGTCTTAAGTGCAATAACTATTCTTCCTGTCTGTGTTTGTGTATGATCCATATCAGCAAAGAAAATGTCTAGTGCTTAAGAAGAGTTCTTGTTGAAGTCCAGGAGTGTGGAAATAATAAGATGGCCTCATTGAGGTCCATTTGTGAGGGCAGATATGCAAATTGCATGCATATGAGATGCATCCATGTCAGAGGCTAATATGGTGAAGTCAGTAGTCAACTTGGTCTTCCAAGGAAATCCAGGTAAACAACTGAATTATTTCAGTTTCCATCTCTCATCTATGAGCCTGCATGTAAGTGCCAGCTTGGATTGCTTCTGTTTGCCTTGCTTGGCAGCTTGGTTTTTCTTTGAGGATTTGTGCCTTTCACTTCCTGCTCCAAAATAGCATTATGAAAATGTGCTGTTCTCTTGGGCTTTCTTATGCAATATCACTTAGTTTAAAATGAAAATACTCAATGAATGTTGCAACTGTATTTAGGTATGTGATAAATTCACATGGCTTTTCCTAGTCCTGTGTTAATTCAGGACAATAAATTGCCTATCATAAGTTGTAGTTTTCCTATTCATGACTTTCAGTGTTCTGAGACTGAAATTTTTAAATTTATCTTGGCTTGCTCTGTTATTTTGGGTTTTTTTTGTAAGAACTTCCTATGAATGTGATTTAGTAGTAAATTTTGGGTAGGTGGAAATTGTGAGACGTGGGGGTTAAAATTTTGTTTGGTTTAACTTTTGGGGACATAGGCTTTTAACTGCAAGCCATCTGTCCTTGTATGATGTATCAAAAATGGACTGGAAGAATTAAACAGTGTAGAAAGTGGCTTACAGCTTCCCACATGAAACTTTATGTGGAATACCAAACAAAAGGAAGGTAGGGGCTGCTGATCATCTCATTTAGACCCATCATTACATATGAGGTAAAGACAGCAACAGTGTTCTCTCCCTTCAGCCTCACCTTCCTATTGCCTTCACAAGACCCTGATATGTATTTCGGCATCTGCTTGGCAAGGCAGTGATAGCAGCTAGAGCTAGACTTCCATAAGCAGTTGCTTCTGCTCTTCTTTCGTACTCTTGGCAAAATGACTTCTCCATAGAACAGTTTTTCTGAGATGCAAGAAAGAGTGTGCTTTGTGGGAAAAATAGGTGTCCTGTGGGAAGTTACCTGGAAGGTACAGATGGCTGTTTGGGTTGGGCTGGGTTTTGTTTGGTGGGTGGTAAGCAATTGTATTGTCCATCACTTGTGTTTGTTGTTTTCCTTTTCCCCTTTTATGTTATCTCCCCTTGTTATTTCCCTTACCTTTATTATTATTATTGGTGGTAGCAGTAGTAGTTTTGTGTTATACCTTAGTTACCACACTGGTCTTATCTCCATCCCTGGGATTTGCATTGTTTTGCTTTTCCTCCCCATCCCCTGGGGGGGGGGGGGGGGGGGGAAGGGGTTGGAGTGAGCAAGTGGATGCATGGTTTAGTTACCAGCTGGGCTTAAACCATAACAATAGGAATTCCACAATTTTCTTTACTTGATATGTTAGTAATAAAAAATAACTCTGCTTTTATCACAACCAGGTAATTCTTCTCTCTACTTCTGTTGAACCCCATATACCAGTGTTTGTTGGAAGGGAGGTAGAACTTATACATCTGCACAGGAGATTTAGCAAGCATGGTGGTGTGAAAAACTAAAGAATAAGGTATTGTTTATTAAGATATATGTTAGGTATATATATATGTTAAGCCCAATATAAAGGTTAGACAACAAAAGATATGAAATTGCTTATGCACACAGTTAACGGACACAGTTTATGCAAGATAAGATAAACCACAATCGCTTACACCAATTAAACCAGAAACCGTTTATGCAAACATAAGATGACCACAAGGTGTTACAGAAACTGGCTTGCAAGATGTTCCAGGAACTGGCAGAAATAAGACAAACCACTCCATATAAGGACATAAATGAAGGGTCAACTATGGAACAAAGGAGGAAGACTTCTTACTTCGGCCTCACCGACCACCGGGAGGCAGAGGTCGACCCCCTAGCAACAGCTGAAGCATGCGCAGAGTACCTCAACTACGTCATGAACACGGAAGTAAAAGATGTATAAGGGAGGGCTTTTTGAACTGCTCAGTACGGCAGTAGGCGGAGCGCAGACTCCCCTGCCGTCCAGCGCTGTCTTTGCTCATATTCTACTTGCTATAATTAATAAAATCCTAATTGGATTATGATCCGTTGTGGTCTCAATTTATAACAGTGGTATCCACTCAGATGTTGTTAGTGCACATAAGGAAGAGGTTTAACAAGTTTCTGCTCAGGAATTTCCAATCACACCATAAAACTTCCACCAGAAGTTAGGAAGCACCTAGAATTTTCTGTTTAATACTTGGCTTGATGCTAGCTGCTCTTCTGCCTTTCTTCCTTTAATGTGACTTTGAAATGTCTTTGCTTTTTCTGTGGCATTTTTGATACTAGAGCCATGTGAATGTGGGAGTTGAAGATGAGTGCTGCTGTACAGATCTGAAGTAATTTTTGTTGGGAGTTAATTTTTGAAATGCTTTAATTGAAGCACTTAGACGTTCTCCACAGATCCTTCTGCATAAGCAGCACACTAACATATGTGTCTCATTTACAGGCACAGAGTTCTGTTAAACCTCTTCAGTCTCAAGAATCTCTGCGGCTTCCACCCCCTGTGTTTGTTGTATAAGTAAGGGAATAAGAGCCATCAGATTACAAGCCTCCATGTTTCTCTCAAAAGGTTGGCAAAGACTATTTCGTGTTGCAGGGGGAGAAGTGTAAGAAGGCTAAGAAAATAAGCTCTTGGTTGTGACAACATATTATATTCCTGGCAACTCCTTTGTACTCAGAAGCTGAAAAGTGCTGCTTTATTGCATCCTTATTTAAAGGAAGTAAACATCTTGTGTTCACTAGATACAAAATGTGACTTAAGTATGGAAACTGTCAGAACTGTTTTTCTACCGAGTGGACTGGTAGAATTGCAAGAAGTAATTTTATAAAGATTCTGACATTACACTGCTGAGGTGTTATAGAATAGCTAGCTGTGGAGATGTTATATCCCTGCAGTATTTGCTTTGAGGGAGGTGGGTCTCCGATGAATCTGTAGAATAAAGAAATGCACTTGCCCACTTTGACCATGTTTTCCATGTGTAAAAGTAATGCTATACACCATTAACCTGAATGCTTCCAACCTGTCAGCTAAAATCAAGTAAACCTGTTCCTGAGACAATTTATCGGGTTTCTTTTTTTTTGTTTTGTAGTCCCTGAAAAGTGCTAGTTAGTTCATGTTTGTATACTAACCAAACTGTGTAGTATTTACTGGCTTGTGTAATATTCTTACTGTTCTACCACATTTTTTGCAGACTAGTCCTTTTGCCATGGAAGCTGAAGAAATGATGGAATGTATCCAGGAATTCCCTGAGCATTATAAATTTATTTTGAATAGACTGAATGAACAACGTGAGCAGGATCACTTTACAGATATTACTCTGATTGTTGATGGTATGTATGTACAGGCCTGAGAACCAGTTGGTGAAGAGAATTCTGAAAGCTGTGCTGGGAAGCTGTGGGGCTTGTCACAGGTCAGCTGTCAAGTTGGGTTGCTAACAAATTATCATAGAATCATATAATCATAGAATAGTTAGGGTTGGAAAGGACCTTAAGATCATCTAGTTCCAACCCCCCTGCCATGGGCAGGGACACCTCACACTAAACCATATCACCCAAGGCTTCATCCAACCTGGCCTTGAACACTGCCAGGGATGGAGCATTTGCAACTTCCCTGGGCAACCCATTCCAGTACCTCACCACCCTAACAGTAAAGAATTTCTTCCTTATATCCAGTCTAAACCTCTGCTGTTTAAGTTTCGACCCATTACCCCTTGTCCTATCACTACAGTCCCTAATGAATAGTCCCTCCCCAGCATCCCTGTAGGCCCCCTTCAGATACTGGAAGGCTGCTATGAGGTCTCCACGCACACAGCCTTCTCTTCCCTAGGCTGAACAGACCCAGCTTTCTCAGCCTGTCTTCATGTAAGTAAGGATGGTGTTATCCTAAACTGATTTTTTTTTGTCCCCTCTTATTGTAGGTCACCATTTCAAAGCTCATAAGGCCGTTCTTGCTGCCTGCAGCCAGTTCTTCTACAATTTTTTCCAAGATTTCACTCAGGAGCCCTTGGTGGAGATAGAAGGTATTCTTATTCATGCAAATAAAAGCCTTCAGAGTTGTGTGCCTAAGCTCAAAATAATGTAGTATTCTTGGTATGGACTTAAAGGCATGCTTGGTCATGTTGATTCTCTTTCTAGATCTCAGCTCTTGAGTTTTTCTGAGACAGTGTAGTGATTTAGCTCTGGCTGGCAGCTAAGCACGGCACAGCAAGGCTTGCTTGTTCCCCTACTAGTGAGATAGGGGGGAGAATTAGAAAGGTAAAATTGAGAAACTCATGGGTTGAGATAAAAACAGTGTAATAATTAAAAAGAAATAATAATTTTCAAAACATGGTAAGGAAAAGAGAAAATATAACAGAGGAAATATAACGGGAAAAAATGTAACAGGAAATTAAAACCCAAGAAAGACAAGTGATGCAAAGGAACACAGTTGCTTGCCACCTACTGACTGATGTCATCTGCCTGTCCTCCCCCACCCCCCTCTGAGCATAAGGTGAGGTGAATTAGTGGTGAGGCACTGAAACAGGTTGCCTGAAGAAGCTGTGAATGCTCCATCCCTGACAGTGTTCAAGCCAAGTTGGATGGAGTCTTGGGCAACATGGTTTAGTGTGTGGTGTTTCTGCCCATGGTAGGGGGTTGGAACTAGATGATCTTAAGGTCCTTTCCAACCCTAACTATTCTATGATTCTATGGTGTCATATGGTATGGAATATCCCTTTGCTCAGTTGGGAAGGGACACAGCTAGGACAGCTGACCCCAACTTTTTGAACCCCCTTGACTTCCTTGCTAGTGGGTCAGTATGAGGAGTAGAAAAGACCTTGACTCAAGTGTAAGCACTGCTCAGCAGTAACTACAACATTAGTGTTTGATAAAAGTTATTTTCAGAACAAATCCAAAATACAGCACTTCTTAAGCTACTATGAAGAAATTTAACTCTGTCCCAGCTAAAACCAGTACAGATAGCTGTTGCCACTGGAAAAAACTTCTGAGGAAAAATAGAGAAAGATGCCTTGGTAGGAATGCAAGAACAGGGTATGTGTGAAACAATACTTGCTTGGCAGGCAAGGAGCAATTTCCTGGAGTAATATGGCTTCTAGTATCTTTCTGCTCAGAGGTCTCTGAGAGATAGCGATCTCATTTTTTTTAATGTTTAAATTTATGGGTTTTATTATTTTATGCGAACAGCTTTTTGTCCATCTTGGCATTCCTTTTATCATTGGTGTGTCCTGGGTTCAGCAGTAGCAGTCAGTTTTCTCCTTCCTAGTTGCTGGTGCAGTGCTGTGTTTTTGACTTTCAGCCTGGGAGCAATGCGGATAACACACCAGTGTTTTCAGATCAAGGACTTTTAGTCTCATACTCTGCCAGTGAGGAGGAACATGGGAAGCCAGAAGGAAGCAGAGGCAGGACACCTGATCCAAATTAGCAAAGGGATATTCTGCACCGCAGCATGTCATGCCCAGTATATAAACTGGGGGTAGTTACCTGGAAGGCCCAGATAGTTGCTTGGGTTGGGCTGGGTATCTGTCAGTGGGTGGTGAGCAGTTGTATTCTCTCCCCTTGTTATTTCCCTTATCATTATTATTGGTAGTAGCAGTAGTGATTTTGTGTTATACTTTAGTTACTGGACTGTTCATATTTCAGTCCATGGGAGTTACTTTCTTTTTATTCTCCTCTCCATTCCTCCAATAGCAGGGGGAGGAAGAAAGGTGGGAGTGAGCGAGTGGCTGCATGGTTCTGAGTTACCAGCTGGGCTTAAACCGTGATGGTGTGATGTAACCCTATAGTTGTTCCAGATTCATACATTTCTATAGTAGATCTTTTATTCCAACATGAGCTTTTCAAGAATGGCATCTTCATGAAACTGGTTGTCTAAGTGTTGTGAGCAAAATGGTAAGTAGACAAGTGTGCAAGATGAAGTATTCAGTAAAAGAGGCTGGTTTTTTTGCTTGTAAATAGGTGTAAGTAACATGGCATTTCGTCACCTAATTGAGTTCACCTATACAGCAAAGCTAATGGTCCAAGGTGAGGAAGAAGCAAATGATGTTTGGAAAGCAGCTGAGTACCTACAGATGCTAGAAGCAATCAAAGCACTTGAAATCAGGTAAACACACAAGTCTCTTTTTCTTCCCAACACTGAGACATAGAGTCTTAATAATCCTTTTTCAAGAGCTGGCTGCCTGTATTTTGCAGTGCTGTTTCTTATCCTGGGACCTTCTAAACTTGTGTGGGACCATATAATCTTTGACTATAAAATATGGATCAGAATTATAAAGGCTTAAAAGTGAATGTCACATTCTTTGGGATGGAACTTGATGACAGGTAACATGGCTGGTAGATGTTGCGGACATTGTAGGGCTGTGATTTTATGTTAACTAATGCTAGGTCTCAGTGCTGTCTGACTGCCCACACCTGGTAAGACAGTTGGGTGTACAGTGACAATTTGCCTCAGGTAATTAGACCACATTAACCAATTAGTGCTGGTGTTTTGATTTCATGTAGCTTTCGGCTTTCAAGAGAATAGCCAGTGATTAAAAAATTTCTTGGTGCAAAGTTAATCTCTTGAACAAATGTAACTGTTATTGGCTTTATATGGGATCAGTACTTAATCAAATGCTGCTGTTTAATCAAATGTTTTAGAGCTATTTCCATCACTTGTAGGTGGGCTTTTTTTGGTTTTTGTTGGTTTTTTTTTGTAGGGTTTCTTTGGTTAGAAAAACAAACGTGTATCACTATCAGTCTCAGTTTTCTCCAACCCCAGTAGGAGGGGGAATAATTGCAATACAGTGCCTCTGTCTGAGCTTTGACTGAAAGGGGTAAGCTTCAGAAATTTCAGGTAGAGATTATTATAGAACTAACCATTTGTGTAATAAGCTCCATACCACATAAACTAGACTAGAAAGAAAACAACCAGCTGTTATTCCTTGAGGTACAGTGTGTTGTATGTGTGTATCCCCATTCATAGTTTCACACCTGAGTCACACAATGTGCTCAAGGATGGTAGTCTCTCTGCTCTTTGCTGAGCAGATTATTATTTTGGTATGTGATCCTGGAGCTCCTTGCAGTAATGTGCAAAGTAACTGTCACCACCTAGACATCAGAAATCCAGGCTAGATGAAACTAAGTTTAGCTGCCATGTCTTTCTGTATCTGAATATTTAATAAGTAATTTAATAAGCTATATCCTGCATTAGGTCATTAGCCACATCTCTGCCGTATGACATACATATATTCTAGATAAATCTTATCTCTCCTGTTACTACAAAACCTGAAAGTAGATATGGAGTAGCTTACATAAAAGGATTCATTAGGCTGTAAAGGAAGGTAAAAGCCCGAATTACTCTTGTTAGTTTGATTTGAGGGGAAGATAGCTGCTCATTTTTCCAAAACTGATACATGCTGGAGGTTTTGCTACTGATTTAAGTGCTGTCGGCACCTGTGAGAGTGTGACTTGAAAGCATTGGCCTACTCAGCTGTCTGTGTTAAAGATGGCATGTTATCCCTGACATTTTGGAGGAAGGGTGTGTTTATGGTGCAAGAAGAGGAGCAGAGTTGGGGGTTGTGTTTAAGCCCAGAAAATTAAACTAGAGTGCTCTATCCACATCCCAGTGGCTGCTTTAAAAAAAAAAATCCACCCCCCCCAAACAAAAATACCCAACAAAACCCTTAGCTGTGTGCTTTCCTGAAGTATGAGATGTTATAATAATCAGTGTGTGAAGTCACAGCTGTAGTGTTTTCTAGCAAGCTGTAAGTACTGCAGACAATTGCATTCACTACAGAGCTTAAGATGCGAGTAGCATAGGAAGGACTTAAACCTTATTTCTGAGTAGGCAGGCCAAATAACTCCTTCCTTTGGGCAGATTTTCTTACCAAGTACAGAATTTCACAACTTTCTTAGATAAACTTATGTCATTAGACTGGCTTTTCTTCTTGATAGGTACTGTGTATTGTTCAAAAGGAGCTATTTAAAACAATTAGAATCATAGAATAGTTAGGGTTGGAAATGACCTTAAGATCATCCAGTTCCAACCCCCCTGCCATGGGCAGAGACACCCCACACTAAACCATGTTGCCCAAGGCTCTGTTCAACCTGGCCTTGAACACTGCCAGGGATGGAGCATTCACAACTTCCTTGTGCAACCCATTCCAATGCCTTGCCACCCTCTCAGCAAAAAACTTCTTCCTTATATCTAACCTAAACTTCCCCTGTTGAAGTTTGAACCCGTTACCCCTTGTCCTGCCACTACAGTCTCTAATGAAGAGTCCCTCAGCAGCAACCCTGTAGGCCCCCTTCAGATCCTGGAAGGCTGCTCTGAGGTCTCCACGCAGCCTTCTCCAGGCTGAACAGCCCCAACTTTCTCAGCCTGTCTTCATATGAAAGGTGCTCCAGTCCCCTGATCATCCTCATGACCCTCCTCTGGACTTGTTCCAACAGTTCCATGTCCTTTTTAGGTTGAGGACACTAGAACTGTTCATAATACTCCAAGTGCGGTTTAATGAGAGCAGAGGGGCAGGATCACTTCCTTTGACCTGCTGGTCACACTCCTTTTGGTGCAGCCCAGGATATGGTTGGCTTCCTGGGCTGTGAGTGCACACTGGAGCTGGCTCACGTTCAGTTTCTTATCGACCAACACCCCAAAGTCCTTTTTCTGCAGGGCTGCTCTGAATCTCTTTTCAACCTGTAGGTGTGCCTGGGATTGCCCTGACCCCTTGCATTTGGCTTGGTTGAATTTCATGAGGTTGGCATTGACCCACCTCACAAACGTGTTGGGGTCCTTCTGGATGGTGTTCCTTCCATCCAGTGTATCAACCAAACCACGCAGCTTGGTGTTATTGGCAAACTTGCTAAGGGTGCGCTCAGTCCCAGTGTCCATGTCACCAACAAAGATATTGAACAAGAACAATCCCGACACCAATCCCTGATGGACACCACTCGTTACTGTTTTCCAGCTGGACATTGAGCTGTTGACCACAACTGTTTGTATGTAGCCATCCAGCCAATTCTTGATCCATCGAGTGGTCTGTCTATCAAATTGTTGTCTTTCCAGTTTAGAGTCTAGGATGATGTGCAGGACTGCCGCAGAATGGACTCAGAGATCAGTATGATCAGACCAAAAGCCATTTATTGCAAAGCATTAACTCCTTATATACTACTGTTTACACACACCTACAGCAGTTTGGCATATCATGATTGGATACTTGTCTTGAAGACCCTTAGTGACTAACATATAATTGGTTAAGCACAGGTGTGAGAACTTGACCTCGAATGCTTGCCAACAGTCCACAGTTTTCATAACTCAGTGAATTACAGCTCTGTCTTATCTTGCTTGCTGAAGCATCCTTGGGCCTCTCATGGCCTTGCTGTATCTTTCAGAGTTCATGTACCAAATATCCATTCTCCTGTGAGAACACTGTCTCACATCTCCCCCTTTTCAGTTTTATGAAAAGTTTTTTACAATTTGGTGTGTCTGCTCTATTACTGCTGGACTTGTGTAACATAACAACCCACTACTCTAGGCAGCATTATTTCAGTAAGACTAGTCTGATTTGAAGTCACTTGAACCTTTATAATATGTGGCATACCAGTGAATCCTACGCACCATGTAACAGGATGGAATATTGGGGATTTAACAGATGTGCCCAGTGTACTTGTCCATTATCCATGGTCACACATAATAGAACAGATATTACAGAGATTTCAGTCATTGCTGTTTCTTTATGTTGTTGAGTTTTGGGGCTTTATACATTTTGTTGGCAGTCAGTATGGTACTGTCAATAGCTGTACACAGCCGTGTCCTTGACCCATGTCAGCAATGGCACTGGTCCTTTCCACTCGTTATCATGTAGGTCTTTATATAGAACCAGTGGTTTGGGCAAGGAATTGTCCGTCAGATGTCGCAATTGCTGTATTGTGGAAAGAGAATCAAAACTAGACAAATTTAAAGGATTTAGTACAAATTGTGCTTTTTGCTAACTGTCCATGGAGAAAATCCTGGCATTCCCCCCCCCTTTTTTTTTTTTTTTAATCTACTTTCAGTACCTACTTTAGATGGCCCTACTTGAACAGAGGATTTGGACTAGATTATATCTCCAACATATGCCAACCACAGGCTTCTGGGCCTGCTGTTTTTCTCCTGGATGGCTCTCTGATAACAGGGGAGGCCATCCCTCACATCAAGGTCTGGCATGGCATGTGTCCCCACCACTCCACACCTGCTGGGTTGTAGCCAACAGCGGAGCTAAAAGTTCTTGCTGGCAAACACAGAGGCCAACCCAGTCTTGCCCTTGACTGTGGTAGCAGGCATTGGTCAATATCAGTCCTTGCACCTTGTTGTCAATGCAGAGTTTCACCTGCTGCATCCAGTAACAAGTCACTACTACAGCAAAGCACACACAGATTTACAGTAGCAGAGTAACTGTTACAGAGTGCATCAGCATGTTGAAGATGCTGATGGCAGCGAGTGACTAACCAAAGACATTTCTTACAGTGGATTTCTCCCACCCTCTTAATTTGTTCCATTACCTGCTTTATAACACTACTATCATCTTAGAATCTTTCTAGCTTTTGCCTTATCATTTTCTAGCAGCTGCTGCAAATTTGCATGCTCTAACATCTCTTTTACAAGTGATAAATCCATACAATGCAAGGTGGAGTTTTGTATTAGCAACTGGCTAATATATATAGGTGGTTTTATACACAAAATCACAGCCTCTAATAATTTACAAGCACACATGAATCAAGTTGTTACTTTTCAGTTGCCTCTAAATGATGTTTTGCAATCATTCATTTTTCTCTTCCTCTATCTCATTCTGCTTGGGGTATTCATGGTCAGCTCCTGTAGCTGATGCATGGAGTTATTCCACTTGTCTGTCCAGCTCATGGCAAGGCTTGACAAACTCTGCAGGCAGTTGCCATGGACCTGTAGGTAGGTAGGACACAAATACACCCCCTCTCCCAGGTTATCACTTCTTGAGAAGTAGACAGGTTAAAATGATTCCTTAAAGCAGAAGCATTCTTATGCAAAAGCAATGTGAAGCAGCATTAACAGTCAAGGAGTTTGCTGTGTCATTACCCCGTTTGGTTTTTTTTTTCTTCTCTCTCTCTGCCACCCTGATACTGCTTAGGTGATGGCTCATAAAGCTTGTGGTTGCATTTCCCTTCTTGCTTTTTCAGTTCTTGTTTCAACTGATCTGTTCCTCTAAGTTTTGGGTTCACCCTCAAGTTACAGACTGCCCCAATACTTTTTTTTTGTCTTTTTCTCAGAAGTCGCTCACCTTGCTTTGCATGGCTACAAACAGTGGCCTGCTCGGCAGCAGCTATAAATGCCTGCCTGCGCGGCAGCAGCAACAAATACCTGCCAGCAACTGCACTTTTGTATTAACCTTTCCTTGCCCGAAATGTTAAACTGCTACCTGTTAAAAACTTTTACATGAACCTGACAACAAAAAATACACAGAACACTGTCTGCCCTCATTACACACACACATTTGGGATTCCACAAGTACACTCCACACAACTACAATATTTGAAACACAAAATTCAGCCCAACATTACTCCCAGTACATGGTCCCACATACAGAACATGGCACAAAGACCTTGTGAAGATTATCAGGAAACCAGCTCTGAGAAGCATCATCGCAGTGCAAGGTGGCAGCCTCAGCCTTAGCAGGCGTCCCTGCAGAGGCTCTGCCTCGCTCACATCGCACGAGGCTTGGGCTTTTATACTGACCAAAATGCACACTCATTCTGACACAGGTGGCCAGCCTAAGTCGGAAGAAGTTGCCAGCAGTATCTATAAAGGTCTCCAAAGGTTGCTAGAAACATGGACATACTTATATTTGCCAACTTCTAGTTCATGAGTATCACAGAGTGACTGTATCAAAGGAGTTGTATATGGGGTCCATGGTCTGACACATTCTGCCCGATACCCCTGATAGGAGCATACGAGAGACCTTCCCACCATGGGTCTTGATCCAGCATACACACCACAGGAAACTGTGCAAAACATCTGCATCCCCCACCCATCTCGTTTTTCCCTTTACAGCTGCCTGTTTATCATGAGGATCTGGGAGATATAAATCAGGCTTGTTTTCTGGATGAATAGGCTCCAGGTCAGCATTGGAATGATCAGGTGTCAGAATCTCAGGATTGGCAACAGCAGTCTAATGAAGGTGCACAGGCTCCTTCTCGGGGTCAGTAGGGCATGGTTTGAAAGGATTATCTTTATCCCCGTTCTGTCTTCGCAGCCATGGTGGCAACCAGCGGAGGTTGGAGGGGAGGGGTGGGGGGGGGGGGGGATGACACACACACTGGGCTCCACGGTCTCATTTTTTTACTTTAAGGTCTCTAAAATAGTTCTCCAAATGACTAACAACTTTTTCACACTGTCATTTCCTTTTGTAGCTGCATCCCATAGTTTAACTCCTGCCCCATTCCATGAAGAACTCTCAAATAAGGTAGACTCATCAATCTCTGGGTAATGTGTCTTCAGCCATTTCAACATTAACTTTAAGTTTGTCTCTTTAAAGGTTCCTCCCTTCACCTTAAGAAGGACTGAAAACACCCATAAAAAGAAGGCTTTTTCATTAGTAATTTTTTCCTAAGTCTCAAGATTAGAAGCTTTGCCGACCCCCACAATTAACTCCTTCTCCTTACTCCAGAGCAGCAATCTTTTTAGCATAGCTTCATCATAGTCTGTCCCTCTCACAGAGAGGATATGTTGGAAGAGCTTAAGTATTTTTTCTTCTTCTTTACCCTAACCCTAACCCACTGATTTGCCATCCTTAAGCTCCTTTCCAATGGTCCAGCTGCTCACCTTATTTGCACTGGGCAGTGTCTTCCGGGCTCACAAGGCTCCGATCCGAGGATTTCACCTCCGAGGCTTCTGCCTCCTGATCTTGGTCCAGCCAGATCAATTCCAGCTGATTTCTTCTTTTTCTTTCTTCCTCTCAGCGCTGCAATTCACCCTCTTCCGTTTCAATGTGGATTTATAGAAGGTCCCTGTTCGGGCACCATTTGCCGTGGAGTGGAGTCAGAGATCAGTATGATCAGACAAAAAGCCGTTTATTGCAAAGCATTAACTCCTTATATACTATTGCTTACACACATCTACAGCAGTTTGGCATATCATGATTGGATACTTGTCTTGAAGACCCTTAGTGACTAACATATTAAGTTAAGCACAGGTGTGAGAAATATTAAGTGAGAAGCACAGGTTAATCACAGGTGTGAGAACTTGACCTCGAAAGCTTGCCAACAGTCCACAGTTCTCATCACTCAGTGAATTCCAGCTTCTTATCTTGCTTGCTTAAGCTTCCTCGGGCCTTTTATGGCCTTGTTGTATCTTTCGGGGTTATTCAGAGTTCATGTACCAGATATTCATTCTCCTGTGAGAACACTGTCTCCACACAGGACAGTGTTGAGCGCTTTGCACAAGTCCAGGTAGATTATGTCAACTGCTCTACCCGTCCATCACTTCAGTAACCTTATGTCAAAGTTTCCACAGCATTAACATTGCTATTCTATAGCTGTAAGGAATATAGATTAAGGACAAAGTAGCTTCCAAAATGCATACACGTTGTGTAGTACTTCATCATTCAGCTGCTTTGAGAAACAGATAGTGTTTAATGTAGAAGCTATTAGGCAGGAATTTTTATATAAGTACTTATGCATCTTAACTACATTTATGTAAATGCTTTGCAGGAACAAAGAAATTTCATCACCCTTAGAAAAAAATCAAACACAAGATAAAGATAAACCAAAGAAGAGGAAGGTAGCTGAAACCTCTAATGTTATCACGGAAACACTACCACTTGCAGAATCAGAGCCTGTTGAAATTGAGGTTGAGATTGCTGAAGGGATGATTGAAGTGGAAGATGACAGCATCGAAACACTTGAAGTAGCTTCTGCAGAGCAATCCTTAAAGTACATACAGACAACAGGTACATCAGATGCATCTGCTTTGGCTCTTTTAGCAGATATCACCAGCAAGTATCGTCAGGGAGAGGGAAAATGCCAGATCCAGGAAGAAGATGATAGTGCATCTGATACCTTGTGCAAACAGGTAGAAGGTTTTGAAATTGTGGAACTTCAGCTGTCACATATGAAGAATTTATTCTGCTGTGAGAAATGTAACCGTTCGTTTAAATTGTCTTGCCATTTTAAGGAACACATGAAAACACACTCTACTGAGAGGTACAAGTGTGACATATGCAAAAAAAGGTACCTACGAGAGAGTGCTTTGAAACAGCACCTCACCTGTTACCACCTTGATGAAGGTGGTGCCAGCAAGAAGCAAAAACCTGGCAAAAAAATACATATATGCCAGTACTGTGATAAGCAGTTTGACCACGTTGGACATTTTAAAGAGCACCTTCGGAAGCACACAGGTAAGAGCATTTCTATAGTTCTGTCCTTGTGACCTTAGCTCTAACATTTTGGGGTTTTGCATGTTTTGGGGAAATAGAGAATATACTGAAGAGAACATGTTAGTCCTGAGTGCTAGAAATACTTGGCTTCTAGTTACAGCTAAAATGCTGGTTTTTGGGGGGGTGTCTTGTTTTTCTTTGTTTCACTGTTTGTCCTGGTTTCAGCTGTAGCAGTTTTTTGTTTGGGTTATTTGTGTGTGTGTGTGTGCTGTTGTTTGTTTTTGGGGTTGTATTTTTTTTGGGGTTGTATTTTTTTGGGAGGGGGTTGTTTGTTTTTTCTCTCTCTCCTTCCTAGTAGCTGTTGCAGTGCTGTGTTCTGGCTTTAGTCTGAGAACAATGATGATAACAGACAGATGTTTTAGTTGTTATTAAGTAGCACTTACCCTGATCAAGGACTTTTCATTCTCTCATGCTCTGTCAGTGAGGTGGGGCACAAGATGTTGGGAGGAAGCAGAGACAGGACACCTGACCCAAACTAGCCAAAGGGATATTCCATACCACAGCTTGTCATATCCAGTATATAAACTGGGGGAGTTACCCGGAGGGGACCAGTTGCTGTTTGAGTCAGGCTGGGTATCAGTTAGGGGGTGGTGAGCAATTGAATTGTGCATCATTTGTGTTTACTGTTTTTTTTTGTTTGTTTGTTTGTTTGTTTTTCCATTTCCACTTTAAGCTTTATATTCTCTCCCCTTGTTATTTCCCTTGTTATTAATAATAATATAATATTGTACTTTAGTTACTGGACTGTCTTCATCTCAACCTGTGGGATTTACATTCTTTTGATTCTTCTCCCCATCTTGCCAAGGGAGGGGAAGAGGTGGTGTGAGTGAACAGCTGTGTGGTCTGGAGTTACCAGCTGGGTCTAAACCATGATACCATTGATAGAAGCTTTAGGGGAATGACGTTGTTAAAAATAGGCACCTAAAAACAGAAAGCACTAATGAAGCTTCTTTCTCAAGTCTGTTAGATCTTAAAGTTTTTTTTCAGAATAATTTCTTAAAGCATGTTTTCTTCAAAATTGCCAAACCAGGGAGCTACTAATTTTCACAATTCTACCAGTAGGTGTTTCTGTTGAAATATGATCTGAATTGTGAGCTTTAGTGGAATACACAGTTTAAAGAAACCTTTTAACTAACAGAACCTGTGAACAAATGCTTATTAATGGATTAGGTGTAAAGTAGCCCCTAACAGCTCTCTTGTACCATCTTGTCTCAGTTTTGTTATTCCTCTTGATATCTCACCTATGACTTAATCTTCTTAGTTAAGACAGCAAATCTTTTCTAGTGACTCTGACAAAAAAAGTCTACTACTGTGAAATATGCCTCTGAAATATGGATAGCATATTTTGAGTACTTTTATATGGGAGGTTAAGGTGCTACTTCATCTTACTGAAAAGTTTGTACTGTCTGAATAGGTACTGACCATTATATGCATATTTATGAATATATAAAATATATGTTGTCCTGATATTTCAGATGTTTTTGTTTAATATGTCATTCATGAATCATCAGAATTTAATGGAGAGTAGCAGTCCTACTTCTTTCTCAGCTTGTTGCTGCCAAATCCTTTTAAATGAAACTTATTTGCATCTGCGTATGGGACTGTTGAGTGTTGATATTGGTCAGTGTATGATTGGCCTAGGAAGGCCAGTGTTACTCCCATCTACAAAAAGGGCAAGAAGGATGACCTGGGAAACTACCAGCCAGTCAACCTCACCTCCATCCCTGAAAAGGTGATGCAACAGGGCATCCTGGAGGCTGAAAGTCAGAACCCCAGCACTGCACCAGCTACTAAGAAGGAGGAAAATGACTGCTACTGCTGAACCCAGGACATTGTGTTAAGAAATATTTATTTTGGGCAGTCTCCTTCCTTTGGCTGTAGGATTATAAAGGAACAGCACAATATTGGACTATTTTAGGTCAGAATTTCTGTCCTGTGAGTTACATTGCAACTGAAATCTCACCCATTTTCATAAATGGAGAAAAGATAATTGTTAGATCAAGCCAGAACCCTTTCTCTTCCTAAAATCTCACTTAGATCAGACTAAATTCATAGTTGGATGACACCTGGCTGTAGAGAAGTAAGGTGTCATCTTTAGTGGAATTTATCCCCCCAGCTTGCCAGTGTGTTTAAGCTAGAGGCAGGTTGACATGCTCTCTCTTTTCCATCACTACTGTGACTGGTGCAGCAGAGTTCACAGTCTTGGTTTGCACTGTGCAAGTAGTCACACAGTGTCTTTTCACCTCTGGATATCACCACTGTTGTCTTTCGATTGTCACTTTCAGATACTTTTGGCAGAACACATTGAAGGTGATTGAAGAATTTGAGAAAAAATAGAGTAAATCTGTCCTTAACTGGGTGGTGCTTTGCTCCAAGTAACTCTTTAAATGTGACTAAATTGTAGGGCAGGTGAAGGTCTGTAGTGCGAGCTTTGTTCTGTAGTATCCTCTTGGCTCACCAATGTGTTTAGTTGCTTGTGAAAAGTCTGTTATTTTTGATCTACAAGATTGATGGCAGTTCAGCATCCTCTGCATTACGTGTACAACACTCCCCAAAAACATAGCATTTTGTAAGCATTAAGGGGAATGTTCCCACCACTTAATGTTTTTCTGTGGCCTTTAGGTATATAAGCAAGAATTATATGCTACTTGTTTGCTGTTTTTTTAAAAGCTAGTTAGGCACCTCTGAATATCCTTATTTCTGAAAATACAGGTTTATTGGCTTTCTATTTCATTAATCAATAACTACTGCATTCCTGAAAAGGCTTTTAAACTTAATCTAGCTAGAATAGATTCTGATGTTACTCACTGAAATGTCTTGGCCTCTTTTGGAGTTCATTAAGTAGTTTTCTTTCAGTAGTTATGTTGGTATTGGTACCTCCACAGAAAAATAATTAGACTTTCAGAAGAAACACACTGTTTCTAACTTTTTGCTTTTTAATTTCCTTGAATTTCATTGCATTTGTGTATGATGACATTAGTAAACAGGGATACAAGTTGTTCTTTGTTACTATTTGATGATGATGATAATATACTACTTTGGATGAAAGTTTTTGGGGGGGTTGTTTGTTTTAATACTGATGCATTGTTACTTTAGAGTCATTTTGTGCCAACTTCTTTTTCAGGAGCTCAGTTTCAGCTCTCAAGCATAAGCTGTTTTTGAAAATAAAACTTTTTATTATTTAAATACTTCTTTAATGTGTCAGTATATACTTATGTTGAGTCTTTAACTCTTAATATTATCAGGTGAAAAGAGATAAATAGCTGCTGTTTATTTAAGATATTTCTTAATAGTAATCTAATTTCCGTAAAAACCTAAATGTACCTTAAATGGCACTGGGAATTATGCTACGTTTTTGGTTTGGGGTTTGTTTGTTTGTTTTATAAATGAGAGTTATGAGTCCACCTTAGGTTTTTGCCCCTTTTTTTTTACATAGAATGTCTTTTGTAGAATAATCCAGTTGGCCATGTCTTCATAGCATATTTATCAATCTACACAAATGGGAGAGGGGAAGAAGGGAAGGGAGAGCTGACCAAAAACTGGTTTTATACTCTTACAAATCCCTGTGTCTGTCTTAACAGGTGAAAAACCATTTGAATGTCCAAACTGCCATGAACGCTTTGCTAGGAATAGCACACTCAAATGTCACCTCGCAGCCTGTCAGTCTGGAGCTGGAGCTAGAAAGGGAAGAAAGAAGCTATATGAATGTCAGGTGGGTAACAGAAGTAGCAGAGTCTGAGGCTAGATATTCCTTCCTGTGCTGAGGGAGCGTGGGACTACTGAGCAGGAAACACAACGAGAGTGGGCTTATGTCTCCAAGAACTAATTTTAGTAAAATAAAATATAAAGATGGCATTCAACCACAACATGAAGGTAAATTCTTATATCTAAGTAGTTCCATTTTAAAATAAGAAATTAGTGATATGGAGCTTCATAATACTTTGTTAACCAGGGAGAGTTTTGTGGATAGGTAAGTGTTAATCTGCATCTTACTGATCTTTCTGCTTCCTTTTCAAGGTTCTTAATGCACTGACCTAGGCCTTTCCTGCTTGTGAGCATGCTTCACAAAAGTCCAAAATATAAATCATAGAATAGAATAGTGAAAGTTGGAGAGGACCTTAAGATCATCTTATTTCAACCCCCCCTCCCATGGGCAGGGACACCCCACACTAAACCTAAGACTCCATCCAACCTGGCCTTGAATGCTGAAAGGGATTGAGCATTCACAACTTTAGGCAGCCTGTTCGCTGCCTCACTGCCCTCGCAGTAAAGAACTTCCTCATATCTAACCTAAACTTCCTCTTTTTAAGTTTGAACCTGTTACCCCTTGTCCTATCCCTACAGTCCCTAATGAAGAGTCCCTCCCCAGCATCCTTGAAGACCTTCTTCAGATACTGGAAGGCTGCTATGAGATCTTCTCACAGACTTCTTTTCTCCAGGCTGACACCAGAACTGCACACAATACTCCAAGTGAGGTCTCATGAGAGCAGAGTTAGAGGGGCAGGATCACCTCCTTTTCTCTGCTGGTCACGCTTCTTTTGATGCAGCCCAGGATACGGTTGCCTTTCTGGGCTGCAAGCACACACTGCCAGCTCATGTTAAGTTTCTCATCAACCAACACCCCCAAGTCCTTTTCCACAGGGCTGCTCTGAATCTCTTCTCTGTCCAACCTGTAGCTGTGCCTGGGATTGCCCCAACCCAGGAGTACTATTTTTGTTTCCTGTTTTATTATTCTGTTTAATACCTATATATTGACTTTGGAAAGTCATTCCAACTTATGATGAAAATCTGTAATGTCTTCTAAGCAAATATAAATGCTGTAGATGGATAACTAGTGTACCTGGTCACTAATACATAGCTGACATTTGAAAAGCTGTTCAGAAGGATATTACTTAGCTTTTAAAACTTGATTCTGTAAAGCTAGAAGACTTGAGAACTGAAGTTTATTGTAGCATTTTTATATATCATTTTGCTGCTTCACTGCTGTGACAGTCTCAATTAAGAATATTCTTCCTCCTTAAGACTCTGACCTTACTGAGGTTTGAGGTTAAATTGGGTTCTGTAGTAAACAAAACTGCTGGATATTGGCTTTATTTGTTACAGAGAAACTGATCTTATTCACAGAAAGCAGTGAGAATTAATGCAGGAGATGAATAGATTCTCTGTGCTGCTGCAGCAAAAGGAGCATGGTCAGCAGGTTGAGAGAGGGGATTCCCCCCTCTACTCTACTCTTCTGAGACTCTGTCTTGGTTTAAGCCCAGCCAGTAACTTGGAACCATACAGCTGCTCACTCACTCCTGTAAAAAGTCCTTGATCAGGGTAAGCATTACTTTAACACACCGATGTTTTAGTTGTTGCTATCAGCATTGTTCTTGGATTAATGCCAAAACACAACACTGCACCAGCTATGCAGAAGGAGAAAATAACTGTTACAACTGAACCCAGGATGGTATCCACCCTTTATTCCATCCCATTTATGTCATGCTCAGGTCCCACATTTTTTTCAGTATGCCATTGCTTTTTGTCTCATGTATACACATACGCACAGAGACAGATATCATTCCTTAGTCCATGGACCATCCCTATAATGTTCGCTGAGTTCATTCAGTACATGATGTTGGGCTTCATCTGTCATGTTTCAGGGCAGGAGAAACAGTGTGTAGTGTTAGATTGTTGCCTGCTGATGATGCCACTGATCTCGTCTTGTCTCATCAAAGTTGATTCTTTGTTGGGGTGATGTTCACACTGAAGTTGGGTTCAGTCAATGCTGACCTAAGGACAGTACTGGGAGACTCCTGCTGCTGCTGACTTTATTCTCTGCTGACAATCATTGCAGCATATATTTTCTTTTGAAAGCCCAGAGTGGCAGAGATGGGCATTTAGCTGGTGGGCTATAGAAGTCTTACATAGAAGGCAACAGAATATAATTGAGTTCACTGGTTGTTTTCACCCAAAATTAAATTCCACTGAGGTACACACTGGACTTCCCCATCTTCTCGCATCACCCACCAAGTACATCAAGGTCCCTGAGCAAAAGCAATCCCATGAGTGGGTTTCACTTTACCTTAGGCAGGAATAACTCAGACTGTCTTCCCCAGCAAACTCTTTATGTGCACCACAGGAACTTTATCCCCCTCTACAGTATGTAAAAGTTCTGACTGGGCTGGGCCAACCCTGTTGGCAGATCCTCTGGTGTTGACCAACCAGGTGGAATTTGGTGTGTATCCCAATGTTTGCAAGTTCCCGCACCCATTGCTCTCAGTGTAGTTTTTAACAGCCCATTGTACCATTTGATTTTCCTAGAGGCTGGTACATTTTAGGGGATGTGATATACCCACTCAGTGCCATGCTCTTTGGTTCATGTGCCTATAAGGTTATTCTGGAAATGAGTCCTGTTGTCTGACTCAGTTATCTCTGGGGTGCTGTGTTGCCACAAAATCTGTTTTTTTAAGGCCCAGGATAGTGTTCTGGGCAGTGGCATAAGGCACAGCATATGTTTCCAGCCATCCGGTGGTTGCTTCCACCATGGTAAGCATATGGTGCATCCTTGGCGGGTTGGTGGGAGTGCAATATAGTCAGTCTGCCAGGCCTCCCCATATTTATACTTCAGCCATTGTCCTCCATACCAAAGAAGCTTTAACCGTTTGGCTTGTGTAATTGAAGCACATGTCTCACACTCATGAATAACCTGGGCAATAGTGTCCATTGTTAAGTCCACCCCTCGATCACGAGCCCATCTGTATGTTGCATCTCTGCCCTGATGGCCTGAAGTGTCATGGGCCCACTGGGCCAAAAATAATTCAACCTGATGTTGCCAATTGAGGTCCATCTGAGCCACTTCAATCTTAGCAGCTTTATCCACTTGTTTTTTGTTCTGGTGTTTCTCAGTAGCCTGACTCTTGGTTATATGAGCATCTACATGGCGTACCCTCACCACCAGCTTCTGCACCTGGGCAGAGATATCTTGTCACAGTGCAGCAGCCCAGATGGGTTTCCCTCTGCATTGCCAGTTGTTCTGCTTCCATTGCTGCAACCACCCCCACAGGGCATTTGCCACCATCCATGAGTCAGTATAGAGATAAAGTACTGGCCACTTTTCTCATTCAGCAATGTCCAAGGCCAGCTGGATGGCTTTCACCTCAGCAAACTGACTCGATTCACCCTCTCCTTCAGCAGTTTCTGCAACTTGTCCTCAGGGACTCCATACAGCTGCTTTCCATTTCCTATGCTTTCCCACAATATGGCAGGACCCATCAGTGAAACAAGGAATACTGTTTTTCACTTTTTAACAGTTCTTTATATGGTGGGGCCTCTTTGGCACACATCACCTCCTCCTCTGGTGACATTCCAAAATCTTTGCCATCTGGCCAATCAATGATGACTTCTAGAATTCTTGAATGCCTCGTAATTCCTATTAGAGCTCATTGTGTAATCAGTGCAGACCATTTACTCCAAGTAGCATTAGTTACATGATGTGTAGAGAAGACCCTGCCTTTGAACATCCAGCCCAGCACAGGCAACTGGGGTGCCAGGAAGAGCTGTGCTTCAGTGCCAATCACTTCCAAAGCAGCTCGAACCCCTTCATAGGCTGCCAGTATCTCTTTCTCCGTTGGGGTATAGCTGGCCTCAGATCCTTTGTATCCCCGACTCCAAAAGCCAAGGGGTCGAACTGGAGTCTCCCCTGGAGCTTTCTGCCAGAGGCTCCAGGTAGGACTATTCTCCCCTGCTGCAGTGTACAGTACATTTTTTACATGTGGGTCCGTCTCGACTGGTCCAAGGGCCACTGCATGAACTATCTCACGTTTAATTTGCTCAAAGGCTTGTTGCTCAGGGCCCCAATTAAAAACATTCTTCTTCCGGGTCGCATGATGGAGAGGGTTTACAATCGAACTGTAATTTGGGATGTGCATTCTCCAGAACCCCACAGCACCCAAGAAAGCTTGTGTTTATTTCTTATTAGTTGGTGGAGACATTGCTGTTATCTTGTTGATCATGTATGTGGGGATCCGCCTACGTCCATCTTGCCATTTTATTCCCCAAAATTGAGTCTTCTGTGCAGGTCCCTTGACCTTACTCCGTTTTATGGCAAAACCGGCATTCAGCAGGATTTGGATTATTTCCCTTCCTTTCTCAAAGACTTCTGCTATTTTATCCCACACAATGATGTCATCAATGTATTGCAAGTGTTCTGGAGCTTGCCCCTGTTCCAGTGCAGTCTGGATCAGTCCGTGGCAGATGGTAGGGCTATGTTTCCACCCCTGGGGCAGTCGGTTCCAAGTGTATTGGACACCCCTCTAAGTAAAAGCAAACTGTGGCCTGCACTCTGCTACCAAAGGAATTGAGAAAAATGCATTGGCAGTATCAGTCGTGGCAGACCACTTGGCTGCTTTTGACTCTAATTCATACTGAAGTTCTAGCATGTCCGGTACAGCAGCACTCAATAGTGGTGTGAGTTCTTTCAGGCCACAATAATCTACTATTAGTCTCCACTCTCCATTAGAGTTTCACAGTGGCCGTATGGGGCTATTAAAGGGTGAGTGGGTCCTGCTGATCACTCCCTAACTCTCCAGTCTACGGATCAGATTATGGATGGGAGTCAGGGAGTCTCGGTTGGCGTGATATTGCAGCCAGTGCACTCTTGTGGTTGCTATTGGCACTTGTTCTTTGACTTTCAGCAACCCCACAACAGAAGGATCCTCTGAGAGACAAGGCAAGGTCTCAGGAGCTGCTCAATTTCCTCAGTCTCCAAAGCAGCAATACCAAAAGCCCATCGGTACCCTTTTGGGTCTTTGAAGTACCCTCTCCTGAGGTAGTCTATGCCAAGGATGCATGGAGCCTCTGTACCAGTCACAATGGGGTGCTTTTGCCATTTCCTTCCAGTCAGGCTGATTTCAGCCTCCAGTATAGTCAGCTCTTGGGATCCTCCTGTCACTCCAGAAATAGAAATGGGTTCCACCCCTCGAGAGTTTGGTGGCATCAGGGTACACTGTGCACCGGTATCTACTAGAGCCTTATACTCCTGTGGGACTGATGTGCCAGGCCATGTGATCCACACAGTCCAGTAAATACAATTGTCCCCTACCTCTACCTGGCTGGAGGGAGGTCCCCTCTAATAGTCATCACAACGTTGGACACTTAAGTCGTTATGAAAGGGATTCTTCTTCGTTATCATAGGAGCTGGAGTAAAATCAGCTCTTCCCCTCCATCTGGGAACCTGCTCACCAGAGACTGAAGCTTCAGCTCTCATGGGATGATCAATCTTGGCCCTTGCTCACCTGTTCAATTCACCCACCCGTTCCTCCAGAGCTGAAGTAGGCTTTCAATTTCACTTTATCGTGTCTTTTCCATGATCCCACAGGTAAAACCATAGGGTGACCCATTTCATATGCCTTTTATATCTTCTCTCTTGAGCAGTAGGACGCCTTTTGTTAATAGCTGAGATGTGTGTTGGTACACGTGAGGAGCTGGATAGATCAGACAGATCATCTCTCAATTGTTTGAACTCCTGGGACAGTTTTTCCACAGCTGAGATGATGGAAGGGGTGAGATTGTCTTCTAACTCTCAGAGTTTATGAATCATTTCATCCACTGTTAGTGGTACTATGTCGTTCCAGGTTACTGTTGCTAATGAAAGGGCGTATGATGACCGTGCATTCCGTGTAAGTTTTCGCCACATGGGTCGTGTACATTTGACTTCATCTGGGTCTTTGGGTATATTCCCGTTATTTGGCTTGATGTGATAGATCATCTTTACAAGGGTTAATTCCCTCAGAGATGGATGCCTTTGTCTAAAGTAGTCCACTTGGCCAAACAACTCATAACATCATCCTTGTATGGGAACCTTTCTTTCACAGCTGCCAAAAGCCGCCTCCAAAGACTGAGGGACTTTTTCTCTCTTGCAATTGCTTTGTCAATTCCCCCTTTCCTAGCAAGTCATCCCAGCTGCTTGGCTTCTGTACGTTCTGGTTCGTGACCATCGGCCCCATTATCCTAGCATCAAAGCAAGCAGGTGATAATGTGCTCCCCTGGGTGACGTGTAATATCTTTTCATATATTTCGTAGCTCAGTTGAGGTCCAGAGTCGAGAAGTCACCTCTTCTTCTTCTTCATCATGTGATGATGACTCCTGATCAAATGCTGGACCAGGTGGTGAATACATTGTTTCTTCATATTGCTTCACCCTTCTTGCCTCTTTTTTGCTTTTTCTCTTGTGTACAGGGGCAGCCGATATTGGTACGAATTGGTCCTCTGGTTCAGCTGCAGTGATTATCACTGTGGTTTGGGTAGCGACTGCACTTGTCACTGGGGGTGGTGTGTGGTGTAGCTTCTGTGCTTGGAGCTGGAGTAGCTACGCTTACTGTTGCTTTGCCCTCAGATCCAGGGATATTTTTTTCCTTTTGAAGGTGCTGGATAGTGTTAAACAAGGCCCTGTAAGCATAGGCCAAGGCCCAGCACGTTGCCATGATTTGTCCATCTCTGGTATGGCCAGAATGACAACAGACCTCATTTAAGTGTTTAACTAATTTTTCTGGATTTTGCACTTGTTTGGTGGTGAAATTCCAAAGTATGGGAGTGTCCCACTGACCTAGATTCTTGCCCATACTATCTCACACACCCTGCCATTCATGGGTCTCCAGCCTCAGGGAAAAACCTCTTGGTCCTCCTGTATCGTCATTTAACCCCAGTCAAGACCCAAACCTGACTCTGCTTTACTCTAGAAATCAGACAAAATGGTTGTGAGCAAAACACACTCTGTATGTGTGCCAACATGGTGATCCCCATCACAATCAGCAGGCAGGTGTCAAGGGTACTCAAAGGCCATTCAAAAACTTCAAAACTCTCAAATGATGCTGTAAAATGCCGGGGGGGGGGGGCGGTGGGGGGGCACTGGAGGGATAAAAGAATGTCTCCTTCACAGGTTGACCACCCGAGAAGGAGAAAAAAGATGTGTAATTGCTAAGCACTTTTATTATATACCTCCCAAAGTATAAAGGTGGTGATCACACTGGGAACATAAGCATGATCCATCAGTTTCATGGTCAATGAGTCTGTTGTGTTACAAGTCATTATCATAAAGTACAATGAGACAAGAATCTTAGCCCAAGCCCCACACTTAAAAAACACTAACACAGCAAATACCAGCTCTAAGTAAGTTATGATATACTGAAACTTCAAGAGAAACAACTTTGAGAGCCAATAAATCAGCATTGTGATGAGTAACTATTAATCTAAAACAATGAATGCTTATCACAAATACGATTAGACACACTCTGGTCAGATCTGTCATTATCGCAACCCCTCATGCCCCACGCTGGGCGACAAAATGAACTGTCATGGTTTAAACACAGCCACACAGTCTCTTTCCCACTCCCACCCCCCCCCCCCCCAACTCCTGGAGGGAGGGGGAGGAGAATCGAAAGAATGTAATTCCCACGGGTTGAGATAAGAGCAGTCCAGTAACTAAGGTATAACACAAATCACTACTGCTACCACCAGTAATAATAATGATAAGAGAAATAACAAGGGAAGAGAACACAATAACACCTGCCAGAATGAGCCCGACCTGGAAGAGAGTGAGCTTTCTGAGGAATTCCCAGTTACCTCCCCAGGCATGACATGCTGTGGCATGGAATACCTCTTTGGCTAGCTTGGGTCAGGTGTCCTGTCTCTGCTTCCTCCCCTCCCTGGCAAAGCATGAGACTCACAAAGTCCTTGTTCAGAGTAAACATTACTTTGCAACAACTAAAAACATCGGTGTTATGAGCTCTGTTCCCAGGCTGAAAGTCAAAACACAGCACTGCACCATTGAAGGTGAAAAATTGACTGCTACTGCTAAATCCAGGACACAATGAAAATTGGGAAATGATGGAAAACAAGCCATTTGTAGAATGTGCCATCCTACCCCCCCCCCCCCCCGCAATCTAAAAGAAAAAAAAAAAGTTATTCTAATCATGACTGTTTGCAAATTATTGAACAGGTATATGCTATTAGGCCAAATTTGAAAGATATTCCTCTCAGAGCTCCAAAGAACTATATACCAATGGAAGCAACGTTCTTGTGAGATGGGAGAGGAAGGCTGGCTGTGCTGCAGTAACCCTAATTGAAGATTGAGAAATTAAAGCATTCAGAAATAATTGTCTTAACTAGAGCTCTTGGACTGAAGGAAAAAGAGTTAATCATGCTCATGGAGCTATTTGGAAAGAACAAGGACTTCTATTGGCAGCGGTACACCTATAAAATATGGGACAGAGATCTTAAACTTATTAAAACAATACAAAAACCAAATGAAGTTGCTATAATCCATTGCAAGGCCCACCAGAAATGAAATTCTAATGTAATTCAAGGAAACCAGATAGCAGATGAGGCTGAAAAACATATGGCACTGAATGCTAGAATTCATGTTCTAATTCCATCAAAAGAAGTAGAACCCCTGGAATGAAGGGAAAAAGAAGATAAATTGGCCAGTCTACTACAGTGGAAAAAGGACAAGAAATGATGGTGGATCACATCACATGGACCATCTACACTGACTGCTGAAATGATGAGAAAACTGATGATTAAAACTCATGATGAGAAGCTGTTATTTAAACCCAGCAGCAATTAAGTAATATGCAGCCGCTTGCTCACCCCCCCCCCCCCCTTCCTGGGTGGGATGGGGAGAATCAGAAGAATGTAAAAATCACAGGTTCATATAAGAACACTTTAATAACTAAATTAAGTACAGTATAATACTACTACTACCACTACTACTAATAGGGGAATAACAAGGAAAGAGATATAAAACTAAAAGGGGAAAGGGACAAAAAAAAACTAATGATAACCAATAACAGTGATGCACAATACAATTTCTCACCACCTCCTGACCAGTACCCAGTCCGACCTGAGCAGCAACCAGTCCCTTCCAGGTAACTCCCCCCCCCCCCCCCCCCCCCCGCTTTATATACTGGGCATGATGAACTGTGGTAAGGAATACTCCTTTAGCTAGTTTGGGTAAGGTGTCCTGTCTCTGCTCCCTCCTGGCTTCTTGTGCCCCTCCTCACTGGCAGAGCATGAGAAACTGAGAAGTCTTTGATTGGGGTAAGTGCTACTTAGCAAAAACTAAAACATCTGTGTGTTATCAGTATTATTCTCAGGCTAAAGCCAAAACACAGTACAGTGCCAGCTACTAGGAAGAAAACTGACTCTATCCCAGCTGAAACCAGGACAGTATCCACGGCTTATTCCATACCATTCACATCATGCCAGATCTCGTGCTTCCCACCATCACCTTTACTGTCTTTTGATAGAAATATACATATATATATATATATACACCCAGAGATATCATTCCCTTAGTCTGTGGAACATCCCTAGAAAATTTTGTTAAGTTCATTTAGTCCATGACTTGGGGCTGTCATAGCATCTGTCATAGCAGTCAGGGCAGGAAAGATGGTTGGTGTGTGGTGTTAGATTGTAGCATGTTGAAGGCAGTTCAGATTCCATCATCTGCTGCACTTGTCCAGTTTTATCAAAATTCATTAATGTGGTGATCAAAAGGGACTCAGGTTCAAATCCTCAAATCCAGAGCAGAGGGGTCAAGTGCCCTGAAGTGTCAAGTGCAGTGATGGATGTATAGCCTCCATGAAAGTGATCATATTCAATATTATACAGCATCATACAGTTTAATTCATTAATTATTTTTCACCCCAAAATCAAATCTATCTGTTGTGGTTTAAACCAAGCTGGTAACTTAAGTACCATGCAGATGCTTGCTCACACACCCCCTTCCCCCTCCCTGGGCAGGATGGGGAGGAGAATATAAAGAATGTGAAACCTGTGGGTTGAGATAAGGACAGTTTAAAAACTAAAGTAAATTATAATACTACTACTAATAATAAGGGAAATAACAAGGGGAGAGAACATTAAACTGAAAGTGGAAAGGGGAAAAACAAACCAACCAAACAAAAAACAATAAACACAAGTGATGCACAGTACATTTGTTCACCACCTGCTGACTGATGCCCAGCCTGACCTGAGCAATGATTGGTCCTTTCCGGGTAACTCCCCCCAGTTTATATATTGGGTATGATGTGCTGTGGTATGGAATATCCCTTTGGCTAGTTTGTGTCAGTTGTCCTGGCTCTGCTCCCTTCTGCCTTCTTGTGCCCCTCCTCACTGGCAGAGCATGAAATATTGCAAATTACTTGATCAGGTAAAGTTCTGTTTAGCACACTAATGTTTCAGTTGTTGCTATCAGCATTATTCCAAGACTAAAGCCACAACACAGCACTATACCAGCTACTAGAAAGAAAATTAACTCAATCCCAACTGAAACCAGGACACTATGGTATGGAATATCCATATGGAGTGTGGAGCTGGATGAGGACCCAACCAAGAGCTTATGGGTCAGTATTAAAGGGAGGGTAGGGACAGGGGACGTTACAGTGAGGGTCTGCTACAGGCCACCTGACCAGGAAGAATTACCAGATCATGCCCTCTATAGACAGAAAGGTGTGGCCTCATGTTCTCAAGCCCTGGGGTTCATGGGGGGACTTCAACCACCCCTATATCTGTTGGAGGGACAACACAGCAGGGCACAAACAATCCAGGAGGTTCCTGGAATGCACTGATAATAACCTTCCCCAAGTGATAGAGGAACCAACAAGGACAGGGGCTATTTTGGACCTTGTTCTCACCAACAAGGAGAGGCTGGTGGGGAATGTGATGCTGGAGGGAAGCCTTGACTGCAGTGACCACAAAATGGTGGAGTTTGAGATCCTTAAGGTGGTAAGGAGGGTGTGCAGTAAGCTGGCTACCCTGCATTTCAGGAGAGCAGACTTTGGCCTCTTGAAGGACCTGCTTGTTGGAGTGCCATGAGATAAAGCCCTGGAGGGAAGAGAGGGCCCAAGAAAGGTGGTTAATATTCAAGGATCACCTCCTCCAGGCTCAGAAACAATGCATGTCAACTAAGAAGTTGGGTAAGAGTTCCAGGAGGTGTTTGTGGATGAACAACAACCTCTTGAACAAGTTCCAGCATAAAAAGGAGGCCTACAGAGGGTGGAAGCAAGGATGGGTGGCCTGGGAAGGATATAGAGAAATTGTCTGAGCAGGCAGGGATCAGGTTCGGAAAGCTAAAGCCCTGACAGAACTGAATCTGGCCAAGGATATTAAAGTCAACAATAAAAGCTTTTGTAAGTACATTGGGGATAAAAGGAAGACAAGTGAAAATGCGGCCCCCCTCCAGAAGGGAACGGGAGACCTGTTCACCTGGAACATGGAGAAGGCTGAGGTACTCAATGACTTCTTTTGCCTGTGTCTTCACTGGCAAGTGCTCCAGCCATGCTACCCAAGTCACAGAAGGCAAAGGCAGGGACTGGGAGAATGAGGAACTGCATGCTGTAGATCAGGTTTGAGATCATCTAAAGAACCTGAAGATGCACAAGTCCATGGGACCTGATGAGATTTATCTGTGGGTCCTGAGGGATTTGAAGGATGTTGTTGCCAAGCCATTATCCATCATTATCCATTGAGAAGTCTGATGAAGTTCCTGTTGAATTGAAAAGGGGAAATATTACCCCATTTTTTAAAAAGGAAAAAAGTAAGACCAGTCTTGCTTTGGTTCCTGGCAAGATCATGGAGCAGATCCTCTTGGAAAGTATGCTAAGGCACAAGGAGGTGATCTGTGACAGCCAACATGGCTTCACTAAGGGCAAATTGGGCCTGACAAATTTGGTGGCCTTCTATGATGGGGCCATGGCATTGGTGGATAAGGGAAGAGTGACTGACATAATTTACCTGGACTTCTGGCAGACCATTTGACACTGTCCTGCATGATATCCTTGTCTCTAAATTGGAGAAGCATGGATTTGATGGATGGACCACACAGTGGATAAGGAGTTGGCTGGATGTTCACCCTTAGAGTTGTGGCCAACAGCTTGATGTCCAAGTGGAGATCGGTGATGAGTGGTGTTCCTCAGGGGTTGGTATTGGGACCGGTGTTCAACATCTTTGTCAGGAACTTGGACAGTGGGATTAAGTGAACCCTCATCAAGTTTGCTGATGACACCAAGCTGTGTGGTGTGGTTGACATGCTGGAAAGATACCATACAGAGTGATCTTGACAGGCTCAAGAAGTGGGCCAGTGCAAACCTCATGAATTTCAACAAGGCCAAGCACAAGGTCCTGCACCTGGGTTGGGGCAATCCCAAGCACAATTACAGGCTCTGTGAAGAATGGATTGAGAGCAGCCCTGAGAAGGACTTGGGGGCTGTTGGTTGATGGGAAGCTCAACATGTGCCAGCAGTGTGTGCTTGCAGCCCAGAAAGCCAACTGTATCCTTGGCTGCATCAAAAGCAGCATGACCAGCAGATGGATGGAGGTGATTTACCCCACCTGGAGTACTGTGTTCAGCTCTGGGGCCCCCAACACAAAAGGGAAATGGACCTGCTTGAGCAAGTCCAGAGGAGGGTCATGAAGATGATCAGAGGGCTGGAACACCTCTGTGAAGACAGACTGAGAGTTGAGCTTGTTCAGTTTGGAGAAGAAAAGGCTCTGGGGACACCTTATAGCAGCCTTCCAGTACCTAAAGGGGGTCTACATGAAATCTGGCGAGAAAGTTTTTGCAAGGGCGTGTAGTAACAGGATAAGGGGGAATGGCTTTAAACTGAAAGATGGGAGAAACCAGCTAAAACCAGGACAGTATCCACATCTAATTCCAGATCATTTACACCATGCCAGGTTCCAAACTTTCCAGTATACCATCACCTTTCCTGTCTTTTGCTGTATACATGCAGATATTATTCCCTTAGTCTATGGAACAACCCTAGAAAAGTTTGTTGAGTTCTTTTAGTCTATGACTTCAGGCTCCTTCTATTATAGTAGTCTTCCAGGGGAGGAAAGATGGTGTGTGGTATTGGATTGTTGTATGCTGAAGCCAGTTCAGATTCCATCACTGCTACCTTTGTCTGGTTTCATCAAAGTTAATTCTTCATTAATATGGTGATCAGAATGGAGTTGGGTTCAGATCCTCAAATCTGGAGGGGCAGAGATGATGTGAGGTGCCAAGTGTGGTGATGGGCATATAGCTGTTATGCAAATGATAATATCCAGTGTTCAGCACTCTTAATGCAATGGCTATCCTCACCCAAAATCAAATACCCCTGTGGTACAGACCAGACTTCCCCAGCCTCCCCTATTACTTGCCAAATGCACCCAGGTCCTTGAACAAAAGCAATCTCACAAATGGGTTTGCATTTGCCTGAGTCAGGAATAACCCAGCCTGTTTTCCCTATTGTAGTCTTCATACCTACTACAGGACCTTTATCCCCTTCTACAGTACATAAAGGTTTTGTTTGGGCTGGGTCAGCCTGGTTGACAGATCCCCTAGTGTTTACTAACCAGGTGGCTTTTGCTAAATATGTATCCCAATTTTTGAAGATCCATTGCTCTCAGCATAGTCTTCAATAGACCATTGTACCATTTGATTTTCCCAGAGGCTGGTGCATGGTAGAGGATGTGATATACCCACTCGATGCCATACTCTTTGGCCCAAGTGTGTATGAGGTTGTTCCGGAAATTAGTCCCATTGTCTGACTCAGTTTTTTCTGGGGTGCCATGTCACCACAAGACTTGTTTCTCAAGGCACATGATAATGTTCCAGCCATCTGGTGGTTACTTCCACCGGTTGGTGAGAGTATAATATAGTCAATCTGCCAGGCCTCCCCATATTTGTACTTCAGCCATCATCCTCCATACCAGAGGCTTTAACCACTTGCCTTGCTTAACTGCAGAGCATCTCATATTCATGGGTGATAGTGTCCATGGTCAAGTCTACACCTCAATCATGAGCCCATCTATATGTTTCATCTCTTCCTTGATAGTCTGAGGTATCATGGGCCCACAGGGCTAAAAATAATTCACACTTATGATGTTAATCTAAATCCACATGAACCACTTCAGTCTTAGCAGCTTTATCCACTTGTTGGTTGTTCTGGTGTACCTCAGTGTCTCGACTCTTGGGTACATGAGCATCTACGTGGCATACCTTCACCACTAGGTTCTGCACCCAGGCAACAATACCTTGCCTCAATGCAGCAGCCCAGATGGCTTTCCCTTTGCACTGCCAGTTACTCTGTTTCCATTGCTGCAACCACCTCCACAGGGCATTTGCCACCATCCAAGAGTCAGTATAGAGTACTGGCCATTTTTCTCATTCAGCAATGTCCAAGGCTAGCTGGATGGCTTTTGCCTCTGTGAACTGGGTAGATTTACCTTATACTTCCTTAGACAATTGGGTCTCCTTAACATGTCACCTCCTCTGGTGACATGGACTGTGGTGACATTCCAAAATCTTTGCCCTATGGTCACTTCCGACATTCCTGGATGACTGGCATTTCCTATTTGACCTCTTTGTATGATCAGTGCAACCCACTTACTCCACGTAGCATCAGCTGCATGATGTATAGAGGAGACCTTGCCTTTGAACATCCAGCCCAGCATGGGTGTCATGGGTTCAGCCGTGGCAGTCATTTTTCTCCTTCTTGTAGCTGGTGCAGTGCTGTGTTTTGACTTCTGGGCTGGGAGTAATTACTTGATAGTGAGCATGTTTTGAGGGTGTTTTTGTTTAAGGCCTTTGTTTTTGTTCAAGTGCCTTTTGTTCAAGGCATGTGTTCTGCCGGGGAGGAGGAGAGGCCGGGAGGAAGGAGAGACAGGACACCTGACCCAGGCTAGGCAATGAGGTATTCCATACCATAGCACGTGATGCCCAGGATGCATACTGGGAAAAAGAGAGCTGGAGGGGGGAGCTCGAGAGGAAAATGGAGGAAGGAGCACTCGGTGCTCAGCCGGGCAGGGTGGAGTGAGTTATGGGTCGGTGGCTGGTGGGGTGTTGTATTCTTTTCGCTTGTTATTGGCTGTATCATTACTATTGTGTTATGCCTTAGCTATTAAACCGTTCTTAATCTCAGTCCGTGGGGGCTACATTCCTTGGATTCTCCTTCCTAACTCTCTGGGAGTTGGGGGACTTGGTTTAAACCACGACAATGGGCAACTGGGGTGCCAGGAATAGCTGTGGAAATCACTTCTGAAGCAGCTCAAACCCCTTCGTAATCTGCCAGTATCTCTTTTTCAGATGTATTGGGCCTGGGATCCTCTGTATCCCTGACTCCAAAAGCTATGGGGTCAGCCTGGTATTATACCTTAGTTACTGGACTGTTCTCATCTCAACTCGTAGGATTTACATTCTTTCAATTCTCCTCCCCATCCCTCTGGGAGCAGGGCGAGGAATAAGGAGGGAGGGAGTGAGCAAGCAGCTGTGTGGTTCTGAGTTACTGGCTGGGCTTAAACCATGACATGTCTACCCTGGAGCTTTCTGCCAGAATCTCCAGGTAGGACCATTCTCCCTGGCTGCAGTGTAGAGCACATTTTTCACAATTTACATACCCTTCCAAGTAAAAGTGAACTGTGGCCTGTTCTCTGCTGCAAAGGCATTGAGAAAAATGCATTGTCAATATCAATTGTGGCATACCACTTGGCTGCCTTTATGTCTGGTACAGCAGCACTCAGTGGTGGCATGACTTTGTTCAGGCCATGATAATCTGCTATTAGTCTCCAGTAGACTTTTGTACTTAGCACATTTGGCTATCAAAGGGTGAGCTGATCCTGTTGAATTACTAGATCTCCAGGTGACAAATCAGTTTATGGATGTGAATGAGGGAGTCTCATTTGGTGTGATATTGCTGCCAGTGCACTGTTGTGGTCACAATTGGCACCTGTTGATTTCAACCTTCAGCAACCCCACAGCTGAAGGGTCCTCCGAGACACCAGACAATGTAGGCAGCTGCTTAATTTTTTTTATCTCCAAGGCAGCTTTACCAAAAGTCTGTCACTTTGGAAATGCAAATGGGTTCTGCCCCTGGGTAGCTTGATGGCTTTAGGACACAATGTACAAAGGTGTCTACTAGAGCTTTATATGTGGGTCTGACATGCCAAGCCATCTGATCCACTCAGTCCAGAAAACCCAGTTGTCCCTCTCCTGCATCTGGCTGGAGGCAGGGCTCTTCTGGTCTTGGCTATAGGATTCTCCACTTCTTGCAGAAATGGGTTAGAATTCCTTTCCGTAGGAACAGGTGTGAGATGAGCCCTTCCACTCCTTGGGAAACTGCCCACTGGAGACTGGAGCAGCAACTCTCCTGGAAGAACCCCCGTTTGTGGTTGTTTTTCCTTGCAAGTCATGTACCTGTGCCTCTGGATTGATGTAGATTTCCATCTCCCTTCCTCATGTCCTCTCCATGGTCTCACAGGTAAAACCACGGAGTACCCTGTTGCTGTGGTTTCTTTTATATTCTCCTTCTTCAGAGAAAGGGCACAGAGTCTCTCCTGGTGCTTCCTGACAGAGGCTCCAGATAGGACCATTCTACCTGTCTGTGGCGTAGAGCGCATGTTTTACATCTTGCCCTGTCCAGACTGGTCCAAGGGCTACTGTATGAACTATCTCTTCTATAATTTGTTCAAATGCTTGTTGCTCAGGGCCCCATTTGAAATCATTGTTCTTCCAGGTCACATGATAGAGAGGGTTTACAATTGAACTGTTATTTGGGATGTGCATTTTCCAAAACCCCACAACACCTAAGAAAGCTTGTGTTTCTTTCTGACATTGCTGTTATTTTGTTGATCGTACCCATTGGGATCTGACAATGTCTGTCTTGCCATTTAATTCCTAAAAACTGGATCTCCTGTACAGGTCCCTTGATCTTACATTGTTTTATGGAAAGAACAGCCTTTAGAAGGATTTGGATAATTTTCTTCCCTTTTTCAAAAGATTCCTCCACTGTATTGCCCCATACGATGATGTCATCAATGTATTGCAGGTGTTCTGGAGCATCGCCCTGTTCCTGTGCAGTCTGGATCAGTCCATGGCAGATGGTAGGACTGTGTTTCCACCCCTGGGGCAGTTGATTCCAAGTGTACTGGACGCCCCTCCAAGTAAAAGCAAACTGTGGCCTGCATACTTTTTTCAAATATTTTACTAGTTTTTCTGGATCTTGCACCTCTTCAGGGGTCATATCCCAAAACACTGTAGGTGACTGCTGTCCTAGTCCTTGATCATACTATCTCACACACCCTGCCACTCATAACTATCCATCCTCGGGGAAGATTTCCTGGTGATATTCTTACATAGTTGTTTAACCTTAAACAGGGTCTGAAACGTATTCAGCAACATGCTAGTTCCTAGCAAAAGGACCAGGTTGGTTTCAAGGGTATTCAAGGATATTAAAAAAATTTAAAATTCTCAAATGCTACTGTAATCAACCTGGAGGAGAAGGAAGGAGGGAAGAAAGGAAGCAAGGTGTAGGAAGATATTTCCCCCATATATTGATTGAGAAAAAGCAAAAAGTGTAGGTATTAATAATTCCTATTAGCTGACTCCTTAAGTACAGAGGTGACAGCATTGCTGATTGCACATACCAGATTAGTTTCATGATCAGCATTTCTATAATTTCATAAGCCAGTGTTACAAAGTACAACAAAATTATAATCTTAGCCCAGGCCCTAACAATGATAAATATCACCACAGGGAATACCTACTGCAAGTAAGGTGTTACATATTGCAACTCTGAGACCAAGAACAACTCTGAGAGCAAATAAATCAAAATTGTGACTAGTGACTATTAAACCAATGCAGTGAATGCTTTAACAAATTTGTTTTAACATGCTCTGGTCAGATCTGTTGTTATCTCAACCCTTCAAGCCTCATGCTGGGTACCAAGAAGGACTGTTGTGGTTTAACCCCAGCTGGCCACTAAGTACCACACAGCCACTTGCTCACTGCCCCCTTTCGCCGATGGGATTGAGAGAAGAATCAAAAAAAGATAATATCTATGGTTTTAGGTAAGAACCATTTAATAATTGAGATAAAATAAAATATAAGAAGAGGAATCATAGTAACAATAGGAAATAAACAGGGAGAGAGGAATCAAACAAACAGAAACCAAGTGATGCACAATACTCACCATCTGCTGACTGATGCCCAGCCCTTCCCCAAGCAGCAGTCAGATTCTTCTAGACAATTCTCCCCAGTTTATATACTGAGGATTACAGAATTACAGAATTGTTAGGGTTAGAAGGCAGGGCTATCTAGAGCAGGTTACACAGAAACGTTTCCAAGAGAGTTTTGAATGTCTCCAGAGAGGGATACTCCATAACCCCCCTGGGCAGCCTTTTCTACTGCCCTGCCACTCTCAACATAAAGAATTTCTTCATGTGTAGTTGAAACTTCTTGTGTTTTAATTTATGGCCATTGCTCCTCATCCTGTCACTGGGCACCACTGAAAAGAGTTTTGGCACATGCCTTTGAGATATTGATATGCATTAATGAGATCAATGAGATCCCTTCTCAGTCTTCTCTAGACTAAACAGGCCCAGCTCCTTTCATCCAGATCATCAGTGAAGATATTAAACAACACTGGCCCTAATACCAAGCCCTGAGGAACACCACTAGTGACCAGTCACCAACTAGATGTGACATCATTCACCACTACTTTTTGGGCTCTGCCATCCAGCCAGTATTTTACCCAGTGAAGAATACACCTATGCAGGCCATGAGCAGCCAGTTTCTCCAGGAGATTGCTGTGAGAGACAGTGTCAAATGCTTTACTAAAGTCCAAATAGACAATGTACACAGCCTTTCCCTCATCAACCAGATGGGTCACCTTGTCATAGGAGATCAGGTTGGTTAAGCAGGACCTGCCCTTCATGAATCTGTGCTGACTGGGCTTAATCCCCTATTTTTCCTGCATGTGCTGTGTGATCTCACTTAGGATGATCTGCTCTATGACCTTCCCTGGCACTGAGGTCAGGCTGACAAGCCTGTAGTTTCAGTGGTCCTCCTTGCTGCCCATTTTGTAGAGAGGCATCACGTTGGCCAACCTCCAATCCTCAAGGACCTGCCCACTAGACCAAGACTTCTGATAAATGATGCATATTGGCTTGGTGAGCAAATGTGCCAGCTCCTTCGGCACTCTTGAGTGGAACTTATCCAGCCTCATAGACGTACATCTAAGTGCAGCAGGTCACTAACCATTTATTCCTGGATTAGGTGGACTTCGATCAACTCCCCATGTCTGTAATCCCAACTCAGGGAACTGAGTAACCTGATGATGGCTGGTGTAACTATTAACGAGTGAGGCAAAGGCAGCATTAAATACCTCAGGCTTTTCGTCATCCTCAGTCGCTAGGTTTCCCTTAGTATCCAGTAAAGGATGGAGGTTCTCCTTGGCCCTCCTTTTATTGCTAATATTATTGTGAAAGTATTTTTTATTATCTTTGATGGCAGTGGTCAGATTAAGTTTCAGCTGTGCCTTCGTCATTCTAACTTCCTGCATAACCTAACAATATTCTTGTACTCCTAATGGGTTGACAGTCCCATCTTCCACAGATGATAAATTCTCTTTTTTTTCCTAAGTTCCACCAGTATGTCCCTGTTCAGCCAGGCTGTTCTTCTTCCCCACCAGTTCAGTTTTCAGCACATGGGGACTGCCTGTTCCTGCACCTTGAAGATTTCATTCTTGAACGGTGTCCAGCCTTCCTGGATCCCTTTGTCCTTCAGTAATGTATCCCAAAGGATTCTCCCAACTAGCATACTAAACAGGCCAAAGTCAGCCCTCCAGTAGTATAAGGTGGCAGTTCTCCTAACTTTCTTCCTGATTTCTCCAAGGATTGAAAATTCAATAATTTCATGATTGCTTTGCCCAAGATGGCCTCCAATCATCACATCACCCACCAGTCCTTCTCTGTTTGCAAATGATAAATCTAGCTGGGCAACTCCCCTAGTATGCTCATTCACGAGCTGGGTTGGGAAGTTATCTTCCACACCGTCCAAGAACCTCCTGGATTGTTTCTTCTCTGCTGTATTGTACTTCCAGCAGACATCTGGTAGGTTGAAGTCCCCCACGAGAACAAGGGCTAGTGATCATGATACTTCTCCCAGTTGTTTGAAGAACACTTCATCTGTATCTTTGTTTTGGTTGGGTGGTGTACAACAGACTCCTACCAAGATATCTGCATGGTTGGCTTTCCCCTGATCTTCACCCACAAACTTTCAACCTTCTCACTCACAGCATTAAGTTCAAGGCAGTCAATGCACTCCCTGACATACAATGCAACCCCGCCACCTCTTTTTCCTTGCCTATCCCTTCTGTAAAGCCTGTAACCATCCATTGTAGCACTCCAGTCATGTGTATCATCCCACCATGTTTCTGTGATGGTGACTATGTCATGGTTTTCCTGCTGCACAATGGCTTCCAGCTCCTCCTGTTCGCTGCCCATGATGTGGGCATTGGCATAGATGCATTTAAGTTGCCCTGTGGATCTGGCTTCCAGCAGTGGCATGCTACCCCCTGGCTATAGTGAGCCTGGTTTTATTCCCTTCCTCCTTCAAAACTAGTTTAAAGCCCCCTCTATGAGCCCTGCTAGTTCCTTAGCTAGGATACTTTTTCCCTTTTGGGGCAGGCATACCCCATCTGCCACCAGCAGACCTAGTGCCATGTAAACCAAACCATGGTCAAAAAAAAAAACAATTTCTGACACCAGTTGACACCAGTCAGCAGTTTCTTGTACTGAGGAGCCCAGAACTGGACACATTACTCCAGATGTGGCCTCACCAGGGCTGAGCAGAGGGGGAGGATCACCTCCCTTCAACCTGCTGGCCCCACTCCTCCTGACGTACCCCAGGATACTATTTGCCTTCATAGCCACAAGGGCACACTGCTGACTCATAGTCAACTTATCATCCACCAAAGCTCCTAGGTCCTTCTCAGCTGAATTGCTCTTTAGTAGGTCAGCTCCCAACCTGTACTGGTACTTAAGGTTCTTCCTCCCCAGGTGCTGTACCCTACACTTGCCCTTGTTGAACCTCATTAGGTTTTGTAAGTGTCTGTAGTCGTTGTCCTCGGTGGTGGGAGTCCTTCAGGTTTTGCGGTTGGTATTGGAGCAAATTGTCCCCAAGGGTCTGTAGTAGTCATCAGTGATGTGTGTCCCCATGGAGTTGTCCTCGTAGAGGTGTACTCGTGGAGGTGTCCTTGTGGAGGTGTCCTTATGGAGGGTGTCCCACAATGGCAATTACCTTTCCCCCCTTTTATTATGAGTTGGGGGGAGTACCTCTGTTCTTATTGTCAAGTACTACACATTCCTGATGGAACAGTTTTGCTGGTCTTGCATCCATCTCTTCAACTGCACATGTCTGTAGCAATTTCTCACACCAGTCCTCCAGATAATGGACTGGAGAGTTTTAGCTCAGCTCTTCCCACCTATCTCTCAGGCAATGGATGGTGGAGTCCCATTTCAGTTCCTCACACCCTTCTCTCAGGCAATGGACCTTGAGGTCTCATCTCAACTCCTTCCACCTATCTCTGAGACCAATACCAATATTTGAGACAATGGGCAGTGGAGTCTGATTTCAGTTCAGTCTCTCACAGGTTTCTCTCCACTCAATTCTCCAGCCTATCAAGGTCTTGCTGAATGGCAGCACAGCCTTCAGGTGTAATCGTCACTCCTCCCAGCTTCATATCATCGGCAAACTTGCAGAGGGTACACTCTAGCCCTTCATCCACGTCATTGATAAGGAAGTTGAATAAGACTGGGCCCAGTATTGATCCCTCAGGGGACACCACAGACTACAGGCTTCCAACTGGATTCTACTCCACTGATCAGGATCCTCTGAGCTCAGCAGTTCAGCCAGTTTTTGATCCACCTCACTGTTCATCTAACCCACATTTCCTATGCTTACCTATAAGGATGTTATGGGAGACAGTGTCAAAAGCCTTGCTGAAGTTGGGATAGATAACATCCACTGCTCTCCCTTTGTCAACCCATCCTGCCATGTCGTCAGAGAAGGCTATCAGATTGGTCAAGCATGACATTCTGTGGAATATCCCTTTGGCTAGTTCTGGTCAGCTGTCCTGGCCATGCTCCCCCATAGCTTCTTGTGCCCCTCCTCACTTGCAGAGCATGAGAGACTGAAAAGTCCTTGATTGTACTTAGCAACAACTAAAACATGGGTGTGTTATCAGCATTGTTTTCAAACCAAAGCTAAAACACAGCACTGCATCAGCTATTATGGATGAAAATTAACTATCCCAGCCAAAACCAGGACAATGGATAAGTAATTTTGAGTGCTTATCTATAAGGTCAATATTTTAAGAATCATAGAATCATAGAATAGTTAGGGTTGGAAAGGACCTTAAGATCATCTAGTTCCAAACCCCCTGCCATGGACAGGGACACCTCACACTAAACCATATCACCCAAGGCTTCATCCAACCTGGCCTTGAACACTGCCAGGGATGGAGCATTCAGAACCTTCCTGGGCAACCCATTCTAGTACCTCACCACCCTCACAGTAAATAATTTCTTCCTTAATTTCTTTCTAAAGTGTTGGGGGAGGGGGGCAGGACAGAAAGCATGTCACTGGCGTCAGAAACACGGTTTTAAGACTTCAACAGCAAAATGGGTATATTCAGGTCTATTACACAGATCTGTTCTTCAAGTTAATCCCTGTCAGATACTCCATCCTTCTGTGTTCCTTTAAATTAAGGAGATGGAACATTCTGTTTCACAAATTTTTGCCAATATTGAAGGGGTTCTAACAGTGAAATGTGTGTTCAGCCACAAACACTTACATGGACAAAAGACCTCTGAACCCGTTTCTTTACTCCAAGCCTGATTCTACCTCACTCTTCTCTCTCTACCCTGTCATCTCATTCATTTCTGCAGTCCCTCTGTGTTTTTCAGGTTACTTATCTCAGTGCTAGCTGAAGGGAAAGAAGTATGTTCCAGTGCTTTTTGAAACTAGTATGCCTGCATTCAAAGCAGTACTTTAGCTGGAATAGACTTAAAGGAACAAATTTTTAAGAGATTTTTATCTGTTGAAATCACTCAAGTATTTTTTTTAAATGGTTGGTAGTACTGCATCTAGAACTTCAGTAAAATAACAGTTTGTATTACACTTTCATCATATGATATTATTATATAAGTAGCTTTTCACCCAAAATTCTAGCACCAGACATTTATTGAGGCATGAATCTGTATGTGAATTTCAAATGCTATGCTGACTCAATTTTTGTACATATCCTGTGTATGCACAACTCAGAATGGCACACCATTTCTTAAAAATAAATAAATACCAGGTCTTCTGTTCATCTGAAGCTGACTTCTCAGCTTTTATCTCTAATGTACATGGCAGGTTTGTTTTGTTTTGTTTTTTAATCCAAGTAGCAAGAAACTACACTATGTGAAGCTATAATCTGAAATAAGCACTATACTTTGTCATATTTCTCTTGGCACTATTTAACATACTGTATCTTTTTTTCAGGTTTGTAACAGTGTGTTTAACAGCTGGGATCAATTCAAAGATCACTTGGTAATACATACCGGTGACAAACCCAACCACTGTACCTTATGTGATTTGTGGTTTATGCAAGGCAGTGAGCTGAGAAGGCATCTCAAAGACATGCACAATATTTCAGAACAAATAGTAACAGAAGAGGTTCTTCCAGTGGAAGCTGTAGAGGCTGAACCAGTGACATCAATGACTATAATAGAACAAGTGGAGCAAGTCCATGTCCTACCAATAATTCAGGTACAAGTGGATCCTGCACAGGTAACTGTGGAACAGATGCACCAGGATGTCATACAGGACAATCTAATAAAAAGCACACAGGTGGATGAACTGCAAGAACAGTTGCAAATTAGTTATTTGGAAGTTGAACATATTCAGACTGAACAAAGTGCTGAAGTTCACATAGAGCAGTTACATGTTGAGCATGTAAATCAACAGGTGGAAGATGTACAGGCTGAACTTATAAGTGGAACAGACCTGGAACAAGTAGAATATGGAAGTGTTGATCAAGGAGAAGCAGAAGAAAAGGAATCTAGTCATGTAGATGATGTGGATAAGGAAGATCATGAACAAGCTGAAGACTTAAAAACTCAACAGTTAGCAGACACACAGAATGAAAAGGCTAATTACTAGGACAACCACACTGTGCAGGTTTAGAAATAAAATGCCCAATTATTTTTGTTAGCTTTTACATTGATTTTTGAACTATCAGTGGTCGCATTTCCAATATGCTGTCCTTTGGACCAAAGTTATCTTTATGTACAACTAAACTTCTATGTGAAAAATAACTTACCCGTTCATGTTATACCATGGAACAAAAACTACCAGACACGGACAGCTTTGTGAGGATTTTAATAATTAATAGCTTGTATCACTGTTGCATCATCTCTGGGTATGGTCAGACTCAAATAACTGTGGTCAGAGGCTTGATGTCCAGGTGGAGATCAGTGACGAGTGGCATTCCTCAGGGGTCGGTATTGTGAACAGAGCTGTTCAACATCTTTGTCAGCAATATGTGGGGAAAAAGCATTGCTGCTGAAAGTCTCAGAGCACAAAAATCCTGTGCCTTTTCAACACTGGTTAAATTTCCACAGAACTCCTAGGGTGTTCAAGAGCCTAGTTCAGTAAAAGGCAATGTAGGTAATGTTATAATGCTTTATATTTTTGCTTAAAATTGTCAGCTACTGATTTTTTTTTTCATTAAATTTGGGGGGTGAAGGAGGAAACAGGTTCCATGTGGAGGCAGCAAGACACTCTAAAAGGGACACTTTAAATTAGGAAAAGCCCAGTAGAATCTGTGGTAAGCATGAGCTGGAAGAAAGCTACCAGCAGATTCTTCATTTATAAATTGTCATTTTTAAATTAAATTCTGACATTTGACACAATGACAGCTTGCAAATTTGGTAGGCGAAAAACTGCTCTGCTGTTGTGCCCAGTGCTGCCTCCATCTAGACTCCTGCTGAGCCTGAGTGGGAGTGTGGTGTATGGGAAAATCACTTGGGGGGCGGGGTGTGTTAAGAGAAAACTGGAGCCTAACAGAAGTTGTAATATTACAAGAAACCTTTTTAGGGTGAAATACAGTTGCCATTTTCAGGACGGTTGGCATGCATGGAATCTACTCCACCACATTTCCCCAGGCAACACAACCTGCTATCTTAGAGGAGCAATGGAGGGTGGAGTGGAGTGGAGACACTGTGGCCAGGCTCTGTTGTACTCCCTGCAGGTTTGGGAACTTGATGGTACCATGCAGCTGATAAGCCGCATAGCAGCTGTCAAATGGAAAATATAAGAGATGTCTGTTGCTGGGCCAGCAACTGTGGCAAAATCACTTTCCTTAGGTGAACCTGCTCATTATAATCTCATTGCAATACTAATGACACACCTCCATCCCAAAGTTACCCACCTCCAAGGTACAACCACTCCTCACTGAGCATGTGCTATTTTATTGGCTATATCTTTAAGATAAAAGCGAGAGAATTTTGCATCAATCAATAATAAAAGAATGTGTGACTAGAGTCACTCAAGCTCCACCTGAGATTAAAGAAGAGTATAAAAGTGAATGAAAGAAGGGAGGAGTTAGAGAAGACTCCATCATAACTTCTGAGATCAGTTGACAGGCTGAACTTGTCTTCTCCCGCATAGGGACATTTATTGGGTAAGAACTTTTTATTATGCATGCCAAATGACTAACTCATGCTAGCTGTTATTAGTGATTATAGTTTGGTTGTGTATCATTTCAAGCTTGTTTTTGCAGACAGTATCTTATCACCGATAATCTGTGAATCTTATCCTGTCACAAACTTGTATTTTGTATAATAAAAATCTTCAGCTGAAGTCTGTTTTGTGTAAGTCTCCAGAGACTTGAATAATTTAAATAAGGGATTTGACTCGTTGACACTGTCAGTGAAGGTCCCTGAATAGGTTAGACAAATCACCCTCCTATTCGGTGGGCTGTCATAGAGTTGAGTACTGGAACGCAGATAGACTGGTCAAGCACAAGGGTCTCATCTTTCTTGGGAAACTGGCAGGCTAGTCAAATATAAAGGGTTCAAGGAAACCCCCCTTGTAATGTGACAGTATTGGCATGCAGGACAAATTTGGACAAGAAGGTGACACAACCCTTTAGACATAAACTGTTGACCAAGTCTGAGACTAGGATTGGTTCTAGCCACACCCAGCCCCTCTAAATATCTGATGATCAGCTGGAAAGCAAGGGGTCTTTTCTGAACCTTGTGACTCAATGGGAAGGTCTTCCTAACACATCTTGTCCACTGGCCTAAGGCAACCACCTGTTCCACTACACGGTGGGAGCATGAGCAATCCTGGCTGCCAGCCCCCTCATCAGTGGCTATTCATACCCCCACCTCCAGGAGGTCATCCCTGCCACATGAGGGGAAGAGCAAGACAGGCAAATGGCAGGCTGCCTGATGGCATCAAATGGCAGGCAGTTGGCAGGAGCCACTGTGACAATGGGGCCCAGGTTTGGTCTCCTGGGAGGTGGAAAGGGGTGGCAGGCCCTGTGGAACCAGGGTTGGAGGGAGCTGTTTTCAGGTACAGCAGTGGGAGCTCCAATGGCAGAGATCCAGACTACAGAAATGGCACTGCCTCAGCCAAGCACCCCAGGGTGGTACTTGCTGGACTCCCAACAGCCGATCACAGCAGGAGGTGGAGGTTGAGCCACTGAGTGTCGATTTGGATTGTTTTCTTCCCTTTCTCAAAAACTTCTGTATCGCCCCACACGATAATGTCATCAATATACTGCAGGTGTTCTGGAGCTTTCCCATGTTGCAGTGCAGTATGGATCAGTCTATGGCAGATGGTAGGGCTGTGTTTCCACCCTGGGTCAGTCATCATAGAATCATAGAACAGTTAGAGTTGGAAGGGGCCTTAAACATCACCTATTTCCAAACCCATGCCACGACAGGGACACCTTCCACTAGACCATCTTGCTCAAAGCTCCATCCCACCTGGCTTTGGCCACTGCCAGAGATCAAGCAGCCACAACTTCTCTGGGCAAACTGTTTCATTGTCTCACCACCTTTATAGTGAAGAATTTTTTCCTAATGTCTAATCTAAATGTACACTCCGTCAACTTAAAGCCATTCCCCCTTATCCTGTTACTACATGCCCTTGCAAAAACTTTCTCGCCAGATTTCATGTAGACCCCCTTTAGGTACTGGAAGGCTGCTATAAGGTGTCCCCAGAGCCTTTTCTTCTCCAAACTGAACAAGCTCAACTCTCAGTCTGTCTTCACAGAGGTGTTCCAGCCCTCTGATCATCTTCATGACCCTCCTCTGGACTTGCTCAAGCAGGTCCATTTCCCTTTTGTGTTGGGGGCCCCAGAGCTGAACACAGTACTCCAGGTGGGGTAAATCACCTCCATCCATCTGCTGGTCATGCTGCTTTTGATGCAGCCAAGGATACAGTTGGCTTTCTGGGCTGCAAGCACACACTGCTGGCACATGTTGAGCTTCCCATCAACCAACAGCCCCCAAGTCCTTCTCCTCAGGGCTGCTCTCAATCCATTCTTCACAGAGCCTGTAATTGTGCTTGGGATTGCCCCAACCCAGGTGCAGGACCTTGTGCTTGGCCTTGTTGAAATTCATGAGGTTTGCACTGGCCCACTTCTTGAGCCTGTCAAGATCCTTCTGGATGGCATCCCTTCCCTCCAGTGTGTCAACTGCACCACACTAATGGGTGGGAACCTGTCTGAGAGTTGATTCCCTCTCATGACTGAGAGACATAACAAAGTATGTTTTCATCAAAGAGCATTTGGTGTAGTATATATGTTTATGTTTATCATGAGTGTTTGTCAGAAAGAAGTAGGAAAACATGAGGGTGCAGCTGTTCTATGATCTTCACACCTGGCCACACCAGCATGACTGGCCAACACTTCTCAGCATGGACAGCAGTGCAATCACAAGAAACTGAACAGACCCACGAATAAACAGTGACAGATCTAACATATATCTGGTTGTTTTTCTAAAGGTATAAAAGCATGACCTTCTAATGGCTAAATACAAATCCTCACCTATGGGTAGACACACTATGTAGGAATTTTCCCAATTACCTGAGACTCCTGGTATGGGTTGCAATGGGGCTTCCCAGTGGGAAGTTTGGGCCTAGATGATGATTCAGTGGTAATTTGTGATGTATTTCTTCTTAATCTCTGTTCTCTCTATGCAGTAACGATTTGTTGCATTGCTAATTTTCCTCTGTACTTATATATACATATATGATTTGCTTTATTGTACTTATTTATTATATATATATAGATGTATAACTGATTCACACTAGAGTTATTTTTTGCTTTGATGTGCTTATTCATTTTAGTGTGCTTGTTTAATAAACTCTGCATATTATACAGCTAGTGTGTGGTCATTTTGTGGCATACCATGCTTGTCAGCAGAACACACGCAACTTGGTATCATCAGCAAACTTGCTAAGGGTGCGCTCAGCCCCATTGTCCATGTTGCTGACAAAGCAGCACTGGTCCCAGTACTGGCCCAAGTGTACTGTATTACCCTCCATGTGAAAGCAAAATGCGACCTGCACTCTTGCTAAAGGGATTGAGAAAAATGCATTGGCAATATCACTTGTGGCATACCACTTGGCTGCCTTTGACTCCAGTTCATATTGAAGTTCTAGCATGTCTGGTACAGCAGCACTCAGCAGTGGAGTGGCCTCATTCAGGCCACAATAATCTACTGTTAGTCACCACTCTCCATTAGATTTTAGTATTGGCCATATGGGGCAATTAACGGTTGAGCATGTCCTGCTGATTTCTCCTTGAGTCTCCAATTCACGGATCAGCTTATGGATGGGAATCAGAGTCTCGCTTGGTATGATATTGTTGCTGCTGCATCATTGCAGTAGTGATTTGCACCTGTTTTACATCAATCTTTTCAGTCCCACAACAGAAGGATCCTCTGAGAGATGAGGTAAGATGTGAATACAGTGGCTTTATTTCATCTGTCTCCAAGGCAGCTATACCAAAAGCCCACTGGAACCCTTTTGGGTCCTTGAAGTACTCTCTCCTGAGCCTGGGATGCACAGAGCCTCTTGACCACTCACAAAAGGAGAGCTTTTGCCACTACTTCCCAGTTAGGCTGGTTTCAGCCTCCAGTACAGCCAGCTCTTGGGATCCTCCTGTCACTTGTCCTGGGTTCAGCTGTAACAGTTGTTTTTCTCCTTCCTAGTAGCTAGTGCAGTGCTGTGTTTTTTACTTTAGTGTAAGAACAGTGCTGATAACACACCGATGTTTTTAGTTGATGCTAAGTAATGCTTACTCTGACCAAGGACATTCTCAGTCTCATGCTCTGCCAGTGAGAAGGGGCAGAGGAAGCTGGGAGGAAGCAGAGACAGGACACCTGACCCAACCAGCCAAAGGAGTATTCCATACCACAGCACGTCATGCCCAGTATATAAAATGGGGGGAGTTATCTGGAAGGCCCAGATAGATGTTCGGGTCAGACTGCATATCAGTCGGCAGGTGGTGAGCAATTGTATTCTCTCCTCTTGTTATTTCCCTTATTATTGTTATTATTATTAGTGGCAGCATCAGTAGCACTGCATTATAACTTACTTACTGGACTGTTCTTACCTTAGCCCATGGGATTTACATTCCTTAGATTCTCCTCCCAATCCCTCCTGGAGAAGAGGGAAATGAGGCGGGAAAGAGTGAACAGCTGCATGGTTCTGAGTTACCAAATGGGCTTAAACCATGACATCACTCCAGAAATACAAATGGGTTCTACCCCTTGATAGCTTGATGCTATCAGGGTACACTGGGAACCAGTATTTACTAGAGCCTTATACTCCTGTGGGAGTGAAGTGCCAGGCCATCTGATATCCAGGTCCCTGAGCAAAAGCAAACCCACAAGTGGATTTACCTTTACCTGAAGCAGGAATAACCCAGACTGTCTTCTCCAGCAAATTCTTTACATGCACCACAGGAACTTTATCCCTTTCTACAGTATGTAAAAGTTCTGACTGGGCTGGGCCAGCCTTGTTGGCAGATCCTCTGGTGTTGACCAACCAGGTGGCCTTTGGTAAGTGTGTATCCCACTGTTTGAAAGTTCCCCAACCCATTGTTCTCAGTGTAGTTTTTAACAGCCCATTGTACCATTCAATTTTCCCAGAGGCTGGTGTGTGGTAGAGGATGTGATATACCCACTCAGTGCCATGCTCCTTGGCCCAAGTGCCTATAAGGTTATTCTGGAAATTACTCCCACTCTCTGACTCAATTGTCTCTGGGGTGCCGTGTCGCCACAAAATTTGTTTCTCAAGGCCCAGGATAGTGTTCTGGGCAGTGGCATAAGGCACAGCATATGTTACCAGCCATCTGGTCGTTGCTTCCACCATGGTAAGCATATGGTGCATCCTTGGCAGGTTGGTGGGAGTGTGACATAGTCAATCTGCCAGGCCTCCCCATATTTATACTTCAGCCATCATCCTCCATACCAAAGGGGCTATAAAGGCTTACCTTGCTTAATTATAGCACATTTCACAGTGATGAATAACCTGGGCAATAGTGTCCATTGTTAAGTCCACCCCTTGATCATGAGCCCATCTGTATATTGCATCTCTGCCCTGATGGCCTGAAGTGTCATGGGCCCAACGAGCAAAAAACAATTCACCCTGATTTTGCTAATCGAGGTCCATCTGAGCCACTTCAATCTTAGAAGCTTTATCCACTTGTTTTTTGTTCTGTTGTTCCTCAGTGGCCTGACTCTTAGGTACGTGGGCATCTACATGGCGTACCTTCACCACCAGGTTCTGCACCTGGGCAACGATTGCTCAGGGAGGTAGTGAATGCTCCATCCCTGGCAGTGTTCAAGACTAGGTTGGATGAAGCCTTGGGTGATATGGTTTAGTGAGAGGTGTCCCTGCCCATGGTAGGGGGGTTGGAACTAGATGATCTTGAGGTCCTTTCCAATCCTAGCTATTCTATGATTATATATCCTGCCACAGTGCAGCAGCCCAGATGGTTTTCCTTCTGCGTTGCCAGTTGCTCTGCTTCCACTGCTGCAGCCAACCCCACAGGGCATTTGCCACCGTCTGTGAGTCAGTATAGAGATAAAGCACTGGCCACTTTTCTCATTCAGCAATGTCCAAGGCCAGCTGGATGGCTTTCACCTCGGCAAACTGACTCGATTCACCCTCTCCTTCAGCAGGTTCTGCAGATTGTTGCAGGAGCCTTAATACAGCTGCTTTCCATCTCCGATGCTTTTGCAGAATATGAGAGGACCCATCAGTAAACACGGTATATCGCTTTTCACTTTCTGACAGTTTCTGGCCACTTCAGCATGTCTCATCTCCTCCTCTGCTGACATTCTAAAATCTTTGCGCTCTGGCCAGGCCATCATGACTTCTAGAATTCTTGAATGCCTGGCAGTTCCTATTAGAGCTCGTTGTGTAGTTAGTGCAGCCCATTTACTCCATGTAGCATCAGTTGCATGATGTGTAGAGGAGACCCTGCCTTTGAACATCCAGCCCAGCACAGGCAACTGGGGTGCCAGGAGGAGCTGTGCTTCAGTGCCAATCACTTCTGAAGGCTTCATAGGCTGCCAGTATTTCTTTTTCAGTTGGGGTATAGCTGGCCTCAGACCCTCTGCATCATTCCACACTAAAAGAGAAGGGTTCCACGTCAAGTCTTCCCTGGACATTTCTGCCAGAGGCTCCAAGTAGGACCATTCTCCCCAGCTGTGGTGTAGAGTACATATTTACATCTGCTAGTCAGGACAGATCCAAGAGCTACTGTATAAACTATCTCTCATTTGATTTATTCAAAGGCTTGTTACACAGGGCCCCATTTAAAATCATTATTCTTACAGGTCACGTGATAGAGAGTGAAACAAAGGGGGCACAAAATCACAAAATGGAATATATAAACCTTTAGAATTAGTTTTAAGCAATGTTAAATTTGATGGCTTTGTAACAGTAGCAATGGAAAATTACTGAAGTGCATAATACATAGAAAAAAAAATAGAGAACAGCTAGAGAACATCCTGAGAATTCTTGTCCAAGATAAATTGTTATAGTTGATGTAGTTTTAAGAAAAACAGTCTAGAAGAACAGGACACAGGGATAAGGAGTATCTGGGAATGGCAGGTGTCCAGGATGGGCTGCAGCTAAACTAACTGATAAGTAGGAGGATAGGAGTATTATTACGTCTCTGGTGCAAACGAACCAATTAAACTGGTATAAGCATCTACTGTGCATGCTTCAAAGGCTGCCAGAAGTGATGAAGATTGTTGGAAGAAGTAAACAACCCTCAGAGACTACCACCACAATTCTGTAAGCATGTGGAGAGCTTTCTGGAAAGTGATGTAATCCATACGTAGCCTCATGAATATGTATGTATGCCCAGGGACTATATAAGGATGGCTTGTGTAGCAATAGAGAGACACACGTTAGGAGGAGTTATCCCCCGTGTCTCCCGGCGCCGCAGTAAAGAATACCTGCTTGTGAGATTGAAAACTTTGTTGACAAGTTTGTTCTTGGAGTTTTCTCAGAATCAGAGAGGAAAAGTGAGCAGAGAAGCAAGGAAGAGAGGAGAGGAGAGGAAAGGGAAGGAAGAAAGGAGAAGAGAGGAGAAGTAAGGAAGAAATGAGAGGAGCAGAGGACAGGAGATGAGAAGTAACGAAGGAAGGAGAAAAGAAGAGATGAGAGGTTAGGTAAGGAAGAGATGAGGGGAGAGGAGAGGGAAAGAGAGGAAAGAAGTGTAGAGTAAACCTAAGGAAGAAAGAAGAGAGGAGAAGTAAGGAATATAGGAGAGGTGGTGAGAGGAGAAAAAGGAATAGGAGAGGAGGTGAGAGGAGAGGATGGTAGAGGAGAGGTTAAGAGAGGAGAGGAGAGAAGAGTAGAGGGAACGTAAGGAAGAAAGGAGAAGAGAGGAGAGGAGAAGTAAGGAAGAAATGAGAAAAGAGGAGAGGAGAAGTAAGAAATATAGGAGAGGAGGTGACATGAGGCGAAGGAATAGGAGAGGAGGTGAGGAGAAGACAGGAGAGGAGAGGAGTATGGAAGATGGGGGATGATAGAAGAGGGTAAGTAATGAAGAGAGGAGAGGAGAAGTTAGAAAGGGAGGGGAGGAGAGAAGTAAGGAAAATAAGAGAGGATTGGAAAGGAGTGGAGAGGAGAAGGAAGGAAAAAAGGAGAAAAGGAAAGGAGAAGATAGGTAAGGAAGAGAGGAGAGAAGTAGGAAAGAAAGGAGAAAAGAGGAGAGGAGAACCAAGAATGAGAGAAGAGGAGAGAAGCAAGGAAGAGAAGATAGGAGAAGAGAGTAGAGGAAAGGGTAAGTAAGGAAGAAAGGAGAACTAAGGAAGAGATGTGAGGAAATGAGAAGGAAGGAAGGAAGGAGACGAGAAAGAAGGAAGAGAGGAGAAGAAAGGAGAGGAGAAAAAGGAAGAGAGGAGAAGTCAGGAGAGGAGAATTAAGGAAGAAAGGAGAAAAGACGAGAGGAGAGGAGAATTAAGAACGAAAGGAGAAAAGAGGAGGAGAGGAGAGAAGAAATGAAGAAAGGAGAAAAGAGGAGAGGACAGGGTAGGAAAAGACAGGAGAGGAGAAGGAAGGATGAAAGGAGAAAAGAGAATAGGAGAGGAAAGGAGTGGAGAGGAGAAGAGAGGAGAGGAGAGGAAAGAAAGATGGAGAGGAGATGAAAGGAAGATGGAGAGGAGAAGAGAGGAGGGGTCTAGAAAGGAGTGGAGAAGGGAGGAGAAAAGTAAGGAAGAAAGAGCAGAGGAGAAGAGAGGAAAAGTAAGGAAGAGAGGATAGGAAAGGAGATGAGAGGACAGGAGAGTATAGAAGAGAGGACAGGAGAATCATGGAAGGGAGGAGAGGTAAGAAAGCAAGGGGTGGAGATGAGAAGGAAGAGAGGAGAGGAGAAGTAAGGAAGATAGGAGAGTAGAGGAGGGGAGAGGAGAGCAGGTGAGAGGAGAGGAGAGATGATGTGAGGAAAGGAGAGGAGAGGTGATGGGAGGAAAATAGAGGAAATGAGAGGAGAGGAGAACTAATAACTGATACTAATACACCAACTAAGAAGAGAGGAAGACATTCTGTCTTAGGTGCTGTGGCATTTTGGAGAATGCACATCCCATATTACAGTTTGACTGTAAGCTCTCTTGATTCGGAGAAAACTCCAGGAACAAACTTGCAAACAAAGTTTTCAAGCTGACAAGCAGGTATTCTTTATTGCGGCGCCGGGAGACACTGGGGGTAACTCCTCCTAACGTGTGTCTCTCTATTGCTACACAAGCCATCCTTATATAGTCCCTGGGCATACATACATATTCATGAGGCTACGTATGGATTACATCACTTTCCAGAAAGCTCTCCACATGCTTACAGAATTGTGGTGGTGGTCTCTGAGGGTCGTTTACTTCTTCCAACAATCTTCATCACTTCTGGCAGCCTTTGAAGCATGCACAGTAGATGCTTATACCAGTTTAATTGGTTCGTTTGCACCAGAGACGTAATAATACTCCTATCCTCCTACTTATCAGTTAGTTTAGCTGCAGCCCATCCTGGACACCTGCCATTCCCAGATACTCCTTATCCCTGTGTCCTGTTCTTCTAGACTGTTTTTCTTAAAACTATGTCAACTATAACGATTTATCTTGGACAAGAATTCTCAGGATGTTCTCTAGCTGTACTCTATTTTTTTTCTATGTATTATGCACCTCAGTAATTTTCCACTGCTATTTTTACAAAGCTATCAAATTTAACATTGCTTAAAACTAATTCTAAAGGTTTATATATTCCATTTTGTGATTTTGTGTCCCCCTTGTTTCAAATTCCCCCTTTTTCTGTCCTGTTGCAAATACTTTTGCAACATTTTATATATTACCATTACCATCAAATGTCCTTTTGAAATAATTTCCCATTTCTACTCGGTGCTTAATTTTATTCCTTTTCCAGTCTTCATAATTGATCATAGATAGTTTACAACACCAGAGGGAACATTGTATTATACCGCAAGTAATCAATATTAAGATAATTAACGTTAATATTCTTGCAACCAGATGCCTCAACCAGGAGAGATTAGGTAACCATGAAGTTAAATTTTCCCATATTTCTTCAAAACGCCAGGAAGTGTCATCCATGGCCATCTCATGAAATATCTTAGTTAGTTTCCAAATTTCCTCCAAAAATCCGTTTCAATTCTGCCACTTTTGTCTATACAGGAACAACAACTTTCATTGATTATGGATCAAACTCCTACTTGTGATGCCAATAACATGTCTGGAGCCATTTGGTTTTGTAATATGACATTAGATAGGCTGGCTGTCTCTTGTTCTGCCTGGATTATATCAATGCTTTTACTTTCCATTTCCTCTATGGTTCCTGAGATATTTACAATTGCTTTCTCTAATACATTTACTCCCAAAGATGGAATTAGCCCTCTCACAAAACTATGAAATGCCGTATGCCTTTCAATAATAGGTTTAAACCATAGCTTAATCCTTTTCACGAAACTTCCAATCCAGGTTCCAGAAGGATATCTGTCGATAATAGTAAAATTGGGTATTACAGCACCTAGATTGCATGCCCCCTTCCAGATGGGAGGTTAGAGTCTTAAAAGCATTTTCTCCACATAACCAATACCATCCTTTCCCTTTAGGAATAGGCCACCACTGAACTAGGATACCATCTATATTAATAGTGTGATTGCAATTTGAATGGTGACCTACATCTGTGGCATTTAAGCAAGTATGGTCTCCTACCCTGGTTCCTGATGTAATACATCTTTGTGCACAGGTGTAATATTTATTACCTGGATTAGGATTAACTATTCCAAATTTTAACCTTTCCTTTGAATACAAATTGCTAGTGTTCACCCACAGATTTGTCCATGAAACAGTGTTAGGAATTGGAACTCCAATTAATGGGAGCTCCAGGCTTTCTCCTGATTTAGGCAACTGTGCACACACCCAACAGTCACTACGATTAAAAACTGCAGTAAAATTCTGCACTAATTTCAGATATGAGTTCTGGTCCCAAGCTTGTGCACCAGTTATCATATGAGTCCAAATTACGACTAACACAATTTCATATGGAAGGGACCTGAAGATTCGATCTGCCATGTCTTCTATGGTTCTGGTGCTTTCTTTATTCTTCAGTAATGTATCCAAGCAGGTTGTTCCTTTATCTTCACTGCTGTAAAGGTGGTCAGTAATATCTGGTACAGTCCCCTCCACTCCTCCTGTAGAGGATCTCCTGAAAAATTCTTAACATAAACCCAGTATCCAGATCTGAAAGGGTGAATCAGATAATCCAAACCTCTTGCTCTTGTCCCTGCTACTCTCTTATTTATCTCCTCCAATTGCTTTCCGAGATTGATCAAACACTGTTGGAGATAGCTTTCTCCCACTTCCTGAAGACTTTCTCCTCTAAACTGGGACTGATACGATCTTCCATATAAAATTTCAAATGGGCTAACCTCTTCTTTCGACCGAGGTTTAGTTCAAATTTGTAATAGAACCAGGGGTAAATCTTGGCACCGATATAAATCAGTTTCCTGACATATTTTACTAATCTGTTGGTTGATCAGATGGTTTATCTTTTCTACTTTCCCACTGGCGTGAGGTCTGTACGGAACATGTACTTGCCAATCAATTTCCAATTTTTTGCTAATTTCCTGTAACAACTTTGTACTAAACTGCAAACCTTAGTCTGAAGAAATTGCTGGTGGTGCTACAAAGTGAGGTATTATTTAATTTAATAATGTTTTAATCAGTTGTCTTGCATTATTTATCCTACAAGGGAATGCTTCTGGCCAGCCGGAAAAAGTCTCTGTTAACCCCAACAAATATCTATAACCCCCTTTTCTTGGTAATTCAGAAAAATCTATTTGCCACTGCTGTCCCAGATAACTTCCTCTCCTAATTGTCCCAATTTGATTTCTATTTTCAGTTTTATGCTTATTCTTAAAACATAGCTGACATTGTTTTGTCACTGATTGAACAGTGGTGTATAGATTTCTTTCTACAATTTTTTGTCTAAATATTTATATAAAGAGCTGCTACCCCAATGAATTTTATTATGTTCTTCATGAACTAACTTCCGGAGTTGGTTATAGGGGATTACTATTCGCCCATCAGGTACCTGAACCCAACCCTCTTTATTTTCCTGTCCTTTCAGATCTTGAATCGATTTTCTATCCTCTTTTGAATACCTAGGTTTAGATTTTTCAATGGTTAGTTTGCCATCAGAGATTAAAGACATGATTTGTGATTGTTCAACTGCTCGTTTGGCTTCAAAATTGGCCAAATTATTTCCAATTTCCTGATCAAAGTCACCTTGTTGATGCCCTTTACAGTACATAATAGCTGCTTCTTCAGGTAGCTGAACAGCTTCCAGTAATTGTAGAATTTCTGTAGCATGTTTAATCTGTTTCCCTTGTGTGTTCAAAAGTCCTCGTTCTTTCCAGATAGCACTATGTGCATGGACCACACCAAATGCATATTTAGAATCAGTCAAAATATTTATCCTTTCATCTTTAGCCAATTCCAGGGCTCTCGTTAAAGCTATGATTTCTGCCTTCTGGGCAGAAGCATTCACGGGTAAAAGTTTAGCCCCTATTACCTGTGAAGTGGTGGTAATGGCATATCCTGCCTTTTGTTTATAATTTTTCATGAAGCTGCTACCATCAGTAAACCGAGAATCAGCATCTTCCACAGGTTTTTCTTTCAAGTCTGGTCAGCTTAAATATACAGTCTCTATGGTGGCCAAGCAGTCTTGTGTTAGTGGTTCTGTCGTTTGTTCCTACAAAAGGATGCTGGATTCACAACGTTAGTGACCACAATTTCTATATCGTCTTGTTCCACAAGGGTGGCCTGGTATTTAAAAAAAAATGTGAAGGAGATAACCAGTGGGCTCCTTTCTGTTCCAGGACTGCTGATACAACATGACACATGAGTACAGTAATCTTTTGTCCCAAGGTGAATTTGCGAGCTTCTTCAATAGTCATGACAACTGCTGCCACAGCCCTTAGGCATCTGGGCCATCCTTTGCTCGATTCATCCAGCTGTTTTGAAAAACACATCGCTGGCCTTCTGTAGGGTGCTAGTTTTCAAGCAAGGACCCCTAAAGCTATTCCCTGTTCCTCACAGGAATATAGCCAACAGGATTTAGTTACATCCGGAAGTCACAGAGCTGCAGCTCTCATTAGCTCTGTTTTTAGATTTCTAAAATCCCCCCTCTGCTGAATCAGTCCATTCTAAAGAGGGAGGTTTTCTTTTCAACAGTTCATATAGTGGTCTTACCAGAACACCATAATCATGATCCAAAGACTGCACCATCCAGTCATTCCCAGTAATGTCCAGAGCTCCTTGCTAGTTGACGGTCATGGAGTCTGACAGATGGCTTCTTTTCTAGCAGCTCCAAGTTCTCTCTGTCCTCCTGTTATTTCATCTCCTAGGTAGGAAACTCGGGTTTGGATTAGTTGGGCCTTTTGTTTGGATACCCAATAACCATTCAGTCACAGAAAAGTTAATAATTCCACTGTCCACTGGATACATTCTTCCTCTGTTTCTGTAGCTGTTAGAAAAAGGGTGAAATTTTATGTTAAAAATATTTATATTTGATGAGCAGTTGTATTCTCTTCCCTTGTTATTTCCCCTTATCATTATTATTATTGGTGGTAGCAGTAGTGGGTTTGTATTATACCTTAGTTACTGGACTGTTTTTATCTCAACCTGTGGGAGTTACATTCCTTCGATTCTCCTCCCCTCTCCCCCCAGGAGCGGGGGGAGGAAGAACAGGCAGGAATGAGTGAGCACCTACAAGGTTCTGAGTTGCCAGCTGGGCTTAAATCACGGCACTCACTTTCACCATATAAATAAGCTTAAAGATTTTTAGCCTTCTGTTAGCAAACCAGAAAACTTCAGAAAAAGTAAAAAAGATTGGGCATTTAAATCAAGAATAATTTAAATTGCTCCATATTTTAGATTTGGCTTATTTAGCAATGCTATTATCCCATGTTTTTACTTCAGGTAAGGTAATGGCATGCAAGAGGAAAGCCTGCTGTATATTTTGTTAGTAGCAATTTAAACAGTTTGGCGTGTATAGGAATTATTGTTTATTTTTGAAAGATGCAGTGAACACAGTGTATAGGATAGAGAATTGAAAAATGGCTTCCTGTTCACGCTACTTGGTGTACCAGTTGAGGCATGACTGGACCACATCTGGATCATCAATGCCATTAAGTTCAGCATACCAGATACTAAAATTGAAGCTAGGTCCCCACGATAAGAGTGGAACTATTTTAATGAATCGACAGAGGAACATCTGTTCATCATTTTGTGATAAACACATAAATGTACTGGCTTTTGCAAATCATAGGTGTGGTTATGTGGATATAACTATACAAGTTTATAGTAACAAAAACATAGCTCGATAAAGACACAAGATTAGCAAAACGGAGTCACATAGAAGAATCTGTAAAGGTAAAGAGAAGGGGGTGGGTTTGCATGCTTGATATAAGAAAAGCTGGTGCCTGTAAAATATAGAGTTAAGGTACTTTTTAGCTTAACTTAGGTTGTAGAAAGAGAACAATGTTTATGTTGTTAGCCTGTGGAATTTAGTGGCCCCACTAAATGTGAGTTAATTGTTTCACACTAGTCCTCTAAAGTATCTTTAGTTTTAAAGAACAATATTTGTGTTGTAAGTCTGTGGTGAGATAACAAGATTTAGTGGCCCCACTAAACGTGAATGAGTTATTTCACACCATCCTTCTACTTATCAGTTAGTTTAGAGACAGAGCCTCCCAAACATCTGCTAGCTTGGGATACTCCTTGTCTGCCCATCCTGCAATAAATTTTGCAGGAAGGTCACACTGTTTTAAATCTTTGTGTGTTATCAGAATAATTACAGATATGGCTGGTTTTAGCTAGTTGTGTGATTATTGGGGTGTTCAACTGTGCCAAAGGTGAAAAGTACATTGTGAGGAAGACTGCTTACTTCATCTTGAAGACCCCTACTCACATGAGGAAGACTGCTTACTTCATCCTCAAGACCCCTGCCCACAATCATTGAAGAGCAGTGCGTAGATGCCAAGAGGAGGAGACTCATGATAATAAATTACTCGACTTAGTTATAATGTTCCCTGCCTATACGCAGGAATTATGAATATGTATGTGACTAATGGAATTGTGAATCTTGTTTTCAGCAGCGGCAGCCGTGGGGATGGATCTGTGAGTTTCCAGATAATGTATCAAACTCTCTGGAAATCTCTGTTATACTCAGCAGTCTATAAAGGGAGGAAGACTGCAGCACTAGGGAACTTTTCTATACAACACTATCTACAACTAAATATCTTAATAAAGGAAATATAAAAGCAAAATAAATTACTTTCCTACTTTAAATGAGGATTTTCTGCTGCAATGTTTTAGTTCTTCAAGGCTGTTGAAAATATCAGTGTGAAGATACACTTCCAGGGCCTAAATGTTTAATTTATTAATATTTAACTAAATTTATTTAAATATTTCCAGCTTAAAATATCTTCATTTTGTAAATCCATTTGGATAGCTTATAGAAGCTGGCTAAATACTGTTTTTAAGCCTCTTTCACGTTTAAGTTCTACACACAGTGAGTATTATAAATTAATAAAAATTGTACGAAGGTATGAAAAATATCAGTAAGTACTGAAAACATAAGCTTTCAATAATTGAATTACATACCTAAAGGTAGTAAAAATTAACATGAATAGAAAATCCATTATGGACTATGAGAAATGGTGTTTTCCTATAATGTCAGTTGTCATTAGTTTTTATGTGTTTGTCCTCCTATAAAATGAATGGCCATTATTGCTAAAATATTTATTCTTCAGAGTAGGAACTTTTCAGATGTCAATGGAGGAGATCCAGCCTCTATCAAATATTTCTCTGACCTTCCCTCTGAAAATGTGGTCATTTCAAATTCAGTCAAGCTACTGACTTCAGAAAATCTCACTTTGTACATACTCCCTAGAAACTGTACAGCTGGCTACTAAATTGTCAAGACTCACATCAACACCCCCCAAAACGATTAAGACTTCTACTGTATCTTCAAAGATGTGGTTTAAGTTCAAATGGCAGCTAAGCACCCTGCAGCTGCTCAGTCACTGCCCCCTCCCCCTTGTGGGATGGGGAGGAGAATCAGAATGCTCCTTGAACTCTGAAAAGACTTGGTTCTGTGACCACTTCCCTAGGGAGCCTGTTCTGGTGACCACCCACCCTCTCAGTGAAGAACCTTTTCCTAATGTCCAATCTGAACTTCCCCAATGCAGTTTCACTCCATTTCCTCATATCCTATTGCTGGTTACCAGAGAGAGGAGCTCAGCACCTCCCTCTCCACTGGCCCCTTGAGTAAGTTATAGACTACAATGAGGGCATCCCTCAGCTTTCTCTTATCCAAGCTGAACAAATCAAGTGACCTCAGCCACTCCTCATAAGTTTTGTCCTCAAGGTCTTTCACCGTCTTGATTGCCATCTGGACACACTCTAATAGTTTGATGCCCTTCTTATACTGAGCACCCAAAACTGGACACGGTACTTGAGGTGGAGCTGCACCAGTGCAGCATAGAGCCTCCCTTGACTGGCTAGCTATATTGTACGTGATGCACCCCAGGAGATCAGAGTTGTCTAGGAGCTGACCCTTTTGGCTGCCAAGGCACACTGTTGACTCATATTAAACTTGCCATCAACCCAAAACCCCAAATCTCTTTCCACGGGCCTGCTCTCCAGCCTCTCATCCACCAATTTGTATATATAACCAGGATTACCCCATCCCAGGTGCAGAATTTGTCACTTGCTCTTGGTAAATTTCACACAGTTGGTGATTGCCCAGCTCCTTATTCTATCCAGATCTCTCTGTAAGGCTTCTCTACCCTCAAGTGAGTCCACAGTTCCTCCTAGTTTAGTATCATTGGCAAACTTACATAATATAATATACCTGTGTCCAGACCATTTATAAAAACATTGAAGAGCACTGACCCTAACACTGAGCCCTGGGGAACCTCACTGGTGAATGGCCACCAGCATGATGTAACCCCATAAGTCTTTGAGTATGACCCTTCATCCAATTGCTCACCCAACACAGTGTTCAAAGAAGGGCAACATAGCAGATCTAGAGCACAAGTGTTATGAGGAGCAGCTGACGGAACAGGGTTGTTTCATCTGGAAAAAAGGATGCTGAGGGAAGACCTTAACACTCTCTACAACTATCTGAAAGGAAGTTGTAGTGAGGTGGGTGTCAGTCTCTCCTCCCAAGTAGCGATCCATAGAAGAAGAGGAACTGGCCTCAAGTTGTGCCAGGGAAGCTTTAGACTGGATATTAGGAAAAAAATCCTCACTAAAAGGGTTATCAAGCATTGGAAAAGGCTGGCCACAAAAGTGGCTGAGTCACCATCCCTGGAGGCATTTAAAAGATGTGTAGATGTGCTGCTTAGCTGCATGGTTTAGTGGTCGGCTTGATAGTATTAGGTTAACGATTGGACTTAATGATTTTAAGGGTCTTTTCCAACTAAATGATTTTATGATTCTATGAATATCCAAGATCCTTAGAGAATTTAAGTGAGCAGTATTAAAAGAGGAATGCTAAAACCTCAATATACTTGCCAGCATGGTACACAGAAAATGTACCCCAAACTAGGCTATCATATTGTCCCTAAGCAAACCAAATTACAAAAACAACTGTTGTGGTTTAAGCCCAGCCAGCAACTCAGAACCATGCAGCCACTTGCTCACTCCCCTCTTTCTTACTCCCTCCTCTCCCAGAGGGATGGGGAGGACAATCGAAAGAATGTAACTCCCACAGGTTGAGATAAGAACAGTCCAGTAACTAAGGCATAACACAAAAGCACTACTGCTACCACCAATAATAATAATGATAAGGGAAATAACAAGGGAAGAGGATACAACTGCTCACTATATGCTGACCAATACACAGCCCAACCCAAGCAGTGATCTGGGCCTTCTGGATAACTCCCACCAGTTTATATACTGGGCATGACTTGCTGTGGTATGAAATACCTCTTTGGTTAGTTTGGGTCAGGTGTCCTGTCTCTGCTTCCTCCTGACTTCCCCTCCTCCCTGGCAGAGCATGAGACTCAGAAAGTCCTTGATCGAAGTAAATATTACTTAGCAACAACTAAAACCATCAGTGTTACCAGCACTGCTCCCAGGCTGAAAGTCAAAAACACAGCACTGCAGCAGCTACTATGAAGAAGAAAAATGACTACTACTGCTGAACCCAGGACAGAATTACTTACTCCATACCATTCCTGTCATGTTCAAATCCCACATTTTTCAATATGCCATCATTTTGTCTCATATATATAAATATATATATATATATACACCCCCTCACACGCAAAGAGAGAGATACCATTCCTTAGTGCACGGACCAGTCCCTATAAAGCTGCTGAATTAATCCAGTCCATGACGTCAGGCTCCATCTCTTGTAAGTCTTTCAGAGCAGGAGAGGCTGTGTGCAGTGTCTGATTGTTGCCTGCTGATGACACCACGGGACTTGTCTGGTCACTGCCGAGCTCATCTGGTTTCGGCAAAGTACAGTCTTTGTTAGGGGTGATGATTGGAGGGAAGTCAGGGTTAGTTGATGGTGATCTGAAGCCATCTGGCTGGTGGGCTACAAAAGTGTTATATAGAAGGCAACAGCATACAATTGAGTTCATTGGCTGTTTTTCCCTAAAATAAAACCACCCTCAGGTACACATCGGACTTCCCCAACTTCCTGTATTACCCACCAAGTATATCCGGGTTCCTGAGCAAAAGCAATCCCATGAGTGGGTTTGCCTTTACATGAAGCAGGAATAATCCAGACTATCTTCCTCAGCAAATCCTTCATGTGCACCACAGGAACTTTATTGCCCTCTACAGTATGTAAAAGTTCTCACTGGGCTGGGTCAGCCCTGTTAGCAGATCCCCTCGTGTTGACCAATCAGGTGGGTCTTGGTAAATGTGTATCCTAATGTCTGAATGTCCTACCACCCAGTGTGTTTTTTAACAGCCCATTGTACTGTTGGATTTTTCCGGAGGCTGGTGCATGGTAGGGGATCACAGAATCCCGAGGGTTGGAAGGGACTCGAAAGATCATCTAGTCCAACCCCCCTGCAAGAGCAGGGTAACCTAGAGTACATCACACAGGAACTTGTCCAGGCGGGCCTTGAATATCTCCAACGTAGGAGACTCCACAACCACACTGGGCAACCTGTTCCAGTGCTCTGTCACTCTTACAGTAAAGAAGTTCTTCCTGATGTTAACGTGGAACCTCCTATGCTCCAGTTTACACCCAGTACCCCTTGTCCTACCACTGGATATCACTGAAAAAAGCCTAGCTCCATCATCCTGACACCCACCCTTTACATATTTGTAAACACTGATGAGATCACCCCTAAGTCTCCTCTTCTTCAAGCTAAAGAGACCGAGCTCCCTCAGCCTCTCCTCATAAGGGAGGTGTTCCACTCCCTTCATCATCTTTGTGGCTCTGCGCTGGACTCTTTCAAGCAATTCCCTGTCCTTTTTGAACTGAGGGGCCCAGAACTGGACGCAATATTCCAGATGCGGCCTCACCAAGGCAGGGTAGAGGGGGAGGAGAACCTCTCTTGCCCTACTAACCACATCCTTTCTAATGCACCCTAGGATGCCATTTGCCATCTTGGCCACAAGGGCACATTGCTGGCTCATGGTCATCCTCCTATCCACCAGGACCCCCAGGTCCCTTTCCCCTTCACTCCTTTCCAGCAGGTCAACCCCCAACCTGTACTGGTACATGGAATTGTTCCTCCCCAGATGCAAGACTCTACACTTGCCCTTGTTGAATTTCATCAAGTTTCTCCCTGCCCACCTCTCCAGCCTGTCCAGGTCTCGCTGAATGGCAACACAGCCTTCTGGTGTGTCAGCCACTCCTCCCAATTTAGTGTCATCAGCGAACTTGCTGAGGGTACACTCAGTTCCCTCATCCAGGTCGTTGATGAAAATATTAAACAGCACTGGTACCAGCACTGACCCCTGAGGGACTCCACTAATCACAGACCTCCAGCTAGATTCTGCCCCATTGACCACAACTCTCTGCCTTCTTCCTTTCAACCAGTTCTTGATCCACTTCACTACCTGATCGTCAAGCCCACACTTTCTTAGCTTATCTATGAGAATGCTGTGGGAGACAGTATCAAATGCCTTACTGAAATCAAGAAAAACCACATCTACCTCTCTACCATTTTCCCGCCACCTAGTCACTTCCTCATAGAAGGCTGTAAGGTTGGTCAAACATGACTTCCCACTCATAAAACCATGTTGGCTGTTCTTAATAACCCCCTCATCCTTAATATGCCTAGAGATGGAGTCAAGAATAAGTTGTTCCATCACCTTTCCAGGGACGGAGGTAAGGCTGACCGCTCTATAATTACCCGGGTCCTCCTTCTTGCCCTTCTTATAGTCTGGTGTGACATTTGCCATCCTCCAATCCTCAGGCACCTCTCCCATATACCCACTCAATGCTATGCTCTTTGTCCCAAGTGTCTATAACATTGTTCCTGAAATGAATCCCACTGTCTGACTCAGTTCTCTCTGGGGTGCCATGTTGACACATTTGTTTCTCAAGGCCCAGGATAGTGTTCCTGGCAGTGGTGTGGGGCGCAGTGTATGTTTCCAGCCATCTGGTGGTTGCTTCCATCATGATAAGCACATGGCTTACCATGTGCTTATATTTCTTAACCATGAAATATAATTGTTTATGCTGTCTTAGAGAACCAGTCCCACCAGTCTGACATGCCATCCCCAATTACCAACAAACTTTAAAATTTCAGAAGGTGGCAAAATATGCATTCAAAAATGCATCTGGCTCATTTTTCAGTGGGCAAAACATTTCTGGTGATCAGGTGAACCATTTGTCATGTTGATACCGATGGAACAGCTCAGCTTGGGGCATGATAATCGCAGTGCTGACCTTACTTTTCCCAAATGTTGACCTTATTGTTCTACGCAGGCATCTGAGCTGCTTATGGATTAAGCACTTTAAGTAAAACTACTGATGTTAATTTGTCAAAAAAAAATCTGGCTTTGTGAACTGGCAGTTCACTAGAATCTCAAAAAGACTGTATGGAAGGGTAAGGTAAACATTTGGGCACAAGAACATCATTTCAGTGTCCCAAGCTTATCTGTCCTTTCCCTCCTTCCCTGACATCACATTGATTCTTTGGAAAAGGAGATAGTACAATGAAAAGAAAACAGATAAAGAGGAAAAAAAAAAAGAAAATACAAAAGGAAAGTTTTTCTTTCATAGGCACTGCATGCACTCAAAAATATCTTAAAGTAGGTGGATATTAACATCAGCTGGAAAATAGTTACTTTAATGCAGTTCTCAAAATATATTTGGGGCTTACATGTATCTTGTTTATGCAAATAAGGTGGATTCCATTAAATGACCCAAGATTAAGCATTACTGTTTTTCACATAGTATGTTACTTGTTTGCTATTTTATTTTTGTATTTTATATGACTGAAATAATGAAAATGTTTCTTAGAACTTCCTGAATACAAGCAAAAAGCATACTATTTTTAAAAACAACCTTCTTTTACTGATTCCTCCTTTGATTGGCATAAATGTTAACAACCTGATGCATTTTTCTAGCTGAAGAACCAGTAGGTCATTTGCTTCATTAATTTCTGATATTTTCTAGAAAATTTGAAATATTGAAGTTGTACTAATATCTTTTGATCCAAGTTTTACATCTTGAGTTTTAAATTTATATGAGTTAATATTTTCACAATGCTGCAGTCACAAACCTGTATTATTTGCCATTCCATTATAAAAAAGAACAGTGCTTGACTTGAGACCCTGTGCTGTTGAATGTTTACTCTGTAGAACTAAGAATGCTGATTTACATCACTAGTTATAAGCCAGTTTCTTCTCAGTTCTGTAGTCCACAACCTGGATCAATTCTCAGCAAGGTTTTTTCTACTGCTTTGCATAAGAAGCTGTCAGTGCCCTTGCTCAGAATGAACATGAGTAATGGGTTTGCATGGGAACTGGTATATTTTTTTCCATGAGAAACACTAAATTTACTTCAGGACCCCCTTTAATATTCTCTCTAGTATGGAATTACTGATCAGTATCAATCACTAGGAAGCTGGCCAATGTAGGTTTAACAAGAAATACAATACTGATTTTCCTCAATGGATCAAACTGATGTGGACATAAAATAAAGACAGCTTGATGCATATGAAATATAAGAACAGATGCTCCTGCTATGGCAATGACATTTTTTTAGAACAAGGAACAATTTTTGAAAGGATAGTACAGCAAAGCTGTGTAATACTGTTATCTCCATTATCAGATTCTGATACAAAAGGACACTTCCACGCTTTTCCTGAGAAGCCAAAATTGGCCTCAGTACCAAAATTCTAGCACTGAAACAAAGGCTTCTCAGACTCCACAGAAGTAACTCATATTACTCTGAGATAGTCAATAAAAACACTTCCCAAAGTTGATATTACAAGATATATTAGTAAGAATCAACCAATACCACTTAGAAGAAACTTTCACTTGAAAAGCTTATTAAAATGTCACAAAATATTTATAGTTTGCAGTTTCAACATTTTTTTTACCTTCATACCTTACCTTTTCTATCTCTGAGATGTTACCCAAAAGTTTATCAAGGTTCACCACACTGATTTTCTCCATAGTTTCTTCATGGCTGCGATTAATTTTTCTGGAACACTTCATCTAGTGACCACTGTATATATAAAAATTGAATTTATATATTTCTCATTCATATTACATCAAAAGTTTTCATATGCACAAATGTAAACAGAACACAGACTACTGCGTGCTGTGTTGTTTTTTGTTGCTTTTTCTTTAAATTAAATCAGTTTTTGCATGTGAAGCTAAACTTCAACCAACCTCAGATCTTACATCTCTAGGAAATGCAGTGAAATCCCAAGACAAATCTATCAAACTGTTAGATGATCTGCTGGAGTACAGGAAGGCTCTGCAGAGGGATCTGGACAGGCTGGATCAATGGGCTGTGGCCAATGGCATGAAGTTCAACAAGGCTAAGTGCTGGGTTCTGCACGTGGGCCACAAGAACACCATGCAATGCTACAGGCCTGGGGAACAGTGGCTGGAGAGGTGCTTGGCAGAAAAGGACCTGGGGGTGCTGACTGACAGATGGTTGAACATGAGGCTGCAGTGTGTCCAGGCAGCCAAGAAGCCAATAGCATCCTGGCTTGTATCAGAAATACTGCGACCAGCAGGGCCCAGGAAGTGATCATCCCCCTTTACTGGGCACTGGTGAGGCTGCACTTTGAGTACTGTATTCAGTTATGGGCCCCTCACTACAAGAAAGACATTGAAGTGCTGGAGCGGGTCAAGAAAAGAGCAACAAAGCTGGTGAAGGGTCTGGAGAGCAGATCTTATGAGGAATAGCTGAGGGAACTGAGGTTATTTAGTCTGGAGAAGAGAAGGCTCAGGGGGGACCTCATCGCTCTCTGCAACTACCTGAAAAGAGGTTGTAGTGAGGTGGGGGTCAATCTCTTCTCCCAAGTACTGAATGACAGGACAAGAGGTAACTGCCTGAAGCTGCACCAGGGGAGGTTTAGACTGGATATTAAGGAAAAATTTCTTAACAGAGAGGGTAGTCAGGTATTGGAACAGGCTTCCCAGGAAAGTGGTGTAATCCCTGTCCCTGAAAGTGTTCAAAAAAGTGTAGATGAGGCTCTTAGTGACGGTTTAGTGGTGGACTTGGTGGTCCTGGGGTAATGGTTGGACTTGATCTTAAAGGTCTTTTCCAACTGTCCTATGTTCAGCAGTAGAAGTCATTTTTCTCCTTCTTAGTAGCTGGTGCAGTGCTGTGTTTTTGACTTTCAGCCTGGGAACAGCTCTGATAACACTGATGGTTTTACTTGTTGCTAAGTAATATTTACTTTGATCAAGGACTTTCTGAGTCTCATGCTCTGCCAGGGAGGAGGGGAAGTCAGGAGGAAGCAGAGACAGGACACCTGACCCAAACTAACCAAAGAGGTATTCCATACCACAGTATGTCATGCCCAGTATATAAACTGGGGGAGTTACCAGGAAGGAAAAGATCACTGCTCGGGTTGGGCTAGGTATCGGTCAGCTACTGGTGAGCAGTTGTATTCTCTTCCCTTGTTATTCCCCTTATCATTATTATTATTGGTGGTAGCAGTAGTGGTTTGTGTTATACTTTAGTTATTGGACTGTTCTTATCTCAACCCATGGGAGTTACATTCTTTTGATTCTCCTCCCCATCCCTCTGGGAACGGGGGGAGGAAGGTGGGGGAGTGAGAGAGAGACTGTGTGGTTCTGAGTTACTGCTGGGCTTAAACCACGACAGTTCTTTGTGATGCCCAACATGGGGCATGAAGAGTTGAGATAATGACAGATCAGACTGGAATGTGTCTAATCGTATTTGTGATAAGCATTTATTGATTTGGATTTATAGTCACTTGTCACAATGCTGATTTATTTGCTCTCAAAGTTGTTGCTCTTGATCTCACAGTTCCAGCATGTCCTACCTTACTTACAGCCGGTATTTGCTGTGGTACTTGCCTGGGAGCCTTGGGCTAAGGTTTTTGTTTCATCATACTTTATAGTAATGACTTGTAATACAATAGACTCATTGACCATTAAATTGATCAGGCTTGCATTCCCAGTGTGGTCACCACCTCTATACCTTGGGAAGTATATAATAGAAGTGTTTAACAATTACATATTTTTTTTTCCCTCTTTGAGCGGTCAATCCATGAGGGAGACATTCCCTTACGCTCCCAGCACCCCAACCAGACAATTTAAAGCAGCATTTGAGAGTTCTGAAGGTTTTGAACGGTCTTTGAATACCCTTGACACCTGCCTGCTAATTGTGATGGGGATCACCATGTTGGCACACATACAGAGTGTGTTTTACCCACGACCATTTCGTCTGATCTTGAAAGTTAAGCAGAGTCAGGTTTCGGCCTTCTTTAGGGTAAGACAACAATACAGGAGGACCAGGAGATTTTCCCTGAGGCTGGACAGTCATGAGTGGCAGGGTGTGTGGGATAGTATGGGCAAGTGTCTAGGCCAGTGGGCCCCTCCAGTGCTTTGGAATTTCCACACTGAACAAGTGCAAAATCCAGAAAACTTAATAAAACACTTAAATGAGGTGTGTTGTCATCCTGGTCACACAAGAGAGGACAACTCATGGAAATGTGCTGGGGCTTGGGATATGCTTACAGAGTCCTATTCAACACTATCCAGCACCTTCAAAAGGAAAAAAATATCCCTGGATCTGATGGCAAAGCAACAGACAAAGCAGCTACTCCAGCTCCAAGCACAGCAGCTACACTACCCCCAGCAACAAGTACAATCACTACTCAAACTTTGGCTGCAACAGACAGTGCAGCTACTACAACTCCAAGTACATCAGCTACACCAAAGAACCAATTTGTGCTAATATTCGTTGCCCCTGTAAGAAAGGGAAAAAGCAAAAAAGGCAAGAAAGATGAAGCAAAATGAAAAGCAATGTACTCACCACCTGGGACAACATCTGACCAGGAGTTATTAGAATGTGAATCTGAGGAAGAAGAGGAAGAGGAGGTGATGTCTCAATCCCGGACCTCAACTGAGCTACAGAATATGCAAAAAGATTTTACCCGTCAACCAGGGGAGCACATCCTCACCTGGTTGCTCCAATGCTGGGACAATGGGGCTGACGGTCACACACTAGAAGGTAGCGAAGCCAAGCAGCTGGGATCACTTGCTAGGGAAGGGGGAATTGACAAAGCAGTTGCAAGAGAAAAATAATCCCTCAGTCTTTGGAAGCAGCTCTTGGCAGCTGTGAAGGAAAGGTTTCCGTACAAGGACAATGTTATGAGTTGTTCAGCCAAGTGGACTACTTTAGACGGAGGCATCCAGTCTCTGAGGGAATCAGCCATTGTAGAGATGATCTATCACATCAAGCAGAACAACTGGGATGTACCCATATATCCAAATGAAGTCAAATGTACGTGACCCATGTGGCAGAAATTTACGTGGAATACACTGTCATCATGTGTCCATTCACTGGCAACAGCAACCTGGAAAGGCATAGTACCACTAACAGTGGATGAAATGATTCATAAACTCCAAGAGTTCGAAGACAATCACACCCCTCCCATCATTTCAGCTGTGGAAAAACTGTCTTAGGAGTTCAAACAGTTGAGAGATGATCTATCCAATTGTCATGGGTTCAGCCGTGGCAATCATTTTTCTCCTTCTTGTAGCTGGTGCAGTGCTGTGTTTTGACTTCTGGGCTGGGAATAGTTGCTTGGTGGTGAGCATGTTTTGAGGGTGTTTTTGGTCAAAGCCTTTGTTTTTGTTCAAGTTCCTTTTGTTCAAGGCACATGTTCTGCCGGGGAGGAGGGGAGCCCGGGGAGGAGGGGAGTCCGGGAGGAAGGAGAGACAGGACACCTGACCCAGGCTAGCCAATGAGGTATTCCATACCATAGCACGTGATGCCCAGGATGCATACGGGGAGAGAGAGAGCTGAAGGGGTAGAGCTCTAGAGGAAAATGGAGGAGGGAGCACATGGTGCTCGGCCAGGCAGGGTGGAGTGTGTTATGGGTCGGTGGCTGTTGGGGTGTTGTATTCTTTTCGCTTGTTATTGGCTGTATCATTACTATTGTGTTATGCCTTAGCTATTAAACCGTTCTTATCTCAATCCGTGGGGGCTACATTCCTTGGATTCTCCTTCCTAACTCTCCAGGAGTTGGGGGACTTGGTTTAAACCACGACACCAATCTATCCAGCTCCCCATGTGCTGTGGAATGGACTCAGTCAGAGATCAATGTGATCAGAAAAAAAGCCATTTATTGCAAAGCATTAACTCCTTATATACTATTGCTTACACACACCTACAGCAATTTGGCATATCATGATTGGATACTTGTCTTGAAGACCCTTAGTGACTAACACATAATTGGTTAAGCACAGGTGTGAGAACTCGACCTGGAAAGCTTGCCAACAGTCCACAGTTCTCATCACTCAGTGAATTCCAGCTTCTTCTTATCTTGCTTGCTTAAGCTTCCTCGGGCCTCCCACAGCCTTGCTGTATCCCTCGGAGTTATTCAGTGAATATCTGGAAAGACCAGAGAACAAGAATAATTAAGAACATAATGCAAGATCAGGTAACAATTGTCACACGTAGTTATAATGTAACCAAAAAGATGTTATCAACCTTAGACCAGGATCCTATAACGTGTAAAACAGGATCCAACTTAAGTATAAAGATAGAAGCTTGATCAATAAACTTCACTACATGCCATCAGAGCTGTAGTCCATCTGTTTCTTTCAGGCGTCCTTAAAGAGCTGGTCTCTGTCAGTTGGTGCCGAAACCCAGGAAACTCGACACTAATGGACGGGACGTCGCTTCCCCCATGAAGCCGTGGTAGGTGAGTATAAGTTGGGGTGAAGAACTTCGTATAACAGACGTTTTAAATAAGATAAAGATGGGGAATGCAGAAAGCACAGAACGTAAGATTTTTTGCGTCTATGTTGAAATCATTATTGGTAGTGCGAGGAGTTAAGGTAACTACTAGGCAAATTGATCGTTTTTTAGAATTTGTTGAACAGGTGTGCCCTTGGTTTCCAAAAAATGGTACAATTAATATTGAAACTTGGAACAAAGTAGGAGAGAAGATTCAGGGATATTATGCCATTCATGGACCTGAGAAAGTATCTATTGATACATTTACCTTATGGACATTAGTAAAAGAATGCCTTAGAGGGGATACTGGGGATGAAAAATGTTTAAGAGAAACGCACTATGATAAGAAACCTTTGTCTTGTTCAAAATCGCTGGGGCAATTACCTTCAGCTCCCCCCCCATCTCCTCCTAGGTATGAGGAGCCTATAAATTTTCAGCGAGACTCTTTCTTTTTAAAATCAAATTCAACAAGGCAATTACGTGAACAAGATGCCCCACAGAATAATATTGATGATTTAGATCCTGATGAATTGGATGAATTAGAAAAGGAAGCTGCTGAATATAATCATGAGGAACTTATATTCCCTGTAGTAAAAAATATGGGGATTCAAACTGAAAATTGTACTCCTACTGTGTTGCCTGCTTTTAGAGCGGGAACTATGCCCCCTCCTCCAGCCAGAAGATCTTATCATGCAGCGTTCTCCATTACAATTGGCTTTAAAAGATGCAAAACAGGACAGTGAGAATTTAGACGGTTTTCCTCAGATCTTCCCAGTAATTCAGAGGAAAAATGGAATGGGTGGCCTTTTTAATGATTATGAAGCCATTCCATATAAACAACTAAAAGAATTAAAAGTGGCAACAACACAGTATGGACCCACAGCACCTTTTACAATTGCTATTATAGAAACGATTGCTTCCTCCTGGAGATTGGAAAACTTTAACAAAAGCAGTTCTATCTGGAGGAGATCATTTACTATGGTCTGCAGAATATGCTGACCGTTGTTATAATACTGCCCAAAGACCGCAGGTAATGCAAATGGGAATTACCTATGAACAGTTAGCAGGGATCGGACAATATTCAAGTGTATATCAGCAGTTAAATCTGAACCCTATAGCTTATGATTTTATCAGAGAAATGGGAATAGCTGCATGGAAAAAACTGCCACGTTCAGGCATACGAAAGGAGGAATTAACAAAGATACGACAGGGACCAGATGAGCCATACCAAGATTTTGTATCTCGTTTATTACAAGCCTCGGCAAAATTGATAGATGAGACCGATGCTGCCTTTATTTTGGTAAGGGAACTTGCTTTTGAAAATGCAAACAACGTTTGTCAAGCAGCAATCAGACCTTGGAAAGGGAAAGCCACCCTGAATGATTACATTAGTTTGTGTGCAGATATTGGATCCAGTTATGTACAGGGTGTAGTTTCTGCTGCTGCTATGAAAGGCATGCCCATAGAGCAGGTAATGGCTGCAATCAAGGGAAAACGAGGAAGGGTGCCAGGACCGCCTGGTAGTTGTTTTGCATGTGGCCAAATGGGGCATACTGCCAAAAACTGTCAGAACAGTGTTCAGTCTATAACTAAATAAAAAGCTGCCAGGACATTCCTTATAATCCACAAGGTCAAGGAATAGTAGAAAAATTTAATCACACTCTCAAGTCTCAACTTAAAAAACTAAAATGGGGGACATGGGAGATTAAGGATACACCTTCTTCCCTTTTATCCCATGCTCTTTTTGTCCTCAATTTTTTGATTCTTGATGCTGATGGTTTATCTGCAGCAGATCGTCATTGGCATCCATCTGGAAGTCAAAGACCATTAGTTTATTGGAAGGATCCTATGGATAATGTGCTCCGAGGTCCAGATCCAGTATTAATGTGGGGCCGAGGGTATGTTTGTGTTTTTCCAACAGACAAGCCATCTCCACGTTGGATTCCAGAGCACTGTGTGAAACATGCCCAAAACCAAGATGGGAAAGCTACAGCGAAAGATGCAATGGCTAACCTTAGAATGGCGATCTCCTCCTCCTGACATGCAGTCATTGTATCTTTTCACCTTGTTGCTTAGTGTCCTATGGATACTACAACGTGGCTGTGCTGCGGAACAATACTGGGCATTTGTTCCAGCTCCTCCAGTTATTCACCCAGTCACTTGGAAAGAAAATGTGGACATCCCCATATACAATAACCAGACAACTTTTATGGGACTTGATTCTAATCATCACATTAAGCCATATTTTGCCCTCTTTAATTATAGTGGAAAAAGTGATGATTTGCCTATTTGTTTCCAAAAGAATAAAATGATGCCGGAATGTATTCAGCTAGTAAGACAAAATGATTGGGATACCAATGTTACAGCTGGCATACATTGGGCAATTAATATGTATTACCCATCTCTTAAGAATTCAATGCAGGGGCAAGGTATATTTCCCCCTGGTATCCCTCCTTGCCGGAATGGTCCTATTAAAGGAAAATTTGGCCTCAATTGGCGTTTATGTCATCATAACCAAACAACATGTTTAAAATTACAGCAAACCTATTTCTGTGATTGGAATGTTATAAATAATGAAAGACCTATAGATTTGGTCTATGGTATCTGGACAACGAATAATGAAACATTCTATACTCAATTATGGAAAATCGTTGCGGCAATGGGGGAAATTCAGGCAAGAAAAACTAATGTTACATGGATAGAAATTAACCATGTTCGGGCTATGTCTGAAATGACTAATATAACTCGAATATATATGCAGGCATGTGTACCTGATCCATATGCTTTTATAAGTGGAAATCTAACAAAACAAAATGATACTTTGGTTTGTAATAACTGTGAAATTTCTAATTGTGTGAATAGTAGCAGCTCCTCCCTTTTGATGGTTAAACAGCCTGACTATATATTCCTACCAGTAAATCTCACACAAGATTGGTATGCAGACAGTGGAAGTGAAGTTCTGGAATTAGTAACAAAACAATTGTTACGTAGAGAAAAAAGAGTAGTAGGACTAATAATTGCGGGGATTGTTGTTTTAATCACTGCGATCGCGGTAACTACGATAGCTTCTATATCTTTATCAACTAGCATTCAAACAGCTGCTTTTGTAAACAGTTTGTCAGTAAATATATCACATGCTTTTAAGTTACAAGAGGAATGGGATGAGAAGATTGAGTTAAAAGTAAATACTTTGAAGGATACGGTAGATTTAATTGGTCGACAAGTAGAAATCTTATAAATAAAAGAATCCTTGCGTTGTCATGCAGATTATCAATAAATTTGCGTTACCCCAATAAAATGGAATAATACAATGTTCCCTTGGGAAAAGATTCAACGCCATCTACAAGGAGTTTGGGATAATGCAAATACATCTTTGAATCTCCGAGAATTGAGACAACACATTCAAGAAATGTTAAATGCTGAACCGGTAGCATTGCCTTTGGCACGAGTTAAAGACTTTATAGATACTTTAAAATCAAGTTTTCCTTCTATGCAAACCTTTTTTAACAATATTTACGGCCTTATCATTTTAGCAGGTGTTGTTCTTGTAGGCATATTGATTTGTCCTTGTCTTATCAGATGTATTGGATCTCAAAACAAAGATATAAATGTTGAATTAAGAAAGGTTCAATTGGAAATGTCTAAACATAAAAACCTCCTCCTTTAAGTTTAAATAAAAGAAAAAAGGGTGAGATGAAGGGAGTCGAACTGGCCTGAAAGGGTTAGTAAGATGAAGGCGAATACGCTCCTGGAAGGGAGCGTTTCGACCTCTCCCTAAACCTCCCTAAAGGAGAAAAACCAGTTTCTATAACAACAATAAAAGAACAGGTGGTGCAGTACATGTGGAAAGACCAGAGAACAAGAATAATTAAGAACATAATGCAAGATCAGGTAACAATTGTCACGCGTAGTTATAATGTAACCAAAAAGATGTTATCAACCTTAGACCAGGATCCTATAACGTGTAAAACAGGATCCAACTTAAGTATAAAGATAGAAGCTTGATCAATAAACTTCACTACATGCCATCAGAGCTGTAGTCCATCTGTTTCTTTCAGGCGTCCTTAATGAGCTGGTCTCTGTCAATTCAGAGCTCATGTACCAAATATCCATTTTCCTGTGAGAACACTGTCTCCACACCCATGTGTACCAACCCATGTCTCAGCTATTAACAAAAGGTGTCCTAGTGCTTGAGAGAGAAGATATAGAAGGTATACGCCACAGGCCACCCTATGGTTTTACCTGTGGGATCAAGAAGAAAACATGAGAAAGTGGGATGGAAAACCTACCTCAGCTCAGGAGGAACAGGTGCGTGAACTGAAGAAGAGAACAAAGATCAAGGCTGATCATCCCATGAGAGCTACGTCTTCAGTCTCCTTTTTATGCTGGAGTTTGTCCAGGAGTTCCTTGTTCATCCATTCAGGTCTCCTGGCGTTCCTGCATGACGTCCTCTTTGTCTGAATGCATTGTTTCTGAGCTTGGATGCGATCCTTGAATATTAACCAACTTTCTTGTCCTCCTCTTCCCTCCAGGGCTTTATCCCATGGCACTCCACCAAACAGATCCTTTAAGAGGGCAAATCCACTCTCCTGAATTCTACAGCAGAGAGCTTGCTGTGCACCTTCCTTGGCACCCTGCTTTTCTCAAACTACACCCTTTTGTGGTCATTGCAGCCAAGGCTGCCCTCCAGCATCACATTCCCCACCAGCCCCTCCCTGTTGGCGAGGACAAGGTCCAACATAGCCCCTCTCCTTATTGGCTTCTCTATCACTTGGGGAAGGAAGTTAGCATTGATGCATTCCAGGAACCTCCCGGATTGTTTGTGCCCTGCTGTGTTGTACCTACATCAGATATAGGGGTGGTTGAAATCCCCCATGAGGACCAGGGCTTGTGAACGTGAGGCTACACCCGTCTATAAAGGGTCTCATATGCTTGGTCTTCCTGGCAGGCAGTCTGTAGCTGTCGTGGTTTAAAACCAAGTCCGCACAGCTCGTTCACTCACTCCCCCCCTTGCTCCCCCAACTCCCGGAGAGTTAGGAAGGAGAATCCAAAGAATGTAGCCCCCATGGGTTGAGATAAGAACAGTTTAATAACTAAGGCATAACACTAATCACTACTGCTACTACTACTACAAATACTAATGATAAAGCAAATAACAAGTGAAGAGAATACAACACCTCACCAGCCACCGACCCATAACTCACCCCACTCTGCCCGACCAAGCACCGACCGATACCTCCTCCATTCCCCCAGAGCTCTAGCCCTTCTGGGTCTCTCCTGGTTACATTCTGTGTATGACGTGCTATGGTATGGAATACCTCTTTGGCTAGCCTGGGTCAGGTGTCCTGTCTCTCCTTCCTAGCAGAGCATGACGCTCAGAAAGTCTTTGGACAAACCAAACATTTGAGCAGTAACTCAAAACACATGTGCTATCAGCAACCATTCCCAGCCTGAAAGTCAAAACACAGCACTGCACCAGCTACCAAGAAGGAGAAAAAATGACTGCTACTGCTGAACCCAGGACAGTAGCAGACCCCCACTGTAATGTCACCTGTCCCTGTCCTCCCTTTAATTCTGACTCATAAGCTCTTGGTTGGATCCTCATCCATCCCCAGATGGAGATCTGTGCACTCCAGATGGTCACTGATGTATAGGGCAACACCCCCTCCTCAGGTCCTTGTAATATATATAATATATATATTTGATTGTCCTGGGTTCAGCTGTAACAGTTATTTTTCTCCTTCTTAGTAGCTGGTGAAGTGCTGTGTTTTTGAATTTCAGCCTGGGATCAACAGTGATAACATGCTGATGTTTTTAGTTGTTGCTAAGTAATGCATACCCTGATCAAGGACTTCTTAGTGTCCCATGCTCTGCAAATGAGGAGGGACACAAGAAGCCAGGAGGGAGCAGAGACAGGACACCTGTCCCAAGCTAGCCAAAGGGCTATTCCATACCACAGCACTTCATACCCAGTATATAAAATGGGGAGAGTCACAGGGAACGCCCAGATCGCTGCTTGGATTGGGCTGGGTATTGGTTGGCAGGTGGTGATCTGGTCAGCAATTGTATTCTCTCCCCTTGTTATTTCCTGTCGTGGTTTAAACTAAATCTGCACAGTTCCCCCTTTGTTTCCCCTCCCCCCCTTACCTTCCCACTCCCGGAGGGATGGGAAGGAGAGCCGGAGGAATACAACTCCCACGGATCGAGGTAAAATCAGTCCAGCAATCAAGGTATAACAGAAATAACTACCGGTACCAATAACAAATCAATGTTAGAGGAGACAAACAGGGAGAGAGAATACGATACCACCCGCCGCCACGAGGCCAGCCCGGAAGCGCGAGAGAGCTTCCCCCCTCCCCTCCTAGCCAGCTTCCAGTTGCCTCCCCAAGCAGGACGTGCTGTGGTATGGAATACCTCCCCGACTAGCCCAGACCAGGCACCCTATCTCTCCCTCCTCCCTGGCAGAGCATGAGCTACTGCTGAACCCATGACATTTCCCTTATCATTATTATCACTGGTGGTATTAGTAGTGACTTTGTATTATACCATAGCTATTGGACTCATCTCAACCTGTGGGAACTACATTCTTTTGATTCTCCTCCCCATTCCTGACAAATCATGGCAACGTGCTGGGGCTTGGGATATGCTTACAGAGCCCTATTCAACACTATCCAGCACCTTCAAAAGGAAAGAAGTATCCCTGGATCTGATGGCAAAGCATCAGACAAAGCAGCTACTCCAACTCCGAATACTGCAGCTACACCAACCCTAGTGACAGGTACAGCAGCTACCCAAACTCTGACTACAAAAGATAACGCAGCTACTCCAACTTCAAGTATAGCAACTACACCAACTCCAGCGACAAGTACAGCAGCTACCCAAAACCAGATAGCAGCAGACACCACAGATGCTGGTGCTACTCAAACCCCAAGCACAACAGCTGCACCAACTCTGACAACAGATACCGCAGCCTCTCCAACCACAGTGATAATCACTGCAGCTAAACCAGAGGACCAATTGGTGCCAATATCAGTTGCCCCTGTATGCAAGGGGAAAAGCAAAACCGAGGCACAAAGAGCAAGCCATACAGTGAAGAAAGATGAAGAAACAATGCACTTACAATACAGAACAGCATGTGATCAAGACTTATTATTACATGACTCAGAGGAAGAACAAGAGGTGACTTCTTGACTCTGGACCTCAACCGAGCTGCAGAATATGCCAAAAGATTTTACCTGTGAGCCAGGGGAGTATGTCATCACCTGGTTGCTCTGATGCTGGGATAATGGGGCTTACAGCCACGCACTAGAAGGTAGGGAAGGCAAGCAGCTGGGATCACTTGCTAGGGAAGGGGGAATTGACAAAGCAACTGGAAAACATAAATGGTACCTCAGTCTTTGGAAGCGGCTCTTGACAGCTGTGTACAAGGACAATGTTATGAGTTGTTTGGCCAACTGGACCACACTAGAGAAAGGCATCCAGTCTCTGAGGGAATTAGCCATTGTAGAGATGATCTATCGTAGGCAAGATGCTGGGAATGCACCATCATCATATGTCCATTCATTGGCAATATTAACCTGGAATGACATAATACTACCAACAGTGGATGAAATGATTCATAAACTCTGAGAGTTTGAAGACAATCTCACCCCTTCCATCATTTCAGCTGTGGAAAACTGTCTTAGGAGTTCAATCCAATCTATCCATCTCCCCACATGTACCAACTCATGTCTCAGCTATTAACAAAAGGCATCCTACTGCTCGAGAGAGGAGATATAAGAGGTACACACAACAAGACACCCTATGGTTTTACCTTTAGGATCACGGAGAATACATGAGAATGTGGGATGGAAAACCTAACTCAGCTCAGGAGAAATGGGTGCACAAACAGAAGAAGAGAACAAAGGTCAAGGATGATGGTGGTGTCATAGTCAGGGGTTTGGGTGTCTTGAACATGGGGCCCAAGTTAGTAGGCCAGGTCTACTGGGGGCTGGTGGAGCTGCTCTGATAAAGAAAAGGAAGAGTGGTTTTGCTGGGAGGCTTGCCAGACTTGTCAAGGATGCTTTAAACAAGATGTGATATTCCAGGTGCTTCAGCCAATGAGCTGGCTTAATTTGGAGCTTGGCTCAGATGCTTGTTCCCTCAGATGGGGAACAAAAAAGAGGAATTAGAGATGTGAGCATGTCTAAGAGGACATGATGTAATAGGTATCACAGAAACAGGGTGGGATGGCTGCTATGACTGGAGTGTTGGAATGGAAGGTTACAGGCTTTTTAGAAGAGACAGGCACGGCAGGCAGGGAGGGGAAGTTGTCCTTTATGTTAGGGATAGGCTGGAGAGTATGGAACTCTGTCTGGGGACAGGTGATCAGTTAAAAGAAAGTTTGTGGGTCAGGGATAAGGGGAAATCAGTGATGGGAGACATTACTGTGGGGATCTGTTACAGACCGCCTGACCAAGAGGACTCTATGGATGAAGCACTCTACAGACAGATAGGAAAAGACTCAGTCTCGCAGGCCCTTGTTCTCATGGGGGACTTCAACCACCCTGACATCTGTTGGAGCGACGGCACAGCCCGGCACAAGCGTACCAGGAGGTTTATTGATTGTGTGGAAGACAACTTACTTCTGCAAGCAATAGAGGAGCCAACAAGGAGACATGCCATGCTGAACCTCGTGCTCATCAACAGGGAAGGGCTGGTTGGAAATGTGACGCTCCAGGGCAGCCTTGGATGCAGCGATCACGAGATGGTCGAATTTGAGGTCCACAGGACAGTGAGAAGAGCGTGCAGCAAGCTCAGTGCCCTGGACTTCAAGAGGGCAGATTTTGGCCTCTTCAAGAACCTGCTTAGTAAGCTTCCATGAGATATAGTCCTAGAGGGCAGGGGAGTCCAAGACTCTTGGTTAATCACAGAATCACAGAATCCTGAGGGTTGGAAGGGACCTCAAAAGATCATCTAGTCCAACCCCCCTGCAAGAGCAGGGTAACCTCGAGCACATCACACAGGAACTTGTCCAGGTGGGCCTTGAATATCTCCAACGTAGGAGACTCCACAACCACACTGGGCAACCTGATCCAGTGCTCTGTCACTCTTACAGTAAAGAAATTCTTCCTGATGTTAATGTGGAACCTCCTATGCTCCAGTTTACACCCAGTACCCCTTGTCCTATCACTGGATATCACTGAAAAAAGCCTAGCTCCATCATCCTGACACCCACCCCTTACATATTTGTAAACATGGATGAGGTCACCCCTAAGTCTCCTCTTCTTCAAGCTAAAGAGACCGAGCTCCCTCAGCCTCTCCTCATAAGGGAGGTGTTCCACTCCTTTAATCATCTTTGTGGCTCTGCGCTGGACTCTTTCAAGCAATTCCCTGTCCTTTTTGAACTGAGGGGCCCAGAACTGGATGCAATATTCCAGATGCGGCCTCACCAAGGCAGAGTAGAGGGGGAGGAGAACCTCTCTTGCCCTACTAACCACATCCTTTCTAATGCACCCTAGGATGCCCTTTGCCATCTTGGCCACAAGGGCACATTGCTGGCTCATGGTCATCCTCCTATCCACCAGGACCCCCAGGTCCCTTTCCCCTTCACTCCTTTCCAGCAGGTCAACCCCCAACCTGTACTGGTACATGGAATTGTTCCTCCCCAGATGCAAGACTCTACACTTGCCCTTGTTGAATTTCATCAAGTTTCTCCCTGCCCACCTCTCCAGCCTGTCCAGGTCTCGCTGAATGGCAACACAGCCTTCTGGTGTGTCAGCCACTCCTCCCAATTTAGTGTCATCAGCGAACTTGCTGAGGGTACACTCAGTTCCCTCATCCAGGTCGTTGATGAAAATATTAAACAGCACTGGTACCAGCACTGACCCCTGAGGGACTCCACTAATCACAGACCTCCAGCTAGATTCTGCCCCATTGACCACAACTCTCTGCCTTCTTCCTTTCAACCAGTTCTTGATCCACTTCACTACCTGATCGTCAAGCCCACACTTCCTTAGCTTATCTATGAGAATGCTGTGGGAGACAGTATCAAATGCCTTACTGAAATCAAGAAAAACCACATCTACCTCTCTACCATTTTCCCTCCACCTAGTCACTTCCTCATAGAAGGCTGTAAGGTTGGTCAAACATGACTTCCCCTTCATAAAACCATGTTGGCTGTTCTTAATAACCCCCTCATCCTTAATACGCCTAGAGATGGAGTCAAGAATAAGTTTTTCCATCACCTTTCCAGGGATGGAGGTAAGGCTGACCGGTCTATAATTACCCAGGTCCTCCTTCTTGCCTTTCTTATAGACTGGTGTGACATTTGCCATCTTCCAACCCTCAGGCACCTCTCCCGTTTCCCACGATTTACCAAAGATTATGGAGAGTGGCATAGCAATGACCTCTGCCAGCTCCCTCGGCACCTGTGGGTGCATTCCATCTGGACCCATTGATTTATAGATGTCCAGGTTGCATAGCTGATCCCTAACCCAATCCTCATCTACCAGAGCAAACTTCTCCTTTGTTTTGACTCCTTCTGGGGCTACAGGAATCTGGGGCCCCTGGGGAGAGTCTGCAGGAGTAAAGACAGAGGCAAAGAAAGCATATTCAAGGATCACTTGCTACAAGCTCAGGAGTGTTGCATCCCAACTCGAAGGAAGTGCAGCAGGAGGGCCAGGAGACCTCCTTGGATGGATAAGGAGCTGCTGAGAAAAATTCAAAGGAAAAAAGAGCCGTATAAAAGGTGGAAGCAAGGACAAGTTGCCTGGGATAAATACAGGGATGTTGTCAGGGAAGTTAGGGACCAGGCTAGGAAAGCTAAGGCCCAGTTAGAGCTAAACTTGGCTAGGGATGTTAAAGATAACAGGAAGGGATTCGATAGGTATGTAGCGGCTAAAAACGAGACTAGGGACAACATAGGCACCTTTCGGAAGCTATCGGGAGAACTGGCTACACAGGATTTGGAGGAGGCTGAGGTTCTGAATGACTTCTTTGCCTCTGTCTTCACTGGCAAAGGCTCTGACCTTACCACCCAAGTCTTGGAAGGCGGACGCAGGGACTGTGAAAATTTAGACCTTGGGCACACTGTAGGAGAGGATCTGATTCGAGACCATCTTAAGAACCTGAATGTACACAAGTCATAGAATAATAGAATCATAGAGTGGTTAAGGTTGGAAAGGACCTTAAGATCATCTAGTTCCAATCCCCCTGCCATGGGCAAGGACACCTCACATTAAACCATATCACCCAAGGCTTCATCCATGGGACCTAATGAAATCCATCCATGGGTACTGAAGGAAGGGTACCGATGGGCTTTTGGTATTGCTGCTTTGGAGACTGAGGAAATGGAACAACAAGTGCCGATCACTACCACAACAGTGCACTGGTGGCAATATTGCACCAACTGAGACTCCTTGATTCCTATCCATATGCTGATCTGTAGAATGGAGAGACAAGGAGTGATCAGCAGGACCTGCTCACCCACGTGGCCAGTGTGAAAGTCTAATGGAGAGTGGAGACTAACAGTAGACTATCGTGGCCTGAATGAAGTCACACCACCGTTAAGTGCTGCTGTACCAGATATGCTAGATCTTCAATATGAACTGGAGTCAAAGGCAGCCAAGTGGGATGCCACAACTAATATTGCCAATGTGTTTTTCTCAATTCCTTTAACAGCAGAGTGCAGGCCGCAGTTCGCTTTTACTTGAATGGGAGTCCAGTACACCTGGAACTGACTGCCCCAGGGGTGGAAACACAGCCCTACCATCTGCCATGGACTGATCCAGACTGCACTGTAACAGGAGCAAGCTCCAGAACACTTGCAATACATTGATGACATTATTGTCTGGGGTGATATAGTGGAAGAAGTTTTTGAGAAAGGGTGGGAAATAATCCAAATCCTGCTGAAAGACGGTTTTACCATAAAATACAGTAAGGTCGAGGGACCTGCACAGGAGAGTCAGTTTTTGGGAATAAAATGGCAAAATGGATGTCACCAGATCCCCACAGATGTGACCAACAAGATAACAGCAATGTCTCCATCAACTAATAGGAAAGAAACATGGGCTTTCTTAGGAGCTGTGTGGTTCTGGAGAATGCACATCCCTGTGGAGACAGTGTTCTCACAGGAGAATGGATATTTGGTAAATGAGCTCTGAATAACTCCGAGGGATACAGCAAGGCTGTGGGAGGCCCGAGGAAGGCTAAGCAAGCAAGATAAGAAGAAGCTGTAATTCACTGACTTATGAGAACTGTGGACTGTTGGCAAGCGTTCAAGGTCAAGTTCTCACACCTGTGCTTAACCAGTTATGTGTTAGTCACTAAGGGTCTTCAAGACAAGTATCCAATCATGATATGCCAAATTGTTGTAGGTTTGTGTAAGCAATGTTATATAAGGAGTTCATGCTTTGCAATAAATGGCTTTTTGTCTGATCATATTGTCAGAGATGACTGAGTCCGTTCCGCGGCAAATGGCGCCCGAACAGGGACCCTCTATAAGTTCACATTGAAACGGAAGAGGGTGTGAATCGCTGGGCCGTGAAGAAATCGGCTGGAATCGATCTGGCTGGACCAAGATCGGGAGGCAGAAGCCTCGAAGGAGGGAATCCTCGGATCGGAGCCTTGTGAGCCCGGAAGACACTGCCCAGTGCAAATAAGGTGAGCAGCCGGACGGTTGGAAGGGAGCTTAAGGATGGGAAACCAGTTAAGTAAAGAAGAAGAAGTAATACTTAAGCTCTTCCAACATATCCTCTCTGTTAGAGGGACAGACTATGATGAAGCTATGCTAAAAAGATTGTTGCTCTGGAGTAAGGAGAAGGAGTTAATTGTGGGAGTCGGCAAAGCTTTTAATCTCAAGACTTGGGAGAAAATTACTAAGGAAGAAGCCTCTGATTTATGGATGTTTTCAGTCCTTCTTAAGGTGAAGGGAGCAACCCTTAAAGAGACAGACTTAAAGTTAATGTTGAAATGGTCAAAGACATGTTACCCAGAGATTGATGAGTCTACCGGATTTGAGATATCCTTGTGGAATGGGGCAGGAGTTAAGCTGTGGAATGCAGTTACAAAAGGCAATGATGTAGTGAAAAGTTTGTTAGTCATTTGGAGAACTGTTTTAGAGATGTTAAAGTCAAAAAATGAGATCATGGAGACCAGCGCGCCCCCCCCCCCCCACCCCCGCCCTCCCCCCTGAACCTCCACCGGTTGCCGCTATGGCTGCCAAGACTGAAGACGGGGATGAAGATGATCCTTTTGATTCAGGTCCTATTGACCTGACAAGGAGCCTGTGCGCGTTCATCAGTTTGCTGTTGCTGCTCCTGAGATTCTGACACCTGATAATGCCGATGCTGACATGGATGGTGCTTTTGACCTGGAGCCTATTCATCCAGAAAAGAAGCCTGATTTATATACCCCAGATCCTCGTGGTAAATGGGCAGCTGTAAAGGGAGAAGTGAGATGGGTGGGGGATGCAAATGTATTGCACAGTTTTCCATGGTGTGTGTGCTTCCCACCCAAGATGGGAAGGTCTCTTGTATGCTCTTATCAGGGGTATCGGGCAGAATGTGTCAGACCATGGAGCTGGGACCCCAAATGCAACTCTTTTGATACAGTCTCTCTGTGATACTTGTGTACTAGAAGCTGGTAAATATAAGTATGTCCATGTTTCTATCAACCCTTGGAAAACTTTATAGATATTGCTGGCAACCTCTTCCAACATAGGCTGGCCACCTGTGTCGGAATGAGTGTGCATTTTGGTCAGCATAAAAGCCCATGCCTCATGCGATGTGAGGGAGGCAGAGCCTCTGCGGGGACGCTCGCTAAGTGCCACGGCCAGGTGGAGGGGAGAAAACACCGATACGATGTAGGTTCACAAAATGCTCCGTTTATTGATTACAAGGCTGCTCTTAATATACTGTCTTACACGCGATCACGCATTACTTGATTGGCTGCTTCGCTTTGCCCACGAGGGATACACGCTCCCCTTTACCTCTCCTGATTGGTTTCACACCTTCGCTTCAGCTTAGCTTTACATCATGCTTCTGCAATTACTGGCATCTTGTTATTGCATTCCTGTTTTGCTGATCTTGACACTTCTTCTTCTTTTAACCTGGGGTCAGAAGTTCACTTTCTCACAGCTTGCTGTAGGCCTGTTCAAGCACCCATGCTCGACCCCCAACATCTCCCCCTCTTTTTTCAAATAAAGCGTTAGTCATCTGCTGCACGCGTTGCATAATACATTGTAACAAACAAGGTCCAAAAAACAAAATTAACAACATAATCATTATTGGTCCGCTAAACATCATGATTAAACTCCCTAACCAACTACTTATTCCTAACGATTTTAACCAAGAGTCTATAGGGTTTGTTTCTACAGTATTTTCTTTAAGTTCAAACAATTTCTTGTGAATAGATTCAGAATGATCAGAAAGATTCATACAACACATGCCCAGAAGCATTCTAATGCAAAGGGGATGTGAAGCAGCTGCAGAAGTAAACTGTACAGTGTTAACAGTCAAGGAGTTACACTCCCCCTTTTTTTTTTTTTTTTTTTTTTTGATCAGACAAAAAGCCATTTACTGCAAAGCATTAACTCCTTATATACTATTGCTGACACACACCTACAGCAATTTGGCATATCATGATTGGATACTTGTCTTGAAGACCCTTAGTGACTAACATATAATTGGTTAAGCACAGGTGTGAGAACTTGACCTCGAATGCTTGCCAACAGTCCACAGTTCTCATAACTCAGTGAATTACAGCTTCTTCTTATCTTGCTTGCTTAGGCTTCCTCGGGCCTCCCACAGCCTTGCTGTATCCCTCGGAGTTATTCAGAGCTCATGTACCAAATATCCATTCTCCTGTGAGAACACTGTCTCCACATCTCCCCCTTTTTAGTTATACTAAAAGTTTTTTACAATTTCTTGTATCTGCTCTATCACTGCTGGACTTGTGTAACATAACAACCCACTACTCTAGGTAGCATTATTTCAGTAAGATTAGTCTGATTTGAAGTCACTTGAACCTTTATAACATGTGGCATACCAGTGAATCCTACACACCATGTAACAGGATGGAATAATGAGGATTTAACACATGTGCTCAGTATACTTGTCCATTACCCATGGTCACACATAATAGAACAGATATTACAAAGATTTTACACAGATTTCTATCATTGCTGTTTCTTTATGTTATTCTGTGGCTTTATACTTTTCGCTGGCAGTCAGTATGGTCCTGTTGATAGCTGTACACAGCTGGGCCTACCCTTTTTCTCCTGGATGGCTCTCTGATAACAGAGGAGGCCATCCCTCACATCAAGGTCTGGCATGGCATGTGTCTCCACGGCTCCACACCTGCTGGTTGCAGCCAGCAGCGAAGCTAAAGGTTCTTCTTGGTGGCAGACACAGAGGCCAACCCAGTCTTGCCCTTGACTGTGGTAGCAGGCATTTGGTCAATCTCAGTCCTTGCACCTTGTTGTCAATGCAGAGTTTCACCTGCTTCATCCAGTAACAAGTCACTACTATAGCAAAGCACACACAGATTTACATTAGCAGAGTAACTATCACAGAGTGCATCAGCATGTTGAAGATGCTAATGACAGTGAGTGACTAACCAAAGCAATTTCTTACAGTGGAGTTCTCCCACACTCTTAATTTGTTCCCTTATCTGCTTTATAACACTACCATCATATTAGAATCTTTCTAGCTTTAACCTTAGCATTTTCTAGCAGCTGCTGCAAATTTGCTTTCTTTAACATCTCTTTTACAAGTGACAAATCCATACAATACAAGGTATAGTTTCTTATTAGCAACTGGCTAGTAAATACAGGTGTTTTTATATGCAAAATCACAACCTCTAATAATAGCTACTTTACAAGTACGCATATTCAAGGTGTTAATTTTCAGTTGCCCTCAAGTGCTTTTTTTTTTTTTTTTTTTGGATTACACATGCATATTGTCTGGAAAACAAGCTTTAAGCAATATAAATCAAAACTACAGTCATTAATAACAGCTAGAATGTGTTATCATTACCCTTTTTTTTCTATTTCTTTTTTCTATTTTTTTTCTATTTTTTTTTCTATTTTTTTCTATTTTTTTCTATTTTTTTTCTATTTTTTTCTTTTTTTTCTATCTTTTTTTTGTTTTGTTTTTGTTTTGTTTTTTTTAAGGTCACTCACCCTGCTTTGCACAGCTAAAACCACCGGCCTATTGGCAACTGCACTTTTGCATTAACCTTTTCTTGCCCGAAAGGTTAAACTGCTACCTGTTAAAACTTTTACATGAACCTGACAACAAAAAATATACAGAACACTGTCTGCCCTCATCACATACACACACACACATGTATGGGATCCCACAAGCACACTCCACACAACTACAATATTTGAAACACAAAATCCAGACGATCATTGTTCCCACTACACAGTCCCACATACAGGACGTGGCACAAGGACCCTGTAAAGACTATCAGGAAACCAGCTCCGAGAAGCATCATCGCAGTTGGAGGTGGCAGGCTCAACCTTAGCGAGCGTCCCCGCAGAGATTCTGCCTCCCTCACATTGCATGAGGCTTGAGCTTTTTTACTGACCAAAATGCACACTCGTTCCGACACAGGTGGCCAGCCTATGTCAGAAGAAGTTGCCAGCAATATCTATAAAGGTTTCCAAGGGTCGATAGAAACATGGACATACTTATATTTACCAACTTCTAGTACATGAGTATCACAGAGAGACTGTATCAAAGGAGTTGTATACGGGGTCCCAACTCCACGGTCTGACACATTCTGCCCAATACCCCTGATAAGAGCATACAAGAGACTTTCCCATCTCAGGTTTTGAACCAGCATATACACTACAGGGAAACCATGCAATACATCTGCATCCCCCACCCATCCACTTCTCCCTTTACAGCTGCCCATTTATCATGAGGATATGGGGGATATAAATCAGGCTTCTTTTCTGGATGAATAGGCTCCAGGTCAAAAGCACCATCCAGGTCAGCATCGGCATTATCAGGCATCAGAATCTCAGGATCAGCAACAGCAAACTGATGAACGTGCACAGGCTCCTTCTCGGGGTCAATAGGGCTCAGGTCGAAAAGATCGTCTTCATCCTCATCTTCAGTCTTCACAGCCATGGCAGCAACCAGCAGAGGTTCGGGGGGGCAGGGGGGGCGCGCTGGTCTCCATGATCTCATTTTTTTACTTTAACGTCTCTAAAAGAGTTCTCCAACTGACTAACAAACTTTTCACAGCATCATTGCCTTTCGTGGCTGCATTCCACAGCTTAACTCCTGCCCCATTCCACAAGGGTATCTCAAATCCGGTAGACTCATAAATCTCTGGGTAACGTGTCTTCGACCATTTCAACATTAACTTTAGGTCTGTCTCTTTAAGGGTTGCTCCCTTCACCTTAGGAAGGACTGAAAACATCCATAAATCAGGGGCTTCTTCCTTAGTAATTTTCTCCCAAGTCTCGAGATTAAAAGCTTCACCGACTCCCACAATTCTTCCCCTATCTTACGCCATTGATCTTTGGAGAATAACTGTCCCGTATTTTCTAACAACCCCCTTCGTCGGCACCAAAATAAAAAGTCCACAAGTTCCTGTCGGGGTATCGAGTACCCTGTTTTCTTCACTACGCATAGCAATCCTTCTATCGTAGCCTTTTCTATCGCTGATACAGCGAAACCCATCCCGAACCAGACCGCAGTCTGCCTGACTCACCGGTCAGCCGTGGCCACGTAATTTGAGCTCCTTTCCTGCCTCTCTCGGGCAGCCTGCCTCTCTCGGGCAGCCGGGATCTCCGCCTTCCCTCGTCCGCGGTCTCTCTCTCCTGATATCACGTCGGGGTCACCAGAATGCCACGGCCAGGTGGAGGGGAGAAAACACCGATACGATGTAGGTTCACAAAATGCTCCGTTTATTGATTACAAGGCTGCTCTTAATATACTGTCTTACACGCGATCACGCATTACTTGATTGGCTGCTTCGCTTTGCTCACGAGGGATACACGCTCCCCTTTACCTCTCCTGATTGGTTTCACACCTTCGCTTCAGCTTAGCGTTACATCATGCTTCTGCAATTACTGGCATCTTGTTATTGCATTCCTGTTTTGCTGATCTTGACACTTCTTCTTTTAACCTGGGGTCATAAGTTCACTTTCTCACAGCTTGCTGTAGGCCTGTTCAAGCGCCCATGCTCGACCCCCAACAGCTAAGGTTGAGCCTGCCACCTTGCACTGTGATGATGCTTCTCAGAGCTTCTTTCCTGATAGTTTTCACAAGGTCCTTGTGCCACCTTCTGCATGTGGGACCGTGTAGTGGGAGCAATGATTGTCTGGATTTTGTGTTTCAAATATTGTTGTGTGGAGTGTGCTTGTGGGATCCCATATGTGTGTGTGTCTGTGTGTGTGCTTGTGATAAGGGCAGACAGTGTTCTGTATATTTTTTGTTGTCAGGTTCATGTAAAATTTTTAACAGGTAGCAGTTCAACATTTCGGGCAAGAAAGGGTTAATGCAAAAGTGCAGCAAGTATTTATGGTTGCTGCTGCTGAGAGGGCTGCTGCCGATAGGCCGGTGGTTTTAGCTGTGCAAAGCAGGGTGAGCAACTTAAAAAAAAAGTGGGGGAGTGTAATGATGGAGCAAACCCCTTTGTTAAAAATGTGCAGTCTATTTCTGCAGCTGTTTCACATTCCATTTGCATCAGAATGCTTCTGCTTTAAGGAATCACTTTAACCTGTCTACTTCTCAAGAACTGATAACCTGAAAGAGGGGGTATATTTGTGTTCTCCTACCTAGAGGTCCGTGGCAGCTGCCTGCAAAGTTTGTCAAGCCTTGCCATGAGCTGGACAGATGAGTGGAAGAACTCGATGCATCATCTACAGAAGCTGACCGTGAAAACCCCAAGCAGAATGAGATAGAGAGAAACAAATGATTGTAAAACATCACTTGGGGGAAACTGAAAAGTAACAGCTTGAATATGTGTGCTTGTAAAGTAGCTATTATTAGAGGTTGTGATTTTGCATATAAAACCACCTGTATTTACTAGCCAGTTGCTAATAAGAAACTATACCTTGTATTGTATGGATTTGTCACTTGCAAAAGAGATGTTAGAACATGCAAATTTGCAGCAGATGCTAGAAAATGCTAAGGTAAAAGCTAGAAAGATTCTAATATGATGGTACTGTTACAAAGCAGGTAATGGAACAAATTAAGAGGGTGGGAGAGCTCCACTGGTAAGAAGTTTCTTTGGTTAGTTACTGTCATCAGCATCTTCAACATGCTGCTGCACTCTGTGATAGTTACTCTGCTAATGTAAATCTGTGTGTGCTTTGCTATAGTAGTGACTTGTTACTGGATGAAGCAGGTGAAACTCTGCATTGACAACAAGGTGCAAGGACTGAGATTGACCAAATGCCTGCTACCACAGTCAAGGGCAAGACTGGGTTGGCCTCTGTGTCTGCCACCAAGAAGAACCTTTAGCTCCGCTGCTGGCTGCAACCCAGCAGGCGCAGAGCGGTGGAGACACATGCCATTCCAGACCTTGATGTGAGGGATGGCCTCCCCTGTTATCAGAGAGCCATCCAGGAGAAAAAGGGTAGGCCCAGCTGTGTACAGCTATCAACAGGACCATACTGGCTGCCAGCAAAATGTACACAGTCGCAGAACTCAACCGCATAAAGAAACAGCAATGGTAGAAATCTTTGTATTATCTTTTCTATTATGTGTGACCATGGGTAATGGACAAGTACACTGAGCACGTGTTAAATCCTCATTATTCCATCCTGTTACATGGTGTGTAGGATTCACTGGTATGCCACATGTTATAAAGTTTCAAGTGACTTCAAATCAGACTAATCTTACTGAAATAATGCTGCCTAGAGTAGTGGGTGGTTAAGTTACACAAGTCAAGCAGTGATAGAGCAGACACACCAAATTGTAAAAAATTTTAGTAAAACTAAAAAGGGGGAGATGTGGAGACAGTGTTCTCACAGGAGAATGGATATTTGGTACATGAGCTCTGAATAACTCCGAGGGATACAGCAAGGCTGTGGGAGGCCCGAGGAAGGCTAAGCAAGCAAGATAAGAAGAAGCTGTAATTCACTGACTTATGAGAACTGTGGACTGTTGGCAAACGTTCAAGGTCAAGTTCTCACACCTGTGCTTAACCAGTTATGTGTTAGTCACTAAGGGTCTTCAAGACAAGTATCCAATCATGATATGCCAAATTGTTGTAGGTTTGTGTAAGCAATGTTATATAAGGAGTTAATGCTTTGCAATAAATGGCTTTTTGTCTGATCATATTGTTCTCTGACTGAGTCCGTTCCGCGGCAAATGGCGCCCGAACAGGGACCCTCTATAAGTTCACATTGAAACGGAAGAGGGTGTGAATCGCTGGGCCGTGAAGAAATCGGCTGGAATCGATCTGGCTGGACCAAGATCGGGAGGCAGAAGCCTCGAAGGAGGGAATCCTCGGATTGGAGCCTTGTGAGCCCGGAAGACACTGCCCAGTGCAAATAAGGTGAGCAGCCGGACGGTTGGAAGGGAGCTTAAGGATGGGAAAACAGTTAAGTAAAGAAGAAGAAGTAATACTTAAGCTCTTAAGGAGTTAATGCTTTGCAATAAATGACTTTTGGTCTGATCATATTGATCTCTGACTGAGTCCATTCTACGGCAATAGAATATCATGCTCAGTATATAAACTGGGGGAATTGTTCGGGAGCTAACATACGCTGCTTGGGATGGGCTGGGTATTGGTCTGCAGGTGGTGAACATTTTTATTGTCTGTCACTTCTGCTTTGTCAATTTTTATTTCTTTTTTTTCCTCATTGCTCCTTGTTAATATCATTGGCATTGTTATTGTTGTTATTATTCTATAATTACTATATTTTACTGAATTTCAATTATTAAACTATTCTTATCTCAACCCATAGGTTTTACCTTCTTCTAATTCTTCTGAAGTGGGGGTGGGGAAGGGGGTAGGAGTGAGTGGCTTCATGGTACTTGATCTACCAGCTGGGCTTAAACTGCAACAGTCCTTTGTGACACACAATGTGAGACATGAAAGGTTGAGATAACAATGTATCTGAGCAGAGCGTGTTAAAACAAATTTGTTGTAAGCATTGATTGTACTGTAATAGTAATTTGTCATGATGTTTCTTTGTTTTCAGAGTTCATGAGTGTGTGCTCACAGACATGCTATGTAATACTATTCTTGTTTTACGTGCTCCCTATGGTAATGTTTTTCCGTGGGGCTTGGGATAAGGTTATAATTTCGTTGAACAACATTTCGTTGTTCGGTGCTGGGTTATGTTACGATAGAATCGTGTCAAACTAATTTGATATGCGCACTCAGTATCGTCGTCACTTTTTTTCCCTCGGGAGCCATCTGGTGGAAACTATTAATAATTACAACTTTGGCCTTTTCTCCTCAAGAGCCAACCTGTAACAGAAACATCTTCCTACAGCTTCCTTCCTTCCTGCCTGCCTATATCCTCTTCCTCCTCCAGGATAATTACAGTAGTATATAAGAATTTTAATATCCTTTGGATACCCTTGAAACCAGCCTGGTTCTTTTGCTAGGAACCAGCATGTTTTTAAATATGATTCAGATCTTGCTTAGGGTTAAACAGCTACCTGTGGCTACTCCAACCCCTTTGAGAAGCACTGTGGCTCAAAGGAGGACTCAAACTCCAGTGAACAGCACTGTTGCTACTCAAAGTCTGGCAACAAGGACTGTGGCTACATCAACCCTTGTGACATGCACTATAGCTACTCTAACCCCAGCAACAAGCATTGCAGCTATTTCAAGCTCCATAACAAGCACTGTAGCTACTCAAAGTCCAGCGACAGACACTGCAGCTACTTTACTTCCTGTGGCAAACACCACAGCTACTCAAACCCTAGTGACAAGCATGACAACCACTCAGACCTTGGCAATAGGTGATACAACTGAACCAGAAAACCAACCTGTGTTAGTATCAGTTGCCCCTATATACAAGAAGAAATGGACATGAAAGACAGCTCATTTAGTGAAGGAGGATAAAACAGGGCCATAATCAGAACAGGAGGAGGAGGCAGAACAAGAGATAACCTCTCAGTCCCTATCCTTGACTGAGCTGCAGGATATGTGAAAAGATTTCAGCTGTCATCCAGTTGAGCACATTACCATCTGGCTGCTCCGATGCTGGAACAATGGGGCAGTTTCAAATTAGAGGGTAGGGAAGCTAAGCAGCTGGGTTCATTTGATGGGGAAAGGGGAATTTACAAGGCGATTGCAAGAGGGACACAAGTCCTCTGGAGGCAACTTCTGTTAAGTGTGAAGGAAATGTATCCCTTCAAGGAAGACGTTATGTGTTGCAGAGTCAAGTTGACAGCAATGGAGAGAGGTATCCACTACCTGAGGGAAGCAGCCATTCTAGAGATGATCTATCATAAGTCAAACACCGAGCAGTCACCCACAAATCTAGATGAAGTCAGATGTACACAAACCATGTGGTGGAAATTTGTACAAGGTGTGCTGTCATCATGTGCCAAATCATTGGCAGTAATGAGCTGGAGGGACAAAGTGGGACCTACAATGGATGAAGTGATTCATCATCTCCAGTTGACAAAGACAGTATTTCCCCTTCCATCATTTCAGCTGTGGAGAAACTGTCCGGGACTTCCAACAGTTCAGAGAGGATAAGTCCTGCTCCCCATTTGTACTGACCCTCATCTCAGCTATTAACAGTAAGCACCCTGTTGCTTGAGAGGGAGGATAGAGAAGGTAAACACCACGGAATACCCTGTGGTTTTATCTGCTGGACCACAGAGAGGACATAAGGAAGTGAAAACCCACCTCAACCTACAGGAAGAGATACATGAATTGCAAGGAAAAGCAACTGTGAATGGGAATCCTCCCAGGAAATTTGCTGCTCCAATCTCCAGTGGGCAGTTTCTCACATGGAGTGGAAAAGCTGATTTGACTTCAACTACTATAAAAAGTAATTCTAAATCCCTTTTTACAAGAACTAAGTTTTGAATCTTATGATTAGGATTAGAGGGGTCATGCCTCCAGCCAGGAGGAGGAGAGAGACAACTTGGGTTTACTGGACTATGTAGATTAGATGGGCTCACACATCAGACATTGTCCTGGGTTCAGCTGTAGAAGTTGTTTTTCTCCTTCCTAGTAGCTGGTGAAGTGCTGTGGTTTTGACTTTAGTCTGAGAACAGTGTCGATAACACACCGATGTTTTTAGTTGTTGCTTAGTAATGTTTACCCCCATCAAGGACTTTTTCAGTCTCATGCTCTGCCAGGGAGGAGGGGAAGCAGGCAGGAAGCAGAGACAGGACACCTGACCCAAACTAACCAAAGAGGTATTCCATACCACAGCACACCATGCCCAGTATATAAAATGGGGGGAGTCACCCAGAAGGACTAGATCGCTGCTTGTGTTGGGCTGTGTATTGGTCAGCGTGTAGTGAGCAATTGCACTGTGCATCACTTGTGTTTGTTTTCCCCTTTTATTTTTACATTCTCTCCCTTTGTTATTTCCCTTATCATTATTATCATTGGTGGCAGCAGCAGTGGTTTGTGTTATACCTTAGTTACTGGACTGTTCTTATCTCAACCCGTGGGAGTTACATTCTTTCAATTCTCCCCATCTCTCCAGGAGTGGGGAGAGGAAGGGGGGGGGGGGGGGGGGGGGGGGGAGAGAGTGAGAGAGAGACTGTGTGGTTCTGTGTTGCCGGCTGGGCTTAAACACAACAGTTCTGTTTGGTGCACAACGTGGACCACGAAGGATTGAGGCAGCGACAGATATGATCAGACTCTCTCTGACTGCATTTGTGATAAGCAATCATTGTTTTGGATGAATAGTCACTCATCACAATGTTGATTTATTTGCTGTCAGAGTTGTTGAGCTTGGTCTCAGAGTTTCAGCATGTCATACCTTACTTACAGCCAGTATTTGCATTTTTAGTGCTTATTGGCTGGGGGGTCTGGACTAAGGTTATTGTTTCATTGTACTTTATAGTAAAGACATGTAATACAATAGACTCATTGATCATGAAACTGGTCTGTCTTGTGTTTCCTGTGTGGTCATCACCTCTATATTTTAGGAGGCATATAATGGGAATTTTTAGAAATTACAAATTTATTTTTTTTTCCCCTCAGGGGGTCAACCAATGAAGTGGACATTCCCTCACAATCTCTGCTCCCCCACCAGGCTATTTACAGCAGCATTTGAGAATTCTAAAGGTTTTGGATTGCTTTTGAATACCCTTGAGACCTGCCTGCTGATTGTGATGGGGATCAGCATGTTGGAACACATATAGCGTGTTTTACCCACAGCCATACAACCTTGAGAATGCCCAATTTCATCTGATCTCCAATTTTAAGCAGAGTCAGGTTTGCGTCTTGTCTAGGGTTAGACGACGATATAGGAGGACCACCAAGAGATTTTCCCAGAGGCTGGACAGTCAACAGTGGCAAGGTGTATGGGATAGTATGGGCAAGTATCTAGGCCAGAGGGCCCCTCCAGTGCTTTGGAACTTCACCCGTGAACAAGTGTAAAATCCAGATGCACAACACTTAAATGAGGGGTGCTGTCATTCTGGCAATACCAGAGAGGGACAACTTGCTGCAACATGCTGGGGCTTGGCATACGCCTACGGAGTGTGTCTGGAAAAAGATGTCTCAGTATCTGATGGCAAAGCAACAGACAACGCAGCTACTCAACCCCCAAGCACAGCAGCTAGACTAACCCTGACAACAGAAACTGCAGCCCTTGCAACCCCAATGACAGACAGTGCAGCTGCTCCAACCCTAGTGAAAGACACTGCAGCCGCTCCAACCCTAGTGAAAGACACTGCAGCCACTCCAACCACAGTGATAGGTACTGCAGCTAAACCAAAGAACCAATCCGTGCCAATATCAGTTGCCCCTGTAAGCAAGGGGAAAAGGAAACAAAGACCAGCCCGTGCAGTGAAGAAAGATGAAAACCCAATGCACTCACTACAGGGGACAGCATCTGAATTAGAGTTATTAATATGTGAATCAGAGGAATAGGAAGAAGAAGAGGTGACTTCTCGACCCCAGACTTCAACCAAGCTGTGGAATATTCAAAAAGATTTCACCTGCCTTCCAGGGGAGCACATCATCACCTGGTTGCTCCGATGCTGGAACAGTGGGGCTGGCGGGCATGAACTAGAAGTTAGAGAAGCCAAGCAGCTGGGATCACTTGCTAGGCAAGGGGGAATTGACAAAGCGATTGTGAAAGAGAAATGGTCCCTCAGCCTTTGGAAGCAGCTCTTGGCAGCTGTGAAAGAAAGGTTTCTGTACAAGGATGATGTTATGAGTCGTTTGTCCCAGAGAATGTTGCCCAGAGAAGTTGTGGGTGCCCCATCACTGGAAGTGTATAAGGCCAAGTTGGATGGGGCTTTGAGCAACCTGGTCTAGTGGAAGGTTTCCCTTCCTGTGGCAGGGGGGTTGGAACTAGATCACCTTTAAGGTGCCTTCCAACACTAACCATTCCATGATTCTATGTTAACTGATGACTTGGCCAGTGTAGAGGACACTCAACATCTCCATGATTTAATACATCAAATGAAACAGTGTACTGCTGGTTTCTGGCTAGCTGAGTGGTTTAATTCTCTGACAGGATGGGTGGGACACCACAAATAAGGTTTACCAATTAATATATTAATATTAATTTTCAGCTTAATATATTTAAAATTAACTGAGATGGATATTCATAACCATTAGAGAAGTTGATTTTTGATGCCCCAAAACATAACTCCAGGTTGCTTAAGATGGAGTTTAAGAGAATTTGAGATGTTTAGATGACATTATAGCTGGAAATAGTGGACTAGACCACTGCATTTAAATTGCAGGGGATCTGTTGAAGAACATCATCATTCCCTCTCTGCTCATGTGAGTAAGCAGTTGATAGTCAATGCTACATACCTGTATACCACTCTGTAAACTTAATTAAAATGGGCATATCTGGGGAAAAAAAAAGCATAGGCAGTGCCAGCATGTGAGTAGTTTTAAAGCCATGACAGTATATTGTTGGAATCACTGAAATATGTTGTCCTGGGTTCAGCTGTAACATAACAGTATGTACATACCAAAAGTCATCAATCTTACTGCTGTAATCCTCGTTTTGCCTGCCTTAACCCATCCTACCTAGCTATATGTTACTCTGCCTTTCTCCACCACAAATAAATGGATAGGACTTGGAGGTCCCAGTCCTTTAGGCAGCTATGAAATCTCAGCACTGATGCTCCATTTCTTCTGTATTATGTCAGAAACACTGTCTGTGCTCCACACATAACAGAAGCTATACTTTCCTAAGTGATATGTTTACATAATTACAAACTTCTCTTACATCTTCCTGGCCTCTGAAAAGTTAATGGCTTGGTTTATATTTTAAATTAAACTTCAAGAGCCCAACAGAAATACTCCAGTGGCATTTCTGTGCAGAGGCTTTGGCCAGGCATGGTTTGATCCAGGAGTGAATGAGGGCAGAGGCAAACAGAACTTTAATCCTGTGCTCTTGGTGTGCAATGGAGACACGGCAACAGCTGCTGACCTCCTCATCATGTCAAGGCTACATCTGCTCCAGGGGTAATAGATGGCTTGTTGCATGTACCTCCTATATCTTCTCTCTCAAGCACTAGGACGCCTTTTGTTAATAGCTGAGACATGGGTTGGTACATGTGGGGAGCTGGATAGATCAGATAGATCATCTCTCAATTGTTTGAACTCCTAAGGCAGTTTTTCCACAGCTTAAATGATGGGGGGGGGGGGGGGTGAGATTGTCTTCGAACTCTTGGAGTTTATGAATCATTTCATCCACTGTTGGTGGTACTATGTCATTCCAGGTTACTACTGACAATGAATGGGTGTAAGATGATGGTGCATTCCGTGTAAATTTCCACCATATGGGTGGTGTACATTCGATTTCATACAGATCTATGGGTCCATTCCAGGTATTTGGCCTGCAATAGATCATCTCTACAATGGTTGATTCCCTCAGAGACTGGATGCCTCTGTCTAAAGTAGTCCACTTGGCCGAACGACTCATAACATTGTCCTTGTACGGAAACCTTTCCTTCACAGCTGCCAAGAGCTGCTTCCAAAGACTGAGGGATTATTTTTCTCTTGCAACTGCTTTATCAATTCCCCCTTCCCTAGCAAGTGATCCCAGCTGCTTGGCTTCGCTATCTTCTAGTGCGTGACCATCAGCCCCATTGTCCCAGCATTGGAGCAACCAGGTGAGGATGTGCTCCCCTGGTTGACGGGTAAAATCTTTTTGCATATTCCGTAGCTCAGTTGAGGTCCAGGGTTGAGACGTCACCTCTTCTTCCTCTTCTTCCTCAGATTCACATTCTAATAACTCCTGGTCAGATGCTGTCCCGGGTGGTGAGTACATTGTTTCTTCATCTTGCTTCATCTTTCTTGCCTTTTTTTTGCTTTTTCCCTTTCATACAGGGGCAACCGATATTGGCACCAACTGGTCCTCTGGTTTAGCTGCAGTGATTATCACTGTGTCTGGAGTGGCTGCAGTATCTGCTGTTGGGGTTTGGGTAGCTGCTGTACTTGTCACTGGGGCTGGTGTAGCTGCATTACTTGGAGTTGGAGTAGCTGCATTATCTGTTGCTTTGCCATCAAATCCAGAGACATTTTTTTCCTTTTGAAGGTGCTGGAAAATTTTCAACAGGGCTCTGTAAGTATAGCCCAAGCCCCAGCATGTTGCCATGATTTGTCCATCTCTGGTATGACCAGGATGACAACACACCTCATTTAAGTGTTTTACTAAGTTTTCTGGATTTTGCACTTGTTCAGTGTGGAAATTCCAAAGCACTGGAGGGGCCCACTGGCCTAAATACTTGCCCATATTGTCCCACAAACCCTGCCACTCATGACTGCCCAAGCTCAGGGAAAATCTGGTCCTCCTATATCATCTTCTAACCCTAGACAAGACCCAAACCTGACTCTGCTTAACTTTCGAGATCAGACGAAATGGTCGTAGGTAAAACACACTCTGTATGTATGCCAACATGGTGATCCCCATTACAATCAGTAGACAGGTCTCCAGGGTACACAAAGGCCATTCAAAACCTTCAGAATTCTCAAATGATGTTGTAAACAGCCTGGTGGGGGGGCTGGGAAGGTAAGGCAATGTCTCCTACACAGGTTGACCACCCGAGGAGGGAAACACATATGTGTAATTGCTAAACACTTCCGTTATATACCTCCCAAAGTATAGAGGTGATGACCACACAGGAAATGCAAGACAGACCAGTTTCATGATCAATGAGTCTATTGTATTACATGTCTTTACCATAAAGTACAATGAAACAATAACCTTAGTCCAGACCCCCCAGCCAATAAGTGCTTGTCATGGTTTGAGCATGTTTTGAGGGTGTTTTTTGTTCAAGGTTTTTTCCAGCCAGGTGGAGGAGGGGAGTCCGGGAGGAAGGAGAGACAGGACACCTGACCCAGGCTAGTCAATGAGGTATTCCATACCATAGCACGTGATGCCCAGGATGCATACTGGGAGAGAGAAAGCTGGAGAGAGAGATCTCTGGAGAAAAATGGAGGAGGGAGCACATGGTGCTCGGCCGGGCAGGGTGGAGTGAGTTATGGGTCGGTGGCTGGTGGGGTGTTGTATTCTTTTCACTTGCTGTTTGCTGTATCATTATTATTTGTAGTAGTAAATGGCAGTAGGGGTTTTGTGTTATGCCTTAGCAATTAAACCGTTCTTATCTCAATCCGTGGGGGCTACATTCTTTGGATTCTCCTTCCTAACTCTCCGGGAGTAGGGGGACTTGGTTTAAACTACGACATTTTTTTGGCGCCCAACGTGGGGCACGAGGGTTTGAGATAAGAACAGATCTGAGCGGATTTATGGTCTCTTGTCGCAATGCTGATTTATTGGCTCTTAGAGGTTTTTCTCTGGATCTCGCTGTTTCGGGATTTTGCCGGGTACTTTGTGTATGGATTGGACGTGTTTGAGGCTTGGGCTAAAGCTTTTGTTTCACTGTACTTTGTGTCGGAGGCTTGTAATACGGTGGGGCTCTGGCAGCAGGGGGGGATGGACGTGGCCGTGGACTTGGACTTGTACCAGGCCGTCCCGCTGCTCTTCGCTGTCCTTGTCCTTATCCTCGTCGTCGTCTGCGTGAGGCTGCGTGAAGCCAGGAAGAAGCGGCCCCGGGAGCTGCCGGCAGCTGAGGCTGCCAGGGAGAGCGGCACGGGGAGCCAAACGGCTGTGGCAGAGCAGCGGGAGCAGGCGGGGGAGGAGCGGAGCAGGGCGGTAGCTGAGCGGCAGGACCAGGCAGCGGGGGAGGTGAGTCCCGCGGCCGTTCCCGACCCTCCGACGGCCGAGAGTGTCCCCTGGAAGTCACCCGCCGAGCCCCAGCAGGATGCAGGAGACCACGCAGCATTTCCCAGCAAGGCAGAGGAGGAAGATCCAGACTTGGGAGAAGAGAAGCTGGTGGTGGGAGAACTGGCAAGCACGGCAGCTACATCAGCCCCAGTGACAAGTGCAGCAGCATCATCTGAGAGTTCTGATGGTTTTGAATGGCTTTTGGGTGCCCTTGGGACCTGCCTGCTGATTGCAATGGTGATCGGCATGTTGACACACACACAGAGTGTGTTCTACCCACGGCCATTTTGTCTGATCCCAAAAGTTAAGCAGAGTCAGGTTTGTGTCTTGTCTAGGGTTAGACAAGGATATAGGAGCACCAGGAGACTGTCCCCAAGGCTGGACAGTCATGAGTGGCAGGGCATGTGGGACAGTATGGCCAGGTATCTGATCCACTGGGCCCCTCCAGTGCTTTGGAAGCATTGGAAGTGGAAGGCAGCTGTATGGAGTCCCCAGCAGCAAGCTGTAGAACTGCTGAAGGGGACAGTGAATGATTTTGAGCCTGGTGGGCCCAGATACTTCAGGCCATCATTCCAGAGATGCAACATAGAGATGTCTCATGATCGAGGGGTGGACTTAAGAGTGATGGTGTATTGAAAATGTGGGATCTGGGCATGACTTGAATGGTATGGAATAAGGGGTGGATAATGTCATGGTTTGAGCATGTTTTGAGGGTGTTTTTTGTTCAAGGTTTTTTCCAGCCAGGTGGAGGAGGGGAGGCCGGGAGGAAGGAGAGACAGGACACCTGACCCAGGCTAGTCAATGAGGTATTCCATACCATAGCACGTGATGCCCAGGAGGCATACTGGGAAAGAGAAAGCTGGAGAGAGAGAGCTCTGGAGAAAAATGGAGGAGGGGGCACATGGTGCTCGGCCGGGCAGGGTGGAGTGAGTTATGGGTCGGTGGCTGGTGGGGTGTTGTATTCTTTTCACTTGCTGTTTGCTGTATCATTATTATTTGTAGTAGTAAATGGCAGTAGGGGTTTTGTGTTATGCCTTAGCTATTAAACCGTTCTTATCTCAATACAGATTATTATGTTATTTAATCCCGATGAACTGCTTTTCCAGTGGCTTTCAAGGGGGAGCTGTCTCCCTTAGGCTGTAAATTAGGCTGGGTTAGAGTCTTCCTTTTCACCTTGGATGCTGAAGAGTGTGAGGTTTGTATAGCCAGTAGGAGAGAGAGCAAGAGGGTTTGTGATACTGGAGCAGCAATGGGAGAACTTGACTGAGACGAGAGGACTGAGACAAATTTGGGTCCCTGCTTCTGGGATTGTTTAGATTTTGGACACTGAATAGATGTTGGATAGAAGAACAGAATCTGTGCTGGGAGCAGAGGCTGCAGCCTGAACTAAGCATCATGGCCAAGCATGGTTGTGCAACAGCACTGTTCATCTTGTTTGTGGTCTCCTGGGGCCTGTGAACCTTGCCTGCTGCTGCAGAGGACAGTATCCACCCTTTATTCCATGCTATTGATGTCATGCTCAGATCCCGAATTTTTAAATATACATTGCTTTTTGTCTCATATATATACATGCACACACACAAGGAGACAGATATCATTCCTCAGTCCATGGACCATCCCTATGAAGTTTCCTGAATCCATTCAGTACATATTCAGCCCATTGTACTGTTCGATTTTCAGAGGCTGGTGCATGATAGGGGATGTGATATACCCACTTGTCATGGTTTAAAACCCAACCACAGTCTCTCTCTCACCACCACACCACCCTCTTTCTTTCCTTGGGAGGGATGGGGAGGAGAATTGAAAGAATGTAACTCACATGGGTTGAGATAAGAACAGTCCAGTAACTAAAGTATAAAATAAATCACTATTGCTACCACCAATAATAATAATAATGATAAAAGAAATAACAAGGGAAGAGAATACGATACCACCCGCCAAAATGAGCCAAACCTGGAAGAGAGCCAGCCCTTTGGGGGAACTCCCGATTACCGCCCCAGGCATGACATGCTGTGGTATGGAATACCTCCTTGGCTAGCTTGGGTCAGGTGTCCTGTCTCTGCTTCCTCCCGGCCTCCCCTTCTCCCTGGCAGAGCATGAGACTCACAAAGTCCTTGGTCAGAGTAAACATTACTTAGCAAAAACTAAAAAACATCGGTGTTATCAGGTCTGTTCCCAGGCTGAAAGTCAAAACACATTGCTGCACCAGCTACTAAGAAGGAGAAAAATTGACTGCTACTGCTGAACCCAGGACACCACTCAATGCCATGCTATTTGGCCCAAGTGTCTATAAGGTTATTCTGGAAATGAGTCCCACTGTCTGACTCAATTATTTCTGGGGTGCCATGTTGCCATAAAACTTGTTTCTCAATGCCCAGGATAGTGTTCTGGGAAGTGTCATGGGGCACAGCACATGTTTCCAGCCATACAGCTGATCTGAATGTAGTAGTGTCCTGGGGTCATCAGTAGCAGTCATTTTTTCTCCTTCTTCGTAGCTGGTGCAGCACAGTGTTTTGACTTTCAGGCTGGGAACGGTGTTGATAGCAGTGATGTTTTTAGTTACTGCTCAAATGTTTGGTCTGGCCAAGGACTTTGTGAGTCTCATGTTCTGCCAGGGAGGGGAGGCCAGGAGGAAGGAGAGACAGGACACCTGACCCAAACTAGACAAAAAGGTATTCCATACCATAGCACGTTGCCGCGGAAAGGACTCAGTCAGAGACCAATATGATCAGACAAAAAGCCATTGATTGCAAAGCATTAACTCCTTATATACTATTGCTTACACACACCTACAGCAATTTGGCATATCATGATTGGATACTTGTCTTGAGGACCCTTAGTGACTAACATATAATTGGTTAAGCACAGGTGTGAGAACTTGACCTCGAACGCTTGCCAACAGTCCACAGTTCTCATAAGTCAGTGAATTACAGCTTCTTCTTATCTTGCTTGCTTAAGCTTCCTCGGGCCTCCCACGGCCTTGCTGTATCCCTCGGAGTTATTCAGAGCTCATGTACCAAATATCCATTCTCCTGTGAGAACACTGTCTCCACAGCACGTCATGCCCAGGATGTAACCAGGAGTTACCTGGAAGGGCTAGGGCTCTGGGGGTTAGAGGAGGTATCAGTCGGTGCTCGGTTGGGCAGGGTGGGGTGAGTTATGGGTCGGTGGCTAGTGAGATGTTGTATTCTCTTCACTTGTTATTTTCTCTATCATTATTATTAGTAGTAGTATTAGCAGTAGTGATTTATGTTAGGCCTTAGTTATTAAACTGTTCTTATCTCAACCCGTGGGAGCTACATTCTTTGGATTCTCCTCCCCAACTCTCCGGGAGTTGGGGGAGCAAGGGGGGGAGTGAGTGAACGAGCTGTGCGGCTTAAACCATGACAAGTAGGTTATCTAAATTGATTGTTCACAGTCAGTTACAGGTTGATCTCCTTGTTCTCTCTTTCCCCCTTCTCACTACTGCACTTGACTAGTCTTTTTCCCTATGGCAATAGGACACCTTCTGTTAATAGCTGAGATGCGGGTCTGTACATGTGGGGAGCTGTATAGATCATCTCTCAATTGTTTGACCTCCTGGGACATATTTTCCACAGCTGAAATGATATAAGGGGTGAGATTGTCTTTGAACTCTTGGAGTTGATGATTCACTTAATCCACTGTTGGTGCTGCTGCTTTCCCCCAGCTCATCACTGCCAATGAGTTGACATATGATGATGGACCACCCCATGTAAATTTCCACCTCATGGGTCATGTACATTCGAATTCATCTGGATCTACGGATGCATTACTGGCATCCAGCCTATGATAGATCATCTCTACAGTGGCTGATTCCCTCAGGCACTGGAAGGTTTTCTCATGGTTCACCTGCCTGGGAGACACATAACATCCTTGTACAGATACCTTTCCTTCACAGCTGCCAAGAGCCCCCTACAAAGGCTGAGTACTTGTTTCTCTTTAGCTTTGTCAATTCCCCCTTCCCTAGCAAGTGATCCCAACTTCCCTACCTTCTAGTTTGTGACTGTCGGCCCCATTGTCCCAACATCAGAGCATCCAGGTGATGATGTTCTCACCTGGAAGACAGCTGAAATCTCGTATATTCTGCAGCTCAGTTGAGATCAGAGATGATTCATATAAAAACTCTAAGAACTCACCAATAAAGTTTAAGTTGACAAGCAGGTCTTCTTTATTGCGGCACAGGGAGACACAGGGGATAGCTCCTCCAAGCATGTCCCACTTGAGCACCAAACAAGCTGTAATTATATAATCAGTAAATATACATATTCATTACATTACATGCATATTCATGAAGTTACTTATGCATTATATCATATCTCTAGAAAATTTTTCCCGCATGTGCACAATAATGTGGTAGTGGTCTTTGGGCCCCCTGGTGATCATTTCATGGTCATCTTCCTCTTCATCACTTCGTCCTTTGGCTGAACTTTGGAGTTAGCCACCCTTGTTGACTATTCGCCAGCTCCTTAGCTGGTTCTAACTGGTTTCCCTAAACATTAACTGAAGAGTTCCCTTCCTTATCATTGTTATAGAGTTCACCTGAGGTCCAGGTCGCAGTTACAACCAAAAGGTTCATTCTATATACAATGAGCTATCCTTCATTCTGTCTTTCTTGTTCTTTCCCCATCTCAGAGATCAAGAAGTTACCTCTTCCTCTGATTCCTGTACTAATTCCTCTTGTTCAGGTGTCACCCCGTCTAGTACGCACATTGGGTCTTCGTCTTCCTTCACTACACAAGTTGCTATTCGTGGCTCTTGTTTACTCTTCCCCTTGCTTATAGGGCCAACTGATATTGGCATGGATTGGCCCTTCACCAGGACAACAGCACACCTTGTTTAAGTGTTTTACGAGTTTTTCCGGATTTTGCACTTGTTCAGGGGTGAAGTTCCAAAGCACTGGAGGGTGCTTGCCCATATGATCCCCCACACCCTGTCACTCATGACTGTCCAGCCTCTGGGAAAATCTCTTGGTGGTCCTCTTAGATCGTCATTTAACCTTAGACAAGACCTGAGCCCGACCCTGCTTAACTTTTGTGATCAGACAAAATGAGGTGTTCTCAGGGTGGGATGGTTGTGGGTGCACATGCAGTTTTTGTGACAACATGCAGATCCCCAGAAAAAGCAGCAGGCAGGTTTCAAGGGTATTCAAAGGCCATTCAAAACCTTCAGAACTCACAAATGCTGCTGTAAATAGCCTTGTGGGGAAGCTGAGGGTGTGAGGGAATATCTCCTGCATAGGCTGACCACCCAAGGAGGAAAACAAAAGATGTGTAATTGCTAAACACTTCCATTATATACCTCTCCAAATATAGAGGTGATGACCACGCTGAGAATGCAAGCCAGACCAGTTTCATGATCAATGAGTCTACTATATTACAAGTCATTACCATGAAGTACAATGAAATAAGAACCCCAGCCCAGGGCACCCAGCCAACAAACACTAAACCAGCAAATACTGGCAGCAAGTAAGGTATGGATGCTGAAACTCTGAGATCAAGAGCAACAACTTTGAGAGCCAATAAATCGGCATTTTTATGAGTGACTATTAGTCCGAAACAATGAATGCTTATCACAAATACGATTAGATACACTCTGGTCAGATCTGTCGTTACCTTAACCCTTCGTGCCCCATGTTGGGCACCACAAAGAACTGTCGTGGTTTAAGCCCAGCTGGTAACTCAGAACCACACTGCTACTTGCTCACCCCCCACCCCTACCTTCTTCCCTCCCCTCTGCTCCCAGAGGGATGGGGAGGAGAATCAAAAGAATGTAACTCCCACAGACTGAGATAAGAACAGTCCAGTAACTAAGTTATAATACAAAACTACAACTGCTGCCACCAATAATAATAATGATAAGGGAAATAACAAGGGGAGAGAATACAATTGCTCACCACCCGACAACCAATACCCAGCCTGACCCGAGCACCAATCTGGGCCTTCTGGGTAACTGCCCCTATTTTATATACTGGGCATGACGTGCTTTGGTATGGAATACCCCTTTGGCTATTTTGGGTCATGTGTCCTGTCTCTGCTTCCTCCCAGCTTCCCCTCCTCCCTGTCAGAGCACAAGACTGAGATAGTCTTTGGTCAGAGTAAACATTACGTAGCAAGAACTAAAAACATTGGTGTGTTATCAGCACTGTTCCCAGACTAAAGTAAAAAACACAGCACTGTGCCAGCTACTAAGAAAGAGAAAAATGACAGCTACTGCTGAACCCAGGACAAGTGCTGATAACACACTGATATTTTAGCTGTTGCTAAGTAATGCTTACTCTTACTTTTCAGTCTCTCATACTCTGCCAGTGAGGAGGGGTACAAGAAGCCAGGATGAAGCAGAGAGAGGACACCTGATCTAAACTATCCGAAGGGGTATTCCATACCACAACACGTCATGCCCACTATATAAACTGGGGGCAGTTACCCAGAAGGGTTAGATCGCTGCTCGGGTCAGGCTGGGTATCTGTCAGCAGGGTGGTGAGCAATTGCATTGTGTATCACTTGCGTTTATTGGTTTTTTCCTTTTCCCCTTTATTTTTATAGTCTCTCTCCTTGTTATTTGCCTTATCATTATTATTATTTGTGGTAGCAGCAGTGGTTTTGTATTATACCTTAGTTACCGGACTGTTCTTATCTCAACCTGTGGGATTTACATTCTTTCAATTCTCCTCCCCATCCCCCTAGGAGCTGGGGAGGAATAAGAGGGGAAGTGGGTGAGCAGCTTCATGGTTCTGAGTTACTGGCTGAGCTTAAACCACGACAAGTCCTGGCAGTGTTCAAGACCCGGTTGGATGAAGCCTTGGGTGATATGTTTTAGTGTGGGGTGTCCCTGCCCATGGCAGGGGGGTTGGAACTAGATGATTTTGAGGTCCTTTCCAGCCCTAACTATTCTATGATTCTATGAAGTACTTCTTGAATGTGGTGACTCAGTGAACATTCCTGGTCACTCACATAACCTTTCTTACAAGAAGCAATTATGTGTAGGAAACTAAACTAAGGGAGTTTACTCACCACTATGTGCTACAAAGACTACTCATAGGAGAAGAGATTGATGAATCTGACTGATAAATAGGTTGCAAATGCAGACAATATTATTAGTCCCAGACAAATTCACCATTTCAAAGCAAACTGTGGATTAAGCTACATAATTTGAAGAGTGAATCTATATGCTCAAAATATGTCTAAAGACTGGAAGCTACAAGATAATGGAAAAAAACCCTATAATCCATATAAATGCAGGTAACCTTGTCAATAGGTGACCAGCTAAAAGGTAATGTTCATGAAAAAAAGTAATTCCTTGTTTACGACATAAGTGGCAGACTCCCAAGTAGCAAATGGTATCTACATATATTTTTCAGGCTTCCAGGTGCTTAATGTCAGGTGGTGACTTATAGAAAGCAGATATTTTTCTGTGATAGTTAAGAGCATACCTATCAGGCTAGGATTTTTGCTGGCACTTGCTGTACTTCAATACTACTTGCCCACCTTTCCTCCAGAGAAATGTTTCACCAACTGGAATTTCTTTCCTAAATTCTGGAACCTAACTCTTTGAAAGACACCATTAAAAATGGACTCCCAGGAGCAGGTTCTGTCCCTCTCCTGGCTGTGAATGTTCAAAGGGCTGAAAGATTAAAGAGCCTGGCCTTGTTCTGTGCTGTACTTGGGCACAAACCTCATATGCTGAAAAGATAAGCATCCCCTTGAAGTAGCCCCATGCTACATCTTACATGTTTGCAAAACCATGCTTAAGCTCAGTAACCCCGTCTTGAGGGCATGTTCCCTGAAAATAACTCAGTGCTAACACTTCCTCTTACATGACGAAACTGTAGTATTTAGAGGCCACAGGTCAGGTGCTATCTATGTGCCCTGTGCTGTGGTTTAAGCCCAGATGGTAACTCAGAACCAAGCAGCTGCTCGCTCACTCCCACCCCCCTTCTTCCTCCCCACACTCCCAGAGGGATGGGGAGAAGAATCAAAAGACTGTAACTTCCATGGGTTGCAATAAGAACAGTCCAGTAACAAAGGTATAGTACAAAACTACTACTGCTACCACCAATAATAATACTGATAAGGGAAATAACAAGGGAAGAGAATACAACTGCTCACCACCCACTGACTGATACCCAGCCCTGTGGGTATCAAAGACGGACTCCAGTTCTGGTGAAATCTGAAAAACTTATTACATGTCTTGCATCCCTTTTATAGTTCACAAAGTGCTAAGCAGTAATTTTCCACTCTCTTATTTGCTTGTCATCCTGATTCAGCAAAACCACTAAGGGTTACAAATATTTACATGGTTTGGTCTGGTTTTGAGTTGCACATCCCACTTTATCTTGCAAACTTTCTGCTTTTGCTAACCAATCTTTACACATGATTGTTGCCTTTACCAAAGGCTTAAGCCCGACCAGGGCAATAACACCTGGTGTTTTCTTTACTGTTCCCAAGGCTTAAGCCTGACCAGAGCGATAATGCCTCGATCAATTTCATTAACTATTTCTGTCCTGTCATACACACAGCCTGACTCCAGCAACGATCTCAGCCTTCTGGATACCTCCCCCCAGTTTTTTCCACCCCTGAGGCAGTCGGTTCCAAGTGTACTGGACGCGCCTCCATGTAAAAGCGAACTGTGGCCTGCCCTCTGCTGCCAAAGGAATTGAGAAAAATGCATTGGCAATATCAGTTGTGGCATCCCACTTGGCTGCCTTTGACTCCAGTTCATATTGAAGCTTTATCATGTCCAGTACAGCAGTACTTCATACAGGTCACAGAAGCCTATTGCTAGTCTTCACACTTCATTAGACTTTCGCACTGGCCATATGGGGCTATGAAAGGGTGAACGGGTCCTACTGATCACTCCTTGTCTTTCCAGTTTACAGATCAGCTTATGGATGGGAATCAAGGAGGCTCGGTTGGTGCGATATTGCTGCTGGTGCACTGTTGTGATTGCGATTGGCACTTGTTCTTTGACCTTCAGCAACCCCCTCTGAGAGACCAGGCAAGGTGGACAACTGCTCAATTTCCTCTGTCTCCAAAGCAGCAATACCAAAAGCCCATTGGTACCCTTTTGGGTCTTTGAAGTACCCTCTCCTGAGGTAGTCTATGTCAAGGATGCATGGAGCCTCTGGACGAGTCACAATGGGGTGCTTTTGCCACTTCCTCCCAATCAGGCTGATTTCAGCCTCCAGTGCAGTCAACTCTTGGGATCCTCAAGTCACTCCAGAAATATAAATGGGTTTCGCCCCTTGACAGCTTGATGGCATCAGGGTCCACTGTGCACCGGTATCTACTAGAGCCTTATGCTTCTGAGGGACTGATGTGCCAGGCCATCTGATCCACACAGTCCAACAAATCCAATTGTCCCTTACCTCCACCTGGCTGGAGGCTGGGCCTCTCTAATAGGGATCAAAAATTGTTCACCCAGACACTCAGGACTTCCGGTACACTGGCATGTACATCCTCCACAGCCAGACTGCTCCACTTGGCTGCCAGCTCCACAACTGGATCCACCTTCACTTAAATCTTGTAGAAAGGGATTAGTCTTCATCATAGCAGCTGGAGTAAAACCAGCTCTCCCACTCCATCTGGGAAACTGCTCACCAGAGACTGAAGCTACAGCTTTCATGGGATGATCAGCCTTAACCTTCATGCATGCTTTCTTCCAGAGCTGAGGTAGGTTTTCCATCCCACTTTCTCATGTCTTCTCTGTGATCCTGCAGGTAAAACCATAGGGTAGTCAGTAGCGTGTACCTCCTATATCTTCTCTCTCAAGCAGTAGGAAACCTTTTTTTAAAGTTTTAACCCTTGACCCCTTGTCCTATCACTACAGGACCTAACAAAGAGTCCCTCCCCAGCATCCCTATAGTCCCCCTTCAGATATTGGAAGGCTGCTATGAAGATTCTACACAGCCTTCTCTTCTCCAGGCTGAACAGCTCCAGTTTTCTCAGCCCATCTTCATACAGGAGGTGCTCCAGCCCAGTGATCATCCTTATGGCCCTCCTCTGGAATTGTTCTAACGGTTGGATGTCTTTTTTATATACAGGACGACAGAATTGCACACAATACTCCAAAGGAGGTCTCACAAGAGCCGAGTAGATGGGCAGGATCACCTCATTTGACCTGCTGGTCACGCTTCTTTTGATGCAGCCCAGGATACAGTTGGCTTTCTGGGCTGCAAGAGCACACTGCTGACTCATGTTCATTTTGTCATCAACCAACACCCCCAAGTCCTTCTCCACAGGGCTGCTATGAATTGCTTCTCTACCCAATCTTTAGCTGTGCCTGGGATTGCTCCAACCCAGGCGTAGGACCTTGCACTTGGCATGGTTAAACTTCATGAGGTTGGCATCTCCCACTTCAAAAGTGTGTCAAGGTCACTCTAGATGTCATCCCTTCCCTCCAGTGTATCAACCAAACCACACAGCTTGGTGTCATCAGCAAACTTCCTTAGGGCACACTCAATCCCACTGTCCGTGTCACCAACAAAGATGTTGAACAAGATCAGTCCCAACACCGATCCCTGAGGGACACCCCTTTTTTTCTGGTCTCTAGATGGACATTGAGCCGTTGACCACAACTCTTTGTGTGTGGCCACCCAGCCAGTTCTTTATCCACTGAGTGGTCCATCAAACTGATGTCTCTCCAATTTAGAGACAAGGATGTCATGCGGGACAGCGTTGAATGCTTTGCAAAAGTATAGGTAGGGAATTAGTAACAAAAAAAAACAACAAAAGGAAGAGAGCAATTAAGAGCAAGGGGCTTCCTCCTAAATCCACTGTACCCACCCAGAACCGCTTTGCTGTCCTGAAGGGGGCTGATGAGGAAATGCACTTGCTCCAGAAAAAGCCGGCTAGTGCACTTGTACAGAAGATCTCTACTGATGCCGCCAGGAAAAAGCAGCGAGTTGTAGTAGTAGAGGACTCTGCCTTGAAAGGGACAGAAGTGCTCATCTGTCAGCCTGACCCAGTCACGAGGGAGGTGTGTTGCCTACCTGGGGCAAGGATCAGGGATGTTGCTGAGAGGCTGCCTGCTCTAGTAAGTCCCACAGACTATTACCCGCTTCTAGTGATACATGTGGGTGCTAGGGATATAGATGGTAGTAGCCTGAGGAGTATAAAGAAGGACTACAGAGCTCTGGGAGAGGTGGTCAGGGGTTCTGGAGCTCAGATAGTCTTTTCGACAATTCTCCAAGACACAGGGGAGGACCTTCCAAAGGATAGGAGGACTGAACAGGTTAATAAATGGTTAAAAGGGTGGTGTCATAAGTCAACGGTTTGGGTGTCTTGAACATGGGGCCCAAATTTGTAGGCCAGGCCTACTGGGGGCTGGTGGAGCTGCTCTGATAAAGAAAGGGAGGAGTGGTTTTGCTGGGAGGCTTGCCAGACTTGTCAAGGATGCTTTAAACAAGATGTGTTGGGGGAGGGGAGCAACATTCCATCCCAACACACCCAGTCAGTTGTCAGCACCTACAATAAATGCTTGGAGCAATGTAGTGATATTCTAGCTGCTCCAGCCAATGAGCCGCTATCATTTGGAGCTCGGCTCAGATGCCTCTGTACAAATGCCTGTAGCATAGGGAACAAACGAGCGGAATTAGAGATGTGGGCACATCTATGGGGCTATGATATAATAGGCATCACAGAAACATTGTGGGATGGCTCCTTTGACTGGAGTGTTGGAATAGAAGGTTACAGGCTTTTTATAAAAGACAGGCCCGGTAGGAGCGGAGGGGAGTTGCCCTTTATGTTAGGGATAGGCTGGAGAGTATGGAACTCTGTCTGGGGACAGGTGATCAGTTAACAGAAAGTTTGTGGGTCAGGGTTAAGGGGAAACCAATGATGGGAGACATTACTGTAGGGGTCTGTTACAGACCGCCTGATCAAGAGGAACCTGTGGATGAAGAACTCCACAGACAAATAGCAAAAGCCTCAGTCTCGCAAGCCCTTGTTCTCATTGGGGACTTCAACCACCCTGACATCTGTTGGAGCGACGGTACAGCCTGGCACAAGCGTAACAGGAGGTTTCTTGATTGTGTGAAAGACAACTTCCTTCTGCAAGCAATAAAGGAGCCGACAAGGAGAGGTGCCCTGCTTGACCTTGTGCTCACCAACAGGGAAGGGCTCATAGGAAACATGATGCTTCAGGGAAGTCTTGGATGCAGTGATCACGAGATGGCCGAATTCAAGGCCCTCGGGACAGTGATAAGAGCGTGCAGCAAGCTCAGTGCCCTGGACTTCAAGAGAGCAGACTTTGGCTTCTTCAGGAACCTACTTAGCAAGGTATCATGGGATATAGCCCCGGAGGGCAGGGGAGCCCAAGACTCTTGGTTAATATTCAAGGATCACCTGCTACAAGCTCAGGAGTGTTGCATCCCAACTAGAAGGAAGTGCAGCAGGAGGGCCAGAAGACACCCTTGGATGGATAAGGCGCTGCTGAGAAAAATTCAAAGGAAAAAAGAGGCTTATAAAAGGTGGAAGCAAGGACAGGTGGCCTGGGATTAATATAGTGATGTTGTCAGGGAAGTTAGGGACCAAGTTAGGAAAGCTAAGGCCCAACTGAAGCTAAACTTGCCTAGGGATGTTAAAGATAACAGGAAGGGATTCTATAGCTATGTAGCGCCTAAAAAACAGACTAGGGTGTCGTGGTTTAAACTAAATCTGCACAGTTCCCTCACTCACTCCCGGAGTCCCACACACATTCCTTTGTTTCCCCCCCCCCCCCCCACCTTCCCACTCCCGGAGGGACGGGAAGGAGAGCCGGAGGAATACAACTCCCACGGATTGAGGTAAAATCAGTCCAGCAATTAAGGTATAACACAAATCACTACTGCTACCACTTACAAATCAATGTTAGAGGAAATAAACAGGGAGAGAGAATACGATACCACCCGCCATCCCGAGCCCAGCCCGGAAGAGAGAGCTAACCCCTCCCCTCCTGGCCAGCTTCCAGTTCCCTCTCTGAGCCCAGTCCGGAGGAGATTTAACCCCTTCCCTTCCGACCAGTTTCCAGTCCCCTCCCCGAGCAGGACGTGCTGTGGTATGGAATACCTCCCCGACTAGCCCAGACCAGGCGCCCTATCTCTCCCTCCTCCTTGGCAGAGCATGAGCTACTGCTGAACCCATGACATTATCCACCCCTTATTCCATACCATTCACGTCATGCTCAAATCCCACATTTTCAATATACCATCATATAGATATATATATATACATCTGCATACACCCAGATATAAAGAAATCATTTCTTAATACATGGACCAATCCCTATAATGCTATTGAGTCCATTTGGTCCATGATATTAGGTTTGTAATAGTCTTTTGTAGCAGGAAAGTCTGTGTGCAGTGCTGGATTGTTGCCTGCTGATGTTGATCATTCCTTTACTGCAGAACTCATCTGGTTCTATCAAAGTTCATTCTCTGTTGGGACGATGGTTAGAGGGAAGTCAGGGCCAGTCGCTGGTGACCTGAAGGCATCTAGTTGATGGACGATAAAAATATTACACAGCAAGCAACAATGTATAATTAAGTTCATTGGCTGTTTTCCCTAAAATCAAATCCCCTTGAGGTATACATCAGACTTCCCCATCTTCCTGCATTACCCACCAAGTATACCCGGGTCCTTGAGCAAAAGCAATCTCACGAGTGGGTTTGACTTGACCTGAAACAGGAGTAACCCAGACTGTCTTCCCTAGCAAGTTTCTCATGTGCACTACAGGAACTTTGTCCCCCTCTACAATATGTAAAAGTTCTGACTGGGCTGGGCCAGCCCTGTTAGCAGATCCTCTGGTGTTGACCAACCAGGTGGCCTTTGGTAAATGTGTATCCCAATGCTTGAAAGTTCCCCTACCCATTGCTCTCAGTGTAGTTTTTAACAGCCCATTGTACCGTTCCATTTTCCCAGAGGCTGGTGCATGGTAGGGGATGTGATATACCCACTCAATGCCATGTACTTTGGCCCAAATGCCTATAAGGTTGTTCCGAAAATGAGTCCCATTGTCTTGACTCAATTCTCTCTGGGGTGCCATGTCGCCACAAAATCTGTTTCTCAAGGCCCAGGATAGTGTTCCGGGCAGTGGCGTGGGGCACAGCATATGTTTCCAGCCATCCTGTGGTTGTTTCCACCATGGTAAGCACATAGCACTTGCCTTGGCGGGTTGGGGGGAGTGTGATATAGTGAATTTGCCAGGCCTCCCCATATTTATACTTCAGCCACCGTCCTCCATACCAAAGAGGTTTTAACCGTTTAGCTTGTTTAATTGCAGCACATGTCTCACACTCATGAATAACCTGGGCAATAGTGTCCATTGTTAAGTCCACCCCTCAATCACGAGCCCATTTGTATGTTGTGTCTCTGCCCTGATGGCCTGAAGTGTCATGGGCCCACCGGGCCAAAAATAATTCACCTTTATGTTGCCAATCTAAGTCCATCTGAGCCACTTCAATCTTAGCAGCTTTATCCACTTGTTGGTTATTGTGGTGTTCCTCAGTGGCCTGACTCTTAGGTATGTGGGCATCTACATGGCGTACCCTCAATACCAGCTTCTGCACCCGGGCAGAGATATCTTGCCATAATGCAGCAGCCCAGATGGGTTTCCCTCTGCGTTGCCAGTTGCTCTGCTTCCATTGCTGCAACCACCCCCACAGGGCATTTGCCACCATCCGTGAGTCAGTATAGAGTACTGGTCACCTTTCTCACTCAGCAATGTCCAGGGCCAGCTGGATGGCTTTCACCTCAGCAAACTGACTCGATTCACCCTCTCCTTCAGCAGTTTCAGCAACTTGTCGCTGAGGACTCCATACCGCTGCCTTCCATCTCCGATGCTTTCCCACAATATGGCAGGACCCATCAGTGAACAAGGCATACTGCTTTTCATTTTCCAACAATTTATTATATGGTGGTGCCTCTTCGGCACGCATCACCTCCTCCTCTGATGACATTCCAAAATCTTTGCCCTCTGGCCAGTCCATGATGACTTCCAGAATGCCTGGACGACTGGGATTTCCTATCCAAGCTGGTTGTGTAATTAGTGCAGCCCATTTACTCCAAGTAGCATCAGTTACATGATGTGTAGAGGAGACCCTGCCTTTGAACATCCAGCCCAGCACTGGCAAGCGGGGTGCCAAAAGGAGCTGTGCTTCAGTGCCAATCACTTCCAAAGCAGCTCGAACCCCTTCATAGGCTGCCAATATCTCTTTCTCCGTTGGGGTATAGCTGGCCTCAGAGCCTTTGTATCCCCGACTCCAAAAACCAAGGGGTCGACCTCGAGTCTCCCCTGGAGTTTTCTGCCAGAGGCTCCAGGTAGGACCATTCTCCCCAGCTGCGGTGTACAGTACATTTTTCACATCTGGACCGGTCCGGACTGGTCCAAGGGCTGCTGCATGAACTATCTCTTGTTTAATTTTTCAAAGTTTTGTTGTTCCTCAGGACCCCATTTGAAATCATTCTTTTTCCGGGTCACATGACAGAGAGGGCTTACGATTGAACTGTAATTTGGAATGTGCATTCTCCAGAACTCCACAGCACCCAAGAAAGCTTGTGTTTCTTTCTTATCAGTTGGTGGAGACATTGCTGTTATCTTATTGATTACTTCTGTAGGGATATGTCTATGTCCATCTTGCCATTTTATTCCCAAAAATTGAATTTCCCGTGCAGGTCCCTTGACTTTACTCCGTTTTATGGCAAAACCAGCTTTCAGCAGGATTTGGATTATTTCCCTCCCTTTCTCAAAAACTTCTTCTGCCGTATCACCCCACACAATAATGTCATCGATGTATTGCAAGTGTTCTGGAGCTTGCCCCTGTTCCAGTGCAGTCTGGATCAGTCCGTGGCAGATGGTGGGGCTGTGTTTCCACGCCTGGGGCAGTCGGTTCCAAGTGAACTAAACACCCCTCCAAGTAAAAGCAAACTGTGGCCTGCACCTGCTGACAAAGGAATTGAGAAAAACACATTGGCAATATCAGTCGTAGCATCCCAATTGGCTGCTTTTGACTCTAATTCATACTGCAATTCTAACATGTCCGGCACGGCAGCACTCAATGGTGGTGTGACTTCATTCAGGCCACAATAGTCTACTGTTAGTCTCCACTCTCCGTTAGACTTTCGCACTGGCCATATGGGGCTATTAAAAGGTGAGCGGGTCCTGCTGATCACTCCCTGACTCTCCAGTCTATGGATCAGATTATGGATGGGAATCAGGGAGTCTCGATTGGTGCGATATTGCCGCCGGTGCACTGTTGTGGTCGCAATTGTCACTTGCTGTTCTTCGACTTTCAGCAACCCCACAACAGAAGGATCCTCTGAGAGACAAGGCAAGGTGGACAGCTGCTCAATTTCCTCAGTCTCCAAAGCAGCAATACCAAAAGCCCATCGGTACCCTTTTGGGTCTTTGAAGTACCCTCTCCTGAGGTAGTCTATGCCAAGGATGCATGGAGCCTCTGTACCAGTCACAATGGGGTGCCTTTGCCATTTCCTCCCAGTCAGGCTAATTTCAGCCTCCAGTACGGTCAACTCTTTGGATCCTCCTGTCACTCCAGAAATATAGATGGGTTCCACCCCTTGACAGTTTGATGGCATCAGGGTACACTGTGCACCGGTATCAACTAGAGCCTTATACTTCTTTGGGACTGATGTGCCAGGCCATTTGATCCACAGTCCAGTAAATCCAATTGTCCCCTACCTCTACCTGGCTGGAGGCAGGGCCCCTCTAATAGTCATCGTCATCACAATCTTGGACACCTAAGTCGTGTTGAAAGGGATTATTCTTCTTTATCACAGGAGCTGGAGTAAAATCAGTTCTTCCACTCCATCTGGGAACCTGTTCACCAGAGACTGAAGCTGCAGCTCTCATGGGACGATCAGTCTTGGCCGTTGCTCCTCTCTTCAATTCACCCACACGTTCCTCCAAGGCTGAAGTAGGTTTTCCATCCCACTTCATCATGTCTTCTCCGTGATCCCGCAGGTAAAACCATAGGGTGGCCCATGGTGTGTATCATATATTTTCTCTCTCGAGCAATAGGACACCTTTTGTTAATAGCTGAAACGCGTGTTGGCACACGTGAGGAGCTGGATAAATCAGACAGATCATCCCTCAACTGTTTGAGATCCTGTTTGAGATCCTGAGACAGTTTTTCCACAGCTAAGATGATGGATGGGGTAAGATTGTCTTCGAATTCTCGGAGTTTATGAACCATTTCATCCACTGTTAGTGGTGCTATGTCATTCTAGGTTACCGTTGCCAATGGATGGGCATATGACGACGGTGCATTCCGTGTAAGTTTTCACCACATGGGTCATGTGCATTTGACTTCATCTGGGTCTATGGGTACATTCCCATTATTCGGCTTGGTGCGGTAGATCATCTCTACGATAGCTGATTCCCTCAGGGACTGGATGCCTTTGTCTATAGTAGTCCACTTGTCTGAACAACTCATAAAATCATCCTTGTATGGGAACCTTTCTTTCACAGCTGCCAAGAGCCGCCTCCAAAGACTGAGGGACCTTTTCTCTTTTGTAATTGTTTTTTCACTTTCTCCTTCCCTAACAAGTGATCCCAGCTGCTTGGCTTCTGTACCTGTTAGTTCGTGACAATCGGCCCCATTATCCCAACATCTGAGCAGCCAAGTGATGATGTGCTGCCCTGGTTGACGGGTGAAATCTTTTCACATATTCCACAGCTCAGTTTGAGGTCCGAGATCGAGAAGTCGCCTCTTCTTCATCATGTAATGATGAGCCCTGATCAGATACTAGACCAGGTAGTGGATGCATAGTTTCTTCATCCTGCCTCTTCCTTCTTGCCTCTTTTCTGGTTTTTCTCTTGTGTACAGGAGCAACTGATATTGGTATGAATTGGTCCTCTAGTTCAGCTGCAGTGATTATCACTGTAGTTTGAGTAGCAACTGTACTTGTTGCTCGGGTAGCTGCACTGTCTGTTGCAGTCGAGGGTTGAATAGCTGCTGTACTCGTTACTGGGGTAGCTGCACTGTCTGTCACAGCTGAAGTTTGGGTAGCAACTGTACTTGCCGCTGGGGATGGTGTAGCTGCTGTACTTGAAGTTGGAACAGCTGTGCTGACTTCTGTGTTGGTCTCAGATCCAGGGACATTTTTTTCCTTTTGAAGGTGTTGGATAGTGTCGAACAAAGCCCTATAGGCATAGGCCAAGCCCCAGCACGTTGCCATAATTTGTCCATCTCTGGTATAGCCAGGATGACAACACACCTCATTTAGGTGTTTTATTAATTCTTCCGGATTTTTCACTTGTTCGGAAGTGAAATTCCAAAGTACTGGAGGGGCCCACTGACCTAGATACTTGCCCATACTATCCCACACACCCTGCCACTCATGGCTGTCTAGCCTCTGGGAAAATCTCCTGGTCCTCCTATGTCATCGTTTAACCCCAATACAGGACCAGACCTGACTCCGCTTAACTCTTGAAATCAGATGAAATAATTGTGGGCAAAACACACTCTGTATGCGTGCTACTATGGTGATCCCCATCACAATCAACATACAAGTCTCAACAGTATAAAAAGGCCATTCAAACACTTCAAAACTCTCAAATGATTTTGTAGACCATCTGGACAGAACACTGGGAGGATAGAAGAATGTCTCCTTCACAGGTTGACCACCCAAGAAGGAGAAGAAAGATGTGAAATTGCTAAGCACTTCTATTATATACCTCCCAAAATATAAAGTTGGTGACCATACAGGGAGCATAAACCAGATCAGTTTCATGATCAATGCTTCTATTGTATTACAAGTCATTAACATAAAGTACAATGAGGCAAGAACCTTAGCCCAAACCCCATACTTGATAAACACTAACACAGCTAATATATATGAAAAGTAATTGGTAAAATCCTGAAACCGTGAGATCAAGAGAAAAAACTGTGAGAGACAATAAATCAGCATTGTGACAAATGACTATAAATCCTGTCAGATTTGTTGTTCTTTCGTGGGTTTGTGCCCCACATTGGGCGCCAAAAACTGTCGTGGTTTAAACTAAATCTGCACAGTTCCCTCACTCACTCCCGGAGTCCCACACACACTCCTTTGTTCCTCACCCCCCCACCTTCCCACTCCCGGAGGGATGGGAAGGAGAGCCGGAGGAATACAACTCCCACAGATTGAGGTAAAATCAGTCCAGCAATTAAGGTATAACACAAATCACTACTGCTACCACTTACAAATCAATGTTAGAGGAAATAAACAGGGAGAGAGAATACGATACCACCCACTGACACGAGCCCAGCCCGGAAGAGAGAGCTAACCCCTCCCCTCCTGGCCAGCTTCCAGTTCCCTCTCCAAGACCAGCCCAGAGGAGATTTAACCCCTTCCCTTCCGACCAGTTTCGAGTCCCCTCCCCGAGCAGGACGTGCTGTGGTATGGAATACCTTCCTGACTAGCCCATACCATTAGGCCCACATTGCCCCTAGTCTGTCTTTTATTTACGATGTAATTACAGAATCCCTAGAATCTCTTCCTATTATCCTTAACATCCATGATGAAGTTTAATTCTAACTGGCGATTCAGAGAAAACTCCAAGAACAAACTTGTCAACAAAGTTTTCAATCTCACAAGCAGGTATTCTTTACTGCGGCGCCGGGAGACACGGGGGATAACTCCTCCTAACGTGTGTCTCTCTATTGCTACACAAGCCATCCTTATATAGTCCCTGGGCATACATACATATTCATGAGGCTACATATGGATTACATCACTTTCCAGAAAGCTCTCCACATGCTTACAGAATTGTGGTGGTGGTCTCTGAGGGTCGTTTACTTCTTCCAACAATCTTCATCACTTCTGGCAGCCTTTGAAGCACGTGCAGTAGATGCTTGTACCAGTTTAATTGGTTCGTTAGCACCAGAGACATAATAACCCTCCTATCCTCCTACTTATCGGTTAGTTTACCCGTAGCCTATCCTGGACACCTGGACTTACTAGTAGCAGGCAGCCTCTCTTGCAACATCCCCAGATACTCCTTATCCCTGTGTCCTGTTTTTCTAGACTGTTTTTCTTAAGACTACATCAACTATAACGATTTATCTTGTGCCAGTATGTTCTCTAGCTGTACTCTATTTTTTTTCTGTGTATTATGCACCTCAGTAATTTTCCACTGCTACTGTTACAAAGCCATTGAACTTAACATTGCTTAAAACTAATTCTGAAGGTTTATATATTCCATTTTGTAATTTTGTGTTCCCCTTGTTTCACTGGGCCTTAGCTTTACTAACCTGGTCCCTAGCTTCCCAGACAACATCCCTGTATTCTTCCCAGGCTGCCTTTCCTTGCTTCCACCTTTTATAAGCCTCTTTTTTCCTTTGAATTTTTCTCAGCAGCGCCTTATCCATCCAAGGGTGTCTTCTGGCCCTCCTGCTGCACTTCCTTCTAGTTGGGATGCAACACTCCTGAGCTTGTAGCAGGTGATGCTTGAATATCAAACAACAATCATGGGTTCCCCTGCCCTCTAGAGCTATATCCCATGTGTCCTGTGTTCAGCAGAAGCAGTCATTTTTCTCCTTCCTCATTGCTGGTGCAGTGCTGTGTTTTTAGCTTTCAGCCTGGTAACGACACTGATAACACCGATGTTTTTAGTTGCTGCTCAAATGTTTGGTTTGGCCAAGGACATTCTGAGTCTCATGCTCTTCCAAGGAGGAGGGGAAGCCAGGAGGAAGCAGAGACAGGGATCCTGACCCAAACTAGCCAAAGAGGTATTCCGTACCACAGCATGTCATGCCCAAGTTGTAACGGAGAGTTAGCCAGAAGAGCTAGTTCTCGGGGGGGCTGGAGGAGGTATTGGTCTGTGCTCATTCAAGTGGGGTGGGGTGAGTTATAGGTTGGCAGGTGGTGAGGTGTCATATTCTCTTCACCTGTTATTTCTCTTATCATTATTACTGGTGGTAGCAGTAGTGATTTGTGTTATACCTTAGTTATTAAACTGTTCTTATCTCAACCCGTGGGAGCTACATTCTTTTGATTCTCCTCCCCAACTCTCCGGGAGTTGGGGGAGGAAGGGGGGAAGGAATGAACGAGCTGTGTGGCTGGGTTTAAACCACGACACCATGGAACCTTACTAAGCAGGTTGCTGAAGAGGCCAAGTCTGCTCTCTTGAAGTCCAGGGCAGTGAGCTTGCTGCACACTCTTCTCACTGTCCTGAGGATCTTGAACTCCACCATCTCATGATCGCTGCAACCAAGGCTGCCCTGGAGTGTCACATTCCCAACCAGCCCTTCCCTGTTGGTGAGCACGAGGTCAAGCAGGGCACCTCTCCTTGTCAGCTCCACTATTACTTGCAGAAAAAAATTGTCTTCCACATAATCGAGGAACCTCCTGGATTGTTTGTTCCAGGCTGTACCGACCCTCCAACAGATATCAGGGTGGTTGAAGTCTCCCATGAGGACAAGGGCCTGGGAGCATGAGCCTGTTCCTATATGTCTATAGCACGCTTCATTCACAGGTTCCTCTTGATCAGGCGATCTGTAACAGATCCCTACAGTAATGCCTTCCATCGCTGTTCTCCCTTTAACCCTGACCCACAAACTTTCTGTTAACTGATCACATGTCCCCAGACAGAGTTCCATACTCTCTAGCCTATCCCTAACATAAATAGCAACTTCCCCTCCCCGTCTGCCTGGCCTGTCTTTTCTGAAGAACCTGTAACCTTCCATTTTAACACTCCAGTCATATGAGCCATCACACCCTGTTTCTGTGATACCAATGATATAATATCCCCATAGAAGTGCACACATCTCTAATTCCTCGTTTGTTCCCCATGCTACGGGCATTTGTATAGAGGCATCTGAGCTGAGCTCCAAATGAAGCCGGCTCATTGGCTGGAGCATCTGGAATATCTCTACATTGCTCTGAGCATTTATTATAGGTTCCGGTAACTGACTGGAAGCATTGGAATGGAATGATTACCCCCTCTCCCAGCACATCTAGTTTAAAAATTTCTTGACCATCCTGGGAAGCCTCCAACCAAAACAGCTCTTCCCCTTTGTTGTCAGACCAGCTCCACCAGCTTCCGGTATACCTGGCCTCCTAAACTGGGTCCCGTGTTCTAAATACCCAAACCCCTGACTATGGCACCACTGTTCTAACCATTTATTAACCTGCCAAATCTGCCTAGCCTTTTTAGGGTCCTCCCCTTTATTCTGGAGAATTGATGAAAAGACAATCTGAGCTCCAGAGCCCCTAACCACCTCTCCCAGGGCTCTAGAAGAACTTCTTAATGTTCTCCAGGCTACAGGTGTCTATATCACTAGCACCCACATGGACAACTAGAAGCGGATAATAGTCAGTGGGACTTACTAGTAGCAGGCAGCCTCTCTTGCAACATCCCTGATCTGAGTGCCTGGTGGGCAACACACCTCCCTTGCGACTGGGTCAGGCAAACAGATGGATGCCTCTGTGCCTTTCAAAGTAGAGTCCTCTACTACTATGACCCACCACTTTTTCCTGGCAGCCCCAGTAGAGATATTCTTTACCAGTGCATCAGCCAGTTGTTCATGTTGTGAGTGTTTCCTCATTAGCCCTCTGCAGAACTGCAAAGTGATTCTGGGTGGGGACACCAGATTTCAGAGGAAGCCCCTTGCTTTTAATTTTCCTCTTCATCCTTTTTTTGTTATTTTTTTTGTTACTGTTTTCCAGCTTCCTGGGTTAACAGCCTTCTTCTTTCCTCCATGAGCTACAGTGGATTCTTGAGGCCCCTGCACAGTTTGGGCCTGGAGCAAGCAGTCCCGCTTCCTCTCAGCTTCCCTGACATCTTTCAGCCTATTGACAGCGTCCCGCAGTTCAGCCACATGCTGCAGGAGGACCTCCATCAGGGAGCACCGAGTGCAGCCCTGCCCATGGTGCACCCTCCCCTCACAAAACCAGTACAGGCACTCTCTATGCTCCGAGCCCTGGACTGCAGCCTCCCCTCTCATCGGCTCTGTATGGTTGCCTACGCTGGCCACCATCGGGGCAGACAGAGCAGAGCTCCCAGACAGTGCCCTGATGATAAGGCGAGTGCTCAAGATCCCACTGACCTGCCCACGTGAACAACCACGCATCCAATTAACTGCACTCCTAATCGCTTGTTCTCCCTGGGGCGGGTTTTTAACCATTCAAGGCTGGTGCCGCTCCTCCTGCTCCGCCCCCTGTGAGTTCCTGCTCGCGTCAGCTGAGCTGCTGGCTTCTGGGCAAGTCTTGTCGAGGACTTGAGGGTCCCTCGGTGGTTCTCGCCGCTCTGAGTTGAGGCTTCTGGAAGCTGAACTACCACGCGCTTAGGTGTTGAAGACGTCCTCACTCGAGCTACTCACCTCAGGAACTGAGTCCTGTACATTCAACTTCATATGGATCTATGGGTGCATTCCCAGCATCTGGCCTATGATAGACAATCTCTATAATGCCTGATTCCCTCAGAGACTTGATGCCTCTCTCTAGTGTGCTCCAGTTGGCCAAAGGACTCATAATATCATCATTGTACAGAAACCTTCCTTCACAGTGGCCAAGAGCTGCCTCCAAAGGCTGAGGGACCATTTGTCTTTTGCAATCGCTTTGTCAATTCCCCCTTCCCTAGCAAGTGACCCCAGCTGCATGGCTAACCTACCTTCTAGTTCATAACCATAGGCCCTATAGGAAGGAAAGAAGAAAGGTCAGGTATGGCAGACCGGCAGTCAGGAAGGAAGGAAGGAAGGAAGGAATAAGGAAGGAAGTAAGGAATGAGGGAAGGAAGGAAGGAAAGAAGGAAGGAAAGAAAGAAGGAATGAGGGAAGGAAGGAAGAAAGGAAGGAAGGAATAAGGAAGGAAGTAAGGAATGAGGGAAGGAAGGAAGGAAAGAAGGAATGAGTAAGGAAGGAAGGAAGAAAGGAAGGAATGAGGAAGGAAAGAAGTAAGGAATAAGTAAGGAAGGAAGGAAGGAGGAAAGAAGCAGTGAAGGAAGAAAGGAATTAATGAAAGAAGGAAGGAAGGAAGGAAGGAAGGAAGGAAAGAAGGAAGGTCAGGTATGGCAGACTGGCAGTCAGAGAAGGAAGGAAGGAAAGAAGGAGGAAAGAAGCAGTGAAGGAAGGAAGGAATGAATGAAAGAAGGAAGGAAGGAAGGAGGAAAGAAGGAGTGAAGGAAGAAAGGAATGAAGGAAGGAAGGAAGGAATGAGGGAAGGAAAGAAGGAAGGAAGGAAGGGGGAAGGAAGGAAGGTCCGGTAGGGCAGGTATGCAGTCAGATAAGGAAGGAAGGGTCATTGGACCACCGGGCTAAAAGTAATTCACTTTGTTGCTTGTTCTGGTGTTCCTCAGTGGCCCATCTATTGGGTACATGAAGGCGTACCTTCACCAACAGGTTCTGTACCCGGGCAGTGATATCTTGCCACAGTGCAGCTGCCCAAATGGGTTTACCTCTGCATTGCCAGTTGCTCTGCTTCCATTGCTGCAACCACCCCCACAGGGCATTTGCCACCATCCGTGAGTCAGTACAGAGATAAAGTACTGGCCATTTTTCTTGTTCAGCAATGTCCAAGGCCAGCTGGACAGCTTTCACCTCAGCAAACTGACTCGATTCACCCTCTCCTTCAGCAGTTTCAGCAATTTGTTGCTGAGGACTCCATACAGCTGCCTTCCATCTGCGATGCTTTCCCACAGTACAGCAGGACCCATCATTAAACAAGGCATACTGCTTTTCATTTTCCAACAATTTATTATATGGTGGTGCCTCTTCGGCACGCATCACCTCCTCCTCTGATGACATTCCAAAATCTTTGCCCTCTGGCCAGTCCATGATGACTTCCAGAATGCCTGGACGACTGGGATTTCCTATCCGAGCTGGTTGTGTAATTAGTGCAGCCCATTTACTCCAAGTAGCATCAGTTGCATGATGTGTAGAGGAGACCCTGCCTTTGAACATCCAGCCCAGCACTGGCAAGCGGGGTGACAGGAGGAGCTGTGCTTCAGTGCCAGTCACTTCTGAAGCAGCTCGAACCACTTTATAGTTTGCCAGTATCTCTTTTTCAGTTGGGGCCTCAGATCCTCTGTATCCCCGACTCCAAAAGCCAAGGGGTCAATCTCGAGTCTCCCCTGGAGCTTTCTGCCAGAGGCTCCAGGTAGGACCATTCTCCCCGGCTACAATGTAGAGTACCTTTTTTATATATTGCCTGGTCCAGAATGGTCCAAGGGCTGCTGCATGAACTATCTCTTGTTTAATTTTTCAAAGTCTTGTTGTTCCTCAGGGCTCCATTTGAAGTAATTTTTCTTCCGGGTCACATGATAGAGAGGGCTTACAATCAAACTGTAATTTGGGATGTGCATTCTCCAGAACCCCACAACACCTAAGAAAGCTTGTGCTTCTTTCTTATTAGTTAGTGGAGACTTTGCTGTTATCTTGTTGATCACATCTGTGGGGATCTGGAGATGTCCATGCTGACATTTTATTCCCCAAAATGGAATCTCCTGTGCAGGTCCCCTGACCTTACTCTGTTTTACGGTAAAAATGTCTTTTAGCAGGATTTGGATTATTTTCTTCCCTTTCTCAAAAACTTCTTTCACCCCACACGATAATGTCACCAATGTACTGCAAGTGTTCTGGAGCTTGCCCCTGTTCCAGTGCAGTCTGGATCAGTCCATGGCAGATGGTAGGGCTGTGTTTCCACCCCTGGGGCAGTCGGTTCCAGGTGTACTGGACTCCCATTCAAGTAAAAGCAAACTGTGGCCTGCACTCTGCTGTTAAAGGGATTGAGAAAAACACATTGGCAATATTAGTTGTGGCATCCCACTTGGCTGCCTTTGACTCCAGTTCATATTGAAGTTTTAGCATGTAAGATATGGCAGCACTCAACGGTGGTGTGACTTCATTCAGGCCACGATAATCTCCAAGCTCCGTTAGACTTTCACACTGGGGCTATTAAAGGCTGAGCAGGTCCTGCTGATCACTCCTTGTCTCTCCAGTCTATGGATCAGCTCACGGATGGGAAGCAGGGAGTCTCAGTTGGTGCAATATTGCAGTCTGTGCACTGTTATGGTCATGATTGGCACTTGTTCTTTGACCTTTAGCAACCCCACAACAGAAGGATCCTCTGAGAGAGCAGGCAAGGTCTCAAGAGCTGCTCAATTTCCTCCGTCTCCAAAGCAGCAATACCAAAAGCCCATCGGTACCCTTTTGCGTCTTTGGAGTACCCTCTCCTGAGGTAGTCTATTGCAAGGATGCATGGAGCCCCTGGACCAGTCACAATGGGGTGCTTCTGCCATTTCCTCCCAGTCAGGCTAATTTCAGCCTCCAGTACAGTCAACTCTTGGGATCCTCCTGTCACTCCAGAAATACAAATGGATTCCGCCCCTTGACAGCTTGATGGCATCAGGGTCCACTGTGCACCGGTATCTATTAGAGCCTTATACTCCTGTGGGACTTATGTGCCAGGCCATCTGATCCACACAGTCCAATAAATCTCTACCTGGCTGGAGGCAGGACCCCTCTAATAGTGATCACAATATTGGGCACTTATGTCTTATAGGCAGGGATTAGTCTTCTTTATCACAAGAGAAGGAGTAAAATCAGCTCTTCCACTCCATTTGGGAACCTGCTCACCAGAGACTGAAGCCGCAGATTTCATGGGATGATCAGCCTTGACCTTTGTTCTCCTCTTCAGTTCACGCATCCTTTCTTCCAGAGCTGAGGTAGGTTTAAAATCCCACTTTCTCACGTCTTCTCCGTTATCCCGCAGGTAAAACCATAGGGTGGCCCGTGACTTGTACCTCCTATATCTTCTCTCTTGAGCAGTAGGACGCCTTTTGTTAATAGCTGAGACGTGTGTTGGTATATGTGGGAAGCTGGATAGATCTGATGGATGGTCTCTCAATTGTTTGAACTCCTGGGACAGCTTTTCCACAGCTGAAATGATGGAAGGGGTGAGATTGTCTTCGAACTCTCGGAGATTATGAATCATTTCATCCACTGTTGGTGGTACTATGTCATTCCAGGTTATTGCTGATGATGAGTGAGCATATGATGATGATGCACTCCATGTAAATTTCTGCCACATGGGTCCTGTACATTTGACTTCAACTGGATCTACAGATGCATTCCTAGCATCTGGCCTGCAATAGATCATCTCTACAATGGTTGATTCCCTCAGAGACTGGATGCCTTTGTCTAAAATAGTCCACTTGGCCGAGCAACTCATAACATCATCCTTGTATGGAAACCTTTCTTTCACAGCTGCCAAGAGCCGCCTCCAAAGACTGAGGGACCTTTTCTCTTTTGAAATTCTTTTTTCACTTTCTCCTTCCCTAGCAAGTGATCCCAGCTGCTTGGCTTCCTTACCTTCTAGTTCGTGACCTTCAGCCCCATTGTCCCAGCATTGGAGCAACCAGGTGAGGATGTGCTCCCCTGTATGACGGGTAAAATCTTTTCGCATATTCCGTGGTTCAGTTGAGGACCGGGGTTGAGAAGTCACCTGTCTTTCTTCCTCTTCCTCTGATATACACAATAATAACTCTTGATCAGATGCTGTCCTGTGTAGTAAGTGCATTGGTTCTTGGTCTTTCTTCACTCTACAGGTTGTTTTTTATTCCTCTTTTTTGCTTTTCCCCTTGCATACAGGGGAAACCAACATTGGCATGAATTGGTCCTTTGGTTTAGCTGCAGTTGCATTGCCTGTTTCTTTACCATCAGATCCAGAGACTTTTTCCCTTTGAAGGTACTGGATAGTGTTGATCAGGGATCTCTAGGCATAGGCCAAGCCCCAGCATGTTGCCGTGATTTTTCCCTCACTGGTATGACCAGGATGACAACACACCTCATGTAAGTGTTTTACTAGTTTTTCTGGATTTTGCACTTGCTCACGGGTGAGGTTCCAAAGCACTGGTGGGGCCCACTAGCTGAGATACTTGCCCATACTATCCCACACACCCTGCCACTCATGACTGTCCAGCCTCAGGGAAAATCTCCTGGTCCTCCTATATCATCTTCTAACCCTAGACAAGACCAAAACCTGACTCTGCTTAACTCTTGAGATCAAACAGAATGTTTGTAGGTAAAACACACTCTGTATGCGTGCCAACATGCTGATCCCCATCACAATGAGCAGGCAGGTCTCTAGGGTACCCAAAGGCCATTTAAAACCTTCAGAACTCTCAAATGATGATGTAAACAGTCTGGTGGGAGGGCTGGGAAGGTAAGGGAATGTCTCCTTCATAGATTGACCACCTGAGGAGGGAAAAAATGTGTAATTGCTAAACACTTCTATTATATACCTCTCCAAATATAGAGGTGATGACCACACTGGAAACACAAGCCAGATCAGTTTCATGATCAATGAGTCTGTTGTATTACAAGTCATTACCATAAAGTACAATGAAATAAGAACCTTAGCCCAAGCCCCCCAGCTGCTAAACACTAAAACAGCAAATACCAGCTTTAAGTAAGATATGACATGCTGAAACTCTGAGATGAAGAGCAACAACTTTGAGAGCCAATAAATCAGCATTGTGACGAGTGACTATTAAACCGAATCAATGAATGCTTATCACAAATATGATTAGACACACTCTGGTCAGATCTGTCGTTATCTCAACCCTATGTGCCCCATGCTGGGCACCACAAAGAACTATCATGGCTTAAGCCCAGCCGGTAACTCAGAACTATGCAGCCTCTCGCTCACTCCCCCACCCCCCTCTTCTTCCTCCCCTTGCTAATGCATATATGGGGAGGAGAATTGAAAGAATGTAACTCCCACGGGCTGAGATAAGAACAGTCCAGTAACTAAGGCATAACACAAAACAACTACTGATACCACCAATAATAATAAGGATAAGGGAAATAACAAGGGGAGAGAATACAACTGCTCACCACCCGCCGACCGATACCCAGCCCAACCCGAGCAGCGATCTACCACTTCTTGTTAACTGCCCCCGCTTTATATACTGGGCATGACGTGCTGTGGTATGGAATACCTCTTTGGCTATTTTGGGTCATGTGTCCTGTCTCTGCTTCCTCCCGGCTTCCCCTTCTCCCTGGCAGAGCTTGAGACTCAAAACATCCTTGGTCGGAGTAAAGATTACTTGGCAACAACTAAAAACATCGATGTTGTCAGTGTTGCTCCCAGGCTGAAAGTCAAAAATACAGCACTGCACCAGTTACTAAGAAGGAGAAAAATGCCTGCTACTGCTGAACCGAGGACACTCGGTTTGGAGAGACAGCCGCTGGCACCCCTAAACTAGGTATTATTTCATTTAATAATATTTTAATTACCTGTCTCACATTATTTACCCTACAAGGGAATGCTTCTGGCCAGCCTGAAAAAGTGTCTGCCTATACCAACAAATATCTGTAACCTCCTTTCCTAGCTAATTCAGAAAAATCTACCTGCTATTGCTGTCCCAGATAATTTCCTTTTTCAATTGTCCTAGTGTGATTCTTGGTTTCAGTTTTAGGATTATTTTTCAGACACAACTGACGTCATGTTATCAGTTTGACCATGGTATATAAATTTCTTCCTACAATTTTGTCAGTCTACAATGAGTCAGTGCTCCAATGGATCTTAGTGTGTTCTTCCCTCTTGGATGACCCTCTTATAAAAGAGGAGGCCATCAAGATCTGGCATGGCATATGTTCCCACTGCTCAGTGCCTACTGGACTGCAGCCAACAGCGGAGCTTAAGGTTCTTCTTGGTGGCAAACACAGAGGCCAATCCAGTCTTGCCCTTGACTATGGTAGGAGGCATTTGGCCAACCTCAGTTCCTGCACCTCATTGTCAATGCAGAGTTTCATTTGCCTCATTCAATAACAAGCCTCTGCCATGGCAAAGCACACACAGATTTACACTAGCAGTATAACTACTACAGGGCACATGCCAAGATTTCAGTTCTCGTGCTAATATCCCCCACAATTTTGTTGATTGCCCTTAAATCCTGAACTAACCTATAACTCTTTCTATCCGGTTTCTTTATTCAATTAGCAATCTATATTTTAAAAATTTATCAATGATTTCTTTGATTCCCTTTTGATCCTCTAATTTTAAGGGCTACTGTTTTATTTGAACTGGGCAGGCCCCTTTTTATTTCTACTTTACCAGGCAAAGCATTTTTTGCCTTACCTGAAACTTCAGATGCCCATACTCCTGGATACAACTGATTAAAGATTTCTTCTATTTCAAGGAGGTTCTCCTTTTCACTTTTCTGTCAAATTAAAAATAAACTCAGGACTTCAATTAATTGTTTGTCTTTAACTCTTAATTCCATTTCTCCTTCCTTAAACATTATGGTTCCTTCCAACTGTTCTAATAAATCTCACCCTAGTGAAGATTTTGAAGAATTCAGCATGCATAAAAATTTATGCGTTCCTATTTGCTCTTCCAATTTGTACTTTAAGGATTTCAGAAAAAAATGCTTTTTCTTGGTGGCCAATAGCTCCCACAACTGCAACAGATTCTTTCCCCATAGGGTCAAACTCTTCCTTAACACCGAATAGGTTGTTCCTGTATCCACTAAAAATTACACCCCATTTTCTCTCATCCCTAGCTTTAATTTAACCAGCGGATCCGCTAGAGTAGATTCCCCAGGTCCCCGTCAATCTAGCTCCAATCCAGTCACCAGATCATTTAACTTGGGGTTTTCCCATTTCCAATATTTAATCTCTTTTACAGTATGCACACTGGTTCTGTCTCATAGGGAATGTATTCATTTTCCACCCCTACGTAGCATTCCTCCTCTATTTCTGTTTGTATTTATCTAATAAGTTCTTAATCTCCTCAATTTGTCAATTTGTCTGTTCTTACTTGTCCGTTTGCCTTCTTATGTTTAAACACAGGAGCTGCGCAAGCTCCTTCCTTTATTTTTTCCCCTCTCTCCAGTCAATCACCCTGCTCTGCAGGGCTACAAATGCCTGCCTCTGCAACAGCACTTCTGCTTCAACCCTTTCTTAACTCTGAATGCAAATCTGCTACTTGTTGCTCCAACTCTGTATTCTTATCTACCATGCCTTTGTAAGCAAACAGCAAACAGCCTGCCATGTGTCCAGCATGACTCAGTCGCTCCTTCAAGTGGGTATGGGGGTTTGTACAAACTCACCCCAATACTTTAGCACTCCCATGGGGTCCTTGGCTCCCCACAGTTCAGGTCCTACATTAGTGCAAGTTTCTATTTTATCCCACAATGTACTCCACAGTTCCTGCTTCCATCCCAATCGTTCCACAGGAGAAGCCACAGCCCAAAGCTCTTTCTCATGAAACATAGCGATCGTATATTATACAAAAACTCCAACGTGACCCCGATAACAAAAATACACAGAGAACAGTGTATCTTGGTGCAGCTATGCACCCCACTGACCAAGCCCTGCCCTAAACACACACACACATATAAGGGATAATCTGTGAAACTGAGTCAAACACCAATAAAGTACAGACAGATTCAAATATATACTAATCGGGCACTAGCAGCCAGGTATACACCTCTACCTAGAAGATTTTCTATCTCGATTTATTGGAAGCTTCAGAAGGTTAGCTCACATAAAATTTTTCCAACCAGAAGCTAACCCCAAATGAGCTCACAGACAGATTCCAGATTCCTGTGTAAGACATCTACAATTTACAGAACAACCAGAAAATAATATTCATAAAATAATACCTTTTTCGAAGACGGTCCTTGTCTGCTCCCACAGTGACCCAATTGAGTCAAGGGGTCCCTCTGGGGAAAATTCCTGAGGGCCCTAGGGAGCCCCGTCCTCAGTGGGTCCTGCAGCCGAGCAGAGAGGGTCCCATTTGGGTCGCCAAATTGATTCGTAGAACTCACCAAGAACTCGCCAACAAAGTTTAAGTTGACAAGCAGGTATTCTTCATTGCAGCACTGGGAGACACAGGAGCTATCTCTTCCTAACATGTCTCATCCGAGCATCAAACAGATTGCGATTATACTGTCTCGTAACATACATATTCATTACATATTATACATATTCATTAAGTCTTCAATAAATGACACCATATTTCTAGAAAGTACTTCTACGTCTATTCCCACATGTGTATAACAACGTGGCAGTGGTCTTTGGTAACTGCCCCCAGTTTATATACTTGGCATGACGTGCTTTCATATGGAATACTGCTGGCAGCAGCTATATATTTATCATACTCATGCATATTCACAGGTTTTCAAGTAATTCATTTACATATTCATGAGATTTCAATGAACCAATAATAACTGAATCCTAATTACACATGCACTTTCTTGCCAAGTGAGGATCTCTGGTGGTCACCAATAGTCTTCCTCATTGTTTACGGAATGACCTCAGTGCTTGTGCCTGCCCACAAGGTCCTAGTGTTGAGTTAGTAGTTGGTATGTCCTTGCTTCTGTTCTGGTCCAGTCTTGCTCCATGTTGAGTGCACTCTGCTGTCTTGAAGGCTGGCATCCTTGGTCTTATTTACTGTTTCCTTAGTTGTTATCAGTCCCATGATGGTCCTTCCCCCATCAGCCGAATACTCCTTTCTCTGTATGTGTTAGCAAATTAGAACAGTTTGCTGTACTCTACTATGTTAGTTTAAAGACACACACAGACTATTGCTAGTTTAAACCTACAATTTAAGCCTCCATTTCCCCCCTTTGAGACTTAAAGGATGCCACAGAATGGAATCAGTCAGAGATCAATATGATCAGACAAAAGCCATTTATTGCAAAGCATTAACTCCTTATATACTATTGCTTACACACACCTACAACAATTTGGCATATCATGATTGGATGCATGCCTTGAAGACCCTTAGTGACTAACATATAATTGGTTAAGAACAGGTGTGAGAACTCGACCTCAAAAGCTTGCCAACGGTCCACAGTTCTCATCACTCAGTGAATTCCAGCTTCTTATCTTGCTTGCTTAAGCTTCCTCAGGCCTTGTTGTATCTTTCGGGGTTATTCAGAGTTCATGTACCAAATATCCATTCTCCTGTAAGTCTCATTCTATACCCTTTACCCATACACCATAATGACCAGCAACTACAAAATTGAATCATGATACATGCAAGGATACAGGCACAAATTATTCCTATAATGTTCACAAACAACTTTTTTTTAACCATATCCAATTTGTTAGCCAAGAAGTAAGTCCATGCCATAATTCTTCAAATCCCCAGGAAGTATCATCTAGTGGCCTAATGTAAGATCTTTGTCTGCTTCGGATTTCTTCTAGATCTGTGGATATTCTGCCACTCTGGTCGCTCTGGTCTATGTATGTGCCAAGAGCCATACAGTTCTGCACTTTTACCTGGGATAGTATGGATACCTCAGTCTGCAATGCCTGTATAGCACCCAGGAGTACAACACCCAATGTATATGTTTCAGTCCATCCTGGTGGAAGGGCTTTCCTAGCAGTATTATTACACAACCAATACCACTCTTTCCCTTCTGGAGCATTTCAATAGCCAGTTTGGGGTCCCTTCATCTGGAGTTGCATTGTCCAGCTACAGTTTGGGTAATGTCCTACCAAGCTATCACCACAGCTAAGAGTTTTACCCAGTACCAGTAAGTATTGTCTGAGATCTTGTTTTCCCTGCAAAGACTTATCACCAGGAACAAAAGACAGTTGGTAAGGCTGCCCATACATCGGTTTATATGGACTCACATGATTCCTTCCTGGCTGTATTTGTATCCTTAACAAAGCACTTGGTAGGGCTTGTAACCAAGTTAAACAAGTTTCTTGACATATTTTAATTGTAACTTGAGTGTCTGATTCATACATTTCACTTTCCCACTAGGCTGAGGCCTGTATAGGGTATACAGATCCCACTTGACTCCCAGACACTCTCCCACCTTCCTAACTACTGCAACAAAGTGCAGACCTCTATCCTAGAACAAGCCTGCTGGTACACCATATTGGGGTATTATTTTATTCAATAAATGTTTTACTACTTCATGAGCCATATTGGTGTGACAAGGAAAAGGCTCCAGCTAACCAGAAAACATATCTATTACTACCAGTATATACATATATATATACTTGAGCCTGTTATGCTGTGGCAATTCTGTAAAGTCCATTTGCCAATAGTCTCCTGGACAATTGCCTTTGTTGTTCCAGGTGGGGGTCTCTTAGCATGGTAAACAAGGTTCACACTTCTTTACAACACTTTTGTAATTCCAGCCATTTGCATACTCAGAACTTTGAGTTTTAAAGCCTCAGTTATTGATTCTGCTCCACATGAATTGCCTGGTGGTTAGGAAGAGGCTGGGCAATTATTACTTGACTGTTTGGTGTAACTCACCATTTTTCATTATTCTTCTTGGCTCCTAATAGACTAGGTAATTTCTCATCCTCTGTTTGATAACTTGGAACTTCATTATCCAAGCACTGATACTTATGAGGCAATATTAATAAAAAGTCCCCACCCATAGCTTCTTTATCTGCTTTGTCAGCAACGTGATTACCAGCATTCACTGGAGTGTTACCAAATTGATATGCCTTAAAAACAAGTTTTGACTTTCTGATAATTCCAGAACGCTCAGTAGCACCATCAGCTTGGCTTTCTGTGATGATATGTTGGGGTGTGAAGGTCTTTAGCTTCTATTATCTCATTTTTGGTTACCACAGTGCGTCCTGCTTTCCAGTTTCCATTTTCATAAAGTTGCTACCATCCACAATAGTTTGTAGTCCACATCCTTCAGGGATGTACCATGTAGGTCAGTATGGCTGGAATACACCTGCTCAAGTCTGTAAACAGTTGTGGGTCACCTCTCCTGCTTCTGGATCAGTTGTCAAAACCACTGCTGGGTTCAAAAGGTTAGTTACTTTCAGTTCTATGTCCTCTTGTTCTAAAAGCACAGCCTTATATTTTAACAGCCTGCTTGGGGTAAGCCAATGACTTCTTTTCTGTTCCAGAATGGTTATTACCATGTGAAGTACAAATACAGTCCATTTTTGTTCCAAAGTATTTGATAAAATTTTCTATTAGAGGCTCTAGTCCTTTTCACGTCTCGTCCGAGCATCAAACAGATTGTGATTATATTGTCTCTTAACATACATATTCATTACATATTATACATATTCATTAGGTCTTCAATAAATGACACCATATTTCTAGAAAGTGATGGCTTGGCTTCATGAGCGAAGATTTTGGGAAGGGCTTTAACCACACTTACTTCAAGCACGATGACCAAGGGCGAGTGGGATGTGCAAATCTGGTTTGAAAAGGGTGCTTAGGCAATCAGGGAGTGTCCGACTAGGACAGTCATCTCCTGAGTAATCTCGAGCTACCCATGCACTGGTCTGCCTGCATGCAAGATTGGATCTGCTGCTACCCATGCACCTTGTCATCTACCGATTCGGCCCTCACCCGTCCATACTGACAAGTGAGAGCAAGCCCTTCCAGCCTGCACAGTGGATTTTTTAGCTGAGGCACAGCTTGCGCAGAACTGGCCCCACCCTTTACACCTGAGGTTTAACTGCCAGGTCTAGCGAGCTAGGACAGTGACAGCAAAGTCCGCAGGTCGTAGGTTTTATAAGAGTGTCCTTCTCATAGATGGAAGACCATACAAGGCTGGACAAGCTCCACCAGCCCAGGTTTGAAGATAGGAGTTTTCCTTCTATGTTCTGAGCAAGACTGCCATTTCCTGGGTCAATCTCGAATGACCGCTATCACAAGCCCACCAAGGCGCCAGTGGCACTGCAGTATCGCTACGTCTAGGCAGGATTCTGATTTAGAGGCGTTCAGTCATAGGCCCACAGATGGTAGCCTCGCGCCAGTGGCTCCTCAGCCAAGCGCACGCACCAGGGGCCTGAACCTGCAGTCCCTCTCGTACTGAGCAGGATTACTATTGCAACAACACATCATCAGTAGGGTAAAACTAACCTGTCTCACGATGCCCACATGCATATAATAATGTGGTAGTGGCCTTTGGGACCCCTGGTGGTCGTTTCTTCACCATCTTCCTCTTCATCAGTTTGTCCTTTGGCTGAACTTAAGGTTTGGAAAGTCCCATTGTCATTGATGATCAGGGGACTGGAGCACCTCCCGTATGAAGACAGGCTGAGAAAATTGCGGCTGTTCAGCCTGGAGAAGAGAAGGCTGCATGGAGATCTCATAGCAGCCTTCCAGTATCTGAAGGGGGCCTGCAGGGTTGCTGGTGAGGAACTATTCATTAAGGACTGTAGTGATAGGACAAGGGGTAATGGGTTGAAACTTAAACAGCAGAGGTTTAGATTGGATATAAGGAAGAAATTTTTTACTGTTAGAGTGGTGAGGCACTGGAATGGGTTGCCCAGGGAGGTTGTGAATACTCCATCCCTGGCAGTGTTCAAGGCCAGGTTGGATGAAGCCTTGGGTGATATGGTGTAGTGTGAGGTGTCCCTGCCCATGGCAGGGGGGTTGGAACTCGATGATCTTAAGGTCCTTTCCAACCCTAACTATTCTATGACTCTATGATTCTATACCAGCAAACACTAGTTCAGTTCTAGCTGGTTATTGTAAAACATTAACCTAATACACTTCTAGTCATCTAATACAAAGCTCTTAATCATTGCTATTGTTGCAAAGCTACCAAGCTCATCATTACTTAACCACAAAGCAGAACTGATTTTACTTGTTTACAAGATTATACTTCATTTTGTATTTCTTTGTTTCACTCTCCTCCATCTCTTCCTTTTTCCTCCTCTCCCCCATCTCTTCCTCCTTCCCCACATCCTGTCCTTTTTTTCCTCCTTAGCCCCAAATCTCCTCTTTTTTTCCTCCTCTCCCCCATCTCTTCCTTTCTTCCTCCTTCCCCACATCCTATCCTTCTTTTCCTCCTTACCCCCAACTCTCCTCCTTTTTTCCTCATTCTGCCAGCAACATCTCCTTTTTCCTTCCTTTCCCCCCACTAACTTTTCCTCATGTTTCCCTCTGTCCCCCCATCTCCTTTTCATTTGCTCCTCCCCTAAGTCACTTCTTTTTTTCCTCTTTCTCCCCCACCTCTCCTACTTTTTTCCTCCTTCCCCTGGCACACCTCCACCTTTTTTCCTCCTTCACACCTCCACATCTCCTTCTTACCTCCTCCTCCCCCCCATGGCTCCTCCTGTTTTCCTACTTCCCCCCCCCCCCCTGCACCCCACCCCAGTCTCATCCTTTTTTCCTCATTACCACCCACATCTCATTCTGTTTTTCCCTTTCCCCTCCAGGTTTCATCCTTTTTTGCTTCTTTCCCCTCCCAGCTCCTCCATTTAACCTTTCCCCCCCCCGCCCTCCTTTTTACCTCCTTCTGCCTGTTCCCTCCTTTTTTCCTCCTTCTGCCCCATGTCCCCTCTTATTTTCTTCCTTCCCTCAAAATGTCTCCTCCTTTTTATTTCCTTGCCTTCCCAAATCTCATCCTTTTCCCCTCGTTCCCCCTACATTTCCTACCTTTTTCCTCCTACTCCCCATCTCCTGCTTTTTCCAACTGTTATAAATTGAGACCACAATGGATCATAATCCAATTAAAATTTTATTAATTATAGCAAGTAGAATATGAGCAAAAACAGCGCTGGACGACAGGCGAGTCTGCGCTCCGCCAACTGCCGTACTGAGCAGTTCAAACAGCCCCTTTTTATACATCTTTACTTCCGTGTTCATGTCAGTTCCTGGGCCTCTGGTGGTTATCTTACAAGCAGTGTTTGGTGGCTGTTTGCATAAGCGATTTCCTGGGCATCTGGCAGTGATCTTATCAGTGTCTGTTGGCTGTTTGCATAAGCGATTTCCTGGGCATCTGGCGGTGATCTTATCAGTGTCTGTTGGCTACTCTTTAAATTGGGCTTAACATAAATCTTAATAAACAATACCCTAGTCTATAGTTTCTTACAATCCCCCCTTTTTCTTTTTATCCTATTATTGTTTATTAGACGCTGCTTTCATTCTCGGCACTGCAAATAAACCTTTTTCCACAATCCCAACATTTATCATAACACTCACAAGGTAATACCTTACAATTACAATAGGCATAGTTCTCATGTGGCATAACGCATTCACAACAATCTTCATCCTCATTAATAGATACACTCTTATATTTTTGCCCCAGACCTCATAGTTAAAATAAGCAGTTCAGCTATGTCAAACCGTTCTTTAATAAAGTGTAAAATATAGCGTAATATACAAGGCCCAAATATAAGTCCCAAAATCAACATGATAAGCGGTCCTGCTAAAGTGGACAACAAAGTGGTTAGCCAAGGTGAAACATTAAACCAGTTTTCATACCATGACCTGCCCGCCTCACGATCTTTCTTGCATTGATCTAACCTTTTCCGGAGTTCAGATATGGTGTCCTGGACTACTCCCGTATGGTCAGCAAAAGAACAACATTCTTCATTGAGAGCTACACATAACCCTCCCTCCTTTAAGAACAATAGATCTAATCCTAAACAGCAATCACTAAGATTAAATTTTCCACAGACCACTCCTTCTTGAGCCAACAGGTAATCTAAAACCACACGATTCTGATATATTGCAGTTTTCATTTTAGTATTTTGCTTTGCAATTAATCCTAATGCAATTTCTGTTTTATTTACTACTATTTCTACCACAGCTTATGACCTTATAATTCTATTCAACATACATATAGGAGTTCTGTATCCCCAGGATACATCTTCTGCCCAAGTTGCCAAATCATAATAGATTATTCATTCAGGTGGCCACTCATTGTCTTTCCATTTTGTAACTCTCTTTTATATTGTTTTCTTCTTAATAAGAAGAAATTAGGTCTGATCATTCCTAATATACATGAACCTGTCCAATTTTGGGGTAAAAATGCAAAAGTTATTTTACCACAGATTCAATAATATCCATTTGGAGTAGGCCAACTGTTTGGTATGTTAGTTTCATTAGTCCAGTTACTGAATTGGTGATTTATTTCTATGGGATTTCCCCATCTTCCCCAGTCTTTCTTTGCTCTCTTCCACATATAACCCCCTTCACAAAGTAAATTTCCTATTGGTTTTACACCATTTTCTAAATTTTGCCAACAACTTTTTCCGATTATACCCATTTGCAAGATCCATTGTTGTCTCCTTTTGTTTCCTTTTCGATTTTTCCAGATTGTAGGGTCGCTTATATTACTCTCCATTGCCTCCCAGGCCCATCTCTTTCCCTGGTTAGTTCCCCTACAAACATAGCAGTTAGTTACATTCAATGCTTTAGATATATTTTCAGCAAGATTTACAAGGAGATTTTTAGCAACTGTGAGAATTTCATATTGGACTCCAGTTTTTTTTTTTTTTTTCTTAATACTAATAATCACAGCTGGGTCTTCCCCAGTTCCATATATTTTAAGTCCAATTTTAGTTACTTGCTTCTGTTTCCATTTTTTTTTTTTTTTTTTTCAAATCTATGAGAGTTAAATTTATTGGATTGCAGGCACGGGTTGTACAGTTATTGTTTGTTTGTATTCTTGCTATTGAAGCTTGTAAAGTCTTACATTGATAATCACATCCCTAGCCTGCAGTATCCCAGCATACACAAGACCATCCTTTTCTTCCACAGAGGTGTGATGACTGCTACCTAGCTGTTTGATTAGGTACATAATCAGGATTTATATGACATCGGTATCCACCTGGGCAAATATATTTTGGTTGGCTACTGTAGTACTGCCTCCACTCTAAACTTCCACGATTAGTATCTAAATCATCATCTATAATATCACATGCATCAAAAATCATTTGCAGTGAGGTACTCAAATTGGTTATAACTTCACTTATTCCAATTAATCTCCTTTCTTCTGAATTTGTTCTCATTTCTACCCAATACAAGGTTGGAACTTCCTTTGGATCATAACACACAGTTTTGCTTGTTTTTCCTGACACAACTCATACTGGGTTTGATTATATATGCAACTGCCTATCTTTGTTCCTTTGCATTCATAAACAGTGTGATATACCAAGGTTTTAGGGGTTATTCTCCCTCATCTAGTTGTGATAATACATTCAACTACAGTTGTTGTGAATGTTTTTAAAAGCCACGGCACTTTCCCATATGGTTCCTATCAGAACCAACACCAAAAGAGGTCCGGTCAGGATCATAGTGCTCAGCGGTCACAGCCCCAGGGGTTGCAGCCCTCGGCAGACCTTTTCAGCTGCAGCACCGACTCCCTCCGGTCTTGCCCTCTCTGGTAGGTTAAAGGTATATTCCCCGTCGGCTACTATGGCAGTAGTATTTGACCCACAACAACTGTTCCAACGAAGTGGTAATTTCACACTGAATGCAAAAAGAACTGTAATTGATTTCTCAAAAAATTGTTTATGGTCTCCCCTATGAGTAATAATATGCTTCAAACAATTGGGACACTTGGCTCTAATATACAAATTACAGTGTTTGCATATAGGAGGGCATGGACTAGTACTGGCCCTTATCCTATGGTTTCTTAAAATAATTTCAACTATATCTTCATTTCCCATATCAGATTTACAGGAGTCAATATGAATTCTCTCAGTTACTTATCCAAGTCCTCTAGGGGTCAGCTTGGCGTCTCTGGGTTCAGTCACAACTTTCCATTCTTTTATGGGTCCTTTTACTCGAGAGGCGTGTGTCCACCTTTTTTCAGCAGCTCTTATCGCCGTTTCTGTAGTTAAAAGAACAAGAAATGGTCCCTCCCAACGAGGTGATAAACTCTCTTCTTTTCAGCTTTTTATTAGTATCCTATCATTCTAGTTCTAATTCATTCACCGCAGCTGCCCCATGGCACTCCCCCCAGGGCAGTCTCACTTCCAGGGTCCAGATTCCCCATAGCACACACACAGATCCGGTTCCACAGAAGAGCCTACTCCCCCACCTCTGCTCAACATTCCTTCTCCACCAGTTTTAAAACAACCGCTTTTTTCCAACAACCCTTCAGTCCCATCTATCAACATGTCTGTTTCCATTTGTTTGCCTATCCCGGTACCCATCCCATGCTCAAACACAGGAGCTGCTTGAGCTCCCTCCTTTTAACATCTTAACATCTTTCCCCAGTATCACAATCTGAACAACACCTCTTTAGCTTTTAGTTTTTCCTGTCCTTTTCCAAAGCCAAAATTAAGGGATCAGGAAGAGGTATATTAATTTTGCACTCTGTCACATCTGCACACATTACTTCATTCCATTTTCCTTGTCACCTGTGAAAAACTAAAGAATAAGGTACTGTTTATTAAGATATATGTTAGGTATATATATGTTAAGCTCAATATAAAGGTTAGGCAACAGAAGATATGAAATTGCTTATGCACACAGTTAACGGACACAGCTTATGCAAGATAAGATAACCGCAATCGCTTACACCAATTAAACCACAATCGCTTACACCAATTAAACCAGAAACCGTTTATGCAAACATAAGATGACCACAAGATGTTACAGAAACTGGCTTGCAAGATGTTCCAGGAACTGGCAGAAATAAGACAAACCACTCCCTATAAGGACATATAAATGAAGGGTCAACTATGGGACAAAGGAGGAAGACTTCTTACTTCAGCCTCACTGACCACCAGGAGGCAGAAGTCGACCCCCTAGCAACAGCTGAAGCATGCACAGAGTACCTCAACTACGTCATGAACACGGAAGTAAAAGATGTATATGGGAGGGCTTTTTGAACTGCTCAGCACGGCAGTAGGCGGAGCGCAGACTCCCCTGTCGTCCAGCGCTGTCTTTGCTCATATTCTACTTGCAATAATTAATAAAATTCTAATTGGATTATGACCTGTTGTGGTCTCAATTTATAACAATTTCTGGTGCCGTGACTCGAATAAGGAACGGTGAGCTTTGGTCCTCCGGGGAGGCACCCCGCGACATTTCGCGGCCCCGCGACCAACAGCTTACTCCAACCTTACCGACGAACCTAAATTCTAGAATAGTGAGCAAAGGAAAAACCGGTAAAATCCCATAAAATTCTGTGCACGGAAGACCGGACGAAGATGCAGGACGCGTAAGTATTTTGCGAAGTTGTTCGCAGGTTTGCCGTTCGGGCGGGATTGGGTTTCCTGGAATATAACGAGTGAGAGGTTCGATATACTGAACCAAGCGAGTGTGGACCCTTAAGTACTGCGTTTTCCATCTCCCGCGAGGGACTGGGCCAGGAACAAGGGGGAGCGAGTGAGTGTGTGTTTGTGGATATTCCAGAAGATGGGGGCGAAAGGCAGCAAGCCTTTGACTCCCATGGGAAGGGTACCCACTGTACCTAAGAACACCCCCCTGGCATATATCTTAGATAATTGGAGAGATTTCCCTGGGACCCTAGGGAAAGATAAGAAAAAAATGATAGAATATTGTACTAAGATAAGGGGAGGGAAGAAGATTTCTAAAAATGTCTTTTGGCCAGTCTATGGGTCAGAAGAAGATTGGGTAAGGCAGCAATTAAACCTCTGGGTTAATAATAAAAAACTCCTTGACCCGGAAGAGAGTCAATATGCGGAAGTGTGGCTAGAAAGACCGGGAGCTAGACTTTATCCGCTTAATGAAATAGAAACTAAACAGAAGAAAAAGAAGGAGGAGTTAGACGAAATCCTTCTGACTCCCCCTCCTTACATTCCTCCTCCTGTTCCCTCAACCCCTCCAGAGGTCCCCAGAGCACCCACTCCCCCACCAGAATCAGAACAATGGTCTCCCCCTCCTCCTAGACGTGTAACTAGAAGTCAAAAAGGGGCAGCTCAGATGTACCCCCTAAGGGAAATACCCATGGGGGGACCTCAACCTTTGATCGGATATATTTCCGTACCCTTAAACTTGGCTGACCTACGAGATTTTAAAAGAACTGAGATGGGAAACTTAATTGAGGACCCACTCGGAGTAGCAGAAAGACTAGATCAATTTTTGGGACCAAACCTTTATACTTGGGATGAGATGCAATCTATCCTTGGTCAATTATTTACTACCGAGGAAAGAGATATGATTAGGCGAGCAGGAATGAGACTGTGGGATGCTCAGTATGTCCAGGGACCTCAAGCAGATATTAAATGGCCACTCCAAAGACCTAATTGGGATAATCAGGATCCGGTGCATAGAACTAATATGCAGGACCTGAGAACTATAGTAATTCAGGGAATTAGAGAAGCAGTACCCCGTGGCCAGAATATCAATAAAGCATTTAATGAAATGCAAAAGAAAGATGAAAGCCCTACTGAGTGGCTGGAACGACTGAGGAAAGCCCTTCAGCTGTACTCTGGGGTAAATCCAGACGACCCTTTAGGGCAAGCACTCCTCAAAACTCAGTTTGTGGCAAAATCATGGGAAGATATCAGAAAGAAGATTGAAAAGTTAGATGATTGGCAGAATAGAGGGTTGGATGAATTATTGAGGGAAGCTCAGAAAGTCTACGTAAGGCGGGAAGAAGTGAGCAGCAAGCGACAAATACGAATGATGGTAGCAGCAGTCAGAGAGGATCGCAAAGGGCGAACTGGTGAACACAGATCTGCTAGGACAGAACAAGGGAAGGTAGTAGTAGAAAAGGAACAGAGATATTGTTTTTACTGTGGAAAGAAGGGACATATAAAGAAGAAATGCAGAGAAAGGATCAGGGATGAGGAAATATTGAAAATGGAATAGGGGAGTCAGGGGCTCTATATCTTAGGGGACCGGAGACATCATGAGCCCTTGATAAAATTAAAAATAGGTCCCCATAAACAAGAGTTCACCTTTTTAGTAGACACTGGGGCTGAGAAATCAACTATTAAGCAAATACCTGAGGGATGTAAAGCTTCCCCTGAAAAGATACAAGTAATTGGAGCAAAAGGAGAACCCTTTAAAGTAAGTAAAATAAAAAATGGGGTATTCGAAACTGAAAATAAATTTGGAATAGGTGAACTCTTGCTCGTCCCTGAAGCAGAATTTAATCTGTTAGGACGAGATTTAATTGTTGAATTACAATTAGAACTTAAAGTGAAAAATCAAGAGTTGACAGTGTCTGCTTATCCTTTGACCGTGGAGGATCAAAAACAAATTAACCCCAATGTCTGGTACTCTCCGGACACAATCAGTAGACTGGAAATTCCACCGATTAAAATCCAAATTTCCGAACCCCATATACCTGTGAGAATAAGGCAATATCTCATATCCCTAGAAGGACGGAGAGGATTAAAGCCAGAAATTGATAGGTTGTTAGCACAAGGAATTTTAGAGCCTTGTATGTCACCCTTTAACACCCCTATTTTGCCTGTAAAGAAACCAAATGGGAAATATCGGCTCGTACATGATTTAAGGGAAATAAACAAAAGAACTATCACTCGGTTCCCTGTAGTAGCAAATCCATACACATTGCTAAGCAAACTAGGACCCCATAATTCCTGGTATAGTGTGATTGATTTAAAGGATGCTTTTTGGGCCTGTCCACTGGCAGAAGAATGCCGTAATTATTTTGCCTTTGAATGGGAAGACATAGAGACGGGCCGGAGACAGCAATTGAGATGGACCATGCTCCCCCAAGGGTTCACTGAATCCCCTAATCTGTTTGGACAGGCCCTGGAAGAGCTCTTAATAGAATATCAGGTACAAACAGGGAATGTGCTTTTACAGTATGTAGATGATCTGCTCATAGCAGGAAATAATAAGGAGAATGTAAGAAAAGAAACCATTAGACTCCTAAACTTTCTTGCACAAAAGGGACTACAGGTATCACAAGAAAAGTTACAATTTGTGGAAGAAAAAGTGAAATATCTGGGACATTATCTGTTTAATGGCCAGAAGATCTTAGATCCAGAGCGTATTAAAGGAATTCTGGAATTACCTATGCCTGTCACTAAGAGGCAAATTCGGCAGGTATTAGGGCTATTTGGGTATTGTAGGCAATGGATAGAAAACTACAGCTTTAAAGTTAAATTCTTATATGAACAACTATCTAAAGACAAAACACCCAAGTGGACCCCTCAGGATCAAGAACAGTTTGCTAGTCTCAAAAGGGAGCTAAGTCAAGCACCAGTTTTAAGTCTCCCAGATTTAAAACGGCCATTCCATTTATTTGTTAACATATATGAAGGAACGGCATTCGGAGTATTAACTCAGGAATGGGCCGGACAAAAGAAACCAGTGGCATACCTATCAAAGCTGTTGGACCCTGTGAGCAGGGGTTGGCGGAGTTGTTTACAAATCATTGTTGCTGCTGCCTTATTACTTGAGGAAACGAATCGCATTACTTTTAATGGGGAAGTTGTCTTATATGCGCCTCATAACATCAGGGGAGTGTTACAACAAAAAGCAGAAAAATGGCTCACAGATAACCGATTATTAAAGTATGAGGGAATACTTATAGAATCCCCTAAACTATCTTTAAAAACTATTGGAGCAGTTAACCCCGCTGAATTTTTGTACCCAGGGGAAGGAAATGAACTATTGCACAATTGTTTTCAAACAATTGAACAACAAACACGTATTAGGCCAGACTTAGAAGAAGAAGAACTACAATATGGAAAAGTATTATTTATAGATGGGTCATCACGAATAGTGGAAGGTAAACGATTGTCTGGATATGCCATCGTTAAGTTGGAAAAGGGAGAATTTAAGACAATAGAATCAGGCCCCCTGAGTGCCAGCTGGTCGGCTCAAGCCTGTGAGCTATATGCATTGTGGAAAGCATTAGTGTCACTGAAGGGAAAGGATTGAACTATATATACAGACTCACGTTATGCGTTCGGAGTAGTACACACTTTTGGGAAAATATGGGAGGAGAGAGGATTTGTTAACTCACAGGGAAAAGAACTTATACACCTGGAATTAATTCGACGAGTTCTGGGAGCATTGAAAATGCCAAATAAAATAGCAGTTGTACATATAAAGGGACACCAGCGAGGTACAAGTTATCAAGTTAGGGGAAATAATGCAGCTGATACAGAAGCAAAACAAGTGGCAGGCAATTATAGTATGATTTTGACTATGCAACAAGTACCTGTTAGTAAAAATTTGAGTTTTGAGTCTGCAGAAAAGGAAAAACTAGAACAAATGGGAGCTAAGGAACAAGATGGGAAATACATATTGCCAGATGGGAGAGAAATCTTGCCGAAGGGTATAGCACTTGAAATATTTTCAAGAATACACAGTAAAACACACTGGGGAACCCAGGCGTTAGTTGACCATTTTATTCAACAGTTTGCCTGTATAGGCGTATATAATATAGCAAAGACAGTCACTGCAGCCTGTGAGATCTGTCAAAAGGTTAATCGAAACAACATGAGACAGAGACCTCTTGGAGGACGTTCCCCAGCATACAGACCTTTCTCACACATACAAATAGATTTTACTGAACTACCTAGGGTAGGGCGTAACAAATATTTATTAGTAATGGTGGATCATTTAACACATTATGTTGAGGCTTTTCCTACCTCCAGGGCAACCGCTAACCAAGTCACTAAAGTGTTACTTGAACACGTTATACCTCGATATGGAGTACCTGAAGTAATCGATTCGGACAGAGGAACACATTTTGTGTCAAAAATTGTTAGAGATCTGACAGAAAGCTTGGGTATTAAGTGGGAATACCAGACACCATGGCATCCACAAAGTTCAGGAAAAGTTGAAAGAATGAATGGGGAAATTAAAACTATTTTGACTAAATTAATGATAGAAACCAAATTATCATGGATTAAGTGCCTACCCATGGCACTATTAATTCTCAGAACCAGACCCCGAGCAGATGTAGGAATATCAGCATTTGAAATGGTGTATGGAATGTCTTATAGAATTGAAAGCCCACAAACAAATGTTTTAATTCGAGACCGTGTGATTAATGAATATGTTTCACAATTAGCAAAACATCGTAACAAGCTTTGGGAACATGGACTGATTGTGCAACGACCCCCGTTGGATTTAAAAATTCACAATGTTAAACCTGGGGATTGGATATTGATTAAAGTGTGGAAGGAAGAAACCTTAAAACCCAATTGGGAGGGACCTTATATTGTTTTGCTTACAACAGAAACAGCTGTTCGGACTGCTGAGTGTGGATGGACTCATGCCAGCCGCATTAAAGGCCCAGTGACAAGACCCCACTGGAAAGTAATTAGTACCCCAGGTGACACCAAGATAACCCTGAAAAGATAACGAAATGATAGAGACTTTATATGATTTTTTTGCTGCATTACCTGCTGGTATAAAGTGTCTATTGCTGTTTATATGTGCTGTAATTGTTTCTTTTCCTATCTATTATATATGGAAGCGTACAAAGTGTGTTTAAGGAATTGCTAGACATATGCAACCACCCAATAGTGAATATAAAAAATATGTTAATGTAAGTAATATATGTACTTTAGATATACGAATTAGGTGTAACAATTTAAACTGTAATTGTTATCCATTTGCTTGTTTTAAATGTAAGGTATACCAGGATAAATGGTGGACACACTGTGAATATGGATACCCTCCAATAGGAGTTTGCACACAGTGTTGGAAAATCCAAAGAACTCTCACTGAGTGGAAACTAAAACAATTAGAGTCTAAACAAGAAATTATTCAAGAATCCCATGAGTGGTGGGAAATTTTTTCCAAAGGAATAAACCCTCAATATTATTGTTACCATTCTAACGAACCAGTCCCCTTTGTGGCTGAAATCTTTGCTATAAAGTGCAGAAGGGAAGTACTAACTGTGTCTTGCTTTGCCCCATTAGTTAAAGCTGCAAAATGGGAAGCCTATATAAATAGGCAGAAATCCCAAAACAGCTGTTCTCCTGAAGAATTCCCTTGCTGCCGAGAAGATGGTACACCCCGTGACTCGAAGCAACCGAGCCGACGGGCAAGGCAGAAGAGGAACAAACTGTGGAGAAAAGAACCAGAACAATGGGACGCAAAAGCACCAATGGTTGAACTTCCCCAGGATTGGTAAAAATATACTTGAATTGGCAAAATTGATAGACACCCTTTTTCCTGGTATACTGTTAGTCTTGATATTGATAATAACCCAGGCAGAAGGAGGAAACCCACATGAACCATTTGAGTGGGAACTAATATCTTGGGAAGGAACGAAAACAGTAGCCACTTTTAGCAGACCAGGGCCACCTGAATTTGTAGTGAAACTTTGTAAATTAGTACCAATACCTTCTGAAAAAGGACCTCCATTTTATATATGTCCGGCCTCTGGACCGTCTTACTGTAATTATCCCGGACACTATTATTGTGGTTATTGGGGATGTGAGACAATAGCCTCAGCCTGGTCAGCAAATGCTCCTGATAAATATATAAAAGCAACCTGGACTCCTAATAGATGTGTACCTGAGGAAATAGGTGTAGATCTTACAGGTCTACGTGACTTGGATTATGTACATTCACGTGATAAGGAAATCTGTACCCACATCAAAATTCAAGTATTGCATCCTATGGAAGACAAGTGGTTAGTAGGACTAACATGGGGAATATGTGTCTATGCAGGAATTCCTAAAGACAGGGGAGGGCACTTTCTCATAAGAAAAATTAGAATACCACACGATCCACTCCCTGTTGGGCCAAATAAAGTATTGAATTCACCCACTTTCCCTAAGAAAAAGATAGTCCCCACAAGTGTTACAACTACTCGTCGAAACTCCCTATCAGTAACAGATAGAACAACTAAAGACACTGCCGCGGCCAGGTGGAGGGGAGAAAACACCGATACGATGTAGGCTCACAAAATGCTCCGTTTATTGATTACAAGGCTGCTCTTAATATACTGTCTTACACGCGATCACGCATTACTTGATTGGCTGCTTCACTTTGCCCATAAGGGGTACACGCTCCCCTTTACCTCTCCTGAATGGTTTCACACCTTCGCTTCAGCTTAGCGTTACATCATGCTTCTGCAATTACTGGCATCTTGTTATTGCATTCCTGTTTTGCTGATCTTGACGCTTCTTCTTCTTTTAGCCTGGGGTCAGAAGTTCACTTTCTCACAGCTTGCTGTAAGCCTGTTCAAGCACCCATGCTCGACCCCCAACATCTCCCCCTCTTTTTTCAAATAAGGAGTTTGTCATCTGCTGCATGCGTTGCATAATACATTGTAACAAACAAGGTCCAAAAAACAAAATTAACAACATAATCATTATTGGTCCGCTAAACATCATGATTAAACTCCTTAACCAACTACTTATTCCTAACGATTTAAACCAAGAGTCTATAGGATTTGTTTCTACAGTAAGTTCTTTCATATTTTCTTTAAGTTCAAACAATTTCTTGTGAAAAGATTCAGAATGATCAGAAAGATTCATACAACACATGCCCAGAAGCATTCTAATGCAAAGGGGATGTGAAGCAGCTGCAGAAGTAAACTGTACAGTGTTAACAGTCAAGGAGTTACACTCCCCCTTTTTTTTTTTTTTTGATCAGACAAAAAGCCATTTATTGCAAAGCATTAACTCCTTATATACTATTGCTGACACACACCTACAGCAATTTGGCATATCATGATTGGATACTTGTCTTGAAGACCCTTAGTGACTAACATATAATTGGTTAAGCACAGGTGTGAGAAATTGACCTCGAATGCTTGCCAACAGTCCACAGTTCTCATAACTCAGTGAATTACAGCTTCTTCTTATCTTGCTTGCTTAGGCTTCCTCGGGCCTCCCACAGCCTTGCTGTATCCCTCGGAGTTATTCAGAGCTCATGTACCAAATATCCATTCTCCTGTGAGAACACTGTCTCCACATCTCCCCCTTTTTAGTTTTACTAAAAGTTTTTTACAATTTGTTGTGTCTGCTCTATCACTGCTGGACTTGTGTAACATAACAACCCACTACTCTAGGTAGCATTATTTCAGTAAGATTAGTCTGATTTGAAGTCACTTGAACCTTTATAACATGTGGCATACCAGTGAATCCTACGCACCATGTAACAAGTTGGAATAGTTGGGATTTAACAGATGTGCTCAGTATACTTGTCCATTACCCATGGTCAAACATAATAGAACAGATATTACAAAGATTTTACAAAGATTTCTATCATTACTGTTTTGTTGTTTTTTGGTTTTTTTTTTTTTATATTGCTGAGTTCTGCGGTTTTGTACGTTTCGCTGGCAGCCAGTATAGTCCTGTTGATAGCTGTACACAGCTGGGCCTACCCTTTTTCTCCTGTATGGCTCTCTGATAACAGCAGAGGCAATCCCTCACATCAAGGTCTGGCATGGCATCTGTCTCCACCGCTCTACACCTGCTGGGTTGCAGCCAGCAGCAGAGCTAAAGGTTCTTCTTGGTGGCAGACACAGAGGCCAACCCAGTCTTGCCCTTGACTGTGGTAAGCAATCTCAGTCCTTGCACCTTGTTGTCAATGCAGAGTTTCACCTGCTTAACCCAGTAACAAGTCACTACTACAGCAAAGCACACAAAGATTTACATTAGCAGAGAAACTATTACAGAGTGCATCAGCATATTGAAGATGCTGATGGCAGCGAGGGACTAACCAAAGAAACTTCTTACGAGTGGAGTTCTCCCACCCTCTTAATTTGTTCCATTACTTGCTTTATAACACTACCATCATATTAGAATCTTTCTAGCTTTTGCCTTAGCATTTTCTAGCAGCTGCTGCAAATCTGCATTCTTTAACATCTCTTTTACAACTGACAAATCCATACAATACAAGGTATAATTTCTTGTTAGCAACTGGCTAGTAAATACAGGTGTTTTTATATGCAAAATCACAACCTCTAATAATAGCTACTTTACAAGTATGCATATTCAAGCTGTTAATTTTCAGTTGCCCTCAAGTGATGTTTTTTTTTTTGTTTTTTTTTTTTTTTTTTTTTTTTGTTTTTTTTTTGTTTTTTTTTGATTACACATGCATATTGTCTGGAAAACAAGCTTGAAGCAATATACATCAAAACTACAGTCATTAATAACAGCTAGAATGAGTTATCATTACCCTATTTTTTCTATTTTTTTCTATTTTTTCTATTTTTTTTCTATATTTTTTTTCTTTTTTCTTTTTTTTTTTTTTATTTTCAAAGACGCTCACCCTGCTTTGCACAGCTAAAACCACCGGCCTATCGGCAACTGCACTTTTGCATTAACCTTTTCTTGCCCGAAAGGCTAAACTGCTACCTGTTAAAACTTTTACATGAACCTGACAACAAAAAATACACAGAACACTGTCTGCGCTCATTACAAACACACACAGACACACATATATGCACATATGCACACATGGGATCCCACAAGCACACTCCACACAACTACAGTATTTGAAACACAAAATCCAGACGATCATTGCTCCCACTGCACAGTCCCACATACAGGACGTGGCACAAGGACCCTGTAAAGACTATTAAGAAATCAGCTCCAAGAAGCATCATCACAGTGTGGGGTGGCAGGCTCAACCTTAGCAGGCGTCCCCGCAGAGGCTCTGCCTCCTTCACATCACATGAGGCTTGGGCTTTTATACTGACCAAAATGCACACTCATTCTGACACAGGTGGCCAGCCTATGTTGGAAGAAGTTGCCAGCAATACCTCTAAAGGTTTCCAAGAGTCGAAAGAAACATGGACATACTTATATTTACCAACTTCTAGTACATGAGTATCACAGAGAGACTGTATCAAAGGAATTGTATATGGGGTCCCAACTCCACGGTCTGACACATTCTGCCCGATACCCCTGATAAGAGCATACAAGAGACCTTCCCATCTCAGGTGGGAAGCACACACACCACGGGAAACCGTGCAATACATCCACATCCCCAACCCATCTCACTTCTCCCTTTACAGCTACCCATTTATCATGAGGATATGGGGGATATAAATCAGGCTTCTTTTCCGGATGAATAGGCTCCAGGTCAAGAGCACCATCCAGGTCAGCATCGGCATTATCAGGCATCAGAATCTCAGGATCAGCAACAGCAAACTGATGAACGTGCACAGGCTCCTTCTCGGGGTCAATAGGACCTGAATCAAAAGCATCATCTTCATCCCCATCTTCAATCTTCGCAGCCATAGCGGCAACCGGCGGAGATTCGGGGGGGGGGCACTGGTTTCCATGATCTCTTTTTTTTTTTTCTTTTTTTTTTTTTTTACTTTAACATCTCTAAAACAGTTCTCCAAATGACTAACAAACTTTTCACAGCATCATTGCCTTTCGTGGCTGCATTCCACAGCTTAACTCCTGCCCCATTCCACAAGGATATCTCAAATCCGGTAGACTCATAAATCTCTGGGTAACGTGTCTTCGACCATTTCAACATTAACTTTAGGTCTGTCTCTTTAAGGGTTGCTCCCTTCACCTTAGGAAGGACTGAAAACATCCATAAATCAGGGGCTTCTTCCTTAGTAATTTTCTCCCAAGTCTCGAGATTAAAAGCTTCACCGACTCCCACAATTCTTCCCCTATCTTACGCCATTGATCTTTGGAGAATAACTGTCCCGTATTTTCTAACAACCCCCTTCGTCGGCACCAAAATAAAAAGTCCACAAGTTCCTGTCGGGGTATCGAGTACCCTGTTTTCTTCACTACGCATAGCACTCCTTCTATCGTAGCCTTTTCTATCGCTGATACAGCGAAACCCATCCCGAACCAGACCGCAGTCTGCCTGACTCACCGGTCAGCCGTGGCCACGTAATTTGAGCTCCTTTCCTGCCTCTCTCGGGCAGCCTGCCTCTCTCGGGCAGCCGGGATCTCCACCTTCTCTCGTCCGCGGTCTCTCTCTCTCTCCTGGTATCACGTCGGGGTCACCAGAATGCCGCGGCCAGGTGGAGGGGAGAAAACACCGATACGATGTAGGTTCACAAAATGCTCCGTTTATTGATTACAAGGCTGCTCTTAATATACTGTCTTACACGCGATCACGCATTACTTGATTGGCTGCTTTGCTTTGCCCACGAGGGGTACACACTCCCCTTTACCTCTCCTGATTGGTTTCACACCTTCGCTTCAGCTTAGCGTTACATCATGCTTCTGCAATTACTGGCATCTTGTTATTGCATTCCTGTTTTGCTGATCTTGACACTTCTTCTTCTTTTAGCCTGGGGTCAGAAGTTCACTTTCTCACAGCTTGCTGTAGGCCTGTTCAAGTGCCCATGCTCGACCCCCAACAAGACACAGTAACTGAGTCCTCTCTAGTTAGGGATTCAGGAGTTCCAAAATCAAAAGACCCTTTATGGGACTTAATGCAAGCCTCTTATTGTGCCCTTAATGAAAGCCAACCAAATTTAACTAAGGAATGCTGGTTATGTTACAATGTTAGACCACCATATTTTGAGGCAATTGGAAGAGTAGGTAAGATGCAATGGTCTAGTGGTTCAAACCCACTAGAATGCCCATGGAATGATCAGAAAAACCATACGCAAGGAATTACTATTCAATTAGTAACAGGTCAAGGAAGATGTATAGGTACAGTGCCCAAAAATTATCAGTCTTTGTGCAACCAAACGGTAACTGTCACTACAGAAACTATAAGGAGACAGAAGAATAGAAATTACAAATGGGCTATCCCGACACCAGGAACTAAATGGGTTTGTTCAGACATCGGGGTAACATCTTGCCTATCCCTAAACGTGTTTGATCAATCTCAGTTTTGTGTACAGGTGATGATTGTTCCTCGTCTGATCTATCACACCTCTGAGGAAGTGTTACACCACTTTGGAGGAAACCTGAATAGACAAAAATGAGAGCCAATTACAGTGATAACCTTAGCTACACTGTTGATAGCGGGCGGAGTTGGAGCAGGTGCAGGCATAGCCTCCCTAGTAAAAGGTCAGGAATTACAAAGTTTACAGATAGCTGTAGATGAGGATTTAACAAAAATAGAACAATCCATACAAGATTTAGGCACTTCAGTAAAGACTTTATCAGAAGTAGTACTGCAAAATAGAAGAGGGTTAGATCTATTAATTCTAAAGGAAGGACGGTTATGTGTAGCTCTCGGTGAAGAATGTTGCTCTTTTGCTGACCATACGGGAGTAGTCCAGGACACTATGTCTGAACTCCAAAAAAGGTTAGATCAACGTAAAAAGGATCGCGAGGAGGGCAGGTCATGGTATGAAAAGTGGTTTAATATTTCACCTTGGCTAACCACTTTGTTGTCTGCTTTAGCAGGACCGCTTATTATATTGATTTTGGGACTTATATTTGGGCCTTGTATATTACGCTATATTTTACACTTTATTAGAGAACGATTTGACATAGCTAAAATGCTTATTTTAACTACGAGGTCTGGGGCAGAATATAAAAGTGCATCTATCAATGAAGATGAAGATTGTTGTGAATGTATTATGCCACATAGGGACAACACTGATTGTAATTGTGAGATATTACCCTGTGAGTGTTCTGATAAATGTTGGAATTGTGGAAAAAGGTTTATTTGCAGTGCCAAGAATGAAAGCAGCATCTAATAAACAGTAATAGGATAAAAAGAAAAAGGGGGGATTGTGAAAAACTAAAGAATAAGGTATTGTTTATTAAGATATATGTTAGGTATATATATGTTAAGCTCAATATAAAGGTTAGGCAACAGAAGATATGAAATTGCTTATGCATACAGTTAACGGACACAGCTTATGCAAGATAAGATAACCGCAATCGCTTACACCAATTAAGCCACAATCGCTTACACCAATTAAACCACAATCGCTTACACCAATTAAACCAGAAACCATTTATGCAAACATAAGATGACCACAAGATGTTACAGAAACTGGCTTGCAAGATGTTCCAGGAACTGGCAGAAATAAGACAAACCACTCCCTATAAGGACATATAAATGAAGGGTCAACTGTTGGGGGTCGAGCATGGGCGCTTTAACAGGCTTGCAGCAAGCTGTGAGAAAGTGAACCTCTGACCCCAGGCTGGAAGAGGAAGCGTCAAGGTCAGCAAAACAGGAGCGCAATAACAAGATGCCAGAAGCATGATGTAACGCTAAGCTGAAGCGAAGGTGTGAAACCAATCAGGAGAGGCAAAGTGGAGCGTGTACCTCACGTGGGCAAAGTGAAGCAGCCAATCAAGTAATGCGTGATCGCGTGTAAGACAGTATATTAAGAGCAGCCTTGTAATCAATAAACGGAGCATTTTGTGAACCTACATCGTATCGGTGTTTTCTCCCCTCCACCTGGCCGCGGCATTCTGGTGACCCCGACGTGATACCAGGAGAGAGAGAGACCGCGGACGAGAGAAGGTGGAGATCCCGGCTGCCCGAGAGAGGCAGGCTGTCCGAGAGAGGCAGGAAAGGAGCTCAAATTACGTGGCCACGGCTGACCGGTGAGTCAGGCAGACTGCGGTCTGGTTCGGGATGGGTTTCGCTGTATCAGCGATAGAGAAGGCTACGATAGAGAAGGCTACGATAGAAGCGTAGCGAAGAAAACCGGGTACTCGATACCCCGACAGGAACTTGTGGACTTTTTATTTTTTGGTGCCGACGAAGGGGGTTGTTAGAAAATACGGGACAGTTATTCTCCAAAGATCAATGGCGTAAGATAGGGGAAGAATTGTGGGAGTCGGTGAAGCTTTTAATCTCGAGACTTGGGAGAAAATTACTAAGGAAGAAGCCCCTGATTTATGGATGTTTTCAGTCCTTCCTAAGGTGAAGGGAGCAACCCTTAAAGAGACAGACCTAAAGTTAATGTTGAAATGGTCGAAGACACGTTACCCAGAGATTTATGAGTCTACCGGATTTGAGATATCCTTGTGGAATGGGGCAGGAGTTAAGCTGTGGAATGCAGCCACGAAAGGCAATGATGCTGTGAAAAGTTTGTTAGTCATTTGGAGAACTGTTTTAGAGATGTTAAAGTAAAAAAAAAAAAAAAGAAAAAAAAAAAAGAGATCATGGAAACCAGTGCCCCCCCCCCCGAATCTCCGCCGGTTGCCGCTATGGCTGCGAAGATTGAAGATGGGGATGAAGATGATGCTTTTGATTCAGGTCCTATTGACCCCGAGAAGGAGCCTGTGCACGTTCATCAGTTTGCTGTTGCTGATCCTGAGATTCTGATGCCTGATAATGCCGATGCTGACCTGGATGGTGCTCTTGACCTGGAGCCTATTCATCCGGAAAAGAAGCCTGATTTATATCCCCCATATCCTCATGATAAATGGGTAGCTGTAAAGGGAGAAGTGAGATGGGTTGGGGATGTGGATGTATTGCACGGTTTCCCATGGTGTGTGTGCTTCCCACCCAAGATGGGAAGGTCTCTTGTATGCTCTTATCAGGGGTATCGGGCAGAATGTGTCAGACCATGGAGTTGGGACCCCATATACAACTCCTTTGATACAGTCTCTCTGTGATACTCATGCCAGAAGTTGGTAAATATAAGTATGTCCATGTTTCTATCGACCCTTGGAAACCTTTAGAGGTATTGCTGGCAACTTCTTCCAACACAGGCTGGCCACCTGTGTCGGAACGAGTGTGCATTTTGGTCAGTAAAAAAAAAAAAAAGCCCAAGCCTCATGCGATGTGAGGGAGGCAGAGCCTCTGCGGGGACGCCCGCTAAGGTTGAGCCTGCCACCTCGCACAGCAATGATGCTTCTCGGAGCTGGTTTCCTGGTAGTCTTTACAGGGTCCTTGTGCCACGTCCTGTATGCGGGACTGTGCAGTGGGAACAATGATTGTCTGGATTTTGTGTTTCAAATACTGTAGTTGTGTGGAGTGTGCTTGTGGGATCCCATGCGTGTCTGTGTCTGTGTATGTTTGTAATGAGGGCAGACAGTGTTCTGTATATTTTTTGTTGTCAGGTTCATGTATAAGTTTTAACAGGTAGCAGTTTAACCTTTCGGGCAAGAAAAGGTTAATGCAAAAGTGCAGTTGCCGATAGGCCAGTGGTTTTAGCTGTGCAAAGCAGGGTGAGCGACTTTAAAAAAAAAAAGAAAAAACAAAACAAAAAAAAGATAGAAAAAAAAGAAAAAAATAGAAAAAAAAGAAAAAATAGAAAAAAATAGAAAAAAAAGAAAAAATAAAAAAATATAAAAAAATGGAAAAAAAAAAATAGAAAAAAAGGGTAATGATAACTCATTCTAGCTGTTATTAGTAACCCTAATCTACATCGTATCGGTGTTTTCTCCCCTCCACCTGGCCGCGGCATCCTCTCCTATCTTCTCTCCCTTAATTCTGATCTAATCTTGCTCACTTCTCCTCTCCTCTGTTCTCTTACTTAATTCTCCTCTCCACTCCTCTGATCTCTTCTCCTTCTTACTTATCCTCTCCTCTCATCCTCTCCTCTCCTCTCTTCCTTAATGCTCCTCTCCTCTCTTACCTTCCTTAATTCTGACGACCTCTATTCTCTTCCTTACATCTCCTCTTTTCTCTTCCTTACTTCTCCTCTCCTCTACTCTCTTCCTTACTTGTACTCTCCTCTCCTGTCCTTTCCTCTTTTCTCTTCCTTACTACTCCGCTCATCTGTTCTCCTCTCTTCCTTAATACTCCTCTTCTCTCCTCTTCCTTAATTCTACTTTCCACTCTTCCTTACTACTCCTCTCCTCTGCTCTCCTCTCTTGCTTAAAACTCCTCTCCTCTCTCCTCTTCCTTACGTCTCCTTTCTTACTTGCTTTTCCTCTCCTCTCTACTCCTCTCTACTGTTCCTTGCTTCTCTATTCTCCTGTCTTCTCTTCCTTGTTCCCCTCTCCTCTCTTCTAGTCCTTACTTCTCCTCTCTTCTCCGCTCCACTCTTCCTTACTACTCCTCTCCTCTATTATCTTCCTTTTTTCTCCTCTCCTCTCGATTTAAGTCATCTCCTCTCTTCTAATCCTTACTTCTCCTCTCCTCTCCTCTACTATCTTCTGTTCCTTATTTCTACTCTTGTCTCCTTTCTTCTCTTCCTTTCTTCTACTTTCTTCTCTTCCGTACTTCTCCTCTCTTCTCCTCTCCTATCTTCTCTTCCTTTTTTCTCATCTCGTCTCCTCTCCCTTACTTCTCCTCTCCTCTTCTCTTCCTTACTTCTACTCTCCTCTCTTCCTTAGATCTCCTCTCCTCTCTTCTCTTCCTTTCTTCACCTTTCTTCTCTCCTCTCTTCCTTACATCTCCTTTCCTCTCTTTCCTTCCTTACTTCTAGTTTTCTGTCTTCCTTTCTTCTCCTCTCCTCTCTTCTCTTCCTTTCTTCTTCTCTCTACTCTCCTCTCTTCCTTATTTCTCCTCTCCTCCATTCCTTACTTCTCTTCTCCTCTCCACTCCTGTCTTCCTTACTTGCCCTTTTTTCTCCGCTCCTATATTACTTACTTGTCTTCTCCTCTCCACTTCTCTTCCTTGCTTCTCCTCTCCTTTCTTCTTTTCCTTAATACTTCCCTCTTCTCTTCTCCTGTCTTCCTTAGTTATCCTGTCCTGTACTCTCCTCTGCACTCTTTTATTCCTTATTTTTCCTCTCTTCTCATCTCCTCTCTTCCTTACTACTCCTCTACTCTCCTCTCCTCTATTCTCTTCCTTCTCCTCTCGTCTCCTGTCATCTCCTCTCTTCTATTCCTTACTTCTCCTCTCCTCTACTATCTTCTCTTCCTTATTTCTCCTCTCTTCTCTTTCTTAGTTCTCCTATCCTCTGTACTCTTCTTTACTTCTCCTCTCTTCTCCTCTTCTCCCCTTACCTTTCTTCCTTAATGCTCCTCTCCTATATTCTCTTCCTTAATTCTCCTCTCCTCTCTTCTCTTACTTAATTCTCTCCACTCCTCTCCTCTCTTCTCTTACTTAATTCTCTCCACTCCTCTCCTCTCTTCTTCTTACTTCTCCTCTCCTCCCCTCTCTACTCCTTAACTCTCCTCTCCTCGCCTCTCCTTAACTCTCTTCCTTAATGCTCCTCTCCTCTTACCTTCCTTAATTCTGATGTCCTCTCTTCTCTTCCTTACTTCTCCGCTCTTTTCCACTCTCCTCCTTACTTCTCATCTCCTTTTCTTCCTTCTCCTCTTCGATCATCTCTTCCTTACTTTCCCTCTCCTCTCCTCTCTTCCTTACTTACCCTCTCCTCTCCTCTCTACTCCTTACTTCTCTACTCTCCTTTATTCTCTTCCAGACTTCTCCTATCCTGTCGTCCCTTCTCTTCCTTAATTCTTCTCTCCTCTCCCCTTCTCACCTCTTCTTTCTTCCTTGCTAGTCCTCCCCTCTCTCTGCTTCCATACTTTTTTTCTCGTCCCCGCTTCTCTCTTCCTTATTTGCCCTCTCCTCCCTTATTTCTCCTCTCCTCTCTTCTCCTCTCCTCTCTTCCTTAATACTGTTCTCCTCTCCACTGTCCTTATACTTACTTATACTCTCTTCCGTACTTCTCTCCTCTCTTCTCGTCCTTACTTCTCCTCTCCCCTCTTCTCTTCTCGTCCTTACTTCTCCTCTCCCCTCTTCTCTTCCTTTTCCTCTGTTTTGCTCCTCTCCTCCTTACTGCTCATCTCCTTTTCTTCCTTCTCCTCTTCGCTCCTCTCTTCCTTAATTATCATCTTCTCGCCTTTCCTCTCCTCTTCTATCCTCTCCTCTCTTCTTTTCTCTGCCTTACTTCTCTGTCCTCTCCTTTCCTCTCTTCCTTTCTTCTTCTCTCCACTCTTCCTTACTTCCCCTGTGTTCTCCTCTCGTGTCTTCCTTATTTCTCCTCTCATCTCTTCTCTTCCTGACTTCTTCTCTCCCCTCCTCTCCTCCCTTCTCTTCCTTATTTCCCCCCTGTTCTCCTCTCGTCTCTTCCTTACTTCTCCTCTCCTCCTTTCTCTTCCTTAATTGTCCTCTCCTCTCTCCTCTCTCTTATTTCTCTCCTCTCCTCTCCTCTCCTCTCCTCTCCTCTCCTCTCCTCTCCTCTCCTCTCCTCCTTAGTTCTCCTCTCCTCTCCTCTCCTCTCCTCCTTAGTTCTCCTCTCCTCTCCTCTCCTCCTTAGTTCTCCTCTCCTCTCCTCTCCTCTCCTCCTTAGTTCTCCTCTCCTCTCCTCTCCTCTCCTCTCCTCCTTAGTTCTCCTCTCCTCTCCTCTCCTCCTTAGTTCTCCTCTCCTCTCCTCTCCTCCTTAGTTCTCCTCTCCTCTCCTCTCCTCTCCTCCTTAGTTCTCCTCTCCTCTCCTCTCCTAACCTCCTTAGTTCTCCTCTCCTCTCCTCCTTAGTTCTCCTCTCCTCTCCTCTCCTCTCCTCTCCTCCTTAGTTCTCCTCTCCTCTCCTCTCCTCCTTAGTTCTCCTCTCCTCTCCTCTCCTCCTTAGTTTCTCCTCTCTTCTCCTCTCCTCTCCTCTCCTCCTTAGTTCTCCTCTCCTCTCCTCTCCTCTCCTCCTTAGTTCTCCTCTCCTCTCCTCTCCTCTCCTCTCCTCTCCTCTCCTCCTTAGTTCTCCTCTCCTCTCCTCTCCTCTCCTCTCCTCTCCTCCTTAGTTCTCCTCTCCTCTCCTCTCCTCTCCTCCTTAGTTCTCCTCTCCTCTCCTCTCCTCCTTAGTTCTCCTCTCCTCTCCTCTCCTCTCCTCTCCTCTCCTCTCC